>NC_081306.1:4987500-5612500 GCF_030435805.1 Mustela lutreola | reverse complement strand
CCACCCAGGCGCCCAGCATGTGACTGTCTTACACGTTGGCTTCGCAGTGTTTAAGAGTACCATAACATGTCTCTGATAGACTTAACTGTAACCATTAAGTTCAGTTGGACAAAGTCAAAGTTAAGAATGTATTTTTTAAATATGGGGGATCCGCTCCCTTTGTCATTAAGGAAGCAGTTGCATATGGAGGTTGGCTGCTTTTATCAGAGAAAATAACACATACTGGGTAGACATTGATGAAGAATGAGCAATGCAGGAAGACATATATAAAGCTTAGATTAATGGTGTGACTTTTATTTCCACAGACTGATGTAGCAGACCTTCCTGCTTGTAATAGCTTAAACCCAGGCCACCTTCAGTTGGTTTCAAAGTTAAAGGTCAGAAGATTTTTCCCTTATGTCTTGTGTCTTACATGTGAAAAAAAAAAGTTAATGAATTGCTAGGAAAATCGGGGAGAATTTGATCTATAGCTTCTCATGTTTTTTTTTTTTAAGATTTTATTTATTTATTTGACAGAGATCAGAAGTAGGCAAAGAGGAAGGCTGAGAGAGAGAGAGGTGGAAGCAGGCTCCCCGTTGAGCAGAGAGCCCGATGTGGGGCTCGATCCCAGGACCCTGAGATCATGACGTGAGCCGAAGGCAGAGGCTTAACCCCTGAGCCACCCAGGCATCCCTCAAAGCTATTCTTGCTGGGGCACCTGGGTGGCTCAGTGGGTTAAGCCTCTGCCTTCGGCTCAGGTCATGATCCCAGGGATCGAGCCCCACATCGGGCTTTCTGCTCTGCAGGTAGCCTGCTTCCTCCTCTCTCTCTGCCTGCCTCTCTGCCTACTTGTGATCTCTGTCAGATAAATAAAGAAAAAATCTTTAAAAAAAAAAAAAAAAAGCTATTCTTGCTTTGGTTTTAGTAACTTCATTTTTAAAAGAATCATTTTTTCTAATTTATAGGTAAATTTCATTTGCATTTTCTAATTTATAGGTAAAAATTTATTTTTTATTCTAATAGGGTTTAGGTTTGTTTGGGGGTGTTTTTCATTTTTGTTTTTGTTTTTGTTTTTTTGTCTGTGTGTCTTTAGTTATACTTCTTTCTCTCCCTAGTCTCTATTTTCTCAAGTATTTTTTTTTTTTTAAAGATTTTTTATTTATTTGACAGGCAGAGATTACAAGTAGGCAGAGAGGCAGGCAGAGAGAGAGAGGAAGAAGCAGGCTCTCCGCCTAGCAGAGAGCCCGATGCGGGGCTCGATCCCAGGACCCTGGGATCATGACCTGAGCCGAAGGCAGAGGCTTTAACCCACTGAGCCACCCAGGCGCCCCTTCTCAAGTATTTTTTTGCCTGCATCAAACTTAAGAGATTTTCCATTCTTTGGGTCTCCCCCAAAAAACTAGCTTTTGCTTGTATTGAGTGTTAATTAGGTTTTCTTGGTTTCCTATTTATTTGTTATCCTTAATAGTTGCTTCTGTTTTTCATTGTGCTTACTTTCCCGTTCTTTTGCTAACGTCTTGAGCTGTTTTCTTATTCTATTTTTATTTTTCTTGTTTTGTTTTGTTTTGTTTTTTTTGATCAATGCCTTTATGATTATAAATTTCATTTGGAAATGCTACTTTAGCCATGCTCTGTGTGTTTGGATGCATGGTGCCCTCTTTGCTCATTTGGAAACACAGTTGACTCTTGAACAACATGGGTTTGAACTGCAGAGGCACAATTACATGCAGACATTTTCTTTTGCAGTAAACAGAGTACAGAATTATATATATGTATTTTTTCCTTTATGATTTTTTCATAACATTTTCTTTTCTATATACTTTATTACATATAATATATAATACATATAACATACCAAACATGTATTCATTGACTATTTATGTTATCAGAAAGGCTTCCTGTCAGTATTAAGCTATTAGTAATTAAGTTTTGGGGAAGTCAAAGTTTACATGCAGATTTTTGACTGTGTGGGAAGTCGGTGCACCTAACCCCTACATTGTTCCAGGGTCAACCGTAGTATGTTGTTTCAGTTTTATAACCTCTTCAACCCGTGGGTGTTTCATCAGGATGTTTCATTTCCAAATGGGCAAGATCTTAGGGGCTATGTTTTCTGATTAGATTTGAACCTGTTCCATTCTGGAACTACATGCTATACATTTTTAGATTTATCATGATAGAAGTGGGGGGGGCAATTTTTTTAGTACATAATTTTTTTTTTAAGATTTTGTTTTGTTTTAAGATTGTTTTTATTTGGGGGCGCCTGGGTGGCTTATTAGGTTAAAGCCTCTACCTTCGGCTCAGGTCATGATCTCAGGGTTCTTGGATCGAGCCCTGCGTCAGGCTCTCTGCTCAGCAGGGAGCCTGCTTCCTCCTCTCTCTGCCTGCCTCTCTGCCTGCTTGTGATCTCTGTCAAATAAATAAATAAAATCTTCTAAAAAAAAAAAAAAGATTTTATTTATTTGACAGAGAGAGCGATCACAAGGAAGCAGAGAGGCAGACAAAGGGGGAAGCGAGAGCCCAATGCGGGGCTCCATCCCAGGACTCTGAGATCATGACCTGAGCTGAAGGCTTAACCCACTGAGCCACCCAGCGCCCCATATTTTGTTTTTGAGTAATCCCTTCACCCATCGTGGGGCTTTAACTTAACAATCCCAAGATCAAGAGTCACAGGCTCCGCTGACTAAGTCAGTCAGGTGCCCCGCTCTTTATTTTGGTCTATAGAAAACTTTACATTTTACTTGGTATTTAATCCTTATAATCCTTATAACCCAACACTTTTCATACTTATTCTTTCATGAAACAGACCCCAAGTATGGCCTTAACGTAACTGTGGTTGCTGTTTATTTCAGAATCCTTCCGGTTCCTGCTCGGTGGATGTGAGTGCCACATGGTGGGAAATAGCAGGTTTCAAGGAGCCGTGTATCATAACTGCCTGTGAATACGTGGTTTCTCTTTGGAAACCACTTGATACTTGGCAGTGGGAAAAACTTTATTCCTGGCAATTCACAGAGGTAAGTCAGAATCTTGGAGGCGAGTGCGGTCTTCATCAGCGTTTACATGGTAGTGTAGATGGGCAGCTACCGAGAATGGGACCCACGACCATGCAAGACAGAACTGACACGGGTCCTTTTTCCCACCATTTCATTATGAAAATTTTCAAGCATAGAGAAAAATTGTACAGTAAACGTCCATACACCCACCATCTAGAATAGAGTGAACCTTGTGCTTTGTTTATTTTATTTTTTTTTTTTTTTTAATTTTTTTTTATTTATTTATTTGTAAGAGAGAGAGTGAGAGCGAGCACAGGCAGACAGAGTGGCAGGCAGAGTCAGAGGGAGAAGCAGGCTCCCTGCGGAGCAAGGAGCCCGATGTGGGACTCGATCCCAGGACGCTGGGATCATGACCTGAGCCGAAGGCAGCTGCTTAACCAACTGAGCCACCCAGGCGTCCCAAGTGCTTTGTTTATTTTAATCACAGTTTTTGAGAAATGGATTTTTATGTTGGACGTATTTGAGTAGCTTGGAATTTTGTTTCTTTTCTAACTTCTAAACTTGCTGAGACCCGTGTTCCTCACCCCTCACCAAAGCATTGTTCCTGTTTCTTTTCTTTTTTATTTTAAAGATTTTATTTATTTATCTGACAGAGAACACAAGTAGGCAGAGAGGCAGGCAGAGAGAGGGGGAAGCAGGCTCCCTGCCAAACCTAGAGCCTGATGCAAGGCTGGATCCCAGGACCCCGAGATCATGACCTGAGCCAAAGGCAGAGGCTTAACCCACTGAGCCACCCAAGCGCCCCCTGCTTCTTTTCTTTCTATATTTTCTTCTAGTCCTTGTCCACCTTCAAACATAACATACATGCTTGCAATCCTGGTGTGCTTAAAATTTTTAAATTGGCCTTTTCTCACTTAAGATATGAACATTTTTCCTTGTTTCTACATAGTCTTCATACTTTATTTTTAATTTTTTTTTCAACTTTATGGAAGTATGATTGACAAAATTGTAATATACTTAAGGTGTATAATGTGATGATGCGGTATTTTATACACTGTGAAAGAACTCCCCCAATCAAGTTCATTAACATGTATCAGCTTGGGGTGCCTGGGTGGCACAGTCCTTTAAGGCCCTGACTCTTGGTTTTGGCTAAGACTGTGATCTCAGGGTTGGCGCTCAGCACAGTCTGCTTGGATTCTCTCTCTCCCTCTGCCCCTCTTCATCCTGTGCACTCTCTATTAATAAAGAAAACTAAACAAAAAAAAAAAATCAAAAAAACATATATCCACTCACATAGATTTTTGGGGTTTTGCTTGTTTGTTTTGTTTTTTGGTGTGAATGCTCATGATCTACTCTTAGCAAATTTCATTGTTCTCCAGCACAGCCACAGCCTCTGGCACCATACTTTCTTTGCATAATGATGCTTAATAAATATTTATTTATATGAATTAACTTATTATTTTTTAAAATAACCTTATTTTAAGATTTTTCTTTTGAGACAGAGAGAGAGAACACGAGCAGTGAGGGAGAGGTGGAGAGAGAGAAAAGCAGGCTCCCTGCTGAGCCGAGAGTTCTACAGGGGACTTAATCCCAAGAACCTGAGATCATGACCTCAGACATGACGCTTCACCAACTGAGCTATCCAGGCGCCCCTGGGATAAACTTACTTTAAATGGCTACACAACATTCCATTTGTCCACATGGCAGACTTTATTTAATTATTCCTTTATTGTTAGAAGTGTAGATCGTATTAAATAAACGCTACCACACACATGGCTTTGTATAAGCTTATTTTGATTTACAGCTTAGAAAAAGGGTGTTTGCTAAACTTTCTCACCTTTGTTTGCTGTTTGAAACTGTCCTGGTGCAATGAGAATAGAAGAGAGTGTGACAGATTTTGGAAAATTTAGATTAATTAAAAATGAAACTACCGGGGTGCCTGGGTGGCTCAGTGGGTTAAAGCCTCTGCCTTCGGCTCAGGTCATGATCTCAGGGTCCTGGGATCGAGCCCCAAGTCAGGCTCTCTGCTCAGCAGTGAGCCTGCTTCCCCCTCTCTCTGCCTGCCTCTCTGCCTACTTGTGATCTCTCTGTCAAATAAATAAATAAAATCTATAAAAAAAAAAAATGAAACTACCAAGTATAATTTTTGGCTTTTTTATTTTATTTTAGGTTCCAGTATTACAGATAGTTCCAGTGCCTGATGTTTGTAATCTCGTGTGTGTGGCTTTGGGAAATTTGGAAATCAGAGAAATCAGGTATATAATTCTCAAGGAGTAGTTTTTTCTTTTCTCTTTATCTTTGTCTCTGTCAGCTTGTTTTAAATGCAAGTTATGGCCTAGGCTTGAATCTTAGAATCTAAATTTAGGGACAGGTGGATGGCTCAGTTGGTAGAGCATGCAACTTTTGATCTCAGGGTTGTGGGTTCAAGCCCCATGTTAAGTATAGAGATTACTTAAAAATAAAATCATTAAAAAAAAAATCTAAATTTAGATCCAATAGAGATTTGTTTTAAAAAACCCTATCAATGGGGATGCCTGGATTGCTCAGTTGGTTAAGCAGCTGCCTTCGGCTCAGGTCATGATCTCAGGGGCCTGGGATTAAGTCCTGCATCAGGTTCCCCTCCCAGTGGAGAGTCTGCTCCTCCTCTGTCTGTCCCTCCCCCATTCGTGTTCACTCTCTCCCTCTCACTCAGAATAAACAAAAATCCTGAAAAAAACAAAAAAACCCTATCAATGGAATGATATCTCTGACTGAAGTTTCCATTTGAAATTGGAACTTCAGGGCACCTGGTTGGCTTAATTGGTTGAATTCTGACTCTTGATTTCAGCTCAGGTCATGCTCTCAGAGTCATGAGATCAAACCCTGCATAGGGCTCTGTCTGGGCATGGAGGCTGCTTAATACTCTCCCTCTCCCTTTGCCTTTTCCCCCTTTCTAAAAAATAGATAGATCGATAGATAGATAGGACCTTAGTCCTTTCATATTGAAGGTTAACTTCTGACTTCTCCACATTTTCCCTTATACTTGGTTTTAGGGCATTACTTTGTTCCTCTGATGGTAAACGTGAAAAGCAAGTATTACTGAGTTCTGGAAATATAAAAGCTGTGCTTGGCCTGACAGAGAGGAGGCTAGTCAGTAGCAGTGGGAACCTTTGTGACCAGCAAGTAGAAATCATGACATTTGCAGAAGATGGAGGGTAAGATGGTTGGTTTTAATTATTAAAAGAATGCTTTTATCACAGGCTTTCAGAGAAAGATCACTAGCCTATTGTTTTTCTGGGCTGTAGGTGTTGTATAGCAGGTTATGTCTCAACACTAGGCTGTATCGTGGAGGCAGTTTAGGGAGGGGGAAGCTCAGTGTAGCAGGAGGGAAGCCAGTGGAGAGGAGAGACTCAGCAAATGAAGTTTATTCTTTCTTTGTTGTCTTTGAAATCTCTGTTTACCCCTTAAAAAATCACAAAGGTCTTAGGACCTAGACTCTTTTTTTGTTCCACACTTGGTTTCCATTGCTTCAGTTACTACCTAGATGCTGACTACTTGCAAGCGTATATTTCTAGCTCTGACCTCTTTCTCAGCCTCTGGACCTGTTGGTCTAATAGATAACCTTTGGGTATTTCAGATTCAACATGTTGAAAATGGAACTCAGAGCATCCATTGTGTCTCTTACGTGCTTGTTACATTTTTTGTGGTTATTTATCTGTCTCTTGTAATAACAGAGGGCATGGATCTTGTTTGTTGTGTTTATTCCTGACTGTTGTAGTAATCTAGGCAAGAGACAAATAATTGCTTGCTTAAGTTAGTCAGGTATTAATGGAGATGGGGAGAAGCAGACAGATTTGAGAAAGAGGGGGCTAACATCATTAGGGCTTGCTGGTTGAGTAGGTAGAGAGGAAGGAAAGAGAGTAATAATGTCCAGGTTTCTTTGTCACCTGGGGAGACAGTGATACAATTTGCTGAGATGGGAATGCAGAAAGAAACACAGGGTTTAAAGAGACAGATGGCAAGTTTAATTTTGGCTATGATGAATTTGAGATGCTTGAAAGTATATCCAGGTAGGTGATATGAAAGTAATTAATTGTAGGAAGTTTAAGATACACGTTTTCTAATTTTTTCTGGTATTAGATGAGTATATGTTATGCGTGGTTCAGTAATAATGTACAAGGGCTGCTTAGAAACTGCTTTGGTACAAAGTGCTGATTTTTAATACTGTTTTAAATGCAGAAGCAAAGAAAAAAGATTTTTGATGTCCCCTGAAGAGACTGTACTAACTTTTGCTGAGGTCCACGGGATGCAGGAAGCTCTGCTTGGTACCACAATAATGAACAACATTGTTATTTGGTAAGATTTCTCTCCAGGTCCTCCATTTTCTCATCGTAATATAATGCTAATTTCACAGGGTTGTTAAGACTAGATAGGAGACTCTAAATATAATTGTGTTTTGGGGCACATGGGTGGCTCAGTTGGTTAAATGCCTGACTCTTGATCTCAGTTCAGATCTTGATCACAGGTTCATGAGTTCAAGCCCCACTTTGAGCTCCATGCCCAGTGTGGAGTGTACTTTAAAAAAAAAAAAAAATTATCTTATTTTTTTATTTGTTTTTTACTGTCAGATGATACATACTTGTCTCAATGAGAACATCATATTAATTCAGAAATTATGAAAAAAATCAGCCTGAGTAGACTATTTTAAAATAAATGAAACTTTACTCTTGTGAAAAAGGTACAGTTGGAAGTGCCTGGGTTTCTCCATTGGTTAAGCATCTGCCTTCAACTCAGGTCATGATCCCAGGGTCTTGGGATCAAACCCCATATCGGGCTCCCTGCTCGGAAGGAAGCCTGCTTCTCCCTCTCCCACTCCCCCTGCTTGTGTTCCTGTTCTTGCTGTTTCTCTCTCTGTCAAATAAATAAAACCTTAAAAAAAAAAAAAAAAAGGTACAGTTTTTTCTGCTCTGGTTAATGGCTTTTATCAGGTCAACTCTCTTACCTCAGGTAACTATAAACCCTGAACAAAGTATAAAAAACAACTATCTGAAAGCACTGGAGAATGAGAAAAAGAAAAAAAGATACTGGAGAGGGTTCAGCAGGAAATATCAGTGGGCAAGTATCTTGTTCCTACAGTTTTAGCTAGAAGGCAAGCCCTAGTCTGTGCACTGGGAGACTGAAAGCCTGATAGAAAAGCTTCTGTCCTACTGGCTTAAAGAACCAAAGGACAGAATTCAGGGTGACCACAATAGCTAGAAAGTAGGGAGAGAAATGCCCAAAAAGAGAACCAGAGAATAAGCCTCAAGTTCTGGCTCTAATATTTATCTTGTGATCTGGCTGTCCTATAAACTGAATGTACACAGAGTGGATTGAAGCAGCCCAGGTAAGGCAAAAAGAATTGAATTGAGTTTTCAGCATTTGGAATTTTAGTTGAACCAAATTAACTGTTTACTAGGGGAAAACAATCAATATTCTTGAGAGGAATCTAACAGAATCCAGAGTTTATGTGACATGTTCTTTTCTTACTTTCTTTTTTTTTTTTAAAGATTTTATTTATTTATTTATTTGACAGAGAGAGATCACAAGTAAGCAGAGAAAGTGGGGGAAGCAGGCTCCCTGCTCATCCGAGAGCCCGATATGGGGCTTAATCCCAGGAGGCTGGGATCATGACCTGAGCGGAAGGCAGAGGCTTTAACTGACTGAGCCACCCAGGCGCCCCTCTGACATGTTCTTAATAATGTCTACAATACAATCCAAAATTATAAAATATATGCTTTTAGAGGATCTAAATTAATGAATTTGTGATAGAAAGACCAGAGTCAAGGAGTCCCTAGCTACCTCTCTTTCCTGATCCAGGGAGAACCACACCCAGTCAAAGGCATTTTCAAAGTTAATTTGTATTAAGATAATAAGTTGGATTTTTTTTTTTCTCTCTCAGAAGCCTTCTCCTTTAATTGATTCCTTAGGGCAGGATGGATCTTGGTAAGAGGAAGTTGTGATATTAATATCCTTGCTGCCTTACCTCTTCTGCCTTGTCCAACCCTAACCCTCTAGTAATAAACCAGGAAAGCATGGTCCTTGAGAGAATCTTTGTCCCCTCCCCACCAGGGAGCCTCTGAAGTTGACCGTGTTAATAATCTGCCAGGAGATCCTGTTTTCAGACGGCCTACTATCTAGAGCAATAGATTTCCACTTCTGGCACTTTGCTCGGTATTTGCGCATGGAGGTCTTATTTGAGGACAATGCTTTACAAAAGTTGTCTTTCCTATTCTTTCCATTATTTCAATAGTCTGGACCTTCATTATATGGTTCCTGAACTATTAATATAATCTAGTAATTGGTTCCCTTTCCATCAATGAATATCCCATCTCCAGATCTTCTATTATACTACTACTGTATTAACATTTTTTTCCCAACCCTCCCTGCTTTCCCTGAGGAATAAAACCTTCAGGAAGGCCCACATTTGTTTGCTTTCTTCGCTGCCTTTTCCTCAGTGCTTTGGGGAAAGATTTTCTCCAGCAGCCAGTCCATACGCCTTAGCTCCCAGCCTTAGCTCCCAGCCTTAGCCCCCGGCCTTAGCCGCCCCCCCCCGCCTTAGCCCCCAGCCTTAGCTCCCAGCTTTCTTCCCATCCTTCACTTCTCCCTTTTTCTTAATAGTAACCTTTTTGCTTTTTTTTTTTTAAGATTTTTTATTATTTGATAAAGAGATCACAAGTAGGCAGAGAGGCAGGTAGAGAGAGGGGGAAGCAGGCTCCCCGCTGAGCGGAGAACCCAATGTAGGACTTGATCTCAGGACCCTGAGATCATGACCTGAGCCGAAGGCAGAGGCTTAACCCACTGAGTCACCCAGGCGCCCCATGGCATTTTATATATAATGGATCACAACAAAATTGAGGTGGGGGGGGAACCTCTCTACTTAGTCTAAGCTTAAGTGTGAGTTTAAGCGGTATCTTCAGCCCCATAGTTGCCTTAAGCAACTAGTGGTACTAGTAGTACCTCAGCCTTCATTGACCTTTCCCTCTCCGAATTCATATTACCCTTGTTTGTTTTTTTCTTAAGTTTTTAAGTACTGCCCTTATAGGCTAATTTGTATCGTGGAAGTTCTTGAAGATAGGTACATATCTTCTATTCTCAGTGCCTTAGCTCCTTGTTTAGGGTACTTAAAGATGTATAGATCATAGGGTCTATCAAAAGCTGTCATTTTGGGGCGCCTGGGTGGCTCAGTGGGTTAAAGCCTCTGCCTTCAGCTCAGGTCATGGTCCCAGGGTCCTGGGATCAAGCCCCGCATCGAGCTCTCTGCTCAGTGGGGAGCCTGCTTCCCCCTACCCCTGCCTGCCTCTCTGCCTCCTTGTGATCTCTGTCTGTCAAATAAATAAATAAAAATCTTTAAAAAAAAAACAACAACAACTGTCATTTGCCTTTTGGGTTCTATATACTTTTATATTTACACATAGTAGTTGGTCACCTTTCCTGTTTAACTGCTCAGGGGTTAAACGTCTAAAGCAATTCATGTTATACTCAAGGAACCTCTTGTTGAAACTCTGGACATTTAATCTTGGTCAAGCTATATTAGCTGAGCACTCATCTCTCAGTCATTTAATAGACACTTGAGTCTCTACTTACGTACTGCTTTTTTTTTTTTTTTTAAAGATTTTATTTATTTTATTTGACAGAGAGAGAGATCACAAGTAGGCAGAGAGGCAGGCAGAGACAGAGGGGGAAGCAGGCTCCCTGCTGAGCAGAGAGCCCGATGCGGGGCTCGATCCCAGGACCCTGAGATCATGACCTGAGCCGAAGGCAGCGGCTTAATCCACTGAGCCACCCAGGGGCCCCGTACTTACGTACTGCTTTCTGTGAAGGATGTAGACATGAGTCCTCATTCCAAGGCCTCTAAGGTTTAGTAAGTAAATGAGATTGCTTTATAGTTCCAAGTGTACGAATCCAGTACAATCCCCTTACAATTCAGACAAGATCAAAGTGAGGGAAATTCGGACAGTGCTTTGGGACTCAGGGAAAGAACAGTTACTAAACATAGAGCATGTGCTAACTTCTGCAGGGGATAAACCCCTTGTTGTCCCTGGCAAGGAAAGTCTTGCGTAGGCACACAAGCACTGAGTTTCCCTCCTTCAGTTTTTACACACCCAACGTGCTCCACAGAAAGTTCTGATGTATTTGTTGAATGAATACATTACGCTGTATTACAGTGTATATTAAATTAAAAATGAAGCATATGGATAGTACTGTAGGGAGGTAGAGGAGAGGAGATTTCTTTGGGTTGGCGCAGATTGGGAGAAGTGAGAGAGTCTAGGTTGAGCTCCTGCCGCTGGGAGGAGGCAGGACACAATCAAGGCCAGAAAGGAATGGAGGGGCATTGGGGGGTAAGAGGGTTGGGAATTGGTCAGTAACGGCGAGGGCGTTGGGAGTCTAGCTTGAGCGAAGGTGCAGAGCCAGGAATACGCATAGTGAGGAGCGGTGAGTTGTGGAGTATGGCGGCACTGGATTCGTGAGGATTATAAACACCACAAAAAAAGAACATGGACTCTTGTGGCTAATGAGAAGACAGCCAAGGGTTTTTCAGCAGTGGCATCCCAGGACAGAGCAATGACCGACATCACAAATGCTCAGTAATGCTAAGGAGTGGTTCCAACAGACTTTTTCTCCTTTAAATTCACCCTCTTCTCTCATTTTTCATCCCCTTCGTCTTCCTGTCTCTCTTTATTACCTTGGTCTAGCTCTAGAGACAGAATTATAAATCTTTTGAGGTATAATCTCCCATCTAATTAAATTTGGTTTCCTGACCATTGTCTTCCATAGAAAATTGTAGGTATAATAAGAAGCGGGACAGAATCATAATGCTAGAGCCATACTGTGTACCTGATTTCAAATGAGAAAAGGGAAAGCTTTTCTCATGGAGTTTGGAGACATTTTACTTCTAGTGACATAGCAGATTCCATCTAAGGCTGAACTGTCAAGTTGAACTACTGGCAATGTTAACCAACAGTTCTTGTTTTTAGCGGAGTCTGTAACTAAACAAAACTAAGGTACCATGTCCCTTAGTTTCTCCCTTGGTCACCTCCTAAAGAATACTGTGATAAATATGAGAATATTATGTGAAAACCAGTATGCTGGAAGAATGTTATCAGCTTATTTATTTTTTATGTCTAAGGAATTTAAAAACTGGTCAGCTCCTGAAAAAGATGCACATTGGTGATTCCTACCAAGCTTCAGTCTGTCACAAAGCCTATTCTGAAATGGTAAGTAATCTGTTGGGACTGCTTTGTTTCTACTTTGTGTTGCTGTTGGTCTCACTGAGTAAGAGCAGTAGCTTACTAAGAGGTCATTAACAGACCCTCTCTGTTGCCTGTTTTTTTGTTTTTGTTTTTCAAAATTGGGTAACAGGGTTTGTCCTTGCTTAAATTCATGGATGAAAATAAATATTGGTATAATATGATGGCTTGGTGAATTTTCTGGCTGTATGTCGTAAGGAAAACATTTATTTCTAGCTGTGAATTTGTACCAAGAAATATCATGCCTGTTACCAAACTTGGCTCGCAAGCACATTGCCATAAATGATGTATCCTATGACTGAAGGCCCTCAGAGAGGTTGATTAAATGGTTCTAGACATGTATGTCCCTTAGGCTTTAGTCTTCTCACATAGAAACGAACACAGCTTCTCAGCCACTGTGTTAATAGACTTGGTTTACGGTCTAGTATGGACATCTGAACAGGCAGAAGGCAGCTTCCCAGGAGCGAGGGGTAACCCTTAAGTACCCACCATTGAGCCACAAGCAAAGGCAGTAACAGGTAGCTCTACGCTTGTGTGGAAACTGACTTTCCCAGCCTCAGTGGTAGTCCTGTGCACATCAGCACCCCAGACTTAGAAGGCAGAGGGCACCCTTTTCCCTAAAATCTGTGGAATTGAACTCAAAAGTTGGATGATCTTAGATATAGTCATATTATCTTGAGGCTTTTCTTTTTTTTTTTTTTTTTTTTAATTTATTTATTTGAGAGAGAGAGTGGGCTGGGTGGAGAGGCAAGGAGAGGGAGAGGGAAACTTAAGCAGACTCCACTCTGAGCACGGAGCCTGACATGGGGCTCGATCTCACGACTCAGATTCCCACCTGAGCCAAAACCAAGAGTTGGGCGTCTAACTGACTGTGCTACTCAGGTGCCCCGAGGCTAACTTTTCTCTTCCTTAAAATAAGAGGCTTGGTTTCATCTCTGGAATTATTACATTTCCCTAGTAGCCATTAAAATGACTTCCTGTCTTTGTTATTACAACATTAATGTCTACCTGATAGTGAAACATTTAACATAGAAATGTATGAGATAGCACATAAAAAGTTGTGTGAAGTTCCATGAAGCCAGCCTCTGGAAATAAGCTAATATTTTAGTGTAGGAATCAACAAACTTTATAAAAAAAGATCAGGTGACTAAAAATAAAAAAAAGATCAGGAGGTAAATATCTTCGGGTCTGCAGGCCACTGGTCTCTGTTGGCACCTGCTCTGCCCACTGTGGCAAAAATTCTGCCGTAGACAAAATGAAAACACATGGGTGTGCCCATGTTCCCTGTAAACCTTTTGGGACAATAAAACATTCCAGAACTTGAATTTCATACGATTTTTACATACATCACAAAATATTTTTTTTTCCAACCATTTCAACATCCAGAGACCATTCTTCGCTCATGGGTCATACAGAGATGAGCCCTGAGCCAGATTTGACCTTTGGGCCATTGTTTGCCAATCTCTAGTTAAGTAGATGGCATCTAGCCTTTTCTTGACTTGGGTTTCTAATTATAAAAGTAATTCATTCCCATTGTAATAATTCAGTCAGGGCGCCTGGGTGGCTCAGTTGGTTGAGCAACTGCCTTCGGCTCAGGTCATGATCCCGGACTTCCAGGATCGAGTCCCGCATCGGGCTCCCAGCTCCTTGGGGAGTCTGCTTCTCCCTCTAACCTTCTCCTCTCTCGTGCTCTCTCTCATTCATTCTCCCTCAAATAAATAAATAAAATCTTTAAAAATAATAATAATAATAATTCAGTCATTCTAGAAATGTAGAAACTAGAAAGGAATGTTATTAATCCTAATATGGTTCTGTAATTAATTTTCCCCATTTTATCGCCAAAGAGAATTACTTTCAGTATCATATGTATCTGCGTGAGAACATGTCATTTGAAACCCAGGAAAGGCCTGTAACACATTTTGCCACAAAGACAACCGCAGATGATGGTGTCTGTCTTGGGTCACTCTTGCTCTTTGAGTGCAAATAGGCTACCTGCAGACTGGCCTAAAAACCTAGTCCCCACTCTCAAGATGATTTTTATGGGAAAACGTGTTCTGAGTTTTCAAAAGCCAAGTTACCAATGAGTATCTGTAGGTTGGGGACTCCCTCTGATTGTTTCTATGCCCTCTTTCCCTGTGACGGCATTTTCCCAAATGGATGGCCTGGGATTGGTTGTATCTAAGGTGGAGGAAGTTAGTGAGGCCGCTGGGTTCCCACCTGCAAGACTGGCTGTGAGCCCTGTTTTAGAGATGCCAGAAGTCCAGCTTGGTGATAATCTCAACAGTGGGTTTTTTTTGTCTGAAAAATATAAGCTAGCGATTAAATCCTGCATATTGATTATTCTTGTAATTCTTTGGTTTTGTCTCTGCCAACCCTTTCTTTCCCTCTTGCTGACTTATTTGGTTATTAATTTTTCTCTTAATTTAGGGGCTCCTGTTCCTTGTTCTGAGCCACCCTTGTGCCAAGGAGAATGAGCCGCTGGGAAGCCCCGTGTTTCAGCTGATCGTGATTAACCCTAAGACAAGCCTGAGTGTGGGTGTGATGCTCTACTGTCTTCCTCAAGGGCACGCTGGAAGGCAAGTGTGTGCTCCTGCTCACTGAGTGTGACATTTTGGAAGGCACTTGTGCAAATACAAAAACCAGACATCTTTGTGTCACTTAGATGAACGGACTCGGGTCGTGGTCTCAGGGTCCTGGGATCGAGCCCCCTGTCGGGCTCTCTGCTCAGCAGGGGCCCTGCTCCTCCCCTGCCCCCTACCTGCTTGTGATCTCTCTCTCTGTCAAATAAATAAATAATCTTAAAAAAAGAGAGAGAGAGAGGGCAGAGTAAGAGCAAAGACGCTGAGGTGCACGGAACTTGGCCAGTTTGAAGAGCGGCAGGCAGGCAGGCTCCTGTGAGCTGGGGTGCAGGTAGTACAGGGACTGGACACGTGATTGTGTCCAAAACGACCTCGTGCTGGCGGGCAGTCCTGGGCTGCCAAATATGGGCATCATACTTATACAGATTTTTGTTCTTGTGGTTGCTTTGGGAAGCATGATTTTGACTTAAAGAAAAAAAAAATTCTTTTGATATGTGATTTGAATGGTCTCTTCTCTGCTTGATACTAGGTTCCTGGAGGGAGATGTGAAAGATCATTTTGCAGCCGCAGTATTGACTTCTGGAACAATTGCCATTTGGGACTTACTTCTGGGTCACTGCACTGCTGTCCTCCTACCTGTCTCCGATCAGCATTGGTCTTTTGTGAAATGGTCAGGTACAGATTCCCATTTGCTGGCTGGACAAAAAGATGGAAATATATTTGTGTACCGCTACTAATAAGATAAGATGAAAACACAGCGTTCTGGATTTTTTGACCAGTTAGTACGTTTTAGAGTTGTAATGTAAAGAATATCTGGGAGACATTTAAAATGATTACTTACATTAATTTAGACACATTTTTTATTCTGATGGTAGTGGCACCACTGATCTTGAGTGTTCATTTAGATTTACTTTGGGAGAAGTGATTTTAGGTTGATTTTTGTTAATTCCTCACATCTGCACGTTTGCTTTTAATGGTGTACATAAAGCTTCAGATATTAATAAATATTTATTTTGATAATTCTGGTTGGCTTATTTTTTTTCCTATCCTTATGATCATTTTCAGAACTAGTTATTTTATAACTGGAATACTTAGTGATGCTTACATAATAAGTAAATTTCAATTAACTTAGGATACTAATGTGCAATATACTTTCTATGCTATTTGTAATGCCTTATTTTTACATACCTACTAAAGGTAATAGAAACCCTGTTAAGGAATGCCAGTTTAGAAAAGCCCCTGTTCTTTTACATTCTCACTCCCATCCTTGATTCAAGCGCCTGGGGTGTCCCTAGAGTCACTTTGAGTCAACACAGCTGTACGTCCTGAGCCCATCATCTTCACCTTTGCCTACTTGATTTGAGAGATACAGATCCTTACAGTTTTTATTGTGTAGTGTCATTGGAAATGTCCCATGCAATAAGTATTTATTTGCTCACATTCTTACTGAATGAGTAAATATTCATGATCTATATAACCTATTATTTGTTACTTCTCTCTCTCTCTTTTGTTTTTAAGATTTTATATATTTATTTGAAAGAGAGCATAAGCAGGGGGAGATGGGGCTTGATCCTAGGATCCTGGGATCATGAACTTAGCCAATGTCAGATGCTTAACCGACTGAGCCACCCAGGTGCCTCTCTGTTACTTCTCTTTTATTTTATTTAGTTTTAAAGATTTTATTTATTTGTGAGAGAGAGAGAGAGAGAGCACAGGCAGGGGGAGCAGTAGGCAGAGGGAGAAGCAGGCTCCCTGCGCAGGGAGCCCAAGATAGGGTTTGATTCTAGGACTCTGGGATCATGACCTGAGCCAAAGGCAGGCACTTAACTGACTGAGCCACCCAGGCGTCCCTGTTTCTTCTTTTTTAAAGACACCTTTCTACAATGTTCACTAGTGTGGATTTTCCTAACTTCATTATTTCCTTTTGATACCTGTGCATTCTCTCTTATCCTTGTTCTGTTCCTACTATCTCTAGCCTAAATGAGATATTTTTATTTGCTAGCACATCATAGATAATAGCTTTTCTTTTTCTTTTATTTTGTTTTCAGTGTTCCAGGATTCATTGTTTATGCAGCACGCCCATTACTCCGTGCAATACGTGCCCTCCTTAATACCCACAACCAGACGCTCCCAACCCCCCTCTCCCCCTCCCCTCCCAATCCCTCAGTTGGTTTCTCAGAGTCCACAGTCTCTCATGGTTCATCTCCCTCTCCGATTTCCCCCAATTCACTTTTCCTTTCCTTCTCCTAATGTCCTCCATGTTATAATAGAGAGCTTTTCACAAAGATTTCATTTACCCAAGGATCTTGAGAAACATATCATCTATAAGATTTAAGAGTTAGGAAAACAGTAGAGGTAAGCAGTAATTCCAGTTCGGTAACGGTTGAACAAACACTGAGCACATACTTGAAATAGTAGGTATGAAAATGCTTGCTCTGAGGCCGTGGCCCTTGGGAAGTACGCAGTCTGGCGCCTGGGGGGCTCAGTCAGTTAAGCAATTGATCTTAACCTCTCCCTCTTCCCTTACCCCTGCTTGCACACTCTCTCTCTCAAATAAATCTTACTTTTTTAAAAGATTTTATTTATTTATTTGACACGGAGAGATCACAAGGAGGCAGAGAGGCAGGCGGAGAGAGAGGAGGAAGCAGGCTCCCTGCTGAGCAGAGAGCCCGATGTGGGGCTCGATCCCAGGACTCTGAGATCATGACCTGAGCGGAAGGCAGAGGCTTAACCGACTGAGCCACCCAGGCTCCCCTCAAATAAATAAATCTTAAAAAAAGAAAAAAAAGTACACAGTCTAATGAGGGAGACTGACACAAAACAATAAATACTGTGTTTAAATTTGGAAGGTATGTTTACAGTGCTCAAAGGATGGGCAGTTAGCCCAACAGGGGAAGTTCTAGAAAAGCTCCGTGGATGATGATAACTAGCTTGAGTCTTGGCGGGTAAGTAGGTCAGAGCAGAAGCAAAGGATATTCCAGGCGGAAAGGACAGGAGGGCATGAACTACAAACAACTCACCGTTGCAAGAGAGTGGATCGTGTTGTGGGGGATGGAGTGAGGAAGTGAGAAAGGTAGTCAGGAAGCTGGTGACGCCTGCTAACAAACTCGGACTTTATTCAGCAGGCGCAGGGACTGCTGAAGGACTTGATCTTCAGCGATAAGCTCCCACTCTAGCAACACAGTCACACAGTGGATTTCCGGTAGACAAGAGTGGAGGCATGAAGATGACCAGAAGGGCCTCATCTGCAGCAGGGTCTGTGCAAAGAAAGACCCGACCTGGAGAGAGATTTAGGAAAGAAAAGATATGAGCAGGCTAAATGAGTGCATGATTTAGGTAGAAGAAGGAGTCTTAAATTTTTGGCTTAGTGGGTAATGGTCTCAGCAGCTGAAACAGAACACACAAGGGGGAAGACAGCTCATTTGAGTGCTTACAGATCACCTGGTAATCGACAGTTGGATAAAGGACTCTGAAGCCTGAGAAGAGGCCAGGGCTGGAGGCAGGTAGGAATGAAACCCTCTGAGGCAATTCTGAAAAGTTGGGTTTTTAGGGGTGCCTAGGTGGCTCACTTAAGCAGCTGCCTTCAGCTCAGGTCATGATCTCAGGGTCCTGGGATGGAGTCCCGCATCGGGCTCCCTGCTCAGCGGAGAGTCTGCTTCTCCATCTCCCTCAACCTGCCACTCTCACTACTTGTACTGTCTCTCTGTCAAATAAATAAAATCTTTAAAAAAAAATTGGGTTTTTAAAGTTAAGCGTGGGTCAAAGAGGACCATGGGGAACAACGTATGTCATTTATTTTAATTTTTTCAAAGTATGTCATTTAAATAAGGGGGGACTGGGGCGCCTGGGTGGCTCAGTGGGTTGGGCCTCCGCCTTCTGCTCGGGTCATGATCTCGGGATCCAAGGATCAGTCCCCACATCTGGCTCTCTGCTCAGCAGAGAGTCTGCTTCCCCCCTCCCCCCCCACCTGCCTCTCTGCCTACTTGTAATTTCTTTCTCTGTCAAATAAATAAATTAAATATTTTAAATAAATAAATAAGAGGGGACTTACTAATTTTGACAAAAGGATTCAATGTAACACAGAAATACAGACAGGTTGTGGGAAGAGAGGGTTGCAACTTGGGGCTTAGTAGTCAGTCAGGCTCTTGCATGCTCCCTGTGCTGTTAATGCTGCCGGTCACATCACACATCTGTCCCATGGATTTGGCCCAAAGTTTGACCAGGAAGGAGCATCAGAGGCTGGTGTGTCACTGGTGGCTTGAACCCATCTAATGGGCCCTGATCCTTGTCCTTCAATCAGATTTTCTAGTGCCGGTTTTCTGCAGAAGTTGAAGGTTGCCACCCAAAATGGAACTGAGCCATTTATTCACTGATCATTCCCAAAGACGGGATACAATTATGCTTCCAACTAATTAATAGGCAGGAAAGTGATGGTAATGGAATCAGGATGCTAGAGAAGCCTGGTGTCAACTGTTGGCACTGTTGGGGACACTCTGGCATCGCCAGCAGCAGGATGATTTCTGAGCCTCTGTGTTCCCTCCCCCAGACTGATCAAAGTCTCAGGTCAGATATTACCTCCTAAGAGGCCTTCGGGGCCCACCTTTCTAAAATAGCGCTCCTGCAGTACTGCCTCACTACCCCGCTCTCTACTGTTCTTCATTGTGCTTATCACTACTTCCCTGAATTTTTTGTCTTAGGGGAGGTGTTTATTTTTATTTATTTTCTATCTTCCCACTAGAATGTAAACTCTATGAGAATAGACTGCCTGGCTTGCCCACTGCTGTAGCAACAGGCACATAGCTACCAGCACACAACAGGGTGTACTGAAGTTCTTTTTTTTAAAGATTTTATTTATTCATTTGACAGAGAGAGAGAGATCACAAGTAGGCAGAAAGGCAGGCAGAGAGAGAGGGGAAGCAGTCTTCCTGCGGCGCAGAGAGACGGACGCAGGGTTCTATCCCAGCACCCTGAGATCATGACCTGAGCTGATCGCAGAGGTTTAACCCACTGAGCCACCCAGGCGCCCCCAACAGTTACTCAAGTTCTCAATGAATGCATAAGTAGAGAGATAACTTTACAGCAGTGAGATAGTACTATACAGTCTGTCTTATTTTTATTTACTTATATTTTAAAATTTATTTATGTTTTTTCGGTAATTTTATACCTATGTAATTATATATATAGTTTTATATATAATTTTTATACCTATATAATTTTAATACCTATGGAATAATTGCAGCATCAAAACTTCTAAACAAATGTGTTCCATAACGTTTAGAGAATATATAAAAATAATTTCCTTTCTTGTGTCAATCATTAGTATTTAGCGAAAGACCGGAGGAGCGAGGTTCTGGCCCTACCAGCCTTTTTGCCTCTGGCCCTGGATGACAGGACCGCGCACCCCGGGGAAGCAGTACCGCCAGGAGCCGCTAGGGGCCGCTACGGCCATTGGCGGCCGCCTGCGCCGCTCTGTGCGTCCTGTACGCCGAGCGGGGAGGAAACTGGGCCGGAGGGCGCGGCGCAGTGCATCTTGGGTCGGCGTAGCCATGGCGGCTCGTGTCCTTTCCGCTTGTGTCCGCCGACTGCCCGCGGCCTTCGCGCCGCTGCCCCGGGTTCCCACGCTGGCCGCAGCCCGGCCGCTCAGCATCACCCTGTGCCCCGCGGGGGCCCGGACGAGGCCTGGGGCTCCGCCGACAGCCTCGGCGCCTGCGCAGGTGACTCGCGGTGACTTTGCTGGGGCTTGGCAGGGGTCAGGGATCGGGGTGGTGCGGGGGAGGGGCCAGGCAGCGGGGCCACGCGAGCCACGGCGGGGGTGACCGGGCGACGTCTGGCTTCCCACCCGTCCCAGCCCCTCACGGTGCTGGGTCGACCCGAGACCGGAGTGCAGCCCTAACAGTGAAACATCCCTGGGTTCGAATGCTGGCAGCCACTTTGCGAAACTTTGGGCGAGTCTCTTGACCTCGCCACTCTCGGCCTGAAGAGCAAAGTGGGGGTACTAGTCTCTACTTCGTGGACGTGCAGTGAGGTTTTGAGAGCACCTATTTGGGGTGCTTGTAAACCTCCCCATATTGGTCCCAGTTGGTCGTAGTGATAAGGACAAATTCCGTGGTAGCTTTCTAGGGGAAAATTGGTGACAGGGTGCCAAAAGGAAGCCACGCTGGCCTACAACCTTCTCCAAAGCAGTCTGAGCCCAGGATTTCTCCCGGTAATGCCTTTTGCCCGTTTACGGGCCTCCTGGAAGTAAAGATAGAGGAAAAGTAGTATCTAGCCTTTCTGTCCGATGACACCTTAGTGAGACAGAAATTCTTGTTATGGTAGTGGTTTTCAGCCCTGGCTGCACATTCCAATCACCTGAGTAGCTTAAAGGAGGCGGGGCAAAAAAGCCCCTTGCCCCCCACCCCCACCCCCACCCCTTTTGATTTACTTCTCAGAGATGAGGCACTGGCATGTGTTTTCATTTAAGTTTGCCACATGACTAAAGGGTTCGGCCAAGATCAAGTATTGCCTTAAGGTAGAAGAAACTCTCAAGGCCAGGTTGAGAAACCCCCAAACCTGTGAACTCAATATGATAGTGGTTTTAGCATTTCAGTATTGAATACATTTAGAATAAAACATAAGGATGCCCGGGCCAAATCAGTCATTATCTCCAGAGTTGGGGTCTGGGTGTCTGTTTCTAGAAGTCACCAAATGATTCTTTTGTGTGGCTAGAGTTGAGATGTACTGACCATGTAATGGATTAATTCATAGGGCCTTGGCCCCATTGCCTGAATCAAAAGGTTAACAGTGTCACCCTGAAATTAAGAGTTAAAAGGGCATTAGGTAAAGTTGCCAAGTATTTTGTACCTGAGACTGATGTCCACAGTAGGCTAAAATGCAAAGGGATTGTCCTCATTCAAAGAGCACTGATTCTCAGACTTCGTTGTTACAGGTCCCTTGGGTTAAAATACAGATTCTGGGAAGGGGCCCAAGAGTCTTCATTTGCAATGGGCTTCCAGAAGATTCTGCTGCTGCTGGCCCTTGGACCATGCCTTGAATAGCAGGGTGCTCAGAGATATTACCGCTACCTCTGCTTGGTTCATACACAGCAGAAGAACCATTTTATTTATATTTATAAAGTGGTTTTGACTACGTGTTCCCATTTAAATCCTTTGCTGATGGAAGAGAGAGTCAATACTTGTTCATTCAAGAAACTGAGGGACAGGCTGTTTGCCAGACCTTATTTTAGGTGTTGAAGGGTATGGAGGTACATATAAAGATTTTATTTATTTATTTGTAAGAGAGAGAGAGAGTGAGAGCGAGCACAGGCAGACAGAGTGGAAGGCAGAGTCAGAGGGAGAAGCAGGCTCCCTGCGGAGCAAGTAGCCCGATGTGGGACTCGATCCCAGGACGCTGGGACCATGACCCGAGCCGAAGGCAGCTGCTTAACCAACTCAGCCACCCAGGCGTCCCATAAAGGAAAGATACGAGTTAATATCTCATTGGACACTGCAGCCTCATGTTAAACTTGCCAGCCCATTCCCTGCTGCTGTTCCCAAGGCTGTTCACCGTTTGTCTTGGTTGGTTCTCTACCTCTCTGTTCCTGCCCTTGGGCACTTTCTTTCTAATCCTTAAATGCTGGTAAATTCCAAAGATCTCTTACCCACAATCTCTTCCTTGTCTGTGTCTTCACTCTGTTTCCCTGTTTCCCAGTTACCCCAAACTTCTACCTCCAGGCCTTGCTCATTTCATCTGGACTGTTGCTCACTGCACCTGTTCTGTTCCATTAAATTTTTTTCTCCTCAGATCCATCCCCTTTGCTCACTCCAGGGCAGCTAGTTCTTCATTTATATTCCAACTCTTTTCCCTCCCAAAAGGAGCTAAAGCAGTTCTCCTGGAAAAAGGTTAGTGGCCTAGAATGGAACCTGGAAGGCTTGTACTTTATCCAGGCAGGGCACCGATCTGAACCGTCTCAAAGCCAGAGCACAGAGAGGACTTCCTAAGAGCTCCGTGGGGCACAGTACCCAGATGAAGGCAAAACGCTTGTGCAGGCAGAGTTCAGCTATTTTGTCTTTTTCAAGTGTCTGCAGCGCTGGACCTCTTGAACCTCAGAGCCTGTGTCCCCCGCCCCCGTAACCTTCAGTCTCTAGCCAAGAACTCATTTCTTCCCACACAGACCCACAGTGAGTCCCATGCCTCATTTTCTTGGCCTGGCCTTTCCTCCTTGAATGTCCTTGTCCTTCCAAGGCTAACTCCAAGTTTGGTATCTCTTCCTTGAATGACAGTTCTTGTTCAAGAAGCAGCCTACAAGTATGTCTGTCATGGCTCTTGCCACTTTTATTTTTTATTTATTTATTTTTTTAAATTTATTTGAGAGAGAGCACATGAGTTTGGGGACATGCAAAGGGAGATGGAGAAGCAGACTCCCAGCTGAGCAGGGTGCCGGCCACAAGGCTCGATCCCAGGACGCTGGGATCATGGCCCGAGCCAAAGGTAGACGCTTAACCAACTGAGCCACCCAGGCGCCCCCCCCTCCTATGTTTTTATTACAGCTTAAATAATCTAGTTGGCTTGGTCTTTCCCATTAGACCATAAGCTTCTCTGAGGGTAGTGGTCATGTTTCATTTTTCTTTGTAGTTCCAACCCACAGCACAGTGCTTGGCACATGAGGCAGAGTTCGCAGGCTGCTGAGACAGTCCTGTGTGTGAAGACAAGACCTAGCCACAGGTGAGGACAGGTGTGCGTACGGCACAGAAGGGAGACCTAACGAGCACTCCCGGGGAGCATAAACCCGGAGGTAGCAGTTGCTCACGCACTCAGAGCGGGCTGTGACAGCACGTGCGGAGGCCGGGGGAGCCTGGCACTCTTACGGCTGACCCTCGGGGTGTCTGTGGAATGGAGAGACGCGAGTCGAGATGAAGATGCAGGCATGTTGGGAAGGGCACTGAGGAATGTGATGTTCTGTTTCGGCTGCAGGGAGTGAACATGAAACAAGGTTCGTTGAATAAGTGAGGTCTTCTAGTCAGCCAGGCTGGGTCGCCCAGTAGACATGACGGTGAGACAGTGGGAGGAGTGGAGGTGGGCTCTCAGGGCTCTGGCCAGAGCACCAGGTGGTTGACGAGGACTAGAGGTCTTTGAGCAGGCGTTTTGGAAGACAGGTAAGGAATGTATTTCCAAACTGACCTGGAGGTGTCTGCTCCCAGGGGGAGCAGCACAGGGAGCAGGTGGCAGAGCTGGCGGGCAAAGCACTCTCCTACGCTTTAAACTGAGGTTCCTCAGTTTCCCCTAGAGATGTGCAGAGTGGAGACAGATGAATTCTGATAGATGAACCAGGTTGTTGGTTTCTCCTAGTCTAGAGGGAAGTCACTCTTTTCCTGCACACAGTGCCGTCTCCTACAGCTGTGGGAAGTGACTTGTGTCACATAGAATTGTTAAGTGTGGGTCTCTGGGGAGAAGACAACACCAGAAACATTGTTGGCTGTCGTGGACACTGCTGAGCTGCTTGCCTGTTCTGTGCCTCCTCTTTTTTGTAACAGCTGAGATGGAGCAGGAAGGAGGCAGGAAGGCCCTCCCCAAAGGCCAAGGTGGGAGGCCAGGGGCGGGATGCCTTTCTCTGTCTCCGTTTCCTGTCTGTAAAATGGGACTGATGTCAGAACTAAAGGAGGCAGTGGTTTGTAAAGTGCCCAGCACAGCGCCATACTCTGACTGATAAGAAGTCCCTAAAGAGACCAGCAGGTAGATGGTGAGTATTAGAGAGGGCACGGATGGAGCACTGGGTGTGGTGCAAAAATAAGGAATACTGTTATGCTGGGGAAAAAAAAAAAGACCAGAAGGGGAGGCTCAAGAGGGAAGGAGTAGGATCATTTCTTTGGGCCACAACAGCCGCCAGTCTCAGACCCCAGCCTTCCCAGACAGCGCTCAGTAGCACTCACTGTGGGTGTGCCTGGCAGTGTCCTGAGCCTTTCACATTCCCTCAGTGTTGCCTCCCAGCGGTGCTGGGAGCTTTGTACTGTGGCTTATCCCCATTTTACAAGTAAGGAAAGTGGCGTTGGAGGGTTCAGTAACTTGCCCCAGGCCAAACAGCTAGTAAGAAAGCTAGTGTCAGGGTACAGGTGTATTTGCAGTCTGAGCTGTCCCCCACTAGACCTGCCTGCTCCATGCTTATTAGCCCACTGTGCCCTCCCCCACCGCAACACTTCAGACTGGCCTGTGCTCCCCCGGTGGAGACCTTCAATTTCTCCATGTGGTGTCCAGTGGCCTAAGTGTGGGGACTTGCTGGTGTGGCTGGGGATGGTCCTGACCCCTAACAGGCCCCTTGGGTGGGTAGTTATGTACCGTGTCCCCTCCCCAGCCTCATCCTTCCTCCTGGGCTTTGCGGTGAAGCTCCCGTTGTCTCTTTCTCCTCAGCAGTAATCCCTGCTCATACGTCTTCTTGATGCGCACAGACAAGACCTCTGTCAGATCCTTCCCCCTCAAGCTTCTCTTTTGTCATCTCATCTCCCTCTTTCCCTTCTGCGTCTTCATTTGATTGGTGGCCGGGAGACTTACAGTGATTGTAGATAAGTAGGCCTGGAGATGTTCCCCCAGCAGAGGTCTCCGGAACCCACACTGCAGTGGGAAAGGACAGGACACTGCATACCTTGAGACCGGAAAGAACCAGTGCTCTTAAACTCTGAAAGCACTTAGAAATACCTTTAGAATATCCATGAAGCGCCTCATCTAATCTCACTTTTTGTTTTTTAAGATTTTATTTATTTGTTTGATAGTTAGAAAGAGAGAGAGAGAGCACACACACAAGTAGGGGGAGCAGCAGGCAGAGGGAGAAGCAGGCCTTCTGCTGAGCAGGGAGCCTGATGCGGGGCTTGATCCCAGGACCCTGGAATCATGACCTGAGCCGAAGACAGACACTTAACGACTGAGCCACCCAGGCGCCCCTCATCTAATCTCTTTATAGCTTGCTTATTAAACCTGATTTCAATACTTGATTTTTTTTTTTTTTCAAGATAAATATTTCTTAGCGGTGTACACAGGTTTGGTTCCTTTGGCAGTGTCATGATTTTCAAAGGCCTCCGTCAGGGACCTGAGCGCCAACACGCAGACCCACTTTCTAAGGAGAAATGCTGTAAGAACTCCAAATTAACTTACTTAAGAACTCAAGTGAACGTTAAAAGGTAAACAAACCAGTTCAGATTAGGGACTTCCACAGTGAGCGGAACTGTCAGGCAGCTGCTTTGTTTCCTCTTGTTCTGCATTGTACCTTCCACAGCCTGAAGAGCTGTAAGTTGGAGTTCCTTCCGTATTTGGTGAAAGAATCCAGCCAGCAGCCTAATACCTAGCTGATTATCAAGTAGGTTGGTATCACAGACATTTGACGTACGACTCCCACCACGGCAAAAATCAAAAGCTCATGGTTTTGCTGGTGGCCATACGACAAGCCTCTCCTGCAGGGAAACAGATAGACCATGAGGGCTGTTGCGGGCTGGTAGCCGGCTCATTTGTGCTGCCTGAGGTCAGGGGCCATATTAGACCTTCCCACGTGTGCTCCTCCAGGGAGCTGCCTCTCTGTTTACCATGACAGCCCTTTCCAGGTGGGCCATTTCGACTCCGGTGTGCTGACGATCGAAGGTGACAGGGCCTTACAGGGCAGCCCGGCGCTGCAGAAGGTGCCGCAAGAGGACATACTCCTCTGCAGACCCTGCACGATTTTAGCAGCTGCTCTTCCCGGAGCCAGTAGAGTGGCCAGAGCGCTGGACACAGGCCCCATGGGGGGGCCGAGCCCGGCTCTGAGGGGAGGGGAGGCCCGTTTTTATGCTGCTGGACTGCTAGGGCTTCTGAAAATACCCAGTGTGGTGACTCTAGGTGGCCCAATGGTGCCATCTGGAAATCAGAGGAGGTGGTTCTCGGAAGCACAAAAGCTCTGAAAGGTTCCTGTAAGCTGGTGCACTGACCTAGAGGCATCTTGGGTTCAACAGCTCTCCCTTCCTGCCCTTGTTCTAGGTCCCGCTGACACAGCTGTGCCGCCAGTATAGCGACGCACCTCCTCTGACGTTAGAGGGGATCAAGGACCGTGTTCTTTATGTGTTGAAACTTTATGACAAGATTGACCCAGAAAAGGTAATTGATGTGGCTTAATGTTCTTTCTTTAAATGAGTATTAAGATTTTATTTACTTATTTGACAGACAGAGATCACAAGGAGGCAGAGAGGCAGGCAGAGAGAGAGGGGGAAGCAGGCTCCCTGCTGATGAGAGAGCCCGATGCGGGGCTCGATCCCAGAACCCTGAGATCATGACCTGAGCCGAAGGCAGCGGCTTAACCCACTGAGCCACCCAGGTGCCCCTTTAAATGAGTATTTAATCAGTGGTACAGACTTCAGAGGGTCCAGAAGGATATTCGGTAGAAGGGCTTCCTGACTCTAACCCACCCAGTTCCCCTTCTGGGAGGCAGCCAGTGGAACCAGCTTCTCCTATATCTTTCCAGAAATACTCAATACATATGTATGTATGTGTATACATATTTTTTAAAGATTTTATTTATTTATTTGACAGAGAGAGATCACAAGTAGATGGAGAGGCAGGCAGAGAGAGAGAAGCAGGCTCCCTGCTGAGCAGAGAGCCCCATGTGGGACTCGATCCCAGGACCCTGAGACCATGACCTGAGCCGAAGGCAGAGGCTTTAACCCACTAAGCCACCTAGGCGCCCTGTATGTGTATATTTTATGTACTATGTGACCTTCATCTCCTACCCTTTTATTTATTTTTAAAGATTTATTAGAGAATTGTGCACAAATGGTGTAGGAGGAAGGGCAGAGGGAGAAGCAGACTCCCTGCTGAGCAGGAAGGACTCTGGGATCATGACCTGATCAAGGCAGATGTTTAACTGACTGAGCCACCCAGGTGCCGCACCCCCCACCGCTTACCCTTTTTAAAAGACACACAAGTGGTAGAATATACTATTAACATTGTTCTGCAGTGTTTGCTTTTTTAAGTTAACCACTGGCATTTTTCTCATAGTAGTACATAAACAAATTCCTTCTTTAATAATCCAGTCTGCTGTGTAGGTAGGATAGTGGGGTTTTTATTATTGAGGTCTAATTGACATATAACATTAGTTTCACGTATACAACATAATAGTTGTATAATGTGAGTTGAGAAAAGGGGGTTTGCGTGCCTGAGTAGCTCAGTCTGTTAAGTGTCCAACTCTTGATTCCAGCTCAGGTCATGATCTCAGAGTTGTGAGATTGAGCCCTGTGTCTGGCTCTGCACGAGGCTTGGTGCCTGTATAAGATTCTCTCCCTGCCCCACCCCAAAATTGTGAACTAATCTTAGTAAGTCTAGTTAACATCCATCACCACACATAATCACAAATTTTTTTCCTATGATGAAGATTTTTAAGATTACTCTCCAGCAGCTTCAGATACGCAGCTTAGCCTTAAGACTGTGGTCACGATGTTGCACATGACATCCCCAGGATGGTTTTCCCAAGCAGTGATCACAGATCTTACAAAATATATAGAAAGCGAAATCCATCATTAGCTCTGTGTGTATTGTTAAGCATTCCAGAACCAGCTTGAGTAAGTTAACAAAGTACACCAAGTATGTGCTAGCACAGCTTAAACATAAAATGCTGGTTATCACTTCATATTTAAATCACGGCCTCTTTACAGTAAGCATCTTTTATATAACTTTTAAGTGACATCATACCTGTTATCTTGAGAAGAAGCAAATACTGTCCCAGCTGAGTTTCATGTTTGGTGTTCTTTTCTTGCAGCTCTCAGTAAATTCCCACTTTATGAAAGACCTGGGCTTAGACAGTTTGGACCAAGTGGAAATTATCATGGCCATGGAGGATGAATTTGGTAACAGGCTACGTTTGGGGTCTGCACAGTGTGATTCTTGATTTAGGTGGAAGAAATGTTGGGGGTCACAACTGGGATTGGAGTCAAATATATAAATAGAAAGAGCCCCCCCACCCCCACCCCCCCAGTGCACTTACTGTCAGGTGAAGTCAGCACCAGGGACAGTGCCCTCACTTAGAATGTACTTGACTATGTACTGTGTGGTGCCGAGGGCTGAGTGACCAAGAAAGGCCAGGGGGTGGGATTTGGGTGCTGTCGGTGGGGGCTCCAGGACAAAGGCAGAACCTCACCTATGGAGAAGCTGAGCACACCTGAGCACCCTGAATGGCCATGCCCAGAGAAGTAACTGGGTGTGCCCAGGACACAAACACACACACATAGGCCTGGTTTCCCACCATGCCTCCCTCAGGTTATGCTTCTTTCAAAGACGGTTGTGCACAAGAGACCTTTTAAGGGTCCATGGCTCAGTTTTGAGTAAGTTGCCTGAATGAAAAGCCTTTGCTGTCCTACAGAACAGAACATGGTTCAAGTTCCTCACAAATTATGCTCACTAGAGGGAGGTATCAGTCAGAGGTCGGATGGGAACATGGTCATGAAAATGTTCTGGAATTACGTGATGGTGATTGTTGTACGACCTGTGAATACACTAAAAAACACTGAGTTTTATACTTTAAATGGGTGAATTTTCTATCCTATGAATTACAGCTTTTAAAAAAGAGCCAGCTGTTACATTCAATATGACACAACTGTTGTCTAGAACATAACTGGCCCATAACTTAAATGGGACTGAGGGTTGCTGAAAATTTTTGATGTACTTGTTGGTGGTATGGAGGCGTGAGATGCGTTTAATTTTAAAGTATTTGTTTTTCTACATAGCATTTTACATTTTACTTTTAGGGTTTGAAATTCCTGATACAGATGCGGAGAAGTTAATGTGTCCACAAGAAATTGTAGATTACATTGCAGATAAGAAGGATGTATATGAATAAAATATCAGGTAAATAATTTGACTTACAGAATGATGTCTTCCCATAGAATTAACCTCTCTGTAGTTCTTCTGTAAGGTAGGAAGACCCGGGAAGAAACGCAAACATTGGAAATCCTTGACAGATTTTCACTGGTTATAAGACACAGGGTCCTCTCTGGTTATCTGCCACTCAGAGGGGGCTGGCATTAGTGATTATCTTTATCCTTGAGACAGGCCATGAACAGTTCATTGTTGGACAGGACTTCCTTGATTGTCAGCCTTCCTCACAAAATCTGTCTTTTACAAAACACCGGGCAGGGCAATCCAGAAGCAGAGACCCCTACCGCCCTCAGTTTCACCTTGGAAGCCAGCCTAGCCTGCTGTTCTGGAAGCTGAGATGGCCTCACTCCTTAATCAGGCAGGAGACGCCTCCGGGGTTAAGAGGCTAGACTCTGGAGTCAGACAGCTTTATTCTCAGCTCTGTCCAGGTCTGTAAGGCTGGTGATCTTGGGCAGGCCGCCGAGCCTCTAAGCCTGTTTCCTCAGATGGAAAATGGAGATAAGGATAGGACTTACCTGAGGCTTTCCTGAAGGTAAAATTCAGTAGTGTATACAAACTACTTAACACAGAACATGGAAAGAAGCCCGTCAGTAAACATTAGCTGTTTTTCAGGCTCTAGTATTATGATCAGTTGACTTTTTAAAAATAAACATTGTATTAAGTGTCTGTAACTTTGATTACCCTAGATTGAGTACATCAAATCACTGAAAGTGCACCAAAAAAAACCACTGAACTAACTTTGTCTTTGCCAGACCCCCTTTTTTCACTGAGAGAAGAGTTGGAAGATGCTGGCGAGTGTCTGGAAGTGAGAACGCGTTTTGGCATTATTGCTGCCTTTGACAGAGTAATTCTGTTTAGACTTGTATTTAAATTGTCTGTTTTTTCCTTTGAAAATAAATCTATAAAGCCAACATTTTTCTTAGTTTTCAGTTTTTCAGTGCCTATAAAGTGCTTATTTATATTGACTTTGCTTAATATTTTATCAAGCAGGCTTCTGTTGGGCGGGGAGCCCGATGCAGGACTTGAATTCATCATCCCGAGAGATCAAGACCTGAGCCAAGATCAAGAGTCAGATGCTTATCTGACTGAGCCACCCAGGCATCCCAAGTCTTAACTTTGCTTAATGATTTTAAAGATTTCCTGATTAGTCACTGGTATTCATGCATATAAAGAAAAATGACTTTTCTAGTAGTGTATCTGAAATTTCTCTCCCATGGTCTTCAGTATAAGGAGTATTAGTGACAAAAGGACTTTTTGTCTTAAGTTTATCAGTTGTGTAGCTGGCCCCAGCAGGTGTGACCAGCGTTCCCTCCCTGTCCTGTGGATCTCTTTCCAAACTAACGAGGGAGGATAGAAGGCTCTCTCGGCTCCCGGAAGGTCAGTTTGACCTGGGTCCCTTTTCCCTCCTTCAGTAAGTCGCCGCACCGCACCTTTTGTTCTTAGCACTGCGCAAGGTCCTGTGTAAGGGCGGAAGCAGCCACTTACCTGGCTCCTGATGAGCTTTCGCTGGAGACCTGTCAAAGTAATTGCTTTACTTTTACCAAAACTTCTCATTTGTAGGAGGGAGGAAATCAAGGGCTTGTGATAGGTAGCAAGTAGTGACACCGAAGTGCAGGGACTGTGAGGGACCCTCAGCTGGCAGAGGCTCCTGCGGCTGCAGGTTGAGATGGGCCTGAGTTCCCTCCTCATGACGCCCGATGCTGCCAGTTCCTACTCTGTCGCTCCAGGCACATGAGGCAGGCAGACCTCCTCCATCAGTAACCGGAGGCACTCATCATTACACTGCAGCTTATATATACATCTTAATACTGTACAAGCTCTTGGAAGATGCCAAATTGGTACGTGAGGAGCATCCTTAATCTGGCACAGCAGCACCTAATCCGCAAATAGCTTGAGTGCTTCCTGGGTGCTGGGGAGCCACAAGGGAACAAAACAGGCTGCAGTGGCTCCTTTGACAGGGATGGACCACAGTTTAACATCTGGAGTCAGCTGTTCTGGATCTTTCAGCCCTTGGCAGCTGCACATTTTGCCCAAAAATGCATCCATGTTCGTTTCTGCCGAAGGCCGCACAATTCTGCGGGCTGGCACTGAACAGACCGCTTTGCTGCCATCTTAACCACACACCTGGCAGGGATACCCTTTCACGTCCTCTGTAGCTGGGAAAGTCTCAGAGGAGCCAGAATAAGGGGGAAAAGTCACTGAGTACACACAGATAATTTGCTGATGATGCTACTTTAGGATCTGGATGTTGAGCAGCTGCAAAGATCTTTTACTCTAAGAACTTGCTGGAAAAATCATTGAGAGACTTGTGTGCCAACACAGGCAGTGAACTGGCCCAGGGTAGCATTCCAAAAGGTGTGTGAATTAAAACAGAATAAATGAGATTGTGTGCATTGGTTTTTTTGGTAAGATTTTATTTGAGAGCAAGCATGAGTAGGGAGAGAGGGAGAAGCAGACTCTGTACTGAGCGTGGAGCCCAACCCAGGGTTCAATCCCAGGACCACAAGATTATGATCTGAGCCGAAGGCAGATGCTTAAGCAACTGAGCCACCCAGGCGTCCTTGTGCATTTTGATTTAATAGCCTCCTGCAAATGCCTTTGAGGATCTGTGGTAGGCCATTCCCTTGCTGCCAGGGTGGCTGTGAGGCCAGTCCTGACCAGCTTCCTGCCCCATCTCCAGTTCTTCCACATCACTCTTCGCTCTTCTGTGTCCCCCCAACAGCAAGCCCACGCTTCACTCCATGAAACCATTCTACGCCCTCCAAGGACCAGGCACACTGCGAGGCAGGGCCTGAGCACACATCTCCACTCTCCAAAAGCTCACGGTGTGTAGGGGAGACTTCACGTCCACGTTGCTGCATCCTGACAGGCTGAAAGGGACGTCTACCTCCGGGTCTGCCTGGAATCATTTAACCTGAATCTGATCACAAGAAAATGAATCTAGAAGGTGGGACTTTAGAAACACGTGTCATGGGGGGAAAGGCCAGTACAACTAACTATTCTAAATTAAAAGGGACCAGAGGTATGTCAACTTCATGGAATGTGAAAGGACCAGGGGAAAATGTTTTGAGAACAGGACCGTATGTAGGTGACACAGCAAGTCCTGTTTCTCAGGTCTAATAACAGGATTGTGGAGCACACCTTACTCTCGGGATCAGAGACACTTTGACATTCTGAGGTAAAGCAACAAGATGTCTCCTGCTAACTTTCAGACGTTCAGCAAAAGAAAAACCGTGGAAACAGCACAAAGTGAGCAACTGGCAGCCAGGGGACAGGCATGTGCATGCGTCCGCATATACGCGTGTTCACTTAACTATTCCTTCCACCACTTGGTTTGAAAATCGTCAGACCAAAAGGCTAAATAAACTTCATGATACATGTTACACAGAGTCTATGGATGGCATACAGGTGGATAGCCAATCAGATGAGATTGGCTAAATGGAAACAATTCAAAAAAAAAAAAAAAAATTTACACAGTGACATGGAAAGATCAATGTTTTAAATAAAACATAAATAGCATGAACCCATGTCTGTAAAAAACATATCCAAATGTTAGTTATAAATGCCATGATATGGTAGAAATATACTGGCTTATTTCTGTTAATCAGTATTTTTTGTTGTTGTTGTTAATCAGTATTTTTTTAAAAAGATTTTATGTATTAGAGAGAGTGAGAGAGAGCATGAGAGGGGAGAAGGTCAGAGGGAGGAGCAGACTCCCCGTGGAGCTGGGAGCCCGATGCGGGACTCAATCCCGAAACTTTGGGATCATGACCGGAGCCGAAGGCAGTCGCTTAACCAACTGAGCCACCCATGTGCCCCTGTTCATCTGTAATTTTAAAATAAAAACCAGGGCGCCTGGGTGGCTCAGCTGGTTAAGCATCTGACCTTCGATTTTGGCTCAGCTCATGTTCTCAGGGTCCTGGACCTCTGTGGGGTTCTATGCTCAGCAGCGAGTATGCTTGAAATTCTCTTTCTCCCCACTGTGCTCTCTCTCCCTAGAAGATAAATAAATAAATCTTTAAAAAAAAAGCTATGGGGCGCCTGGGTGGCTCAGTGGGTTAAGCCGCTGCCTTCGGCTCAGGTCATGATCTCGGAGTCCTGGGATCGAGTCCCGCATCGGGCTCTCTGCTCAGCAGGGAGTCTGCTTCCCTCTCTCTCTCTCTGCCTGCCTCTCCATCTACTTGTGATTTCTCTCTGTCAAATAAATAAATAAAATCTTTAAAAAAAAAAAAAAAAAAGCTATGAAGGAGCACCTGGGTGGCTCAGCAGGTTGAGCCTCTGCCTGTGGCTCAGGTCATGATCCCAGGGTCCTGGGATGGAGCCCCTCACTGGGTTCCCTTCTCAGCAGGGAGCCTGCTTCTCCCTCTCCTGCTATACGCCTGCTTGTGCACACACATGCTCTAATAAAATCTTAAATTAAAAAAAATAATAATATTAAAAAAAGTAAAAGTACGTGAGAACTGAGCAGAGGTGCTGATGTTTGGGAAAAACGCTGGCAGGCAATGAGCCCGAGGAAAGCTCCTAACGTTCTGTGGGAGCTAGCCAGGCAGGCCGGAGAGCGGCGTACACTAAGACGGGAGGTGCGGCGTCAGTTTGGTCAGTCTGCGCACTGCTACAGCACGAACTCACGGGCAGGCTCCTGACAGTGGCTGGGATCAGGTCACAAAGCAGGGGTTTAGTCTGGTTAAGGAACATGTCAGCAGCGGGTGCTGACAGGACCTATAGGGGAAACGGTTAGATATATTTGGCCAAAGGGTGGGCTGAGGGGATGGGAGTGGTGGTTACTGGAAAAGCCCATGAGAAAAATGCAGATTTGGGGATTGGGAGGACAAGGGATGGACTGGGAAGATATTCTGGGAATAAAAATGGCAGCACCTGGTCAGATAAAAAAGGTAGGAGCCTAGGATCTCAAGTGTATGGCGTGGGTGCTGCCCAAGTTGCTGTCTGAGGGGCGAGAGAACTAAGGGCAATAGAATTTCAGGGCGCCTGGGTGGCTCAGTGGGTTAAGCCGCTGCCTTCGGCTCGGGTCATGATCTTGGGGTCCTGGGATCGAGTCCCACATCGGGTTCTCTGCTCAGCAGGGGCCTGCTTCCCTCTCTCTCTCTCTGCCTGCCTCTCCATCTACTTGTGATTTCTCTCTGTCAAATAAATAAATAAAATCTTTAAAAAAAAAAAAAAAAAGAATTTCAGTTGGGGACTGTTGGATTTGTTCGCGGGACACCCAAGCGGATGACAACCAGCAAGAGCTCAAGAAAAACTCCGGACTGGAGTCTGAGTGTCTGCCAGGCACTTCCCCAGTGCTAGTTCCCTCCACCTGCTAAGTCCCCGCTGAGTTAAGCTCTCAGCCTGAAGGGCTTGAAGTGAGAATGACTGACCCTCAGTTCCTGGGATGGATCCTTACATGTGTGACTTTCACCGCCTTCAAGGATGGATCAGACCTAAGAACTGAGTGAGAGGATTACCCACCACTTGAAATTCGTTTAGCAAGTACATGTACTATTGTTTTCATTTTATTTTTTAAAGATTTTACTTATATATTTGTTACAGTGAGAGCGAAAGAGCACAGGCAGGCAGAGGAGAAGCAGGCTCCCCGTGGAGCAAGGAGCCCGATGCGGGACTCGATCCCAGGACGCTGGGATCATGACCTGAGCCGAAGGCAGAGGCTCAACCCACTGCGCCACCCGGGCGCCCCTACTGTTTTCATTTTTAACATGGTAGCCAATTAATAAATGTCAGGGTTCAAAGTTTAAAAACAGAATTTACAAACACAAGTTAGAGTCCTTAACACATCTATGGCTAAACCAGGGAAAGAAGAAAGTCTACAAAAGAAAACAAAGTAGCTTATTGGTTCTCTACCATAAGCTGCTATCCTAGAGCACAGGCTAGCTACAGGTGAAGTAGCCTCTGGCAGGCCCGCAAGCCTGGCTTGTGGTTAGCTTCTCTGTGCCCATGTCCTCTAATGGGTGGAACAGGGGGCGACCAGCGATGTGGTGAAGGACTGGCAACAATGCAGGTGAATCATCTGACCCAGTGCCCGTCACCCGGTTAAATACTGATGAAGGAGCTGGTGTCACGGGACCTAAAGGCAATGTGTGCAAGTCCCCTACCAAGTACCTTGTCTTGGGATCTAGCAAGAGGTCAAAACGCTGCTAGGTGGACTGCTAGGTGGTGCTGCTGTTTTCTAGTTTGGAGTGTCTGAAAGCCCCAGACCAAGGAATGGTCAACCAGGACATGCCTTAGATGCGAAGATTCCCACGTCTGTGTGTTTGAGGACGGCAACAAGCGCCCTGAGAGCTCCGTCTGGCAAAGCAGAGTGGGGGTTAGCCGGTCAGCTTCCTCACAACCTGACTCGAGCGCCTGCACCGGGCTAGGTCTGAGATTCTGGATTTTCCGGTTACGGGAGCCAAATCACTCTGCTTATGCCATACGAATCAAGACTGTCGCCAAAAACCAAGAGTTCTGAGTCCTGGAGCCCTGAAGTCTGTGGGTCCTGGGCTTAGATGTGGGAGGGGAGCCCGAGCGAGCAGCGGGCGGCAGGATTGTGCCCCTGCCCCAGCCTCGGGAACCACGGCCCTGGCCAACCAGACAAACCCGCGACATAAAAAAGAGCAAAGATTCAGAACAAGAATGGAAGAGGAGGTCTGGGGGTCACAGTGTAAATTAAGATGAAAGAAACATATGGGCAAAATTACCTTAAAGTGAGACAGAAAAACCAAGACTAGCAACAACAGAAAAGATAAAACGGTATTGAAAAAAAAAAACCCCACAAGACTGTCATAAATATTTAAGAACAGGCGCATCTGGATGGCTCAGTTAGTTAAGCGTCTACGCTCTTGATTTTGGCTCAGGTCATGATCTCAGGGTCCCAGGATCAAGCCCCACATTGGGCTCCACACTCAGCGGGAAGTCTGCTTAAGAGTCTTCCCTCTCGGGACGCCTGGGTGGCTCGTTGGTTAAGCCGCTGCCTTCGGCTCAGGTCATGATCCTGGGGTCCTGGGATCGAGTCCCGCTTCGGGCTCCTTGCTCCGCAGAGAGTCTGCTTCTCTTGCTGCCTCTGCCTGCCTCTCTGCCTGCTTGTGTGTACTCTCTCTCTCTCTGACAAATAATATAAAATCTTAAAAAAAAAGAGACTTCCCTCTCCCCACAGCTCATCCTCTCTCTCAAATAAATCTTTGAACACACATGAAGATTACGAGTTGGGAAAAACTAGCTCTAGAAGAAACTTTGGTTTGTTTATCATGTATTATTGAATCGATAGAGGAGTTTTCTTAGGGAAGACAACGCTGTTGTGATAAAGTATGACAGTCATTCTGAGACCAGTGCTCAATGCCATGATGTCTGCATGTCTGTCAAACATTGTGGTAGAATAAAATGCACATGTGTCTAGGGAAGAAAGCAAGCATGTGTGGTTAATATTTTAAGAAATGGTAAAAGCTAGGTGAAAAGTATGAGGTGGTCACTGTAGCATGTTTCAACTTTCTGTAGGCTTGAAAATGTCCAAAACAAAACACAACAAAAAAAGGGAAAGCAGTGAGGAATCAAAATTAGGTAAGTGGGAGGGGGTAAAACAGAAGCAAATTTGAGAATTCAGAGTTGCAAAATGGGGTGAACAGTAGGAAAGGTTTTATCAAGGAGGGTAAGGCTAACAAGGCTTCAGATCAAAATTAGTCTTGATAAACTAGGAAAAGCCAGAGGGGTTAATTCTGGCTCAAAGGAGCCAAGTAGTGTTGGCACAGAGCTCATGGGGGAAGCATGTCATGTTCCCACAGCATGGATGGGCCAACCAGAGCAGCTCTCAAGCAAGAGTAGGAAGAAGTCATTGCCTCTTGCCCTAATGACTGTCTGGTTCGTGGGGTCCCTACTGCAGAAAGGGATGTTAGTTATTACTGCTGAGAGAATGCTAGACCTCTCCCCAAAAAGTATCGTAGATATTCAGGCTGGAGTTCATCTCATTCTCCATCTGAGGACAGTCGATCATCCTGTAAGTTTGAAGGTGCCTGAAATACTTCAAAACTGGCGTAAAATCCAGCAGCACCCTCTGTGCACACAGAAGATTCTCCAGGTGGGCAACAGCCAATGTACAGCACGTGGCACGGCTCACCCTTGCCTCCCCCATAGAGCAGATCTTTAAGGACCTGACAGTACTGCTTTGGGATTGAGATTCTGGGAAAACGGAGGGGCGAGGGTGGGGGAGGGGGAGAGTCAGGGAAGGGCAACTTGACCAGAGCCTTCAGGAACATTTACAAAGTGTATAGAGGAGAGAGGGCCCCATGGATGATACTGGGTCAAAACCAGTTGTGACCAAATATAAGGACTCTTCATGCCAAGGACTGTTTTGTCCTGTTTGGGGAAACAGTTCCCCCCCTCGGGCAAGTCACACAAGGTACTAGTCAGAAAGCATAAGGACAGGAAGCAGCTTCCCTCTGATGCCTGGAGGCCACAGCACAGAGGAGGGCTGCCCTAACCCGAGTGCATCTGACTGACCAGTTGGTCATTCTGGCTAACAGAGGAAATAAATCAGAGTCATTGTATCAACTGTTTTGCACAGGAACAAATTTGGATATACTTAAAATCAAATAAATAAGAGTGACATAGCAGACCACAGCTGGCAAAAAAAACAAAAAACAAAACAAAACCAAAAAAAACCCCCACCCCAGGCCTAGTCCCAAGCATCAGTCTGTCCCCGGTACGGAGCAGGCGCGCGTGAAAAACGGGAAGGAAAAGGAAACGCACTTAATTATCAAACTTTAATTGAGAGACTAATCTTACAGGATAAACAATAAGACAGCTAGTCAAGGTTACACTTTAAAAAAAATCCAGCAGCGCAGATCTAATAGACTAAATACGTTCATCTCCTCCCAAACAGGCATTTGATTTAAAAACAGAAACCAGAACAGAGTGCACACCACAAGGAAACATGGTACTTACGTATATTGTCAAATAATTCTGCAGAACTCTTTAAGAAAGAAAAGGAAAGAGGTTTCTAGAAATTTAGAAAGCAGTAGAACCACCCAGCCTGGCAGGTCGAGGTGCCGGAAATTCTGCACTTCGGAGGGCTCCTGGCCACCTGTAACTCCGGAGAGGCCGTCCGGCCCTATTAAGAAGGAAACAGGTGCCAGTCCTCGCTGGAGAGGACTTCCTCACAAAGCCTTCAGACGAAGGGACCATCCTTTTCCGAGACAAGAGGCATGAAGAGAGCAGCAAGGAGCAAGAGAAAGGTCTCCCTCAGAAGACGGGGTGGAAAGCAAGCCTGCCCTTGCATGGCCCTGGCACGCGGAGTCGATCCCTTCCCCTTCGCTGCCCCAGCAAAGAAAGGGGAGGCCAAGTGCAAGAGCCAGGATGGCTCCTCCAGGCACATGGTTAAAGTGAAGAGAAGAGGAGAAAGCAAGTCCCTTCTGGCTGAAATATGGCGACTTTGCTGAGACGTGGCCAAGTGGCAGAGCTGGTCTCTTTGGGCCTTGTAAGGCAGAGCAGCAAGTAAGTGCCTACCGAGGCCTCGCAGGCCCCCACTGTGTCCATGGAGCACCCTTAGCTCAGTTCAGTCTCATCTAAAAAGAGCGAACGCTACTTGCGAAAAGGCCCAGCTTCAACTAAAATACTTCATACCAGAGGAGTTCCAGCCGCTCGCGAGCCAGCTTTTCAGAGGACCGGACTGGCAGAAACAGAGCTGCGAGGGCCTGGCGTCCGGCAGGGGTGACCCTGTCATTGCTCTGCCAGTGGTCTCGGGGAGGGAAGAAAGGCCTGCCGTCCGGGAGCAAAGCCCCGGAGGATGATCGCCGGCACAAAGCCTGGAGGAGAATGCAGCCCCTGGGGAGGCTCGGCGGAGCTCCCCACAGGGAAAAAGATGTCGAGCCTGGCTCCTTGCGCGCCCAGCCCCTCCCCAGGACCAGCTCCTCCTGGAGCCCGGCCTCTGCCACGGTGAGGGAGGGCACGACCCCAGCGAAGGAACCGCACAGAAACAATCCTGAGGACAAATGAACACTGTGATGCCACCGCGGGGGGACAAGGACTTCAATTTGCTAACACAGATTTAGTCGGAACATTCTGGACCGAAAACAAGGTTAGGAAGAGACCGCTCACGGGACCGAGGGAAAAACCGGGAATACTGCTGTGACCCAGCCATGGATCTTAGTCAAATACTTCTCCCAGTGGCTTCTGGTGCCGTCCACCTCTGCTCTCCCGAGGGCTCCCGGCAAGGTCTCCATGCAGACAGGGTCAGGAGCTAGAGCTCGAGATCGTTCTAGCAAATTTACTGAGCTCTGTAAAGCAATACTCCAACGGCTCTGTACGAAAAGATGTCGTTGACATTATTATTTATATATAGTATTTTGAAGTAAGGAAAAAAGCACCATTTTACGTAAAATAAAAAGACTCACGCAGGCTTTGGTCCTGTCTAGAAATGACAGCAGCCTGAGTGAGAAGCAGTTTGGCCCTTGGGGAGCAGGGAGGCAAGGGGACATACACGCTCTCACTGGGAGGAGGGGGAGGGGGACAGAGGGCAGGGGCAGCGACTTAACAGGGCAAACCAGGAGACCTGGCGGGAAGGGCCTCGGAGAGCAGCACTGCGAGGCCAGTCAGGGGATGGAGACACCTGCTTCGCGAGAACAAAGGTGGGTGTGTGGCACCGTCAAGACACGTCTCCAGGACAGGGGCGCTGGCCAACAGAAAAGGGCAGTGTTCAGACTGAGAGGTCCCTCTGCCTGCTTCGGCAGCGCTTCCTCCGCAGACCCGGCCACTGCAGAGGAAGGCTCTGACGAGTAGCAGAGCGGCCCTTCTTCTCCAGGAACTGCAAGCCAACAAGGACAGAAAAGCCGCAGTGACTGCTCCTTCGAGGGATGACGAACAGGCGGTTTCTTGGATGCTACACTTCCCAAGAGGTACGTATGCCCCCCCCCAAAAAAGCAAGAGTAGAGTTCCCTGCCCAGATGTGTGACTGGGCAAGGGCTACCCCGTGAAAAGCACGAGTCTGTCTACAGGGGCTGGATTCCTGAACTACGGCTTGGAAGGGAAGGGCATAGAGCGTCACCAGGAACTGGCTCACAAGGGTTAGTCATCTGAGGCGAACACATGCTAATTACATTTCACAGGATGAGGGGGAACAGCCTAGAATCCAGAGTGTGGTTTGGAAAATCTCTCACCAAAACTTACTATGAAAGCCTGCAGCCAGGGAGGGGAGAATTGCAAAGCCAGCCAGCACAGAACAGCGAAGAGCACAGAGGGGACCATTCACCAAGAGACTCGCCCTCGTGTCCGAGTTCATCGAGCCGTAAGGAGACAACAGAAGCTCACGTGTACCAAGAACTTAAGGGCTAAAACCAGAAGAGGGTGAGCTAATCACGAAAGCAATTTATCACATTTTCGATGCTTAAGCACATCGGCCAACCCACTAGGTCAACATGTCTTTTATTGGGAAAGGCAGCATCTCTGAACCCGGGATGAAGGACACTTGAACATAATGTATGAGCAGAAGGACCAAATGGAGAAGCATAATTGAAATAATCGTTGGACTGCTTAAGAATTTCTCCGAACTTCGAAAGAAAGAAGGATCTGGGCCTGTGGCTATAGGGCTGTAGGAATGGTCTTCCATCCAGCTCCTCCTTCAAGTGGACTTTGTCTGCCTGGGGGCTGTGGCTTTTGGGCAGCGCAGCCCAGGCACACCCATGCCAGGCTGGGTCTCAAAGCCCTATCAGTGAGGGCACCAGACAACCAGGACACCAGCAGGTGAACTCCCCAGAGACTAGGGTCCAAGGGGCAAGACGTTTAGACGGGAGTCATGGTCAGACACTCGGCTGCTCGACACGCAGTGCAGCAGGTGCGCGCACTCCCTGCCCTAGACCAAACAGTTCTTCCTCTCCCGCCGTGCATTCTCGAGCAGCAGCACGGTGGGGGGGAGGCCAGGAGAGGAAGCATCGATGAGGTACAAAATCAGGAACTGACATCTTTGGGTTTTTAAAACAAAAATTCAAATCTAGGAAGTGAGAACATAAAAAAGGGAAAAGAATTAAATCTGAATCCATGGACAGAAAAATATGGCTTACTAACCCCCCCCTCCATTTTGCATACAATTTGATATCAGAAAAACCAAAACCAAAACCCAATTCATCACAACACAGTCCAAATGTTTGCAACCGAAGATTTATGAAAATACCTCAGTTAAAATCGCTTAAAAAAAAACAAAATAAAAAGGAAACCAGCAAGCTTTTGATCATTCCTTTCCAAATAAGACTGGCAGAGCTCCTCTCAAACGCACTGAACAGTATTCCACACAACGTGCTCGAACTCAGATTTATTGATTTCCACGGTATGGACTTGAAAAATGGTATGAAGCTGACTGCCAGAAAAGGGAACCGGTGATTTTAAGTTAAAATTAAGCTAATGGTGAAAGTACATCACCTCTGGCTTCAGTCACCACATCACCTTAGAGTGGATATAGGGTTTTTGTTTGTTTGTTTTTGAACAAAGTCCCAGAACTCTGAAATCCAGGGATGCTGCAGGCCTCTCCCAGCAATGTCCTTCACTTTGGGTCAGTCTCCTGGGCCAGAGGTGAAAGTGCTTTCAAAAATACTGCCACTTGCCCAGCACAGTGTCTTTGATTGCATCCACATACTGAGTTGGGACCCAGTACACCCAGTAGTAAGAGGCTTCCGTGGGGCCCAACTGAAACGCCTGGAAGGGAAAAAGGGAAACCAAGCGGTACTTGAGAGGTCAGGAGGCGGAGCAGGCAGCGCGACACACATGGGGCTGGGGGTGCGGGCTGAGAAGGAAGGTACTAAGGGAAGGGGAAACACTGTGCACACGGGGAGTATTCTCCTGGACCCCGCCCCCCGACAGAGGTGGTGGGAGAGTTAAGCATAGCCGAGCCTAAAGCAGTGGCTCCCAAACTTGGGTGTGCATCAGAAGCATCCAGAAGGCTTGTCAGTACAGACTAGTTGGGCTCCACCCCCTAGAGCATCTGATCTGGGAGGTCCACGGCCGGAGAATCTGCATTTCTAACAAGCTGCCGGGCAATGTCGTGCTACTGATCCAGAGACCAGTTTGAGAACCACTGCCCTAGAAAAACTGTCACACGTGCACAAAGAAACATATCTGAAATGTTCACAGCAGCACCGTCACAACTGGTAACAACCTGGAAACAACCTACATCTCCATCGGTTAGGAAACGCACAATTATAAGGGACATGACCTATTTGTCTGAATGCGGGATCCTTTTTCAAAGGTATGAATCGGAGATACAGTTGATACAGACACATCACAATGTCAAACCAAAAACAGCTGCTTGCAGAACGATACATACCATGATACTGTTTATGAAAACTGAAAAACACACAAAACAGTACTGCACCTTGTTCATGGGTTTATACGAACACAAAGCAGAAAGCTGGGAAGGATCCACATGAGAAATCATGCCATGGTAATGGGGGAGGGGAAGACAATGGGGACGTATTCGTTGTGGGTAGATTTTCTTTTATTAAAAAAAAAAAAAACAGTTTAAAGCAATTCACAGAATATTTACGACAGTCATTTCTTGGTGATGGATATCTGAGTTTGTTATACTCTTTTCTGTTCTCTTCTGCATTTTCAAACATTTCCCTAAGAATGAAAAGCACAGCCATCCCTCTCTGTGAACCATATATGACACCATTAATCTAGCTGCTGAAATGACACCTGCAAAATGAGCAGAGTACTTTCATCCAGACAGAGGTCAAGGTGCCACTCCATGGCGTTTAGTGAAGAGACGGGACTGTCAGCACTCCTCTCCACCAGAAATGACCCGAGAGAAAAAAGCATTTGAACTGAGTATTAAAGCCTTAGCCACCCAGACTGATTTCCTGAAGGATGTCTGGATGGTCCCCTCAGTCTGCGGGGACTCCCACTCACCGGGCTGTTTGCAAAGCGGGGCTGCGAATGCCACAGGGCCAAATGGCGGAGATGAACATTTCAAAAGGGAGCGAAGGGGCCCAGCGGACAGTATCTAGAAGCTGACTTCATAAACGGGAAAAATATACGAGTATGCAGAACAAATCTGTTTGCAATCCTTTAAGGATGAGGGGCGGAAGGGCAGCAGCCCCTGTGACACTGTCACTCTCGGGACACCCAGGAGCCTGCAGTGCCAGGACCGCAAGCCCAATATCATGGACTGGCTTCAGCGCCTCTGAGTGGACAGACACCAACAGGGCAAAAGAGGGGCCCAGCCATCTGCGCAGGACCTCCCTACCACCAAATCGCATTTTCCCTGGGATCTTCCAACGCGTCCCTCTGCTGGGGACCTTTGTAACCCCGATGCACAGGTCAAAGCACTAGCTGCTCCTCAGCCCTGCAACGGGGCTCACACAGCCATAGCGCTGGTGGCCGCATGCTAAAAAATCTGCCCCTTTGGCTGGAGAATGCGGGCAGCCCTTGCCCCATCCTACAACTGGCTCTGGGCAGGTCCCTGTCGGAGTAACTAAACTTCACTCCTAAAGGGGCCCCTCCCAACCATGCTGGGAAAATTCGGGGGCGTGCCCGAGCACTGCACTTCACTCCATGCCCTGCATCCCTGAACTCTCGGCTTTGCTCTGCACAAACCTGGGGACTGCCTCCAAACATCCTATCTCGAGAAAGAACAGCCTGCTCTCTTCAGAGTAAACCTCCGTGCGGAATGACGACCACAGACCCTGTCCTCCCCACGGTGTCCTTGGCCACCTGGGAAGAGCGCCACCACCACAGAAAGGGGACCATCTGTGTCCTCACAAATGCCAAGGCTAGTGGGAGATTTTGTTTTATAAGCAGGACAAAACTTAAGATGAGAACCCACAAGCCAATCCTCCTCTTTGTGTTTATTCTCCTGATTTAAAGACAAAAATAATACAAATGAGAGGAAGATAAAGCTATGAAAACATATCCCCTTTAAACTGATTGGGGGGCAGGTGTTGCAAAAATAAACTTAGGAACAGGTCATGGATTGAGTTCTAAGGAGATGAAGAAATGTGAGGATCTTAAAACGGTGCGTCTTCGGAATACTGAGTTTTGCTTCTTCGGTTAGGAAAGTTTCGTTAGAACTCCGGTCCCTGCTAGATGAGCAGAAGCGGGAGTGCAGTGAGAGGCTAAACCACGCCGGGCTACTTACCATCATGTGGTAGTCTTCGTGTCCTTCGATAGGTTCACTGACCACATTTTTAATGGAGCCCATGGGCAATTTCTCAGTCCGCTCTAGTTGAGAGGGATTACAGAGATTACTCAAAGGCCCTCCTGTCCACTCCTGTGACTCAGCAGTCCCTTATCAGGGCTGGCGGTTCTGGGTTCTACTGTAATCTCAAGTCTCCCACGTGCTCTAAGGACGATGGGACAGGGTGGTCTGACCACCGCACCCAGGGCTCTGCTTGGCAGATGGGAATTTCTTGGGAGCAAACGGGAACAGGGTTGGCCATAGCATATATTAAAGGCCTCTGAGAGCAGAGATAGTGCTTTCCTGTGTGATTTTCTTCAAGGCTGGCAATTTATAAACACCCAAGGATTTCCACTGCAGCCTTCTCGCCTGAGCCCAGCACTGGCTAAGGTCTTTGGCACCTGGGGAGGGGGTAGTCAAGAGGATGGAGAACAGAGGCAACAGCATGCCCCTGTAGCTCGCACAGGCAGGGAGTGCTCGGGGGCTGCTTCTAGTCTCTAGCCCATCCTCCTCCTCATCTGCCCTCCCCACAACCCTTCCCTCTCCCGACCCCCGAACCCTCCCCATACACACACCTGAGGAAGTGCTCTTAACACATTTACAACCTCTGGCGATCAACCCTCAAGGTATCACTTATCACAGGGGGGTCAGAAGACACTTTGCAGCAACTTCAAGGGTGGCAGGTAAGAAAGAGGCGGCAGTGAGGGATGGCAGGAGTGAGAGGAGCCTGCAGGAAGTGAGGCCAGTGTCGCAGGGCGGGGCAGGAAGGCAGGAGGGGGGCGCAGTGTCTGTGCAACAAGAACCCACCCCCCCAGGAGCGGCAGACACAGCAGGGGCCGGGACGTTCTCAACAAAGTTAAATCAAGTCAGAAAAAATCATGACAGTCTTTGCAGAAAGAAAATTCTGGAAAAGAGAATCTGCCAATGGATGAGGAGGGGGAAAAAAACAGACTGGAATTTAGAGGCCTGGGCTCTAGTTTAGCTGGTGACTGGAGACATTTTACTTCCACTCCGTGGGCCTTGGTGTCTGAAAAATGGGGCGTGGGGAGAATGGACGTGAGGGTGTCCATCCTGGCTGTGACTTTCAGTGGCTCTCAGTGACCCACAGGCAGGATCTGACCGGCAGCTGTTTTTAAGATTGCAACTTTTTAAACCACCAGCCACCTTGAAAGGTCCCGAGATTTCACACAAAAAGATACATTTCTGGCTTCTCTTGAAAACACGATCCTGGGCCCACATTCCTGAGTGACAGCAATGAGCTTGATCAGGCTGGACGCCCCTCCGCACTGGGCACACACTCCCCCGGCCGCTTGTCCCCGCCATGTCTCCTGCCCGAGGCTGCGAGGCTCCCCCCCACCACCACCACCTCCCCCCCCCCCCCCGACGCTACCACGGAGACAGCTGAAGCTGCGAGACACCCCACAGAGAGCGGGGCCAAGCAGCTGTCGGCATGGTCATCCCACAGCAGCTTCTTGCCAGCGGAGAGATGAAGCCGGTGGCTGGTGGCCAACTCCCCAGAACGCGCTGTCCTGCTGGGAGGGTGCTCAGGACGCCCAGAGGACAAGATTCCCGGCCAGCGAGAACACTGCCTGCCACACACCACTACAGTGGTCTGCGTGGGAGCGAACATCTCAGCCCCGGCGCCCATGAAGCCGGGACTCCTGGCCGTGCTCTTTCAGCAGGCTGGTGAGAAAGGACACTTTCCACAGCCCTGACACCCCAACCTATCCAGATTCTTTCGAGTGCTGCCTTCATGCCCAAGCGGTAAAGCAGCAGCTTCCCCGAGCCGAGAGAACACCTCCACCCCGGGTACGGGACGGTCCACTTCGGGCCTGCGGTGAGGACGCGCTTCCTAACACAACCTCCTAACACAGAGGCCCCGAGGAACCAATGAGCACCAGCAGACGTAGTCCTCACTGGCCTCCCTGGCCCACACCTACCCTCCTGGCCCACAGGAAACTACCTGCATCAGCCTCAGCAGCTCCCTTCCAGCAGACTGCCCGCAAGAGAAAGCGCAAGTGGAGGAAGAGGCAGGAACTGGGGAAGTCAGTGCCACGACGGGGAACTAAGCAAAGTCACCTGTGAAGTCACAGCCGAGGAAGGGTCTGACAGACGCAGGGCAGCTCACGGTGGACGAGCACTGACCGTGTGGAAAAGGGTCCAAAGGCCCGTGGGAAGACCCAGGAAGCCCCTCCACGTTCTGCAACGCTTGCTCTGACCATGCAGTTAGAGTTGAGGGTGGAAGGAAGGAGACGTAGCAGGTTCTCATAGAATCGTGAGAAAACTCCTGCGCTTTGGCGTTTTGGTCTATGTTTCCTTACGTGAGGACCAGCAGAGTGACAAATGAGAATACGTGCGTTGGCACTCGGGATGACAAGAAGCCTCACGCCCCACCGCCCCGCTGATTACTTCCTGTAAATCTGGGGTCCCACTAGAAGCAGAGTCCTACCGAATGGCCTGTCCCTGAAACCAGCCAACCTCACATGATGGGACCCCCTATACCTCTCTTTAGCATTTACCTCGAACACTCAATACCTACAGTGCTGGCCAGAACCAGGTGAATTAGTCATGTTCGGTTCCCTCCGGGAATCTAACAGGGGGACAGACAAGTCAAAGAGTAATGAGTGCTCTGCAGAGGTAAACGGAGCGCTCTCAGAACAGAAGCGGCAGCAACTCATTTGGAGGGGGGGGAAGGCACCGGGGAAGGCTTCGTTAGGAGAGGATATGTAAGTAGGGCCTCTGGAGATTGTATTAACAACGAGGAATGGGAAGAAGGCATTCCAGGTAAGTGCCCGGCAGGAGCGAAGACGTGAGGCTGTGCAGGGCACGGTGGGAACTGCAGGCTGGTGCAGCTGAAGCCCACAGCGTGTAACGGGGCAAGCGGGGCAGGAGGCTGGGTCTAAAATTTGACAACACTGGACACTACGTTTAGGCATTTGAACTTGGCTCTTCCAGGCCGAAGGTTTCTGAGCATGGGAACCAGGGAGGAAGATGGGTAGGACAAAACAGAACACAGACAGGGCAGGGAAACAGGTTAACTTGCTTTAACAAACCTTTAAAGATGCTAGGAGTCTTAACTGGCACAACAGAGTGGCAAAAAAAGGGACACAGATAATTCTGGAGTGTAACTGACAAGACTTTGAACCATCTGGGGGAATAGAAGGGGAGGAGAGTCAGAGACAATTCCCAGCCAACAGCAAGCAGCAAGCCCGCCCCACCAGGCACAGGCAGGGGTAGGTGGAGGCAGGCAGAGCACAAACAGGCAGGGAGGGAGGGGCGGGTCCACGGTACCAGGAAAATGCACCCAGTACGGGGACAAACTCTGACCTCCAGGGGCCAGGCAGGTGACATTTCATGAACAAAGCTGGCTCCAAACGAAGCCCACGGACAGTGAGGACTGTGACATGGCTCATCTGAACCTACTACTTTGGCTCCAGCCGATCGCTGCCATGTGAGAATGCAGGTCCAGAATGCCTACATCTTATGACTTTTTTTTCTTTTCTCTCTCTTTTTTTTTTTTTTTTTTTCAAGAGAAGCCCAAAAACCCCCACATCAGATCAAGTGAAATCTCTCTGATTTTTACAGAATGTGTGTAAATCCAAAAAACTCTTGTCTGGGGGCCAGACCTGGCCCTCAGACTGAACATCTGGGACCTAGTTTTGGGTACAAATGAAGAGCCACTGTTGATGGACTGGCCCTGACATAAGACTGAAAAGAATGAGGGAAAAGGGTCCAAACAGAAGGGGAGCATCTAAAAGCAAAGACAAAAAGCCAGGGGCACGCAAAGCACAGTGAAGAGAGAGATTTCAGGAGAAGCACAGTCGCACCCATGACCGAGTGCTGCTGGGTGCCCGAGGCAGCAAGCCGGGAAGAGGCCGAGAGCAGGAACCTACCTTTAGTGCCAATCCACAGCTGGTCTTGTTCCAGCTTGAAGGTGAGTCTCACTTTGCCTCCGGACTTGTTGTACATGCCGGATAAGGGTACCGTTGGCAGGTGCTCCTGGAGGCACAGGAGCACAGTGAGAGACAGGGACCAGAAGCAAAGACAGGGAAGGACAAGGGACAGGATGTGAGGACGTGATCACAGGAACCTCAGGGAGTCAGAAGGTGGGCCTGGCACGTTTTCAGAACCGCACAAAGGAATCTGGCTTACCTGGGCACCCTTAACAGATGGCATCACATCTTCGGGCTTTCCTTTATCCAACACTTTCCTGTGTTGCTAGAATATAAGTCAGAAGAAATGATAAATAAAATAGCTGACTACGTGTTAGTCATATTACTACCTTTCTGAAAAAGAGGAAAAAAGCCTTCCTGTTTTGGTTCAAAAGCTTTCAATGTGTACAGATTATGGGTCCTTTGACATTAAAGAGCAGTGCTGTCTGGCAGTGGTGTCTCTGTTGATAGAAATGTCCTACCTCTGTGCTGCCTAAAACAACAGCCACGAGACACTTGGGTCTAGGAAGCACTTGAAATGTGGCTAATGTAACTAAGGAACTAAGTTCTCGATTTCACTGAATTTTAATAAGCTTTATGTGGCTGTTATATTAGACAGCAAAGTTCTAGAACAACTAAGGTTTCCAGATTGTTAGTTCAAATAAACTATCTCCTCCTCTGACCAAAAAAATCACCACTGAAAGGACGAAACATCGGGCTAAAGAGAACCACAAATGGTGCTGGCCATTTCAGTCAACTTAAACTTAAGACTGAAATGGTAGCCATTTCAGTCAACTTAAACTTCCAAAGAAACTTAAGACGATGCTGGTGATCAGCCTAAAGGCTTACAAGGGGCATTTCCTCAGCAAATGGAAACTCAGACTATTGTAGAATTCTTCCCCACTGCCCCGCCCTCAACCTCAGCTTCACAGGCCAGGAGAGACCTATTTCCAAGATAAATGCCAATTACTCCACAGACTGATATTAACAAGTCTCTGATCCTGTGCCCAACACCCCCCCCCCCCGCCCCAGGTTTGAGGCAGCTTGTTAAGGGTTCTCATTAGGCTCATGGCTCCCTAAAACAGCTCTTGAGCAGCCCAAATGCCTGAGCTTGTCTCCTCTCCACTGGTGGCTTTATAGATCACCGGTCACTTTACCAAATGGTAAAGCTGAAACTATGGGACAGCAAGTGAGTGAAGGGGAACAACGCCACCAAAGTGAAGCACCACAGGGTCATGAGACAATTCAGAGGGCAGAAACCCTCTGGTGGGGATAGAATCAGTATTGCCAGACTGCTAGCAAAGGGTCCCCAAAGGCATCAGCCTCGGATTCCTGAGTAAGGTGACAAAAAGCCAGGAGAACAGGTCCCTCTCATTAGGCCACGTTAAGGCCTCATAACTAGCATCAGTGAAACAGAGCAGCAGACATTAACAACTTAATTTGACTCCTACCTCGCAAGCATCTTTTGGAAGAATTGTCCCTGTGTTGTGGAAAACAGTTTTAAGGCTATTAAGCTACCATCAGTAACTCAAAAGCTATGTTTAAGAAGCGTGTAATATTTCAAGGGTGTGACCAGTGGGGACATTCACTCACTTCTGAAATACTCACATTTGATAATTTCATGTATGTGGCAGAGGAAACAGGCAAGTGGGGAAAAAAAGTCAACTGTTCAATTCTGACCCCATATATGGGGGTGAAAGGTTCCAAAGTGAATACCTTTCAGATGTTAGCATAGATTTATAACTCCTCATCTAAAACCTTATAGGCAGATGTTCTAGATTATAAGAACCAAGTCTTACAGACTTTATAAAAACAATAACGCTTAAAAATATGTTATACGTCATCCTCTCTAGGATCTGGGGCAGTACCTTATCATTCAAACACATTAATGTTCCTACAGAAAAACATGGACATTCACGCTAATTCTGGTCAAGTTTTAATGCCTGGTCAGGTTTTGGAAGCACACGAAGAGGATTATGGGCCTGTAACAAAACTGTATCCTTCTCACACTACTAGCCATATGCCTTGGTGCCTAGAGTCACTAAAACTGATCTTGGTTCGAACTGTTCTAAAAAAAAAAAAAAGAAAAAGAAAAACAACAACAAACAAAAAAAAAAAAACCAAATTGACCTACTGTACTCGGGACACAGATTAAGTTGAGACTATCTCAGCCGTGGCCAAGAGACTCCATGACAATGAGTGAAGTTTGCTGGGTGATAAGGTTGCAAGTGATGGTTCTTCCTACCAGTTCCCTCTGCAGCAAAATACTCTCACTTTTCCTAATTACAGAAAGAATTTTAAGGGCTACAGTGAGCACAAGACAAGGCTGGATCTCTTCCACCCAAAATGAGCAACAGGATATTAAAAAAAAAAAAAAAATCAGGCCCCCATTTCATGAACCAGGAGGGAAAAAAAAAAAAAACTAAACCCAAAGCCAGTATAGTTATGTTTCTAGTCAGCTTCATTAGGCTTCCTGAAAAAGTCAGCTTCAGAGGAACTCTGAAAGCTGCTGAGCTCTATGGCTATCCAGAAATGGCTTGTTGACTTGGGGGAAGCCACTGACCAAAACACAAATGTAAGCACTTGTACAAAATGGGGGGTGAACTGTCCTGGTGGCATTTTTCCCTGACACTAGAGGAGAGAAACCCATGTCAGATTCCTTTCAATATCTGGTCTGAAGCCTGCCTACAAAGGCCATATCCTAAAGTAAATAGACTTGAGACACACTGACCCGCCAGATGAGACAAAGTTGCAAATCTCAGGTAGTTGTCACCTCCACTCAACAGCCAGCCGCACCCAACTGCTGCCATAAATTTCCATCATGGACCCTGTCCGAAAAGGAGCTTATTCTAGGGAGAATATAACCAGCCAAGGCTCCAGAGGACAAAGCCTCAAACTTCCCAGGACTAGCAGTCACATGACGGACTCACCTTCTGCCTGCAGAGCGGCTCCTTCTTATTCTCTTCGGCCTTTGCACCCTGCTGGGCAGCATCTTTGGGTGTGTTTACGGCTAAAACATCATTTATCGTGGAGCCAACTACCATGATCTTGGCTCCGCTGGTCACTTTTATTTCTCTCAACGTCTTATCCTCAGGAACGAGTCCCTTATACATGACTTTCTGCATGGCAGGGGGGAGACCTTGGGAAAAGGACACAATGAAAGGAAGGGATGAAAAATGTATTTGGGGCGCCTGGGTGGCTCAGTGGGTTAAAGCCTCTGCCTTCAGCTCAAGTCATGATCCCAGAGTCCTGGGATCAAGTCCCACATCGGGCTCTCTGCTCAGTGGGGAGCCTCTTTCCTCCTTTCTCTCTGCCTGCCTCTCTGCCTACTTGTGATCTGTGTCAAATAAATAAATAAAATCTTTTAAAAATAAAAAGAAAAGAGAAGAAAAATGTATCTGGACCAGAACTGTTGGGCAACAGACCTGGAAATGAATACTGCTCCAGCACCTTTGTGTGCTCAGGCAACTCACAACCTCTGTGAGCCGGTTTCCAAAATAGTATGATTTAAGGGCAGGATTTCCTTCTGCGTAGACTTCTTTTAAGGATTAAGAAATAAAACACCACCAAGCATCAAGTCATCGTTCAATAATGTTTGCTATCATTCATTCCAAGTTGTTCCTCAAGCCTCTGATGACACAAATACTGAGAATCCACAGGCCTCAGTTATACAGAAACTAGAAAGGATGAAGTTCTTGTTTTTACCATGTGCTCACAGACTACAGAAGGCAAACTTAAAAAAAAAATCATTTCAGTTGGTAAAGTGTCATAAACGAGACCAGACTAAAAACTAAATGTGAGTATCTGTGAAGGGGCCAGCACCACAGTCACCAGCAATGTTCCCTAAATTTCCCTTAGGAGAATTACCCAAGATATTTGCTAAAAATAAATTCCTGGCCCCATTCCAGATCCATTGAATCAAACTCTTCAGGGAAAAGGGTTAGGGGCTGTAAGTTTAACATGTGCCTCAGACGATTTTCATTAGAGATGTCTGGGGCAGCAGTGATTGGAAGCCTGGGCCTAAGAGTCAGACCCGGGCCTGAATCTCGGCTCAGCCACTTTCTGGCTCTATCACCTTGGGTCTCATCTTCTCCATCGGAATGATGGACATATTAGTACTTACTCCGGAGAACCATTCCCAGCATTGAGGGTGCGGATGCAAAGAGAGTGGCCAGCGCGGGACCTAGCACCGTGCGAGCCTTAGGAATCTAAAGGCGCGGTGGGGAAGGCTGCCTGTCGCTGGACATTACCGCTCCGATTACCTGTAATCGAGTGAATCTTCTGTTTTAGCTCGGAGCCTGTGCTATCCAGGGGGAATTTCACGTCGTGCTTAGTCTTATTCCAGATGATCTTCAGGTCCACCAGCTCCCTGCCTGCGCCGCCGCCCGCATCCTCGCCGTTGCTGACCGAGGCCTGGGCCGCAGGGTCCCCAGGGGGCTGGGCCGGGGCCGGCTGCAGGCTACCTCGCGCCGCGCAGGAGTCCTCCGCTGCCGCCCCCGCCGCGGCTTCGGCCTCCACGCAGTTCAGGGGCCGCGCGGGCACCTCGGTCGCCACCGTCTCGGCCTCCGTGTCCATGCCAGGTTCCTCCATGCCTGCAAGGGGGTTAGGGGGTGGGCGCTCGCCGCAGCTTGGGCCTGGGACTGAACCCTGCTCGGGCGAGGCCGGGCCTCCGCTTCCGAGCCAGGCTACTCCCCACCGGACCGGGCCGCATCCCCCCCGGGGGCCCGCTTCACCTGGGCCCAAACGGGGCGCTCGCCACCCCCGCCACACTCACCATCCGGGGCTCCGGCCGCCGCCATGATGATTGTGTACAACACCCACCGCTCCCGCAGAGGCCGCTGGGAAAAAGCGAGCTGGCTGAGATTGGCCCCCGCAGCAGCCCCTAATCTCTCACAGACTGGCCGGAAACAGGTGGACGTTTCTATGGAGACCCGCCTCCTCCGCTTCCCCGGTCCGGCCCCTGCCACGCTTTAGCTTTCGGGAGCCCAAGGGGGCGGGTCCGGGAGATCGCCCGCTCGAGGAGCTCTGCCCCCTAGAGGCCGAGTGGGGTCGCAGCCGCGCTGGGGGGCGTGGACTTGCAAAGTAGGAGAACTGCGCCTTTAAGGGGCGGGGCCGCGCCCGCTGTGGCAGAAGCGGATTGGCTGGGAGAGGCCCCGGAAGTGATGCACGGGGAAGCCCACGTGTGCGCTTCCATCCCACATGGCGGTGCTCCTGAAGAGGTTGCTGCAGTCGGCGAGGCACCCTGCGGCCTCGGGCCGGCCCACGGGACGGCGCGAGGCCAGCCTGGGCACTGATCCCGGGGCTGTGGTGCGAGTGCGGTTCGCCCCCAGTCCCACAGGTAACCTTGGCGGACGTGACGCTGCAGGTCGATGTCCCCCGTCCCGTGCCCGCCCCCTGAATGTTCCCGGACGAATCCCTTCCGGTGGAGTCTGACCGGGGTGGGGGTGGGGGTGGGGGTGCAGCGAGACCCCATTTGACAGAGGCAGAAGCAGGTCCACGAGCGTAAATTACTCATACAGCCAGGAAGTTCTTTGTGTGCCATCCCTTTAGGTCTCTCATCCGCGTACTCAGTAAATGCGTATCGAATACAGACCGTGTACTAGGTACGGTCCGAGGCCTTGGCATACAGTGGTCATCGGGCACGCACGGCTCCGGTTCTCAAGAAGCCTACACGGGAGTGGCCGCGACAAACCACGTGCAAAAGGAACTGCCTTTAGACAATCGCATGGGCCATGTGAGAAATGAAGCAGGGTAGGGACCCGACGGCTAGGTAGGAAGCTCAGAAAGGCCTTGTTGAGGACGTAGCATTTGAGCTGAGAACCCAAAGACAAGCTAGCCGCCCAGAAGCCTGCAGGAGGAAAGAGGAAGCTGCAGGTGCAAGGCCCTGTGGTTAGTGGTGTTGGTGCTCATTAAGCCAGAGAGTGAGGCGGGGGGCTCATTGTTTACCCTAGTGGAGATCTTGTTAGAGCCTCCCCGCTAGTTCCCCCGGTTTTTTTTTTTTCTCAAGGAGCCTGCCACTTGCCCTCTCAACACGGAGCGTGCCTCTCATTCTGGATCTTAGGGTCCGCATGTAAGGCTTCCCTTCCCTGTGTGACAAGACCCCAGCTACACAGAGTGACAGGATCTTTCACTGCAGGCAGTCGGGTGCAGAGTGGGCTTCTCAAACCATTGTGACAGGACTGATTCTGAACTCCCCAACGATTATGGATCAGTATTTTCATAGAACCAATATAAATGAGTAAGAGGAGAATTATTAAAAGCGTACAAAATGTGAGCCTATGTTTATTGGGTTCACCGATACAAAGTTACTCTGTCAGATTGCTATTAAGTTTCTAAACGTTTATTCTCCGTTTCCCTTCGTGGTTGTGAACTGGCAACAGTTTGCAGACCAGCATTGGTCTGCCCCTTCTTTGCAGAGCACTCAGTAGCTGGTTGCCAAAGGCTGGGATTGTCGGGTCCAGATTGCTGGTTTTGCCACTTCTCAGCTGTGTGACATGGGCAAATTGCATATCCTTCCTGAGCTTCTGAGCTTTACCCTCTGTCAAACACGGCTAGTGATGGTACCTGCCTTATGGGTTTGCGCTAATGCAGCTGAGGCAATTAGCAAGGACTGGTACTCCTAGAGCTTAATAAACAATATTCTCTATTATAGTTCTCATTTTCCTTGCTGATTTGCATACGGAAAAGGCTGTTGACTACAGATAAAAGAATTATCAAGCAACTGAGATCACTTATTGCTAAAATTAATGGAAAGCTGTACTTCGATCAATATTTAGGTCTCCCAACAGCTGTGTAAAGGAGGTTTCCATTTTTTGTTTTTAATCTCTAACAGATGAGACTAAGCTCATACCAGTGAAGTAGAGTGCCCAAGGGATAGCAACCAATAAATGGATGCAGAATTTAAATCCACATTTATTTGATTTAAGAGATCTTTCTTTCAGTTACCGAACCCCCATCTTCCATCTTGGGGACCACTGATTTTGTGGTAGCTTTGCGATAACTAGCAGAAAGTCACACATAGGGTGCCTGGGTGGCTCAGTGGGTTAAGCCGCTGCCTTCAGCTCAGGTCATGATCTCAGAGTCCTGGGATTGAGTCCCGCATCGGGCTCTCTGCTCAGCAGAGAGCCTGCTTCCCTCTCTCTCTCTCTGCCTGCCTCTCCATCTACTTGTGATTTCTCTCTGTCAAATAAATAAATAAAATCTTTAAAAAAAAAAAGAAAGTCACACATAATCAGTGTTGAATGGGAGTTTACCTGACTACAGAAGAGGCCTTCGTGTCCTGTGCTGCCTCCTGTTCCTGTAAATGCAGAGAAGCTCATCGTGGAGACAGGGCTGTGGCCTGGACAAGAGAAGACAGGATAAGGGGAAATGGCAAAATGCTTAATGTGAATCTTTCAGCCAGGAATGATGGAAAGGTAAAATCTTAGGAGTTTGAACTCAGGTGAAGAGAAATACAGTGGAATCAACTATTACTTTTGCTTATTGCTTGAGGTCAAACTTCAGATGAAAATCAGAGTATATGCAAAATGTAATTGTATGATATCTTCAGTTTGTAATTAATTTTTTTTTAACCCAAGCACATTGTTGAATTTGCACACATTAAGTGCGCATGTGATATGGTTTCCGTGGATAATCCTCTGCTTGTCCTCATTTGTGTAAAACTTGGCCTTGAAGCAAATCTCAAAATAGAACAGAGGGTGCAGCTGGGGAGAGTTGGAGTCTTTACAACATCACACGCTGTAAGACGTGTCTGCTACTTCCAGAATGAGGGGCTAAGCGAGTGGACCACTCCTGTCCTCTGTGGCCATCTGACTCGGTCCTGGTTAGAAAGATGGGATGGGGTAGCTGTTTTTTGAGCTTTGATATCCCTGGGACATCCTGTTCCAAGCGGGGCTTGCTAGTCAGTTCATCTTCCCTCTCTTGTCTGAGCTGCTCTCTTCTTTTCTCAGGCTTTTTGCACCTGGGTGGCCTCCGCACTGCCTTGTACAACTATATTTTTGCCAAGAAGCACCAGGGGAGTTTCATCCTTAGGCTGGAGGACACGGATCAGACCCGCCTTGTGCCTGGGGCAGTGGAGAATATTGAGGACATGCTGGAGTGGGCAGGTGAGGCAGGCCGGGGAAGGACCCTCCTCCAAAGGGGAAGAGGGAGCAGGGAGAGGAGCCTGTAGGTCTTCTCATGGGGCCCAAGATGGAGAATGAGGACTTCCTGGAGAGATGGGTACATTTGTGCTGCCTCGGGTGGCATGTGCCTCCCTAAAACACGCTGAAGCTCCTTGAGGAAAAGCTCCGAGGCTGTTCTGGGGTTCCTGTTCTTACCTCAGGATTTCAGGTCCTGCTGGGAGCCAACAGGAAACACAGGCCAAGCATAAGATGGAGCTGGAGAGGCGCGGCCTGTAGTGAGCAGGAGAAAGCTCCCGCCCCCTGTTCCCGTGTGGGAATGCTGGCCCAGTTCGTTCAATCTTCTCACTTCCCAGAGGAGCCAAAAAACCAGGTTTTTATTACTTTTTTTTTTTTTTAAATGAATACTTCCTATTGTTAAACTTGAGCCCAGATTTTTCTTTTTTTAAAAAACCACATTGTGTGAGCCAAATAAAATGTGTGCAGCCTCTAAAATCAGTCTTCGGGGACATTTAATCCAGAGGCCTCCTAGACACCAGGAGGACAAGGAGGAGTGTATGTTCCCTTGGTCAACAGTCGTCTGTCTGTCAGGGCAGGTATAACCAGTTAAGCTCCACAAGGAAAAACACCAAGACTTTTATGAGATGTGTATCTTATTCTCAGTTAAACTATTAACGAGACTTTGGGTTCTCAAAGGGCAGTCACCGATTTCCTTTGTACCTTCTGTCATAGAATGTTATAGTAGATGCTTAATCAGGATTAGTTGAATAGGAGTGTCTGGGTGGCTCAGATGGGTAGGCATCTGCCTCCAGCTCAGGTCATGATCCTGGGGCCTGGGGATTGAGCCCCATGTCAGGCTCCCAGCTCACCCGGGGCGTCTGCTTCTCCCTCTCCCTCTGCCTCCCTCCCCTGCTTATGCTTTCTCTCTCTCTCAAATGAATAAATAACATCTTTTTTTTTAAAAAACCAATTACTTGAATAAAGGAATTCATTCACGAAGATCACTTACTATAATGAGGGTCCTGTTCTAGCCCTGAACAGAGACCAGTGCCCAGTAAATAGGGGAGGACCGATGAACAGATTAATTTCTCCTCACCGTGACATTAAGTGTTGATGAGTGCTGTGGAGACAAGGGTAATAGGTTGGGGAACTGGCAGGGAAGGGTGCTGTCTCAGTCAGGGTGGTCTTCTCGGAGGAGATGACCTGAAAGCACGAGATTGCACAGTGAAGGGCCAGCCATGTGGTTACCTGGGCGAAGACTGTTCAAAACAAGAGGGCAGAGCAGATAGGAAGGCCCTGCTGTAGGGTGTGTTAGAGGAGCGGCGAAGATGCCGGTGTGGCCCAAGCACAGTGAGAGGAGCAGAGGGACTGCACATGTGAAGATGGGTTGGCTAGAGCCAAACCAGGTAGCACCAGGCAGACCAGGATGAAAACTTGGATTTCAGGGTGCGCCTGCGACCCGTCAGGTGCTGTACTAGACACAAGCAGTACAGTGATGAACAGGTCCCACCCTCTGAGCCCCTGGTGTGGCACAGTTTCGTGAGCGTGGCCTGCAGTGCCTCAGCAGAGCTCCCCCACACCACCCCCTAGCCTTGTGGTGAGGCAGAGGGAGTGGCTGATTTCTAGAGCTTCCTGCTTCAGGAGTCACTCTGTGTTTTTTGTTTTTTGGTTTGTTTTTGTTTTTGCTTTTTGTGGGGTTTTTAAATTATTGTTACTATTTTGTAATTGACATATAATTCACCTGATAGGAAATCCACCATTTCAAAGTGTACAAATCGGTGGTTTTTTTTAGTATATTCGCTGTGGTATGCCAGCCATCACCAATATCCAATTTCAGAACATTTCCATCCTCCCAAAACAAAATCCTGCCCTATTAGCAGTCACTCCTATTCCTGCTTCCTTTCAGCCCCTGGCAGTCGCTAATCTATTTTCTGTCTGTGCAATTTGCCGATTGTGGACACTCTCAGGTAGATGAAACCAGATAATACATACTTTTAGTGACTGGCTTTTCCTTAGCAGAGGGGGTTCGGTGCTATAGCACATGTCACTACTTCATTCCTCTTTGTGACCAAATAATATTCATGGTATGAAAATACCACCTTCTGTTCGTCAGTGGTTGGGCATTTGGATTATTTCCACTTTTTTGACTTTTTTTTTTTTTAAAGATTTAGAGAGAGAGCAAGGGGAGAGGCAGAGGGAGAAAGAGAATCTCAAGCAGGTTCCCTGCTGAGCACAGAGCCCAACTCGGGGTTCAGTCTCATGACCCTGAAATCATGACCTGAGCTGAAATCGAGAGTCGGACGTGTCACTGAGCCACTTGGGCGCCCCACTTTTTTGAGTCCAATGAATGGAACTGCTGTGTACGTTTACTTACTAGTTTTTAACCTGAACATACATTTCCAGTTCCCCTAGTAGAACCACTCTTAAGCCCTGGGGCTTTCCAAGTGCTGAACATGTTATGGTTAGGCCACGAAGGGGGTCCCACATCTTCAGGATCCCTCTGCACAGCTTCTCAGACGCAGAACCAGGGGTCCAGCTGGGGCCTGCCGGGTTGTGCCCCAACCCATGCTTCCTTCTCCTGAGGGCTGTTCCAGGCCTGGGCTGCCCTCCCGCGCCCTGGGGACTGATGGATGGAAAGGAAGTGCAGTCAAGAGCATGGACTGCAGAGGTGCCTCCGTGACTCTTCATCTGTCGGCCCCACGACCTTGGACCCTTAGCCTCTCTTATCTCTCAGCTTATCTGTACCAGGAAAATCGCAAGCAATAGTAATGACCTCGAGGATTGCCCTGAGGATCACAAGCTTTCCTGTATGCCTGCAGCACATCAGACAGTGCCCAGGAGCCAGTGCTGCAAGCATCTTCATTATTATTATTCATTTTTTAAAGCTTTTTATTTATTTATTCGACAGAGAGAGACAGCAAGAGAGGGAACACAAGCAGGGAGAGTGGGAGAGGGAAAAGCAAGCTTCCCGCCAAGCAGGGAGCCCGATGTGGGGCTCGATCCCAGGACCCTGGGATCATGACTTGAGCCGAAGGCAGACGCTTAATGATTGAGCCACCCTGGTGCCCCCATTATTAGTATATGGTGATCATGGTCTCTTGCTGTCACAGGCATCCCGCCTGATGAGAGTCCCCGCCGGGGAGGTCCTGTTGGGCCCTACCAGCAGTCCCAGCGTCTCGAGCTATACGCCCGGGCCACAGAAGCGCTGCTGGAGTCCGGCGCCGCTTACCCCTGCTTCTGTTCACCGCAGCGGCTGGAGCTCCTGAAGAAGGAGGCCCTAAGGAACCACCAGACGCCCCGGTGAGAATCCCATCCTCTCAAGGTTTCTTGCCCAAAGTTGTGTATGTCCCTGGGCTGTTGCTGCATAACAGATCAACCCCAGACTGTGGTCACTGCATGGCCTGTGTGGGTCAGGAGCCTGGGCTCAGCCTAGCCAGCTCCCTCGGCTCAGGGTCTTTTGCAAAGCTCCAGTCAAGGTTCGGGCCAGGTTTGCGGTTTTCTCCACGCTTGGCTTGCGGAGGATCTGCTTCTGTGTCTCTCGTGAGGCTGTTGGCAGACCTCGGGCTGCGCTAGCTGTTGCCAGGAGATGCCAGCTCCTTGCCATGCACAGGGCAGCTCCTGGCACAGCAGCTGGCTTCTCTTCGAGTGAGTCAGACGGAAAGCAAAAGAAAGCAAGCAAGACAGAAGCCAGAGTCTTTTCGTAACCAAATCAAGGAAGTGACATCTCATCACTTCTGCTGCATTCTGTTCATAAGAAGGCAGCCATAGGTCCATCCTGCACTCCAGACGAGGGGATGCCGCAAGGGCAGAGACCCTGGAGATGGGGCTCACGGAGGCTGTGACAGAGCTGCCTGCCACATTAGCTCTCGGGCAATACTAACGTGTCATTGCAAAATGTTTTCAGGTCCAGAGAGATACAGATGCAGAGATCTTTCTGAACCCTGATTCTGGCCACTCAGTTGCTCTTGCCATAGACAAATGGCTGTTAGAAGTTTCTTAAGTCTCCTCCAGAGATGCTCCACATAGACCCTGAGAAATGTGTATTGTTTCTCTTCTCCCCACGTTCCAATGCAGCACACAATATGCAGACTGGGCAACTTCCCGTTCCCACTTAACCATCTCGAGGAGACCCAGTCTGCGCTGGCCCATAGGCTTTTTCTTTGGCTTGGGCAATATTCCGCTGTACAGAGGTACCTGCCCTTAACCAGTTTCTTACTAGGGAATCTTTCTGCCATTTTTAATCTGTAGTTCTAACAGAAGAGCTGGGGTGGATCACGGGGACATACATCGTTGTGTGCACACGCGGAGCATTTGTTGGAGACCTTCCCAAATGCGGAACTCCTGGGCCAGTTTGGAGCTTTGATAGACACTGTCCCTGTGGCCCTTGACCACCTTGATTCCTATCAGCAGTGGCAGCAGGACACCTGCGTTCTAGTCATTTATTTATTTATTTATTTGGTTGGTTTTAAATAATTTTATTTTTATTTATCTTTTTATTATTTTTGTTTGCGAGAGAGAATGCATAGGCATGCGCATGCAGGGAGGGTGGGTGGAGGGGCAGAGAGAGAGAGAGAGAAACCCAAGCAGACTGCACGCTGATCACAGAGCCCAATATGGGGCTTTATCTCGTGCCCCTGAAACCAAGACCTGAGCTAAAATTGAGAGTCAGATGCTTGACTGGCCAAGCCACCCAGGCACCCCTATTTTTAAAGAATTTTAAAAACTTGTTTTAAGTTTATTTAAATAATTTCTATACCCAAAATGGGGCTTAAACTCATAACCTCCAGATCAAGAGACATACATTCTCCTGACTGAGCCAAGGCTCCACACGCACTGTGGGGCTTGAAGTCACAAACTTGATATCAAACTTGAGCCACCCACGTGCCCCTCATCGCAGCATTGCTCTTTTATTATAAACAGTCTGCTTGTCCGTTGGCAGAAGGTTCTCTTTTAAAATCATGGTCAAGTTCTGCCATGGAGTTCATGCAGCGGTTTACCGATTGAACACTTAGCGCTGTGTTAGGAGTGTGTTTTCAAGCTTTACGTTTTCTATCAGGATGCTTTGGGAAGGGGCGCCTGGGTTGCTCAGTGAGTTAAAGCCTCTGCCTTCGGCTCAGGTCATGATCCCAGGGTCCTGGGATCAAGCCCCGCATCGGGTTCTTTGCTCTGCAGGGAGCCTGCTTCCTCCTCTCTCTCTGCCTGCCTCTCTGTCTACTTGTGATCTCTGTCTGTCAAATAAATAAATAATTTTTTTTTAAAAAAAGGATGCTTTGGGGAGCAAGTAATGGAATGCCCTGTGGAAAAGGGACAAACCAGGGGCACCGGGCTGGCTTGGTTGGTGGAGCACTCGACTCTTGATCTCAGGGTCATGAGTTTAAGCCCCATCCCGGGGGTAGAGTTTACTTAAAAAAATAAAGAAAAAAAAAGGGACAAGCCAGAGTTTCTCATACTTTAATGTACAGACAGCTCACCTGGGGATCTAGTCAACACGCAGACTCGGATCCACCAGGTCTGGGATGGGGCCCAGGATGCTGCATTTCGGACAGGCTCCTTGGTGGGGCTGCTTCTGGGAGTCCACAGACCATACTTGGCGTAGCCAGGGCATAACTGACAGACATTTGCCACTTCCTTTGCAGAAATCTGGAGGTGAGGCAACAGCTCTTTCTGACCATGAGTCCTATCCCTGTGCTTTAATAAGACTACTTTTTGCACCCCCCCCCCCGAAAAAAAAAAGTCTGGAGGTGAGAGACTCAAGGATAAAACCAGCAGCTTCAAGACATCAGGGCTGCATTTTGGCTCCTCCCGGCCTCCCCTGCCCCACCCCCTATCTGTTGTACGGGGCTTCAGTAGCCCCAAGCGTCTCTCCTCATAGGACAACAGCTAAAGAGCACAGAAGCAGAAAGCAGGGAATAAAAAAGGGGGTTTTCCTCTTGTGGCTTTCACTCCTTTCCGAGGACCCTAACCTCCCCTTCCCCCAAGCAGACTTTTACTTGAGTCTCAGTGAATGTAGTGGTCTTGCCTGGCCCAGCGGCTGGCATGGGGGAAAGAGATTGCACGATCGGCTACACCAGCAATGATTCCGCCCCTGGGCTCTGCATTTCTCCATTTCCTCGCTAACGAAGAAGAGGGACAGGTTGGCAGGTGGGCATAAGTGTCTGCCGTGTTATTATCTCACTCGGTTTTCCACCATAGCCCTCTTCTTACGCCTGTTCGAGACTGGAAAGAAGGCTAGAGAAGTAAAGGACTTGGCAAGCTTACCTAACTATCAGAGATGAAGACAGAACTCACCTGTGTCTTTGGTACCCTGAGCTACTGTGCTACTCTGCTTCCTGACAGGTATGACAACAGGTGCCGGAACCTGAGCCAGGGGCAGGTGGCCCAGAAGCTAGCCCAAGGCCCCAAACCTGCAATCCGCTTCCGCCTGGAGGGGGAAGCACCAGCCTTCCAGGACCTGGTGTACGGCTGGAATCGGCATGAGGTGGCAAATGTGGAGGGGGACCCAGTCATCCTGAAAAGCGATGGCTTCCCCACGTATCATCTGGCCTGCGTGGTGGACGACCACCACATGGGCATCAGCCACGTGCTGCGTGGGTCCGAGTGGCTGGTCTCCACCTCCAAGCATCTGCTTCTCTACCAGGCCCTGGGCTGGCAGCCTCCTCACTTTGCCCACTTGCCCCTGCTGCTCAACAGGGATGGCAGCAAGCTGTCCAAGAGGCAGGGGGACATTTTCCTGGAGCATTTTGCGGCCGCCGACTTCCTGCCGGATGCCTTACTTGATATCATCACCAACTGTGGCTCAGGGTTTGCAGGTACCCACCCCTGGGAGATTCCAGCAGTGAGGAGCGGGGGGGCTTTGGTTCAGGCCTGCCTGGTCTTCAGCCCTGGCTGCTGCCACCTGCAGCCTGCCCAAGTTCATTCTTGTGTTTATTGAACCAGAAATTGTGTTAAATGCTGGGGCTACAATAGCTAACAAGATAGATGTAACCCCTGCGCTTAAGGAGCTATAGTCTTGAGCCTCGCCTGCTTCATCTGTAAAATGGGGATAAGGGACTCCCTCAGAGGGTTAGGATGCACTGAGTTTATGAGTACAAGGCAGCCAGCCAAGTGTCTGCCACGCAGTAAGCACAAAAATTACAGATCTTTTTTTTTTTTTTTAAAGATTTTATTTATTTATTAGAGAGACAGCATGAGCCAGGAGGAGGGGGAGAGGGGGAGGGAGAAGCAGACTCCCCTCTGAGCAGGGAGCCCAAGGCAGGGCTCAATCCCAGGACCTTGGGATCATGACCTGAGCTGCAGGCAGCCACTCAACCAACTGAGCCACCCAGGCCCCCGAAAATTACAGATCTTACGATGATGACAATTATATTACTACCACTGTGGCAAGTATAAGTTCCAGTAGTATTACGAAGCTTACTATGACCCTAGTTTACTCCAGCTGAGCCTTTATTTGGCCCAAGACTTAGAACGCAAAGGTTAAAGCAACAGCAAATTAGGGTGACCTCTTTGTGGAGGGGGTTTCTGAAAAATGCGGCAGTGGTAGTCTGCTTATTGTTCCTTCTGCTGTTACCTGGTTTGCTCCTTGAAATATCCTTGGGAGGTATGTATTATCACTGCTATTTCTAAGAGAATTGAGCGGCTCAGAGAGGTTTACTAAAGTCACACAGCCTGTAAGGGACATGGCAGAGGCCCCCTTGAGGGCCGGCCCTGACCACACTGCCCACCGACTGTATGGGGCGGGGCTGCTGCTCAGGAGGAGGGGCTCCCAGCAAAGTAGTTCTCAACCCTGCCTATGCTTGGGAGTCTCCTGGGAAGCCTGTAAAGTGCACTGATGCTCAGACTGCATCCCAGAGCAGTGGAATCACAGTCTCCAGGCACTGCTGTTCCTGCGGCTCGCATCTTTGGGGGCAGTGAGGGTCATTTAGCCTGATTGTTTTCAAACTTGTTTCTTTCTGAGTGACAGAATCCTTTCTGCAAATGAGAGCTCATTCGAGCCCTTGATCTAAAAAAGAGCTAGAAGGTAAATCCCTTCAGTTGGAATGCAGTGGGGAGGCCAGAAGGTGCTCACCCAGCCTTCCTTGTGACTGAAAGGAGAGGCAGGGGGCTGAGGCTGGGCATGTCTGCTTGCAGAGAACCAGATGGGCAGGACCTTGCCGGAGTTGATAACACAGTTTGACCTGACCCGAGTCACCTGCCACTCAGCCCTGTTGGACCTGGAGAAGCTTCCCGAATTCAACAGGTGAGTGGGGAACCTGTGGTGGGGGGCGGCTGGTGGGAAAGGGCTTTCTCGATGATGATGGGCCCGGGGCAGAGGGTCTAGCAGGCTTTGGAGTCACATGGACCTGATTTGACTGTGGGCTCAGGTGTCTAACATTCTGTGACCTGACACAAAGTTTGTAAGTCACCTAAGCTCCCTCTCTTTCCTCTTCTTGAACATGGGGCTGATAACAGGACCCACCTTGTGCAATTGTCTTGAGAGTTCAATAAAATTAAGTGTTGCGTCAAAGTCCTTGCGCAGCCTCTGGCACATAGAAAGTGTTCAGTACGTGGTAGGTGCTGTTTTTGTCATTGCTATTGTCCTGCCCATCCCGGGCCTGGATTCTGTTAACCACGGCCTGGAGAAGGGGGATCTTCATCTTGGAATCACCCCCCACCTCCCTCAGCCAGCGGTGAATGAGCACTGTCTCACAGCACCTGTTGTACATTTCACGTAGTTCTTCACTCAAACTTCTAAACCCAGTTACGGTTCAGATCACTGTTGACATATCCGTCTAAGGGCCTCAGTGGTAAAGCCAGCGGACAGAGGTGTACTTAAGGGACAAGGGACTCAGTGCCCTCTCCTGAGCACTGGTTTGGAAACAGGCTTCTCAGTGCTTTACTTGTGTGAGCCCAGGGAATTCACATGGACTGCAGGTGTTTTAAGGATGTTACTTCATTTATTTCTACCGTTGGACTTCTGAGGTCGGTTGCCCAACTAAGCTCTATTTTGCAGATGCAGAAACTGAGACCTAGGGCAGTCCCATGACTAGCCCAAGTTCACACAGTAAACAGCAGGCTTCTCTCGAGTGGGGCATTCCGGAGCGAATGTAACTTGTACGCTACCTGATTATAGGGGAAGCAGTATCTCAGGGAAATGGAGACAGGATGGGGGAGATAGCTGGTGACCCATTCTAGTCCCCCCCCCCGGAGCATGAGGGCAGCCAGAGGAAGGTAGAGGTGGGCTTTGCTCAGTATGAATCAGGGAGGAGATGCAGTGTTGGAACCGATGGCTGTGGGTCTAATGCAGGTAAAGCTGTCACGTTTAGATGTTTCTAGCATCAAGCCACTGCTGTGATTATGTCAGTGCTAGTAGTAAAGGCAGTAATAGCTGTCACAGCAGTCCTAGAGGTGCAGTGGGAGTAGTAACAGTAAAGACCATCTGTTAGCACTTCTGCCTCCCGGGCCCTGGACCGGATGAGTGTTATCTCAAGCTTGGCCACTAGGGTCCCTTAATTGCTTGCTTTCCACTGTCTCATCTTGCTGCTAAGGCAGTCTTAGGAACAGTTTCAGCATGTGGTATTAATTCCTTTGTAAGAAAACCGTTCTGTTTTTCGGAGAGTTGTATGCTCTAGATAGCTTCCCAGAGGGTCTCCTCCTTCCACCACTGACACGCGGGAGCCTCTGTTCCGACTCCCTGCCCACCTCCAGTGGCCTTGAGCTCTGTGCTTTACAGATGGTCCCTCATTTGATCTGCACAGTGCCCTGTGATGGAGGCCCCCCACCTCCCATCATCCCCATGTGATTGGCGAGTATCCTGAGGCTCTGAGCGTGCGTGTAACTTGCTGCAGACATCTCACAGGGCTGGTCTCATCCGTAGGCCTGGCCGGTTCCAGAGCCCAGGAGATCCCCACCGCTGCTGCCCACCTTCCGCGCCAGGGACCAGGGCGAAGTGCCTGCAGATTGGCCCTCAGGTCCCTCTGACATTGCTGGGGGCAGGGTGAGGGCAGCTTAGCAAGGGGACTGAGGACTCACAGTGCCTGCTTGGAGGCTTTGCTGCTTCCAGAGAGGGAACAAGGCAGGAGAATTCTAGAAAGGTGAACATTCGAACTGATAAGAAAACCTGAACGTTTTAACTCTGAACGTTGGATTGAAGCAGATCTGTCCTCCAAACTGTCCCCTGGCTTTGAATCCTCCAAATCCGTATTCTTAACCTCTGCCTTTTTGTGCCAGAGCCCCCTGCTTAGAGCTGTGCCAGGAGGCAACACCGGCAGAGTCTGTCTTGTAAACTCAGGTGTCTGTAGAGGCCAGGCCAGCAGCATAGGGGAGGGTGGCCGCCAGGAGAGGCCCTGGAGAGCAGAGGGCTGGGCAGACTGGAGTGTTCTGTGCCTGTGAGCTGGGCCTTCTCCACTCCATGCTAGCAGTGAAGCGTGAGGAAGGCGGGCCCTTTGCAGCCAGATCTTCAAATTTCCTGAGAGAGGCCAGAAATCTCTATTTTTATGTGATCTCTTCCTTGTTTAAAATGTTAGCTCCTATTTTAGAAACAATAAAAACAGGATATCTCTCAGGGTTGCTTGGGACTCTCAGGCTGCTGCAGACTTTGGCTAGATCCCTTTCCTATATATTGTTTCCAGGGTGTGGGATGGGCAGCTCACATAATGTGTCATGCTTCCACCCCCCACAAGCTCCCCTGCGGGGAGAGGGTTTGGGGCTGGTGATGCCAGAGTCAGGACAGTCCCTTGGTCTCTCTTACAGGCTGCACCTCTGTCGGCTGGTGAGCAGCGAGACCCAGAGGCGCCAGCTGGTGGGGAAGCTGCAGGCCCTGGTGGAGGAGACGTTCGGGGACCAGATTCAGGACAGGGAGGTCCTGGCCCCAGCCTACGTGGAAAGGATCATCCTGCTGAGACAGGTGTGGCGTTGAGGAGTCGCAGGAGATTGAGGGAGTGGCTGGTGCCCCGTCACTGCCTGTCCCGGTGCGTTGGAGCCCTGTCCACAGCGCTCCCAGTGACTGCCTCTTACCCCCCACCCAGGGTCACATTTGCCGCCTGCAGGATCTGGTCTCGCCAGCATACTCCTACCTGTGGACTCGCCCTGCAGTGGGCCGAGCACAGCTGGGCGCCCTCTCAGAGAAGGTGGATGTGATTGCCAAGCGTGTGCTGGGGTGAGTTCCTACAGGCCAAGCCCAAGGCTCTGCATCCGACTTCCCTCCCTCTCCCAGGACCCTTCTCCCAGGGCTGACTGTGAGGTCCCCGCACCAGCCTCCATGGCTGGCAAGAGGGTCTGGACAGAGCTGATTGGGTCTGTATGGAAGAGAGGCTTCCCCAGAGGACCCCAGACCCTCCCCGAAAGGGGCGGCATGTTTGGGCTTTGGGAGTGGGTCCCCGTGGCTTCCCTCCCAGTACCGCCACTTACCCGGTTATTCTCCTGCCCACACGGCGTCGCTGTGGCCAACTTACCACACCTCTTTGAGCTCCCATTTCCTCGTCTCCAAGGTAGAGATGACATTACAGTCCTTACCACGACAGGAACAGAAGTACAACCAAAGCTGACTTAAGCCGAGCCTCATGCAGGAGCCAAAACTGTGTCATCAAGACCTACTTTTTCTCTCTGCCCCTTTGACCTTCTGTTCCACACTTCTCCATGCTGGCTCCTTCCTCTGCAGGGAGTCTGTGCTGGGTGGGTGGAGGGTGGGACTCTATCAGACGACAGAGGGGACAGAGCTGACCCATGTGGAAGTGGCCATCCGAGGCTGGAGAGCTTTTCCCATGTCTCAAGGGTCTTGCTGTCCCTAGATTTTGCTCTGGTCTACGCGGTACGTGGTGGCTCACAGATCATCCAATGAAACCAGAACAAGAAGGAGGACAAGGGAAGGACAGGACACTCCTTCCCCTTCCAGACCTGACTTACGGGTTACACGTTCATTTCCGCCCGTATCCTGCTGACTAGAACGCCTGTCTTGGCAGCCATAGCAAGCCACAGGGGAGTTTGGAAAGTGTCGATTTTTTTTAACTTGGCAGCCATGAGGCTGGCAAAAAATTTTGTCTCTGCCTGTGAAAAGGAGAAACGCTGGAAGGGAGCATTAGTAGCCTCTCGTATCTGCGCCAACACCACAGAGCCTCAGCCGTGTCTTGCGATGAGCTCCGATGGAGCCTGGTTAGCCTTGTTGTCCTGTCTCCGAACCAGTCATTAAAGCCTGGAGAGCGTAACGTACCAGTCAGTGCAGGTTAGCTTATCCTTCTCCTGGGTTCTAAATGGACCCCCAGCCAGGGCACATGGGCTGAGAATGGGAGCCAGGCAATTCCCCAAGATTTGGGCTATCAGGAGGAAGGCAGACGGATGGTGGGCAGCAAAACCCACAGTGTCCTCTTTACTTATCTCCTTCCGCCTTAATTGCAGAGATTAAAGTAGGTAATAAGTGTTTGCTTGTGCACATGCCCTCAGTGGGCTGTTTTATACGTTCTGTACATTAGGTACATAGATTCATGCGAGGGCTGTGTGTGTGTGTGTGTGTGTGTGTGTATACACACTTAAATTCACAGCAACCTAATGAAGGAGCAGGTTAAAATGTTATCCCCATTTTATAGATGAGAAAATCAAGTCGGAGTCGTTATGAGTGTTCTTTTTTGGCAAGTGCAGTTCTGAGTGCCTGGGGAGTCTCTTGAAACTCGAGCGCACTAGTGAGAGAGGATCTCAGCTGGATCTCAGGAAAGTGGACCGAGGTGGCTGGCCTCTTGCATTTTGGGTCTGAAGTGCCTCAAGCTGTGTGCAAAGAATGGTTGTAGTAAGAAGGGGGCACCAGGCCGGCTAACATGGAGCCCTGTCCTCGGTGGCCCCCAGCAGCGGACACCATGACCTTCTCCTGCTTTGGGAACTTTCACCGTGGCCTACTTCATCACGTCCAAGTGCAGCAGCCTGCCGAGTACAAGGCCTTCTGGAAGCGCATGCAGGCTGGGGTCACCTATCTCTTCGTGCAGCTGCATGAGGTGCTGTTCCTGGCCACCAGGAAGGTGGCATCTGTGACTTCACTGCGGAGTTCATAAAGGCCAGTATGGATGTGCAGGTCTGATAGGCCTAAGTCTTACCGTGTCCCAGAATGGAGGCAAGGGGGCATGGTTGCTGCCCTAAAAATTAAAAAGGAAGGAAGGAAGGGAGAAAATGTGTGTAAGCAAGTTGGTGGCGGTGGTGGTAGGGGGCTGGGGTCTCCTGCTATCTTTCCTCCTGCACTTCTGTGCGATTCACCCCTCCCCCTCATCCCCAGGAGTCTTCCTTCCACTGCATTTCAGGTGATTTCCCAGAGAGCTTCCTTCTTCCACCCTGTGTCTAACCTGTTCTTAAGTGCGTTTTGTTGTTGTTTTGAAGATTCTCTTGCAAGGTCCCTCAGCTCTTGGACAGAAAAATGTCAGCTACTTCATCTTTTAATGAAATACAAGACCAAATACTTTGGAGTACTTACTGTCTATTCAGGCAGTGAATGTACTTAGTTCCTGACAAGTTTTAACTTAGCCCTACCAGCACCCTGTGAGGTGCAGCCACTTTACAGATGAGAAAACAGGCATAGAGATCACTTAACATTGAGGTAGAAATTAGTAAATTTCTTATTATGGAGTTTTCCTATATTGAGCTTGGATTATCTGTGAATGTGGTCCCTTGGTTGTTTGTCTTCCTCAGCTTGGATGGGGATGAGGCTAATAGATCTTCCTTCCCTCCCTTCGCCCCCAAGCAGGCTTGAATACAGGCCTGAAGAGTCCCAGCTGACTGTTAATCTTCTGAAATCCTCCCTCTCACGTACTGGCCACTGGCCCATGCAGGCCCCCATAGACTGGCTCTTTTATAGTCTTTTGTTGGCTTTTTTTTTTTTTAAGTTTATGTATTTATTTGCTTACTTATTTATTTATTACTATTATTATTTTTAAGTAGGCTCCATGCCCAGGGTAGAGCCCCATGTGGGACTTGAACTCACAACCCCAAGATCAAGACCTGAGTGGAGATCAGGAGTCAGACGTTTAACCAACTGAGCCACCTAAGCGCCCCTATTTATTTTTTTAGTAATCTCTGCACCCCGCATGGGGCTTGAACTCACAACCCTGAGGTCAAGAATAGCATGCTCTTCCAACTGAGCCAGCCAGGCGCCCCTCTCTTCTAGGCTTTTAGAAGGACCCGATACAAGCTTTACTCAGGACATGCTGAATAGCAAACTGAAGAAGGTATCCGAAGGCCTGGAAGGGACCAAACACAGTACTGTGATGCGGGTCCTCCGAGTGGCCCTCAGCGGGCAGCTGGTAAGTGGGCAGATGGGCCGGATGGTTCCCTGGAGCTCCCCATTCATCCATTCAGCTGGCATTCACTGGCCGGCAGTAAGCTCTGATCTGGGGGTACAAAGACAAATGGCGCAGGATCGTCCCCTTCAGTCATTCAGCAGATAGTATGTATGGAGTGCCCACTGTGCGTAAGCACCATGTCGGGTACAGTGGGCACAGCAGTGAATGAAACCCACTCCCGGCCTGCCTGGAGCTGGCCATTGACGGCCGGGGAGCGGGGGGTGGGGGGGGCCAAGAGCACGGGCTCCTGGGAGTCAGCCTCAGCCGCAGAAAGTAAAGACAGTAGAAGGCTAACTGTGCCCCTTGGGGTGCAGGCAGCAACACTGGGGTTCCCTGGGTATTCGCTCATTCAGCAGTTTAAGGCAATGAGGCCATGTTTTCTCTTTTCATTCTTAGCAAGGACCCCCTGTAGCCGAGATGATGGTGTCCTTGGGAATGAGGGAAGTGCGGGAGCGAATACAGAAGGTGCTTTCCAGCTAGAGAGAAGATGTGCAGGAGAGTGGAGACGGCCCTAGGAACCTGGGCGGGCCTGGAAACCGCCTTCAGAGGGAAGCTCGTGGAAGGAACCCCGAGTGGAAACAGTCTCCGAGTGCACACCCGCTGCTTCTATGGCCTCTTCTCATCTCATGTCTGGTCTGGACGGCACGTTAACATGGCGCCGGTTAGGGGCAGGTTCACACTTGGCTCAGGCTGCCAGACAAGTGCCTTAAACAACAGAAAATGGTTTTCTCACAGTTCTGGAGTCTGGAAGTCCAAGGTCAAGGTGTCAGCAGGTGGGGCTTCCCATAAGTCTCTCTCCTTGGCTTGCCCACGGCCACCTCTCTGGGTCCTCACGGGGTCTCTCTGGGTGTTCACATCTCCCCTTAAAGGGACGTGGGTCAGGTTGGAGTGAGGCCCATCCTGGTGGCCTAGCTGTAACTTAAACCCCAACTTTAGGGGTCCTGTCTCCACATCCAGTCATGTCCTGAGGTCCTGGGGGTTAGGGTGTCAGCATGTGAGTGTTGAGGGGATGCAGGTCGGCCCTTAACAGTGTGGCAGCTTCCTGGACATTGGATCTCGGTTCTCGGGGCCTATTGGGATGTGGAGCAGGGCAGGGTGGCTGGTGCATGCAGGGCTGAACTGGGTGGCAGACCCTCTGGGGCGTGGGAGAGGAGAAGTGACCGTCTGACGAGGGTGAGCACTGCGTTTTCTACTGCTCTTTGGCCTTGCACGGGGGCGTCCTGTCTCTCCTTCTCTAAAGGTCATCCCTTTCTCGCCTCAGTTCTCTAGGACTTGTCCTTGGGCTGAAGACCTTCACCCTGCCTCTTTCACACCTTTTTCTTCATGTCTACCTCTTCCTTCTGCCCATTTTTGTAAGTCTTCATATACAGGTTTCTGAAATAAGATGTTCTTTTTATTTATTTATTTAAGTGATTTCTATGCCCCAAATGAGGCTCAAATTTACAACCCCAAGGTCAAGAGTCACATGCTCTTCCAGCTGAGCCAGCCAGGCACCCACCCCTGAAGTAGATGTTCATACTGGGGTAAATAGAAATGGAAGGAAGATGATGGCTGTGTATAAAGACCGTACTGGAAAAAGAATAAATAAAATAACAATTTTTTTAAAGATTTTATTTATTTATTTGACAGACAGAGGTCACAAATAGGCAGAGAGAGAGGAGGAAGCAGGCTCCCTGCTGAGCAGAGAGCTTGATGCAGGGCTCCATCCCAGGACTCTGGGATCATGACCTAAGCTGAAGGCAGAGGCTTTAACCCACTGAGCCACCCAGGTGCTCCAAATAACAATTTTTTTAAAAGACCCTACTGGGGCTTCTGTAGAGTTTCCCCATGTGGCAGCCAGCCTCCAAGTGAGAAACACGGTCGCCCATCCCCATTTAGTTTCCACAACTCTGTAAGAGAGGTATTCTTATTTGTGTTATAAGTAGGGAAACTGAGGCTCAGAGGAGTTAATGAACTGTCCCGAGGTGGTAATGTGAGGCAAAACAAGGATTTAAACTCAGACTTAGGACAACCCGGGGTCAAGTTCAACTCTTAACTGCAGAGTGACATCAGAGCCTCTGCTTCTACAACACAAAGCACAGTTACAAGAAACTGGCTCATGAGTTGGTAAAGCTGCTGCCACTTCCTCAGTTGGAGGGAGCTGTCTACAAGTGGCATGTGTCTTCAGATGGGGGGGGGTTGCCCAGTATTGTGGGTGTGTGTGAGGGACTCCACACATTGGAAATAACCTCAAGTCCGTCACCCTGTGCTTCTGAGAGCATAGTGAAGTGGTAAAGGCCATGGAGGCCAATTACTAGATCCAAAAGCCAGTTCTACCACCTACTCACCATGTGATTTCTGTCCCTCAGTTTCCTCATCTGTAAAATGGGGCTGGTAAGTTTTCCTTTCTCAAAGAGTTGTAAGGATAAAAATAGATGCTATATGGAAAGTTCTTAAAACTGCCTGGCACTAGGGGAGCCTGAGCTCAGTCGTTAAGCATCTTCCTTCAGCTCAGGTCCTGATCCCAGGGTGCTGGCATCGAGCCCCGCTTTGGGCTATCTGCTCAGCAGGGAGCCTGCTTCTCTTTCTGCCTACCTGCCTCTCTGCCTACTTTTGATCTTTCCCTCTGTCAAACAGATAAATAAAATCTTTAAAAAAAAAAAAAAAAAAAAACTGCCTGGCACTTAACCAATGTTATCTATTACCATCATCACCACCAGTATTTTCATTCTTAGAAAGGGCAGTCTTGTTTGCAAAGCATAGAAACAGACTAACTTTAAAATATATATATATATATTTATTTATTTATTTGAGAGAGAGAAGGAGCAGGGGGTGGGGCAGAGGGAGAGGGAGAAGCAGCACCCCGCTGAGCTAGAAGCCCAACACAGGCCTTGATCCCAGGACCCAGAGATCTAACCTGAGCTGAAGGCAGATGCCACGCAGGCTCCCCTCCCCCTAAACTAACTTGAACTGCAAAAGGAAGAGAGAGTTAGGACTCTCAGAGATCTAAACAGGAGGACTTCCAGCTAGACCTTTCAAGAGATGAAATCTGTACCTGCCAACCTGCTGGGACCCAAGAAGCTCACTTCTGTCCCTCTGAGACCACAGTTTCTAACCTTCAGCTGGGTCCACTCCACTCATCTTCCCTCTGCAGGCCGGCTTTCTCTTTCTCTCTGTACTTGGCCAGCAACTGCCCCAGCACTAAAGCCGAATTCTCTCTTATCCTACATTCCCAGTTAGATAACTAGCATTCCATGTCCAGATTCCCAGGAGGAATCTCATGGGCCTCTTTAGGGTCAGCTCTCTACGCACGGTTCAGTCAACTGTGACCAGTGGGACAGTCCCACAATAGCACCGTGGCTGCAGGAGGGCCCACCGTACTGAGTAGGGAGACTGGTTCCTTCCCCTCAGCACATTCTCTGTGTCACTCAGGATCTTTTCTAGAAAATGATCGTTCTGTAACCACATTTGGAATTTCATTCCCATTGCCTTTATCCTACTTTGTTTCTACATAATACTTATTCCTATACGAAATTATATAGTATACTTGAATGTGTTTACTGCCTCCCTTGCTCTAAAGAACATAAGATTAAGACGGGCAGGCAGTCTGTCTCGTTCTTGGTTATAACCATAGTGCCTGGCCTATTGCCTGACACACAGTAGGGAATCAAGTGAAGATCTTATAGGAAAAATAAGGGCCCCATCAGTCAGAACAGTGGGTTCTTAGAAGTGGCAGTAATCTTCTGGTCTAACTGCCAAATTCTAATAGTTTCCCAACATCACTGCAAGATTTGCAATTGTGGTTAGCAGGCTGGTCTGTGGCCTGTAATTTGCTTTGAATCCAGCTCTCTGTGAGGCATAGCCTTTTTTCTTTTTTCTTTTTCTTTTTTTTTTTTTTTAAGATTTTATTTCTAAGTAATCTCTATACCCTACATGGTGCCTGGACCCACAGCCACAAGATTAAGAGTCACATGCTCTCCTGACTAAGCCAGCCAGGCGTCCCTCTATGAGACAGACTTTGGACAAAGACTCTGAAGTGAAGGGTGGGGACAAATGGAAGTCGCCTATTCATCAGCTAATATATTCGTCATACGACAAAACTGCTACCTTCCCAGGGACCGAGAGTGTTGAATACTTAGACAGTGAGTACCCTCTAGCTGATAGCAGGGTCCAGAGAGGGAGGCTTTTATTTATTTATTTATTTATAAAGATTTTATTTATTTATTTGACAGCAGAAATCACAAGTAGGCAGACAGGCAGGGGCGGGGGGCAGCAGGCTCCCCGATGAGCAGAGAGCTCAATGTGGGGCTCAATCCCAGGACCCTGGGATCATGACTGGAGCAAAAGCAGAGGCCTCAATCCACTGAGCCACCCAGGCACCCCATTTTTTTTTTTAAGATTTTATTTATTTATTTGATCATAAGTAGGCAGGCAGAGAGAGAAAGAGGGAAGCAGGCTCCCCACCGAGCAGAGAACTGGATGTGGAACTTGATCCCAGGACCCTGAGATCATGACATGAACTGAAGGCAGAGGCTTAACCCTCTGAGCCACCCAGGCACCCCCAGAGGGAGGCTTTTAGTAAGTTCAGGGGTACCAGAAGCTTTATAGATGAAGTGACCTTTGAACAAGGTTCTAAGGGGTGAGTAGGAGTTTCCCAGGTCTCTGGGTGTTGGAAGGGTATTCCGAGTAAAAGGAGGAAAGGAGAACTTCACAAAGATGAGCATGGTTGGAAGTAAGAGTAGGAGTTGAAGGGGTGTAGAAAGTGGCTGAGAAACCAGGCAGAGGGAAATTCCAAATGGCCCTTTTTTTTTCCTTTAAGATTTTTCTTTATTCGACAGAGAAAGAGCATGTGCAGGAGGGGCAGAGGGGGAAGCAGGCTCCCCGCTGAGCAGAGACCACCCCACCCCCCACCCCCCAGTGGGGGTCTCAATCCCAGGCCCCTGGGATCATGACCTGAGTTGAAGGCAGACACTTAACTGACCAAGCCACCCAGGCGCCCCCCAAAATGGCCCTTCTTTGCCAGGTTAAGGGTATCAGGGTACACCATCTGATGGAAATAGCAACAAAAACAACTGGGATTCAAACCAGCTTAAAATAAAATCTAGTATTTCATGTAACAGGAAGTTCAGGAGGTAAGGCAGGCTCTAGGGTTGGTTAATTTAACGTTCAGTGACGTCCGTAAGGACCCCAGGTCTCTGCGTTTCCATCTCTGCTGTATTGGCCCCAGCCAATAGCCTTGGGTTGGTTTCCTGTGCTGACAATTGGCTCGCCTTAAGAGCTTGGGCCTCTCTGCACTTCCTCCTTCGTGTGCTGTCAGAGATGATGGCTTTCTGCAGCTCTCCCTAAATGCAAAGGAACTTTTCTCCAAGCACCCTTTACTGCTTTACTTCCCCATTCTTGAACTTCTGGGGAAGGAGAGGAAAGCATCTGCATAGGTCGGTCAGACCCAGAGCTGGGGGCAGGGCAAGCTCTTCCCTGAGGTACACAGCTGGGTTGGGGAGCCCTGGGCACTTGAACACAGTGCGGGTTCTCTTAGTGAAGACATGAGTTAACTCTTCGGGAGATGGAAGGTGAGGAGCCTTTGAAATGTTTTGAGCGAGGAGGCGACATGATCGGATTATTTGAAAGCTCCTCCTGAGAGCTTTGCTGCTGCGAGATGTGAGCGGAAGCAGACCAGAAGCAGGGAGCCCTGGTAGGAGATGATGGGGAAAGGAGGCTCGAAGGAGGGCTGTGGTCGGGTGAAGCCGCGCTTCCTCATCACAGCCTGACCCTGCTCTGTCTCCCCAGCTGCCCTTCACGCCTCACAGCCCCTCACATGCCCTCTTGTCTGGCTCCAACCACAGAAGCCTTCCCGAGGTCCCCAGTCACATCTCCTTCCTGCCTTCGTACTGCTGTTCTCTGCGGCTGGAAGACCTGTCTCCCCGCTCTTCTCTGGCTGTGCCCGGTCACCTCCGACTTCTTCCCAGGAGGTCTTCCTGTTGTCTTTCTTCAGCAGCACCTTCTTCCTTTCCAAAGCACACAACTGTTATGGGTTCCGTGACTGGTCGGCTATGTAAGGAGTCCCGCGGTGATTTGCTGGTGTCAGGAAGGTCCAGAAGGACGAGGCTTCCTACCTTCACCATTGTACCCCTGGTGGTGAGAGTAGCTCTGCTTCACACGGTGGCTGCCCAGAGACACTGTTGAGTCACAGACCAGATCCACCTCTGATTGGATCAGATGGTCAGGGTGAGCAGTCACGTGCACGGGTGCTGGCTTCCCTGAGGTCCCTATGTTTAGCGAGAATGCTGCAGTGTCCAGGAACTTCACATCACTGGGGGTAACTATCATTAGTGAGTCACCGGATATGAATGTGTTGTTTTTTTTTTAATTTGGAAGGCAATACAAGTTTGTCTTGGCGCTGTGCTCATTATCATGGCCTGGGGGATCTCCAACTTATCCTTTATAGCTGGGCCGAATGTTAGGGTCATGGCCTTTTCCTCTAGGCCAGAACCCCCTCAACTCTGCCCCCTCCCACCACTTCCCCAATCCTGATGGCAGTAGGACAGCCCAGCCAGAGAGGGGAGGCTTTCATCACCTGTAGAACACCTCTGAACCGAGTCCATTCAGTTCGAGCTTTATTCATTCATTTGACAAATACCTGTTGTGTGCCAGGCCCTCTGATGCCTGGGGATGTGGAGAGGAATAATAAAGGCTCATTAATTATAGACGCTCAGGGGTGCCTGAGGGGCTCAGTCTGTTAAGCATCTGCCTTCTGCTCAGGTCGTGATCCTCACATCGGGCTCCCTGCTCAGTGAGGAGTCTGCTTCTCCTCCTCCCCCCTCCCTCTGTCCCTCCCCCGGTCCTGTGCCCGTGTTCTCTCTCACTTACTCTCTCAAATAAATAAAATCTTTAGGGGCACCTGGGTGGCTCAGTGGATTAAGCCGCTGCCTTTGGCTCAGGTCATGATCTCAGGGTCCTGGGATCGAGTCCCACATCGGGCTCTCTGCTCAGCAGGGAGCCTGCTTCCCTTCCTCTCTCTCTGCCTGCCTCTCTGCCTACTTGCGATCCCTCTTTCTGTCAAATAAATAAATAAATCTTAAAAACTAATTAATTAATGAAATCTTTAAAAAATGATAGACACTCGGTCGACAGGAGTTTCTCACCCCCAATTATTTATATGTTTGTATGTGTGTATTTACATTTGTTAAGCTTTAAAAAAAACAAAACAAAACAGAAGGTCCCCCACCTCAGAGAGCCTCTCACGTGAGACTGACAGTCAGGCAGGTGTGTAGCTCATGGTGGAGAACCAATGGAATTGCTACAGGGATATGGAATCCCTGGGTACGGGGGTGTGTGGGGGAAGCCAGTCAGGGAACGTTTTCTTTAAAAGGAGTTCGGTTTTGCCTTTTGATTTCAATTTCAGATAAATAGTGAGTAATTATTTAGCATAAGTATGTCCCAGGCAATATTTGGGACATACTTGTACTAAAAAATTTTATTTAACTGGGTTTCCCTTATTTTTATTGGTTAAATGTGGCAGCCCCACACTGAGGTAGTTTGACAGACAGCAGAGGGAGGTCTGTTCCTGGCTGAGGGAACAGGACATATAAAAGAAAGGACTTGAGGTACAGTCACTTCCCATCTGGTGTTTAAAGCTAGATAGGGAGAGCCAGAAGATTCCGGTTCCACCAATAATTATTTTCCATCTATAGAGGAAGTTCAATGGTACAGAAACCCAGCCCCCGTCCTGACCTCCCAGTCCACTTCCTTACTACCCACTTAGCCTTTTATCTCTCTGTTGCAGTCCCTAGGCCAACGGCATCAGCATCGCCTGGAGACTAATGAGACAGATTCTTGGGCTTCGCCCCAGACCTACTGAATTAGAAACCGTGTGGGCTGGGCCCTGCATGCTGTGTTTTAACAAGCCCTCCAGGTGATTCTAACAAAGGCCCATTGGAAAATTACTGATCCACAAGTCAGAATGTTGAACGAGTGCCGTTGCTTAAAATCAGTAACGTAAGCCAGGTGTAAGAAGTAATGGCAGTGACGGATGCTGATGGACAGCTCCTGCCCCTCCATAGGGCGCAGTCTCCAGTCATCGCCAGACGTTTGTTGCAATGAGGAAACCCTGCTCTAGTGTCACTAGGTGTTTAGGATTTTCAAGAGATGAACAAGGGTTAAAGATTTTATTTGACTCATTAGTGAAGATACTGAGGTGATGTTACAACCAGTTCAAAGGAGAATCCATAGGACACACATATTTATGGTTCAGGAATATTGAAATGGAGACAAACTGGTTTTTCCACATGAAGCAGGTTGTATCTTTCCAGGACAAGTCATTTGCATGCCTATAGACAAGAATAATTTTTTTTAAAGATTTATTTATTTGACAGAGATCAAAAGTAGGGAGAGAGAGACAGAGAAGCAGGCTCCCCACCAAGCAGAGAGCCCGTCCAAGCAGAGGACCCTGGGATCATGACGTGAGCCGAAGGCACTGAACCATCCAGGCGCCCCTAGACGAGAATAATTTTTAATTGCTTTCAGTTATCTACAGTTTACAGAGATTACCATAATTCCCAAAGAACCAAATACAGAGAACATGAATTCCCAAAGAACCAAATACAGAGAACATGGAAGGGTTTGCTACAGATGGTGCAGTTTCTTTGAAAAACAAAGTTTCCCCTATATGAATAATGTGATAGGTGGAAGCTGTCCCCTGAAAATTCGTTATGTTGAAGCTCTAAGCCCCTATGTTCTGGTATTTGGAGGTGGGACTTTGGGAGTTGATTAGTTTAGATGTGATCACAAGGGTGGAGCCCTCACGATGAGATTAGTATTTTTTTTAATTTTTTTAATCTTTTTTTAAATTTTTTTTTATTATTTATTTGACAGCGATCACAAGTAGGCAGAGAGGCAGTTAGAGAGAAATGAGGAAGCAGGCTCCCTGCTGAGCAGAGAGCCCGATGTGGAGCTCGATCCCAGGACCCTGAGATCACGACCTGAGCGGAAGGCAGAGGCTTAACCTACTGAGCCACCCAGGCACCCGAGATTAGTATTTTTATAAGAGGCAGAGACCCCAGTGCTCTCTGTATCCCCCCCTCTGCTCTCTCCCCCTTGGAAGCACGTGGCAAGATGGCAGCCCTCTGCAAACCAGGAAGTGGAGTCTTACCAGGGACCCCGTCTGCAGCACCTTCTCTGGCACTTCCCAGCCTCCAGACCTGTGAGAAAATGCTTGTTTAAGCCGCCGAGTCTGGGGTATTCTGTTAAGACAGGTAATAACTGTAAAAGGTTTAGTGTAGAAGCCAGCAAACAGCTTTCATGACAGTTTCCATGTAGAGAGATGCTACGGGCAGCAGTCAGACGGAGATGTGTGTAGCTGACTTATTTTGAAACTCCGATAACACCATGGTGATAAGATTGTACATTGACTCGGGTGGGGATGTCACTGGGCCACAAAGGTACAAGAGCCCCTGGCTCCGAGGGTCCCAAACAGCTCAGGTGTGCTTCATCACTACCAGTAAAATCCAAAGGCAGAGAGACAGTGGCAAAGAAGCAAAAAAAGGACATATTACAGTGAGGCCAGCACAGAGAAGGGAGCAGAGTAACCTCTCAAAGAATATCTCCAAAGTACTGAAAAGACTTCCAGGTTTGTCTAAGCAAAATGTGGGGCAATGGTGGGCAGGGAAGTTCCGGTCATCAACGACGATGATTAGGGTCGATCACAGGGTCTTGCTGGCCCAAGGCAGTCCCTGCTTCTGGCGGGGGTAGTGTTGGTTCCCATCGCAGGATGCTTTCCCTGTGTGGGGCCATTTGTCACAGTTAAGAGATAAGTTGGAGAGAACTTAACCCATTAGAAAGTACAGACTGAGATCAAGATGGAAGTGAAGTCCTTGTTGAGAGACAGGACCTAAAGCCATATAGCTACTACCTCTTACTACTACTAGGGTTCATTTGGCCATTCAACAACTCTTGAGTGGCACTCTTGTGCTAGGCACTATTCCAGGTCCTGGGGATATGGATGTGTACAGACCAGTTTTTGCTTTTCGTAGTGGAGTGAAACAGGCAATGGAGTATAGACCATTAGTTCTTCGAAGGAAAATTATCATTGTCTAGATAGCATGGCCTTTCATTGTCTCACCGACCTCCTATAAGAGGTTACTCATAGATGACTGATATAGTAATGCAAATTATTCTGCAAGTTAGATGGACAGCCCCCACTGCTGATGGAAAAGTTAGTTTTGTATTTGTTTATCCATGTGTTCCAACATTCCTTTATTCTGTACACATTAGCCTTTTCTTTTTAAAAATTTAAATAATCTCTTTACCCAATGTGGGGCTTGAACTTTCAACCCTGAGATCAAGAGTCTTACACTCTATTGACTGAGCCACCCAGGTGCCCCCAACACTTTCTCTCATTTAAATGAATTATAACATCACATCTCAGTTCCCCTCATTTTTATTTTTTTAAAGATTTTATTTATTTATTTAACACAGAGAGAGATCACAAGTAGGCAGAGAGGCAGGCAGAGGGGGGCGGGAAGCAGGATCCCTGCTGAGCCGAGAGCCTGATGTGGGGCTTGATCCCAAGACTCTGAGACCATGACCTCAGCCAAAGGCAGTGGTTTAACCCACTGAGCCACCCAGGTGCCCCAGTTCCCCTCATTTAATTAAAGAGTTAAGGGGCGCCTGAGTGGCTCAGTGGGTTAAAGCCTCTGCCTTCCGCTTGGGTCATAGTCTCAGGGTCCTGGGATCGAGCCCCAGGTCATGCTCTCTGCTCAGCGGGGAGCCTGCTTCCCCCCCCCCTCTCTGCCTGCCTTTCTGCCTACTTGTGATCTCTCTCTCTCTCTCTCTCTCTCTGTTAAATAAATAAATAAAATTTCTAAAACAAAAGAGTTAAGATAGTTAACACGTGTTCATTTCAATATGTATGAGAATCCTAACTTTTTTGAGGAAAAATTATGCTTTAACAAAATAAGGTGTAACGTGTAATGGAGAAAAGAAGGTATTATGATGGAAAGCAGGTGTGTCATTTCAGAGAAGGTGGTGTGGGGGAAGACCCTCCTGGATACTTCCCACTGAGTAAAAATACTAGGCCCCCAGGGGCACCTGGGTGGCTCAGTGGGTTAAAGCCTCTGCCTTCAGCTTAGGCCATGGTCTCTGGTTCCTGGGATCGAGCCCCACATGGGACTCTCTGCTTAGCGGGGAGCCTGCTTCCTCCTCTCTCTCTGCCTGCCTCTCTGCCTACTTGTGATCTGTCTGTAAAATAAATAAATAAAATATTAAAAAAAAAAAAAAAACCTAGCCCCCTCAAAAACTATTTCTAGTTTATCTGAAAATCAAGTTGAACTGGGTATCCTGCATCTCATCCAACAAGCCTACTCCAGAAGGACCAGAGCACGCAGGCCTCGCGACGCTGGTTGATAGGTTTTGACTCCGTTGCTGGTCTAGAAGTAGACTGTGCAAACTCAGCCTCTGCTGAGAGGAGGCATCTCTGCGAGGCGGCACCCCTGGCCCAGGGGCCCGCAAGGAGGCGGGGCTTTGGCTCCTGGGCGGGGCCGCAGTAGGCCCCGCCCCGTCACGTGCCAACCCTCGCCTGCCGCGTCAGCAGCCCCGGACCGCGCCGGACGGCGGCTGCTAGACGGCAGGGACGGTCGCAGCTTGAGCAGCGGGACACGGGCCATGGCGGCGGCGGCGACAGTGGCCGCGGGGGCCGGGGCCGCGGCGGGGGCGGAGTCGGCCGAGGGGCCCCCGGGGCCGGCGGCGGCGCTGGAGCTGTGGCTCAGTGAGTAGCGGGGCCACCCCTCGGCGGGGGCCCAGCACCACACGTGAGGCCTGGCTTCCCGCCTCCCGGGGTCTTTCTTCTGACGCGGCGGCGGCGGCGGGCAGGTGGCCGTGGGCCGGGGCCGGGGCCGGGCGTGGGTGCGGGGATCGCCGCGGGGTCCCCGGAGGAGCCTCAGGAGCCCGCCGGGCGGCGGAACCCGGGACTGGGTGCTCGGCCCCCTGCCACTGCCCACCTCCACTGTCGTCGCAGCGCACCAACAGGATTCACGTAATGGCTAGCGTTTGTGGAGCTTTTCTTTTGTGTCAAGCCCTGTGCGAGAAGCATTTCAGCCATTGTTAATCCTCACTACGACCCCAAGAGGCAGTTTCTATTATTAGCCCCGTTTTGGAGAAGAGGACGTTTCCACCGAAGGAGACTCGTGCAAGCCAGGCAGCCTCTTGCGGTCTCTCTGCAGCTGGCACAGATCTCTATCAGGCCCCTGTTGTTAATGTCAAAACAAGACCTTTATACCTTTTTTGTGTATGTTTACTCTGGCCTGGCATGTGTATGGTGAGCTTCATGACAGTCCTGGCCGGTAGGGGTAACCGATGAGAAATGGAAATTCAGGGAACGTACAGACTATGCGCCTTGTATAGGGCTTTGCTAGGTGCTGGGAATCCTGAGATGTCTAACACAGGGTCCTTGAACAGAAAGATTTTGTTTAGTGGGTCCAAGCCTGCAGGAAGGGCACCTTGCTGTAATTATGGGAAATTGGGGGTGCGGCTGTGTTTGCTTTACATGCGATAGGAGTTGATCGGTTTACCTGGGGATTGTCACAGCAGACATAGCATTTGAGTGGAGAGTGGAGGTGACAACTTCTCAGGCACTCAGGCCCCGGAAACCAGGTGCAAAAAGCTGGCCGGGAGGGCGTGGAGCAGTTCTGGGAACCAGTAGTGGGAACTGCTGGAGGGTAAGGCCTAGAGAACAAAGAGCCTGGAAAAGAGGCTCCAGGGCTAATTGGGGCTTGTATGCTGCAGGAAGGAATTTCTGTTTTATCCTGTGGTGGGGTGGAGGTGGAATTTTCAGCGGGAGCATCTGATCGGGTGCACTTATTAAAAACCTCACCTGCAGCCATGGGGAGCCAAACTGATTAAGGAGGCTAGGCCAAGGAGGGAGAGTAAGTTAAAAGCTGTTTTGGGTAGTGCTTAGGGGCTGAAGTAGGACAAAGGCATTGGGACTGACCTTAGAAATACTTAGCAGGCACCATCAGCAGCCTTTGATGCCTTCGAATGGAGACTAGAGGAAAGCCAGGATGGATCCCAGGTTTCGGGCTCCGGTAACTGGTTCGTTAGAAATGTCTCACCTGTGAGGAGGACTTAGTTTACGTTGGAAGAGATGGTTGAGTTGTGGAGTTTGAGGTACACGTGGCACAGCCAAAAAGAGACCCTCAGGGCAGGTGGTCAGCTGCAGAAAGGGGAGAAGCTGGTGGCTGGTGTGGGAGTCTGGTTCACTGGCAGAGAGCTTGTCCAGGCAGGCGGTGGTAGGATGAGCAGAGGTTTGCACACAGAGCATGGAGAACCTCAGCCCTTAGGAAGCACGTGGGAAAAGCAGCGTGACGTAGAAGGCGGAATGGACACGGGCAGGAGAAAGCTAGGAGGGTGGGGAGCGACCCACCTCAAAGGAGGGCTACAGTTGGTGGGCAGGAAGATGGAGTAGTGTGAGGCAGCAGAAAGGGAGACCTTGAATTTGGCAACTAAAAGGTTACTGATGAGGCATCTTGGCGGTAAGTGGTGGGGAGGGCCGTTGAGAGGTGGTAAATCAGGGGCCTAGACCGGGTTTGCCAAACAGAGTCCGGTGGATGGGCAGAGAGGACAGGGTCAGCTGACCCGCTGCCGGCGAGAGCAGGGAACCTGACTGCCCAGGGGGTAGGTTCTTCAGCCCCCACTGTTTTAGGCCGTTGTGGTCCCAAAGCTGCTAGATCTTCCGGTTTTTCAGGTAGAGCTGGAACCGTATTTTTATGTAAAATCTCTTGAGTTTTGAAGAGTTGGCAACAACTAATTTGAAATACAAAGTTTGTTTGATGTCGGGAGGGTGTAGCCCCTGGTCACCAGCCCTTTTGTCTTCCTTTCTTTTTTTTCTTTTTTTAAGTGCTGTTCGCAAAAGGAAGGAGGGAGGGAGGTAGCTAGAGGGAGTTTAGGTGTAAAGGAGATCTCTTAAGGAGAGGGGCACCTGTAAGCCTCTCTTTTCGCTGCTGTGCCTTTGGGAACTGGCCTTAAATTCCAAGTCCAGTGCTGGAGCTGTGGGCGAGGGTCTTGAAGATGCTGAGGGAGGTCAGAGCCCGAGCAGAAAGGGGTGAGCGGGCTTCCAGAGAGAAAGGGCACCTTTTGTTTTTCTGAATGGGGAAGGAGATAAAGATGATTACACATGCAAATAAGGTTCCGGGTGACTGCCACCCTTCCCTGCTAAGTGTCGGGGCCTGAAACGGAATAGGGGGCTTGAGGAAGGAGGTGGGGGGAGTTCGGGAACAGCAGGTGAGGGAAACAAAAGGGCACCCACCTGGGTGCTTGAGAGCAGGGGTTCAGCCTGGACACTGTTGACATATTGGGTCTGATAATTCTGTGTAGTGGGGGGTCTGTCTTGTGCTTTGTAAGGTCATTAGTAGAATCCCTGGCCTCCACACACTGGAATGCCCGCATTAAACCAAAAGCTTTGCCAGATATCGCCAAATGTCCCCTCGAGGAAAGTGGCAGGGTCACCTTCCCCCTCAGACTTGAGATCCTTGGAGTTTGGACTTTGGAGTGTTGATTGGACATCAGAAGTGTTTCCTGTAGTCTTCATGGTTTTGTGATTCTCCACCCCAGTAGGATCCGAGGAGGCGAACTATGGTTTAAACTGGATTTGCTGGGATGTGGGGCGCAGTGGAGCTGATTCGATGGAAGGCGGAGGAGGCGGAGGGTTGATGGTGTACAAAGGACAGGAGTGTCGCTGAAGGAATGTGCTGCGAGTCTGGGCGGGGTCGGGGAGGAAGTCCTTGTAGGGGGGGTCCGAGGACTGCCAAGCTCAGGTCACCAGGAGACCTTGCCTTAGCAAAGCAGGGCGGCTGTGTCTTGAAGATGTGGATAGTAGTAATCTGACCGTAGAGTTAATATATGTGCAACACTGAGAATGGTGCCCAGCATGGACTGTTAGATATTATTACCATTAGTGGTTTTTTTCAGTTGCGAGTGGCAAAAGTCATACCAGCTTAGCAGGAGGAAAAAAAACTTTGGGTCTAGAACTGGGGAGTAGTTCCTCAAAGGAACATCAGGAAGCTGAAGTGATGAATCACTGAATTCTCCTGAAACCAATATTATGCTATATGTTAACTAACCAGAATTTAATAAAAATTGGGGTGGGGGGCTGCCTGGGTGGCTCAGTGGGTTAAAACCTCGGCCTTCGGCTCAGGTCATGATCCCGGGGTCCTGGGATCGAGCCCCATGTCAGGCTCCCTTCTTGGTGGGAAGCCTGCGTCTCCCTCTCCTGTTTCCCTTGTGTTCCCTCTCTCTCTCTGTCAAATAAATAAATAAAATCTTTTAAAAAGGAAATCGCTTTTGTGCATTCTGCAACCGCCCATCTCCATTGATTTTTTGGTGATGGTTCCCCATGCCTTCCCAGAGAGCTGCCTCATTCTTGTTTCTGAGAGCAGATGCCCCACGGTATGAGGTGTACTATGATTGATGTAACCGGTTCCCTGTTAGTGGGATGTTGAAAGCAGCGCTGGGTCCCCATGGGTCTCTGGGACTGTAGCCACCACAGAGGTGCTGCCAGGGGCCCAGGGCCATCTTACGTGCCTTTGGTGGGGTGCTTGGCAAAGTCCTGTCTCCTTCCTCCCCTCGACCTGCTCCCAGGTGATATGTCCTGTCTTCCTTCCAGCCTCAGTTCTGTGGTTCTCTTGGGGATCGGGCACGGTCAGATTGCAGTCTGTCTCTACTCTCCCTGCTTCTGGAGGGCTAGCTCATTCTTTATCTCAGAGTCTAGCACAGGGCATTCCTATGGTGGGTCTCGCGCTCCCATCGTGGGCTTAACGGAAGGACTGCTGGACGGTAGGGGTCGGTGGGTACTTCCCAAAGGATTGAATTCTAAGTGCTCCTTGAGGTGACCGCTTCCCCACAGCCTCAGGGTTCCCCTGTCCAGTGTAGGCTGCTCCTGGCGCCACAGTCAGACTCTCGTGGTTCATTGGCAGCTGGTGTGAGATGATTTGGCTTCGGATTTAGTCACTCTTAGATGACCCATTCACTCACCGCTAGAGGTCTCAGCTGTTTTCTTAATAAGTCTCACCCTGTGGCGGGCTTAAAATGCATAGGAATACAGCTTTTATTTTATTTTAAAGATTTTATTTATTTGACAGACAGATCACAAGGAGGCAGAGAGACAGGCTTGGGGAGGGGGGAAGCTGGCTCCTTGCTGAGCAGAGCGCCCGACGAGAGGCTCGATCCCAGGACCCCGGGATCACAACCTGAGCTGAAGGCAGAGGCTTTAACCCACTGAGCCACCCAGGCACCCGGAACACAGCTTTTATTAAGCAGATACATGGCACTAGTGTTCTCTGTCCTGTCCAAGTGCCGGCTGAAGCAGCCACTTTAATGCCTGGAGCAGTCCTGAGAAGTCTTTCTGGTCGTGCCCTGCTGGCCACCTGCCACTTCTTGGGGCACATGGGTGTCCTGCACCCTGGACTGGGGCTATGGTCTGATGAGACCCAGTGGCTGGGCCTTGGAGGGTCGTTTTCTCTGGAGTCGCATGAAGACTCTGAACCAGCCGGACACGCTGGCATCATGTTATGAGAAACCCTGTTATTTCCGAACGAGGCTGGCCCTCTCCTGGAGTCAGAAATCGGTCCAGCCAACTGGCCAGGCTCTGCAGAGGGAAAGGCGAATCATTCATTCAGCAGAGATTTGTGTGCATGACATTCTGGAGGATGTGAATGTGAGTGGATGAGACAGGTCTTCCTGCTTTAGGGAGCAGGTAACCGTGGGGAGGAGGTTGAAGCTAGTTCCCAAAGAGGCCTTGCTTTGGCCAAGAAACCGCGAGAAAGGTTTGGGCCCTGGTTGCTGTTTTCCAGCAACAGCTGTGGTTGGGCAGGCTTCTCTGCCTCTCCAACGGTGAGAGGATAGTAGCACTCTCCCTTCTGAGCTGGACCCAGGAGAGGCTTGGGAAACACTCAGCCTGGTGGCTGATAACAACAGTAACTTCTTCACAAAACAGAAAAAAAAAAGAAAAAAGGCAGCTACTACTACTCTTGCTCTTTGGGGGCTGAGATAAACTTTGAAGGAATCTTCATGTTACAAATAAACTTACATTTTATAGATCTTCCTGTTTTGCCTTGGTTAAGGGTTTGGAACCTAACTTAACCTCATAGAAGTGTCCTTCTTCCTTTCTTCGGAAAAACTGGTGGCTGTCTTACTCTCTTCACTTAGTGGCGGGGCCGAGGGGGGGTGAGGAGGATGGCTGGATCCTGCTGCTCTCCGCTCTAGGTCCAGTCCTGTATTGAGTTTCTAAATGCCCAGAGGCATCAATCTTGACCTGGCAGTGAACTAAAACTTCAGGAAGCTAAAATCAAGCAGAATTATTTAAGATGAGTCAGGCATTCTTAATTAGGCTCTCTGAGAATCACTGCTTTAAATAATTTATTTCATGAGTAATTATTTTGTGCCTTTGAGGAAGGCATTGTACTAAGCACTGCAAGGAACACAGGGCTTTTGCCTTCCAGAGTTTTATTCCCTTTAGGTGCAATAAGTCACACATACGTGTGTTTTTAAAGTAAAAGGCAGAGACTTTGCCTTATAATGAACAATAAGATTAGCTGTCCTTTATTGATTACTTCAGAGAGAGAGGAGGAAGCAGGCTCCCCGCCGAGCAGAGAGCCAGATGCGGGGCTGGATCCCAGGGGACCCCGAGATCATGACCTGAGCCGAAGGCAGTGGCTTTAACCCAGTGAACCACCCAGGCACCCCTCTTACTGATTACTTCATTTTTTTTTTTTTTTAAAGATTTATTTATTTGACAGAGAGAAATCACAAGTAGACAGGCAGCCAGAGAGAGAGAGGGAGAGGGAAGCAGGCTCCCTGCTGAGCAGAGAGCCCGATGTGGGACTCGATCCCAGGACCCTGAGATCATGACCTGAGCCGAAGGCAGCGGCTTAATCCACTGAGCCACCCAGGCGCCCCTTACTGATTACTTTAATATTTGCTACCACACCAGGCACTTTAGACACTATCGTACAAACTCAGGAGTGTCCCGTGAGGAAGGTGCTCTTTTCCTTTATAGTAGAGGGAACTGAGGCTCTGAGAGCCCAAGGACATGAAGCTAGTCAGGACTGGAGCCAGAGGTCTCCATCGAAAGGGGGCAGGTAGGGGCTTTCTGCTCGGCGGGGAGCCTGCTTCCCCCTCTCTCTCTGCCTGCCTCTCTGCCTGCTTGTGATCTCTCTGTCAAATAAATAAATAAAATCTTTTAAAAAGGGGGGGGGCAGGTAAAATGTGGGCCTTCTGAGAAGGAAGAGAGGCTTCTGTTTTGCAGGGGTGAGAGACAGATTGAGGAAGTCTTTTTGAAGAAGTGGTATTTGAATTGGGGCTCACAGGATGGCTGGGGTTTGCGGTCCAGCGTAGGAAAGCGCTTTGAGGAGGAACAGGCGAGGGAATGCAGACCATGGCAGCCGGGTGCCTTTGTTCCCCCCTGCTGTCTTTTTTCACTTAGAATGGAGTTGGCATCTTTATTTTAAAGATTTTATTTATTCATTTGACAGAGAGAGAGATCACAAGCAGGCAGAGAGGCAGGCAGAGAGAGAGGGGGAAGCAGGCTCCCCGCCGAGCAGAGAGCCCGAGGGGGGCTCGATCCCAGGACCCTGAGATCATGACCTGGGCTGAAGGCAGAGGCTTTAACCCACTGAGCCACCCAGGCGCCGCACGGAGTTGGCTTTTTGAATTCTCACAGTTGAGCTAGGGAGACACATGACTTCCACATGACAGAAGTGTGGCTGCAGTCAGGAAAGGTTAAACTCTGCTTGACCTTGGACTCTTCTGTAATCCGGCACAGGAGGAGAATCACAGGGTCTGGAGCAGCCTGGAGGAGGTCTGGCCAGAAGGTGGAAATTCAGATGGGCCTTAAAATGGATGGGATTTTACGAGGAGACGAGAGGAGTGAATGTTCAGGCCTAAGGAATAATAGCAGAAACAGGACCCTAGAATCAGCCAGTTGCAAAGCTTGGAAGAGCTTCTCTCTCAGGAGCCCTCAGGGAGGTCTTTCACTGGAGGGATGGGTAGCCCCCCAGGAGGAGGGCAGCAAGGAGTGGGGGTGGTTAGGAAAGCATAGGACAGAGGCCTTCCAGCAGCTCCTTTGTGCAAGAGCAGAGCCTGTCATCCAGCACCAGGAAGGTGAGCGATGACCCCTCCCCTCAGCAGAGCTCTGTCTTACCTTAGGCCTTCTTATCATTCCCCTTCTGCAGGGATCTCTGGCTGTGCCGCCAGCCTCTCAGTGCGTAGTGTCCTCACATTTCATTGGGGGATCATAGTGTGATTGGATCCGGGGGTCCCTGGGAATGTCTAGGTTTCCAGAAGGGAACAGCATTTTGAGAAATGAACACAAGGAGGTCCTTTTTTTAGAGTGCACAAGTCGCTGACGCATGGCGAAGCTTCTGACATGAGACGGTCAGAGAGGATCTCAGTAAGCTGAGGGTTAGACATAGGGGTATTGTCTTTGAGGAGGGGATGAGATGACCAAGTGGAGCCACCTAGAGCCTTGTGGTGTATTCTGACCTTACCATCACATAGCTGAGAAAGTTAGAAGGAGCCTCCCGCGGGGCGCCTGCCTGGCTCAGTTGGTTAAGCGGCTGCTGTTGGCTCAGGTCGTGATCCCAGGGTCATGGCATGAAGCCGCATATTGGGCTCCCTCCTCAATGGGAGTCTGCTTCTCCTTTTCCCTCTGACTCTCTCTCTCAGAAAAAAAGGGGTTAGCCTCCTGGATGCTGGCCCTCACTCATCTTCATTGCAGGGCCAAAGTGGGAAGTCCCGACGGGGCATGAGGGAGGCGCCTGTAGGCCAACCGCTGCACGGAAGGGGAGTTTGTTGCAGGACTAAAGCTTGCTTGTTCAGCCAGCCAGTCTTCACTGAGGCCATATCTTGTGCCAGACACTGTGCCTGATGGTGGCTAATAGCATAGCCATGGTCCTATCCGTTTCAGCTGTCTGCTTGCTGGGTCTGATCCCCTGGAGGTGTGCTAGAACCGTTCTTGGCTACCACTTTATTTGTGGAGGGGCGGGTGTATTTTTTTTTTCATTCTTTATTTATATTTCCTTGACAGATAAAGCCACAGACCCAAGCGTGTCAGAACAGGATTGGTCCGCTATCCAGAATTTCTGTGACCAGGTGAACACCGATCCCAATGGGTAAGGTGACCTTCACACACATGCACTTGACTCAGGATACCTCAGACAGAGTACATGCTTCAGTCTCTTGGATCTGTTTGACCTAAGAGAAAGAAAGTGAGGCTTTCTTTCCTTTTTTTTTTTTTTTCTCCATGATCTGAGAACATTATTTTCCTGGAGATAGCAAATGGGAAAAAAAATGGAGTGTTCTAAGTAACTAATGCTGAGGAGACCCCTGAATGTTAGGGATAGAATGTAGCTAGGTTATGTGACAATGCAAAAGACATCAGTGTGTTCTCCGTTATTTAAGTGTCCTCTTTCTTAAGAAAATGTAGGAAAAAGGTGAGATTTTGTGGGTTTCTGGTTTTTGTTTTTATTTTGTTTTTAATATTACTTCTGTTTCCAAAGCATCTAGCTAGGAGCTAAGGAATCATGCCAGCCATCCGCATGTTTAATCTACATGTTGCTGCGTAGTCAGCCTCTCGAACTCAGTGAAAAGTTTGATCACACTTTCTACTCCAGTGTGTACTGAGTGTTTGTCATCTAACAGGGTCTGCCGCTCACGACCTTGTTACACACAGGTCTGGCCCTGAGCTTACAGCTTGAGGTTGTCGGCGTGGGTTGGCTGCGGGGAGGGGGATGGCCGGTAGTCTAGCTGCAGCAGGGGTGGGTGGGCCTCCTTCAGAGGCAGGTGTGTGGGCTGTGGGCCTGTCACTCCACCTCTGCTTTGGGACCCATGCTTCTGGAAGAGGCAACGTGACAGAGTGTACTGAGCCATACCAGTTGGTTTCTTCCTCTCCACCCACAACCCAGGTCTCTCTGTTTTTCCTTAGCCCAACCCACGCGCCTTGGCTCCTAGCCCACAAGATCCAGTCTCCGCAAGAGAAAGAAGCTCTTTATGCCTTAACGGTGAGTTTGGCTTGGCCCTGCGCTTAAGTTTCCCTCCTGTGCAGCTAGAGAGCGCTGGACCCCAGGCCTGTTGCACGTGCCAGAGAGTGTCCAATAGCGAGTTCTGCACTCGGGTGGCCCCATCCTAGGTCTGTTTCGAGAAAGCAGCATTGAGCCTCCTTTGGGGGAAGAGAAGGCTTTCTTTCCCTTCATCTTCCAGAGACCAGGGCTGGCGGGTTCAGGCGCCACACGTAGTGGGGCCTGACCACTCACACGAATTGGTGAGCTGCTGGGTGAGGATGGAAACCCCGGAGAGCGCGAGGCTGGTGTGAGGGCAGCTGTGGCACAGGACCACTTGGGCCCAGTGTTGCTAAAACTTAGCTTTCCAGGAGAAATCAGAAATCCAGATTTTTTTTTTTTAATCTGTTCTCAGAATTTATCAATGTCTGTGACTAATTGTAAATGTTAAACAAGAGTGTGGACCAAAGAAGATGTGTGCAGGCCCGTTTTGCCACTTGAGTGCCAGCCAGTAGCCTCTGGTGTAATAGTCCTTGTGCGCTACAGATCAGGTGTCTGCCTCTGAGCAGGGCGGGATTCTCTAGCCAGTGTCTCCTGCCCCCTGGTCTCCTTAAAAGGGGGGGCAGTCTCTGAGCTTTCTCCTGGGCACAGACCTGGTGTTTATAGCCAGATCATACAGGCAGGTAGCATTTTTTCTTCATCTTAAAATGTCACCCTTCCTCAAACTTCAGTGTCTTTGTCGTCTTGAGGAAACACCAGCCATGATTCCAGCAGACATTCATTGGCTGTGAGATGAGCCCTGAAGCCAGTGGTTTTCCCTTTCCTCATGGGGCTCCTGTGTCCGTGCAGGTGCTGGAGATGTGTGTGAACCACTGTGGGGAGAAGTTCCACAACGAGGTGGCCAAATTCCGCTTCCTGAATGAGCTGATCAAAGTGTTGTCCCCGAAGGTGAGCAGCCTGGGCTTGGCTGGACTGCACTTGCTCGCCGCGCTGTACCTACCCCAGCCTCCAGACCTTCTTGGTCCAGAGCTAGGCCTGCTCACAACAGAGCCTGTCGGCTGATCACTGGTTTGCGACAGAACAGAGGGGATGGCCATCTGCGTGGGACAGCTTTCCTCTTGTTGGTTTGTAACCTCGGGAGCTTCCCAAGTGTGATCTGGAATTGAACATGACACTTGTCCTGGGTGGTGGCAGGACTCCACCCCTGCCACATCTTCAGTGATACAGAGGCCTTAAGGGAGTTCGGTGACAGGTACTGTGTAGGTGTTCCCCACACCACATCACTATGTCACGGCCGTGTCCACATTCCAAGGACAGCAGAAGGGGTGAGAAACCTTAGTTTGCCCAAGTCCGCTCACAGGTCAGCCGGCAGTCACATCTTTCTCAATGGCCTTCCCCAGCACTCTCCAAGGTCTAGGATGCTGGTCATGTTCGTGAGCTGAGTCCTGCCTTTGGTTGTCAACATTGTCATGTTCTCGCTTTAAAGATGGCCTTGGGGTGGCTGATCTAGAAGGGTGAGGAACTTCAAGCTTGAGGACAGGTTTTCTGGTGGTGATGGCAAGAGATAGCAGGTGTGACTTTCAGTTTTATGTCCCTTCTGGCCTGCTCTCTGCATCTCTTCTCCTAGCCCCTGTGGCAGCAACACCGTCCTCGGATGGAGCCCTTCTTGGATACTTCGCAGTAATTCTCTGATATCAGCTGTAGGTCCTATAGTTCAGTTCATTTCAGTTCTGCCACTAACTACCCAGAGTTATCATAGACCCTACCCACAAAGGGCTCGGTCCTACCTAGACCTGCCTCCGTCACATACCAGCAAGGGGTTTCAGGTGTCCCCAGGTTACTTCCTGCCCTCTGACCAACTACAAATTCAGGGGTTCCCATGACTCCCTCCATAGTTTCATAATTCACTGGAAAGACTCACAAAAGATAGGAAAGCACAATACTCACTATTATCCTTTTGCTATAAAGGATGTAAGTGCAAGAGATCCGTGGACCAAAGTTTTGGGGAGAATGGGGAGCAGAGTCCCCATACCACCCTCCAGAACTCCGTGTGTTCTAATCAGGAGGCTCCCCAAAGCTCCTTGCTGGAGAGTTTTTGTCAGAAGTTATGTAGGCATTTTGATTAAATCATGAGCTAGGCTTGGGCGCCTCAGTGGCTCAGTTGGTTAAGCGACTGTCTTTGGTTCAGGTCATGATCCCGGAGTCCTGGGATCAAATTCCACATCAGGCTCCCAGCTCCATGGGGAGTCTGCTTCTCCCTCTGACCTCCCCTCTCATGCTCTCTCACTCTCTCTCTCTCTTTCTGAAATAAATAAATAAATAAAATCTTTTTTAAAAAAACCATTAGCTAGGCTTGAATTCCGTCTCCAGCCCCCGCCCCTCCTGGGAGTTGGGCTGAACGTTCCGACCCTGTTGTTGTTTGGTGGGTTTTTCTGAAGTGGCCAGTCTTTCCCTTGAAACTAAGTGCCCACCATGAATGGTGAACGTAAACTCACATGTGGTCCAAGGGAGCTCCTGGTGAATAATAAAAGCTATTCCTAAAACTTAGGATATTCCAGGGGTTTTTGAAACTGTGCTGGGAACTAGAGATAAAGACCAAATACATTTTACTGATCTTGCCTCATTCAAAAACTGAGTGTCCCCTGTGGCTCTAACCTAGCCCAGTATACGGTGGGCTTCACTTGAGCAGTTACAGAGGTTGACTCCTAGAAATCCAGAAGGCACCCTGGGGCTGGGCACCAGGCAGTTTGGTCTCTCTTGCTGCCCATCTCCACCAGCCTGGGGCAGCTTGCTTCCCTGGACCTCAGCGGCCATCTCTGCCGTGGTAGCGTGTGCTGGCTAAGTCCTTTTGAGCTCTATAATTCTTTCCTTTTTATTTTCAGTACCTGGGGTCCTGGACCACAGAAAAGGTTAAAGGAAGAGTCCTCGAAATACTCTTCAGTTGGACTGTCTGGTTTCCAGAGGATGTCAAGATCCGAGATGCTTACCAGATGCTGAAGAAACAGGGTCAGACTCTGTGGCTTACATTGCATTTTCTCGTCACAGTCGTTCTGTTTTTTTGTGTGCTTTGTGGTTTTCTCGGTGAAAGCTGGGCATCTTGCGTAGGACAGTAGAGTCTGAGACCAATGATTTTTTTAAAGATTGTTTTATTTTATTTTATTTTTTAATTTTATTTATTTATTTGGCAGAGAGAGAGATCACAAGCAGGCAGAGAGGCAGGCAGAGAGAGGGGGAAGCAGGTTCCCTGCTGAGCAGAGAGCCCGATGTGGGGCTCGATCCCAGGACACTGGGATCATGACCTCAGCTAAAGGCAGAGGCTTAACCGAGCTGTTTCTCCAGGTCTCGGTAGCACCTGTTTGTGATCTTGCCCCCCCCACCCCAGGGCCAGAAGGCTTTCCTTTCTGTTTGGAAGCTGCAGTCTATTCCCACAGCTGAGGGGTGCACGGTTTGTTGTCCTTCCCAGCCGTTGAAGGTGCTTGTTCTGGAGGAGAGAGGACGGAAGTGGGACCGCAGGCCTTGGCCGTGTCTCTGCATGAGGGCCCGGTGAGGCCTCGTGAAGAGCCTGTTGCTCCTGCGCTGCTGTGGGCCTCAGAGGTTCTGTGCTCTCTCACCTGCTCACTCCAGCCTGTAAACAATTGAGAAACCACTTTATCCGAATTTTTCGCCTTGGTGTTGCCTTCCGTCTTTCCTCGGAGGCCCTGCCTTCCCTTAGATTTCAGGTCGTTCTTGGCCCTGTGTTTTCCACCGTGATGGATTCAGGAAAAGTGGTCGATCTGTAGGTTGTCCAGTGCTGTGCTGTTGGAGGTAGAGTCACGCAGTTTGTACCTCTCTGTGTCCTGAGCAGAAGTTGGGAGTCCACAGAGCCTTGTAGAAGAGGGAACCTGGATGGGGCACCTGGGTGGCTCAGTTGTTAAGCGTCCGTCTTCAGCTCAGGTCATGACCAAGGTCCTGGGATTGAGCCCCACATTGGGCTCCCTGCGGGAGGCCTGCTATTCCCTGTTCCTTTGCCTGCTTGTGCTTCCTCTCTTGCTGTCTCTCTCTGTCAAATAAAAAATTAAATCTTAAAAAAAAAAAAAAAACAGGAACCTGGATTCAGGATGGACTGTTTTTCTCCATCACATGTACTCACTGTTGTTGAGAGGGTCAAGGGTTGTGGCTTCTACAGTAATTTCTGGGCCCTGGGAGGTTATGTACCTGCATGTAATGATCAGTGTTCTTATAGCGTCAGGCCCGTGTCCCACTAACCTTAGGGTCTGGTGCTGATAAGAAACTCCTAGTTTCTTATGTCCCACTGGGAACACACTTGTCGATGACCTTAAAGGAACAGACCCAGGGTATGACCAAGCCTCTGCATCCTCCCTCAGCTGACTTCAAGGAACCAGCACAAGACAGGGACATCAGAAACTAGGAGTTTCTGGACTTGATGCTGCTTCCTACTGAGGTCAGTGGGTACCCATAACCATATCTTAACTTCTAGGCATCGTAAAGCAAGACCCTAAACTACCAGTGGATAAAATTTTGCCTCCACCTTCTCCCTGGCCCAAGAGCTCTATCTTCGATGCCGATGAAGAAAAGTCCAAGGTAAGGAGCCCCTCTCTGACCTTGGTGGCAGCAGACCCCTTCTTTTAGGGATTTTCCTGAAATATCCCCTGAGACGTGCTCTGATCCCTGAACCAAAGTTGGGGGGGGATGTGAGGAGGTGGGTTAGTGAGTTCTCTCTGGAGCAGGCTCTTAGAGTGGTAGCATAAGGTCTGGATGTCTTCTCTATGGATGGGCCAAATAGTAAATGCCATGTTAATGTACCCTCTGCCTTACCTGTACGAGCATTCCTGAGGGAAGGAAGGTACAAAAGGATAACCCAAGTGGGCCAGGTGGGTGGGTGGTTGTATTCAGTGTATATGTGGTATTGGGGGAAGATGCTGGAAAGAACTGGCTGTGTGTTCGCTCACATTTTTTCTTCAGTGCCAGTAAGCCTGATCCTACCCATCTTCCTTCTGCTACCATCTCCAGTAATTGTTGCTCCTCAGACATCAGGAAGGAGAGGGATGAGGAACTGGGGATAGCTTTAGAGTGCCTCTGCATGGGGAGAGGGCCCTTGAGCACTGGTGGTGGCTGTGTCTTGGGACATTACCAATCTTGGTCACTCACAGGGTCTGGGAAATGAGTACCAGGGAAGCTCCAGGCAGTGTAGAGACAAAGGCTTGCGGACCCTCTGCCTCTGACTGCACCCCTGAGCTGCACCCTCCCTTGGACCTGGGGGTTCAGTGGCCATGGGGTCAGAACAAGCAGGATTATGTTAGGTTCTGGGCTGTCTTTCCCTCTGGTTCCTCTCCTGCCGGTGCCTTGCAGAGGCAGAGGGTAGGAAGAGGAGGGATGGCACAGCCTTCGGAGAAAGAGAGAATCCTGTGTCCCTGGGGCAAGCTACGAGATGCTCTGGGCTTCCCTAGAGCCTTTACTCCATCAGTGCAGACTGAGTGACTCCCACGGGCATGGCATTCTGCAAGATCACCGAGGTGTATCAGAGGGTGCCTGGGCCAGGACAACCTCAGCATTAGTGACATTTTGGGCCAGATAATTTTCCTGCTGGGGGCTGTCCTGTTGAGAGTAGGGAGTCTACAGTATTCCGGCCTCTACCCGCTGGATGCCAGTAGCACTCCAATTGTGACAATCAGAAAGGTCTCCAGTCTTCGCCAGATGTCTCCTGGGGGCTGTTTCTTCCACCTGCCTACCCTGTCGAAACCCATGGGTCTGTGGGGGGAGTCCGAATACCTCCATGGCCTCACTGTGAGAACTTGGTAAGAGAACGTGTGGGAAGTCCGCATTCTGTTGCTGCGGCTGCTGCTCTGGGCCCTCTGAAACCGGGGGGACGGCGTCTCACCGCCTCTTGTTCACCCTGCAGCTTCTGACGAGGCTTCTGAAGAGCAACCACCCGGAGGATCTTCAGGCTGCAAACAGGCTGATCAAGAACTTGGTCAAGGAGGTGGGCGTTTTTCCACGGGGCTCTGCAGAAGCAGCATTTGACTCCGCTGTGTGTGCGCTGGAGGGAATGGGTGTACAGTTGGCCGAGGAGAATGGTGTCCTCTGGGCCCAGAAGGGGGACACAGCCGCGGGCTCCCTGAGGGGAACAGCAGGATGGTGAGGGGAAGCAGAAATCCTGCTGGGCACTTTCCAAGTACTCTGCGAGAGCCCCAAGCATGTCATAGACCCCAGTGTCTGTCCCAGTGACAGAGTCCAGTTTGGCCATCTGGTCCCTGGACTGCATTGCCTTTTGCAGGAATTCTGGGCTCCGCGTTTTCTTCGCCACTGAGTGGACACTCCCACCCACTTGGTGTTCTAGTGACTTCCCAGAGCTTGCCGACTGAGTGCCTCTTTCCCGTCCCTCGCTCATGCGTTAGCCAGGCCTTTGCTCCTGACCTCCGTGTCCTCTCCTCTAAAAGGAGCAAGAGAAAACTGAGAAAGTGTCGAAGAGAGTCAGTGCTGTGGAGGAGGTACGGAGCCACGTGAAGGTGCTGCAGGAAATGCTGAGCGTGTACCGCCGGCCCGGCCAGGCCCCGCCGGACCAGGAGGCCTTGCAGGTACCGGTTTTACAAAATCAGTTCAAGTAGAATTGAGTGTAAGTGACACGTTAGAAATTGCACGTATTTCAAGCGGATTCGATGTGTTTTGACATGTGTGTGTCCATGAAGCCATCATCACAATCAAGATAGTAAACATGTCCTTTGCCTCCCAGGATCTCCGCATCCCCTGGGTTAGCCTCCCCTCCTTGTGTGTCTTCACGTCCTCCAAGCAACCATTGCCTCGTTGCGTGATCTGATTAGCTTATACTTCCTAGACTTGTATGAAAGGAACAAGAGTTTTCTTTCCTTCTTGCTCTTTTTATCTTTCTGGCTTCTCTCTCTAGCTTCTCCCTCTTGGCATAACGGAGATCCATTCGTGGCGTGTGTATCAAGTTTGCTATTTATTGTTGACTGGTATTCTGTTGTGTGTATTACAATATATCTGTCTTTTGATAGTTAATGGGTTGTTTCCAGCTTTGGGTGATTGTGAATTAAACTGCTATAAACAATTGTATAGTTGCGTACAGGATTCTCGATCCCAGGACCCTGGGGATCATGACCTGAGCTGAAGGCAGAGGCTTTTTAACCAATTGAGCCACCCAGGGGCTCCTCCATCTTTTTTTTTTTTTTTAAAAAACACCTTTAGTGTGAATTTACTTATCCTAAGAGCAGCCATTAGCACTGGCTAGAAGAATTTAATCAGCCCTAAAAGAAGTCCTGGGCCCTTGGGCGCCTGGGTGGCTCAGTGGGTTAAGCCGCTGCCTTCGGCTCAGGTCATGATCTCAGGATCCTGGGATCGAGTCCCGCATCAGGCTCTAGGCTCAGCAGGGAGCCTGCTTCCTCCTTTCTCTCTCTCTGTCTGCCTCTCTGCCTACTTGTGATCTATGTCTGTCAAATAAATAAATAAAAATCTTTAAAAAAAAAAAAGAAGTCCTGGGCCCATTAGCACACATCTGCACCACTCCCCTCAGCCCCCCCTTTCCCCACCCCCCACCTCAGCGGCTCCTGGCAACCACTGATCCATGGTCTGTGTCTGTAGATCTTCCTCCTTGGACATTTTGTATAAATTGAATCCTACACCATGCCTTGAGTCTGGCTGCTTTCACTTAACGTCTGGAAGATTTCTCTACCTCCTAGTGTGTATTAAAACTTCATTCCTTTTTCTGGCTGAGTAACCTTCCGCCGCATGACTGGCTCACGTTTTGTTTGTCGGTTCCATCAGTTGGGCATTTGGGCTTCCACTTCGGCTATTATGAATGATGTTGTGAGAACATCTGTTACCAGTTCTCTGTGTGTGCAGTTTAAGCTTTTGATTCTCTTCAGTACGCATCTGTGTCTGCAGCTGGAGTTGCCAGATCATCTAGTGGGTCTGTTTCAGTGTCTGAGCACCTTGCCAAGCCGTGTGCCAAACCATGGTGCCAGTTACAGGCCCACCAGCAAGATGGCAGGGCGCAGTTTTCCGGATCCTGTCAGCGCTTGCTACTGCCTGTCTTTTGGTAATAGCTCTCCTGGTGGGTGTAAAGTGGGATCTCACTGTGGTTTTGAAATGTATTTCCTTGGTGAGTTAAGCTGAGTTTTCTTTCCTAGGTCTCTTGGCCGCTTGTATAACCTCTTGCTGAAGATCCTTTGCCCAATTTTTAATTGGGTTGTCTCTTTTGAGTGGTTAAGGGTTCATTATATATCCTGGATACCAGTCCTTTGTCGGACTTTCTCCTTTAATCTGGGAGTTTGATCTGTGTGTTGTCTTTTGTCCCTGGGGCTGTCGGTGTCCTAGCCGCGCCACCACCGCCCGTGCAGACAGATGGCGGTGGGAGCGGAGTGCTGTCCGAGGCAGCCGCTCGAAGCCTGTCTTTGCAGCTCTGCTCTTCTTCCTCCTTCCGCCAGCTACATTTGTCTTCTCTGTCTGCTTCCAGCTTTTTGTGCTTCTCTGCACAGGAAAGATGGCTTTCACGTAGCTCCTTAGTTTCCCTGTCCTTCCATTTCACAGAGTTAGCAGAAACAAACTAGTAGCTTTCCTAAGCCCAGATTCCTGAGAGAACAATCTGTTTGTCCGGCAAGGCTCCCGTACCTACCCCAGGTCAATCAGCTATAGCCAGAACTGGGTAGAGTTGCAGAGAAGATCATGCTGGCCTCTGCGTCTGGGGGGGTGGAGACAGTACTCAGAAGGGTTACTGGGCTTGGGCAGATGCTCCAAAGCCAGCTCCCTGTGGTGAGTTTGTGCCGGAGTCCATCAGCAAGGCTGGCATGCTGGGCCTCTAAATAGCACAGCTTTCCCCACCCAAGATGGTAACGAGCTAGGAGACAGGAGAGACGTGGCGTGAAACAAAACTTCTTCCTTGTAATGGGCAGAGCCGTCTTTGGGGAAAACAGCACATAAATATTAGCAAGTGGCTTCCCAATACGGAAGCCGAATCAGGCAGGTTTACCTACTGCTCAGATAGCACTGGCTCACCGCTGTTCTTTCCTTCTCTAAAACGTAGGGCTGCTGGGAGTGGAGCCGGATGTGCGCTTGCGTACAGGCAGGGCGCTCTCAAGAGCAAAGTGGCAGGAAAGGGGGGTCCTTCCTGCTTCCTCCTGCCACTTCCCAATGGCGCAGGGGACAAGAATGAGGCACCAACAAATCAGCTTCAAGACAAAGGGAGCCGGGGCCAGCTGTTGAGAAGACTGTCTTCCCGAACGACCCCTCAGTCCAGTATTTGTTAGGTAAAGATAGCAATCAACAAAGGACTGGAAGGAGATTATAGATAAGCAGGATGCGCCTGAGCAAGCAGTATAAGATCACCTAATTATCATCATCTAATGAACTGCAGGCAATCTCTGGAGAAGGGGAGGTAACAGAAAAAAGATGCAGGCCACCGTCCACCCTGAGCGGGTGCCGGGCATCCCCAGCTGCTTGGCTTCGAGAAAGTGTATTGTGTATTGTCCCCTCCCCAGAGGAGGATACTGCTGCTAGTACATGTTTAAGCATGTTTGGTCAGTGTGTTCTTCTCAGGGACGGTTACACCTCTCCCGGACTCCCCTAGCAGAGAGGTCATTTCACCAGCCCTGAGGGAGGGGGCTGGGAGCACTACCATCAGGGAGGACTGCGGTGCTAAGTTAGTTGGGTTCCTTTGCAAGGAAGTCTAACATGCACAGAAGCCAGCGTCCTCCTCAACACCGAGCATGTGGAGGGTGCCGCTGTCCAGGGCACTTCCCTGCGATCAGGAGAGTGAGACTTCCCAGGTGTTATTGGTGCGGACTGAGGTTTAGTCCTGGGAGAACCTGCAGTGGAAATCAGGGAGTGTTTTTGGAAAAGGAAGACTGGCATCAGACAACAGTTGGATGGGGAGTTTGGATGTTAGTTTTATTATTTTTTTTTTTAAAGATTTTATTTATGTGACAGAGACACAGTGAGACAGGGAACACAAGCAGGGGGACTGGGAGAGGGAGAAGCAGGCCTCCTGTGGAGCAGGGAGCCTGATGTGGAGCTTGATCTCAGGACCCCGGGATCATGACCTGAGCTAGAGGCAGACGTTTAATGACTGAGCCACCCAGGTGCCCTCTGGATGTTAGTTTTAAAGCAGAGGAATCTCTTCAGAGTTCTATGTGGGGTTACCCCACTATTAAAGCTCTTCTAGGAGGCAAGGAAAGGAGCTTGGAGAAGAGCTAATATCGTACATGCTCAGAAGGGAGATTCTTAGGCTTCTGTCATCTTTTTAACTATTTTAAAAATTCAGGTAACTATAGCCCAAACTTTTTCTGACACTGTAACAGCCATGTCATTTCAAACCTGCAGTCACGCATTTAGGATGGACTCAGGAGAATTCCAGAAGCCCTAGACTCTGCTGTATGCTTATTGGAGGCATCTGGGGCCTTGCTGTGAAACCAGGCTGTTTCCTCAGGTCGTGTATGAGCGCTGTGAGAAGCTGCGGCCCACGCTGTTCCGGCTGGCGAGTGAGACCACGGACGACGACGACGCGCTGGGTAAGGCGGTCCCCCTCCTCTGGGCGCAGCCGGGACCGCGGAGGGCAGAACACACGTGCCCCTTCCTGCTGGGCTGCGGTGGTGCCAGAGACCAGACAGAAGGGCTTCAGGTTCTGTGGCGGCTGGGCTTCCGAAGGGCGTGCCCCGTGTTGGCTTAGAACTGATTTCCAGGATGCTCGAGGCCCGAGCGAGCAGTCATCGGCAGGTCCGAAAGCGTGGAGAGGGGTGGGAACGTGCGGTGAAGGTTGGGCGCAAGGGAGATGCTCGAAGGAAGATTAACGGAAGTCTGAGGAACTGCTGCATCTCGAAGGTCTCCCCAACCTGAGTGCCGCAGGGGCTGGGCCACCAACCTCAATGAGGCAGGCTGAGGAGGAGCAGAGGGGGTGATGGTAGGGGCTGTGGAGAATGTTCGTACCTGCGGACAGGGATTAAAATATTTTATACTTTATGTTACGGAAAATTTCAGGACATGTGCAGGGAAATAGTGGGGTAAGCCCTGTGTGCCCTTCACCTGTGGGTAACAGCCACCAGCTAGCACATGACCCATCTTTTTTCCTCTTGTTGCATATGTACTGCTCTACCCCCGTCGCTCATTCTCTCTGAAGCAAATTCCAAATGTTTTAAAGTAATCAAATAGTGTTAAGATTTCCCTGGGCATTTCTCTCTCAACATTTCGTGCTAACCCTCCCACCTCCTCCTCCCTCCCTTTTTTTTAAAAGTTCTGAATCACTCAGAAAAGCCATGCTGCTATTTTGTAAGCCCTTTTTTAATGGATAGCCCCTCTGTTCTTTTTCTTTGTTATTAGATGAAAAGTATGCCCCCTAGCACACCCTAGCACATACCCTCCTCGGTGTCCACCCGGCTCCCCCTTCCTTCTCACTGCTCTCCCCTCCAGCAGCCCTCAGCTTGTTTTGTGAGACTAAGAGTCTCTTAAGGTTTGTCTCCCTCCCCGGTCCCATCTAGTTCATTTTTCCCTCCGTTCCAACCACAGCCCCCCACCCTCCCTCTCAAATTCCTCCTATCAGAGAGATCATATGATAATTGTCTTTCTCTGCTTGACTTACTTCACTTAGCATAATACCCTCTAGTTCCATCCACATCATTGCAAATGGCAAGATTTCGTGGTTGTTTTTTTTTTCTTTTGGATGGGTTCCTGTGTGTGTGTGTGTGTGTGTGTGTGTGTGTACACACCACGTCTTTATCCAGTCATCTGTTAATGGACATCCAGTTTGGCTATTGTGACATTGCTGCTATAAACATTCAGGAGCACATGCCCCTTCAGATTACTACATTTGTATCTTCAGCGTAAATATCCAGCTGTGCGATTGCTGGGTCTTAGGGTAGCTCTATTTTCAGCTTTTTGAGGAACCTCCACACTGTTCTCCAGAGTGGCTGCATCAGCTTGCATTCCCACCTGTAATGCAGGAGGGCTCGCCTTTTTCCTCATCCTCGCCAGCATCTGTCGTTTCCTGACTAGTTAATTTTAGCCATTCTAACTGGTGTGAGGTGGTGTCTAACTGTGGTTTTGATTTGTATTTCCCTGACGCCAAGTGATGTTGAGCACTTTTTCATGTTTTTCACTGTTGGCCATTTGGATGTCGTCGTTGCAGAAATGTCTGTTCATGTCTTTTGCCCATTTCTTGATTCATTTATTATTTGTCTGGGTGTTGAGTTTGATAAGTTCTTTATAGATTTTGGATACTAGCCCTTTATCTGATATGCCATTTGCAAATATCTTCTCCCATTCTGTCAGTTGTCTTTTGGTTTTGACTGGAAAAACATGCCCTTTGACCTACAAAGTTTCTCTAGGCCTCAATGTTCTAATGGCATGCCCCATGGTATTTAATGTTTTTCCATATCTGACCCTTCTTACAAATTGCTGATATTTCTTATAAAGTGCATCAGGGGCTTGATCAGATTCAGGATCAGTTAGAATAGGGATTGAGGAAGCAAGAACACTTCGTGGGTAGTGGTCAAGAGGCCCCTGGTTTCTGATGATCTCTTCATGATTATGGTCTGAACCCATCATTTTCTCTGATTGCAGTAAGCTCAAAAACAATCAAATTTTTAAGCAACTTGCCTGTGCCAACTAAAACATTTTGCCGGGTGAATACACCACCATGTTGTAGCTTATGTCCACGGTTAAGAAAATAGGCAGAAGCCAATTTCACAAAAGCTTATGAAGTTTTTGGAATCCAGTGTGTATTTTATATTTAGATGACATTTTAATTTGGATGCCAAGTTTTCATCAGAAGTACTTGATCTATATTTAGATTTTATGAAATTACAGGTAAAAACATACATTCATGTTTGTTCCCTACACACTTAAAAGCTTTCCAATAAGTGAATAAAGTACCAAAAAAATCTCTTTTTAAAAATCTTTTTGAAGATTTTATTTATTTGAGAACACAAGCAGGGGTGGTGGTAGGAGACAGAGGGAGAAGCAGACTCCCTGCTGAGCAAGGAGCATGATGTAGGGCTCAATCCCAGGACTCCAGGATCATGACCTGAGCCAAAGGCAGCTGCTTAACCGACTGAGCCACCCAGGTGCCGCCCCCTGAAAAACTCTTTAATATTCACATTCACATTGACAAAACTGTTTTTAAGTTAATTAAATATTAAAGTTTTAGTTTCTTAGTTGAAATAGCCATGTTTCAAGTGTTGATCCTTGTGTTGGAAGGTATTGGGAACGAAGGCGAAGAAATTTGGTTTCTCCTGCATCTTGAACGAGAGGTGTTGGGGTTCAGGGACTGAATAACTAGGTCTGCTAGGGGTCTGATCACATGATCTGGCAGCAGGAGGCATAGATCTACTGAACCTGGTAGAGCTGTGTGGCCGCTGCTTTCTGGAATGACTTTAAAAAGACTGAGATTGTTGGTGGATAACTGAAGGGGTGTTCTCAATTTCCCCTCCTCCTTCAGCGGAGATTCTCCAGGCAAATGACCTCCTCACCCAGGGAGTTCTGCTGTACAAACAGGTGATGGAGGGCCGAGTCATCTTTGGGAACACAGTGACCAGCGCAGTGGGAGACCTAGCTGTCTCCACAGGTATGTGCAAAGAAGCCTCTCTTACCTTCTGCCCGGACATCCTGCAAATCCTGGAGAAGAAATGGATCCTTAGAATATTCTGGGTTGTGGTGTGGAAATGAGAGGCCTTGCTCTTTTTTCCCCTTTCCTTCAAGAGTTGGTTTTATGTAGCCAGCCTCTGCCACATGTGCCATCACCAACTGATGGGCGGGCTGGAGCCCGTCTCTGGCTCTCCACAGGAGCACATGGTATTTTGCACCCAGGTTTTGATTCCTCTTCTCATGAATGCTTACTCAGGAGAGCTAGAGACCAAAAAAACAAAACAAAAAAATAAAACAAAACAAAAAAAGATCTGTGTGTTGGTGGCTAACTACATCAGAATCATCTGGAATACTGGCTAAAACGCAGATTCTTAGGTCTTCAGCTTGGAGCTTCTGTATCAATGCTCCTTAGCACGTGGCCTGGGGGTTTGTGTTTTTATCAAGCACTCCAGTGATTGTGATGAGCTGTTGTCAAAAAGCCTGTGAGGCGGAGACGTCAGCTGTGTTGCTGGCCAGGTTGACTGGATGCCTAGCAGAGGACACCAGTTGCTGGGGTAGGAAGGCAGTCCTCTGGCTGCGTCCTGTCCTGTTCCAGATGTCGGCACAGGCTATCCACCACGGGGGGCACTGAGGGGCGGTGTGATGTCTTCTGTTTGGGAGGACGCCTCTGGGAAGCTGACGGGCATTAAGTGGAGACTGTGCTCACATCCTGACATATTTTCCTGACTCTTGTGTAGTCTTTCAGAAACCCGCAGGCTGCACGAAGAGCTGCCCTCTGATTGACTTGGAGGTGGACAGTGGATCTGAGCAGGCCGGGACTGTGGCACCATCCTTGCTTCACCAGGACCTGGCAGCCTTAGGTGAGGGAGGGTGTTTACGGGGAGCAGGCACAGAATGGCCCTGACTCCCAGGGAGAGCGAGTAATCTGGTTCCGCTTCGGGAGACTATGCCTGTTTTCAAAGGGAGCTGGGTATACAGTAGCCCCCTCGTCCGTGGTTTCAGTGACTCGTGGTCTGGAAGCCGATGAGCCTCCTTCTGACCTCTGGTCAGAAGGTCACTAGTAGCCTAGGGCTGCGTCCCATGCCTACCTCGTTCACCTCACTTCATCTCATCACGTAGGCATTTTATCATCTCCCACCACAAGAAGACAAAGGGTGAGTACAGTATGATATATTTTGAGAGCGAGACCACATTCACATAACTCTTACTGCAGCATATTATTTTTATTATCTGTTACAGTGTCTAACTTACAAAGTAAACTTAATCATAGACATGTATGTGTGGGGAAAAACATAGTATATGGAGGGATTGCTACTATCTGCCTTTGCAGACATCCACCGGGGTCTTAGAACATATCCCCTAATGAATAAAGGGGCGCTGCCATCCTGGGAGGTCCCCATCGCGTTTAGTCTCAGATTTGCCACGGATGACTTGAGAATGATTTTGGGTAATTGCTTTGCCCAGGCTTTCTCTGTGTTCTAGAAAGGGTGAACATGGTATCAATCTCTAGCTCCTGTCAGGTAGAGTTACTGGTGCGCATCTTTCTGTTTCTTCCTTCTAGGACTCGGTGATGCTCCGGTTACCAACAAGGTAGGGAAGCTCTTCCTAGGGGTGGAAAGGAGGTCCCTCAAACCTGCGTTCCTGAGGGCAGTGCTGCCTGGGTGGTGGGGGGAGGCCCCAGCATAGCCTGCGGCGACTGGATTTGGAGGTCCGGAGCCTCTTCCCTACTGTTACTGTCCGGCTTCAACCCCCCGAGAGACACATTTTTCCCTCTCCTTATACTCCTACCCTCTGCAGTGGTATCCAGGCTCCCGCTTACTGAATGTCAGATCAGGAGTCCTGTGTTTTCTGGCCCTATTTCTCCTCCTGTCTCAGGAAATGCAGTCAGCCTTTGTCCTGGTGTCACCATGGCTCCTGGTCATTCATACCATGGCCTTATTTTAGGCATTCCTGCTTTCACAGGTTGCTGGTCAGAATTGCTGTAAGGAAAAGAAGAATCCCCCCGCCAGCATGCTGCCAGGTGGTGATGTTCAGAGCCCTTCTGCAGAAAGGAACTTGCTGGATCTCCTCTCCCCACAGCCATGTCCAGGGCCTCTGTGAGTCTTGTGGGCAAGGAACATAGAAGAGGGGCTCCGTGCGTGTGCTTCTGCTCATCGTGTGGGGGGCAGGCTGATGGGCCGTGTTAGTGTACAGTAACACAGGGCACGCTTGCAGATAGCCAGAGCCCTCTCTCCCTGGGCAGGCTGCTGCTTTCCTACCCCAGGTTCTGTGTGTGCTTCCCCTTGTCTCCTTTGACTCCCCATCCCAAGTCACACAAAAAATACATGCTTTGGTTAGGATCTCTGCAAAAAGGGGTTGCTTTAACTAGTAGCAGCAGTCGGTGATGGTTTTGGTGTTCACAGGCTTTTTTTTTTTTTACAATGAAGTTAAGCAAAATTTGATCACTAGAGAACTAGATAACATAGAAGGGCCCAATTATCACTCTCTAAAGATAATGTCGAATGTTCCTTTGCTTTTCTCTCTGTGTGTAACAGGTTATGTTGTTTATTTTTTATACACATGGGATCATCATTTACAAACGGTTCCACACTATCGCATCTTTGATACATGTCCATGTCCGTTTCTATAAATTTGTCGCATTCTGGTGGTCTAATAATCCACGTGCACATAATACTCATATATTTAGTCACTGCCCTCTTGTGGGTGTTTAAATACCTTTCAGTTCAGAGGCACTTGGAGCTTTGTTACAGTGCAGATTCCTAGAGGTAGAAGTGCTCTAGCATGTGAATCTAAATATGTAAACGTAGATCCTGCTGCTTTGCCTCTGGAGGGCTGGGGTGGCTTGCCTTCCCGTAGACAGCCTGAGCACGTCCATATCTGCGGTAGAGACACAGGGCCCTGGCCTACAAGAAGACGTGCTGGGACGTCATTCTCGTTTGCACTCAGAGAGTCATCTTTTCATTTTCTCCTTCTAACCACTCAGCTGGGGGCTGGTAATCTTCCTGATCTGTGTGGGTTATTCTACACTGTAGTTTCAGTTTGTATTGAAAATGTCTTTGGAGAGCCTGGGTGGCCCAGTCCGTTAAGCATCTGATTCTTGATCTCAGCTCAGGTTTCTATCTCAGGGTCATGAGTTCGAGCCCTGAGTTGGGCTCCTTGCTGGGCGTGGAGCCTACTTATAAAATATTCTCAATTTACATTCCAAATGGACAAAATCATGAAATGTGAATATCACGGTCTGTGTAGTGGTGTTAGCATCTTCCTAGTGCCCATACCATATATGGGAAACTTAACCTGAACAACATTTCAGAGGCTGCCTGGCAACTACAACTCTCATTCCTTTAATAATAGCTCTAGTTTACTGGGGTCTTAGGTCTGCACAGTCCCTGCAATTCTTTACATGTATTTTCTTTTTTAAAGATTTTATTTGTTGATTTGACAGGCAGAGATCACAAGCAGGCAGAGAGATAGAGAGAGGGAAGCAGGCTCCCCGCCGAGCAGAGAGCCCGATGCGGGACTCGATCCCAGGACCCTGAGATCATGACCTGAGCCGAAGGCAGCGGCTTAACCCACTGAGCCACCCAGGCGCCCTACATATATTTTCTCATTTAATTCTAATAACAACCCCATGAGGTAGATACTAGATGATTTCCATTTTACAGATGAGAAAACGGAGGCACAGGTGAAATTACCCATCTAAAGTCTTACCCCTTTAAAATACACACACACACATATGTATTTCTTTTTCTCTCTCTTTATTACCTAACTCTTCAGAAAGCCTAATCAGATTCCTGAAATTGTGTATTATTTTTGCTAGTCTTGATATTTTTTTCATTTCTTTGTAGGAATTATGTTCCACAGAAGAGCATACCTAAGGAAGTGCCCCCTGGCACTAAGTCCTCTCCAGGTTGGTCCTGGGAAGCTGGGCCATTGGCTTCTTCCCCATCCACCCAGAATACATCGCTGGCTCAAGTGTTTGTCCCTTTGGAGTCTGTCAAACCCAGTAAGTACAGTTTTACCTTCACCACCCCCCACCCTTGCTATTAAATACCCAGCTTTATCTGCTCTGGACTGGTAGGGGGTGGCTCTTAAATTGGGGAAGGTTAGTGCTAGGGATTTTGCCTGGGGGCAGAGGGTAAGGAGGTGGCTTCACAGTCTCTTACCTACTATTTTTCATAAAGTTTTCTGGCTTGGGGTTGACACTAAAGGTGAAGGATATTGGCAGGCAGACTTTAATGAGGGGACTCGAGTCTTTTTAGACATGATGCTCACTCATTTGAAATTGAAGGGAATGTCCGGTCCAGTGTGGCAGAAATAACTTTGAAGAGGTGGGATTAGGTGGAAAGGAAGAACTTGGCTAGTGGCCGTCTACCATGGGGGGTCCTCAGTGCAGGAGAGCAGAGGTTCCCTCCTTACGAAGGAGGAAAGGTGACTGCATGCGGTCGGCATACCGGCATGGGAGCAGGAGACACCCAGGGTGCTCGGATGTACAGTACAGGCCCTTTTCTCTGGGCACACAGCTCTCCTGTGGCTCTGTGTGCTGATGTCGCATCTGGAACCAGGCAGAGGAATCAAACAGTATGCAGTAGGAGCCATTTGTGATACTTACTTGACCTTAAAAATAATAGCTGTCTAGTGCTAATTTCCTGGTTTTGATCACTGTCCCATGTTACGTAATGTTAATCTTTGTAAAAATGTAAACATTTGAGGAAGCTGGGTGAAGGGTGTATGGGAGTTGTGTTTTTATAACATTTTATAAATCTGAAATTATTACAAAAGTACAAAAATGAAAAAACACATTTAACGTAGAAATTTTATTTTTAAAGATCTTATTCATTTGGCGGGGGGGTGGGGAAGAGCAGGGCCAGAGGGAAAGGGGGAGAGAGAATCTCAAGCAGACCCCACGCTCAGCACAGGGCCTGATGCTCGTCTTGACCCTTGGACCCCAAGATCATGACCTGAGCCAAAATCAGGAGTTGGACACTTAACTGACTGAGCCACCTAGTTGCCCCTCAAAGTAGAAATTTTAGAAAAAAACAGAGCAGAAAATTAAAATCATCTATACTGGTCCCAGAGATGGAAGTTCTATTAATATCTTAATGTGTCTTCTTGCTTAGTCATGTGTATATATATATATATACTTTTTTAATAAATTGGCACTGCAGTATATTTAGAATGTTTTACAGCCAGCTTTACTTTTATAAGCCATAGCATTTTTTCATGCCATGAATTATTCTTCAAAACCCTTACTTTTTAAATGTCTCCATACATCTATAATCATGGTACTGTCATTCATTTATTCAGTTCCTTTCTTCATTTAAAATTTTTTTAATTAAAAACATTTTTTTGGAGTGAGAGCACATGAGCTTGAGTGGTGAGGGACACAGGGAGAAGGAAAGAGAGACTCTGAAGCTCTGTGCTCAGCACGGACCTGGGCTCGATCTCGTGACCCCAAGATTACGACCTGAGCTAAACTCAAGTCACTTCACTGAGTCACCCGGGTGCCTGAATTCAATTCCTTTCTGAAGGATAATTTGTTTCTAGTTGTTTGCTGTTAAAACTGCTATGCCGAACATCTCTGGACACTTCTATGTTTAAACATTCTTGATTATTTCATCAGGATCTTCTTAGAAGTGCTGGGTATAGACATTTGAAATTCTGATCTGCATTAGCAAGATCCCTTCACAAAGGTCGCCTCTTTCCCTGTGCCCTCACCACCGTACCTCAGGAGTTTGCAGACTTTTACATCGTTGTCAGTTTCAGTGTTAAACCGTTGAACGTACACTTTGTTGGTATCAATGTTAACCTACTGAATGTACACTTTGGTAAGTGATTTTTGGCATCAGTGAAGGATCTTCATTAGAAATTTTTTCCCAAATTATGTAGTTGTCTTCCACTTACTGAGCCAGCCACTGATTTTGAAATAAATGTTCTAGAATTCTCTCATTAGGTCTATTCTGCATGCTTAGTTTTCTACTTCACTCAGTTGTGTACTTACGAGTATGTACTGCTGCAGGTCGCCCTTCCCCTGTCATAAATGTGAAGTCTTGCACCACCCCCCATACCCTATTTGCCTTAGCCCATTGGAACGTCACTAAACCTACTGACTTGAAGAGATGTGTCTTTATTGTTTTGTAAAATTAAATGCGAGAGATGGGTGTGCATGTAGTCATAGAAGAGAGACCAGAAGGAAATAGGCCCAAATGTTAGCAATACTTTGATTTCTGCGTAGAATTAATGGTGTCTTTTATTTCATTCTCTATGAGATCCTGTATTTTCTGTCATGTTCATAGTATTTGAGTCCTAATCCTGTCTCCCTTAAAGTTCCTTTTTTTTTTTTTAAACTGGTAATATGCTGGGGCGCCTGGGTGGTTCAGTTGGTTAAGCGTTTGCCTTCAGCTCAGGTCATGTGATCTCAGGGGTCCTGGGATTGAGCCACGAGCTGACTCTCTGCTCCGCGGGGAGCCTGCTTCTCCTTCTCCCTCTGCCCTCCCCCCTCTCTGGCTTGTGCCCTCTCTCTCTCTCTCTCTCCCTCTCTCTTGCTCTCGCTCTATCTCATATAAATAAATAAAATCTTTAAAACAAAACAACTGGTGATGTGCTTCAGGGGGTTGGATGGTGGGGAGCGATCAGTTTGAGGGGACCTAGGAGTCCAGGTTGGGAGTAGTGAGAGCTGGATCACGGCAGCACCGAAAGCTTGGTTCCGAGGAGGTTAGTCCAGGAGCTGTGCTGACTGGAGAAGCAGCGGCAGCAGTGGGTGATAACATGCACATCTTTCAGGCGTTGGTGACTTCGTGGTCATGCTAACCCTTTTGCTTGGGTCCTTCTCCACCAGGCAGCCTGCCGCCTCTTATCGTGTATGACCGGAATGGATTCCGAATTCTGCTCCACTTTTCCCAGACGGGGGCCCCTGGCCACCCGGAGGTGCAGGTGTTGCTGTTGACCATGATGAGCACTGCCACCCAGCCTGTCTGGGACATCATGTTTCAAGTTGCCGTGCCGAAGGTGAGCCGTCTGCTGGCCAGCTCCCTAACCTAGGACATGATCTTTGAGTTAGGTATAAGAGACAAAATCCTCAAAGGAGTTTAAGATCAAATGGGAGGTTTATTGGCTTGTTGAACTGGGGATTTCTGAATATCTGACTTTAGATGTGACCGAATCCAGATAAGTTCTTAAAATGATTCCTTAAGAATCTCTTTCCACCTTGGGGTGCCTGGGTGGCTCAGTGGGTTAAGCCGCTGCCTTCGGCTCAGGTCATGATCTCAGGGTCCTGGGATCGAGTCCCGCATCGGGCTCTCTGCTTGGCGGGGAGCCTGCTTCCCTCTCTCTCTCTCTGCCTGCCTCTCCGTCTACTTGTGATTTCTGTCTGTCAAATAAATAAATAAAATCTTTAAAAAAAAAAAAAAAAGAATTTCTTTCTACCTCTTGACTTTGCTTTCTTCTGGGGAGCCTGTTCTCCAGCAGACTCCAAAGAGCATGGAAATGGCTACCAGCAGCCCCAGAATTACATAGTCCTTTCCTTCCTGAACTCTTTTATCACAGAGGGAAACTTCCGTCTGGCACGAGGCATGCATAGTAATTACCCAAGAAAGGGGTAGGTTTGGCCCCATTGGCATTACTTGGGTAATGGGGTAATTGGGACCAGTACCTTGTGTTCAAGGATAATAGAGGTACTCTGACCAGTGTAGACATGACATCCGTTCCTCTTCGAGAGAAGTAGGGCCCCATGACTAACAGCATCACAAAAGACAGGGAAAGGATGTCCTGAAAGGAAAGGTTCAAGGTAAGCAAAAGTAAAAATACACATTCTCTCATCCCTGTGGTAGTCTTGTGGGCCATGTGTTATTGTTATCTCTTATTTTATAAACTTCTAGTCCATGGGTTCAGAAAGGTTAAGTATTTTGCCCAAGGTCCCAGAGCTAGTAAGAAGTAGAACTCAGCCCAAGGTATGCCCTAGCTCTTCATGCTGCCTCTCAGAAGCCAACCATTGACCACACAGCTTCGATTTCTGGAAGGAAAGGACTTTGGGACCCTTTAATTATTTGGTGGGTGGAGGTCAAGTTTTCCTGTTTACCATAACTCCCTCTTTGAAAGCTATACTTTATTAGGAACAAATTAGATACTGGATTTTTCTGCCCCCCACCATAGTCCATGAGAGTGAAGCTGCAGCCGGCATCCAGCTCCAAGCTCCCTGCCTTCAGTCCGCTGACGCCTCCAGCTGTGATCTCTCAGATGCTATTGCTTGACAATCCTCATAAAGTATGTTCTGGTAACTTTGATAGCAGGGGGATGGGGAGGGAGGCCCTGGGCTGTCGGGAGGTAGCATGGTAGGTTGAAAGAGGTTTAGTTAGGTCTTGCTCTAAAGTGTCTGGTTGGGAGTGGTGGTGGGATATTCCCAGCTGAGGGTCTGTATACTTCGGGGCTCTTTGGAGGAAGGTCTCTGACTGGGGTGCCATAGCTGGGAACCAAGAGTGACACAAATTCCCCCCAGGACCATGAGTCCTCTGAAAGGGTGAGGCCTGCCTGTCCTCCTCAACTGGTCTGAGTCGTGGTCCGCCTCAGGACTGCAGAGGCGGGGGAGTTCTCTCAGGATGCATGGCTGGCTCCCCTTGTATTTGTCGTCTCAGAGGGCGCTGGCCAGGGGCCCCTGTTGTACAGTTGTTTCGGGGTCTTACTGACATGGAGTTAGTGTGATATTGCTATTCCTTGGTGACTGCTGAGTGGGCAGAAACTCTTAGAGTGGGCTGGTCTGTGTCTCTCCCCACTAATTTAATGTCTTCTGTCTTTGTGCAGGAGCCCATCCGGTTACGGTATAAGCTGACCTTCAACCAGGGTGGACAGCCTTTCAGCGAAGTAGGAGAAGTGAAAGACTTTCCAGATCTGGCAGTCTTGGGTGCAGCCTAACTTTTCAGAAGACAGACCCCGCCATTCAAGCTTAGGCCAATGTGAATTTTGCTGTCTAGATAGGACTAATCATGGTGATATAGTGCGGAGTGCCAACAGTTCTATCCTGACGTCAGGCTCTGGATCCCAACCTCTGACTTATTCTGCACATACTGTGTGTGTGTGTGTGTGTGTGTTGCAGGGCATTTGGGGGAGGGGCGAGCAGGGCTTGGGGTGTGGACAGTGTGGGGAAATGCTGAAGCATTTCTGACAACCATCTGCTACAGTCATCTGTTTCTGCATGTTTTTGGACACGGATGTCCCCACCTCAGGTTGGAGGTTTTATAAGCCAAAGTTGTGTTGTGTTTTGTTTTTTTCCATGTATTGTTCCCTTTTCATTCATCCACTCTGTGCCTTGTCAGCCTTTGAAAGTCTTGGTTGCTCCCAGGCTGCTGTTCTCAGGGACCTTAAAAGGGACCTGGTTGGTCTTGGGGCAGAGAGTACCTTCTGGGGCACTCTCTTCCAAGAAAGACCTTGTCTCCATTTCCATTAGAGAATGCTGCTTGCGTGTGTTTGAGAAGATCTTCAGAACGGAATGCTCGGTGCACTGTTGGCAGGCGAGGGGCTGCCACTAGACCAGAGGACCACACTGGGTGGGCCACTCAACGTCCTTCACCACTGTGCCTTAGAATCACCCAGAGAAGACCTTCCGGGGCAGAGGGGAAAGCAGGTCCCAGGCCTCACGCAGGCCTCGGGTTCTGTGGGTGGGGCAGCCCGTTTCGGCCCTTCCTCAGGACCCTCCTCTCCATTCTCCTCCTCCTCCTCCACAAGCGTCTACTCTCAGAGCTCTTCGATGGTGACGCCATGCCCGTCGTCAGTCCTAACAGACAGGCTCGCCGTCGCCTGTCTTCACCATCCAGCATGGAGAACTGTGACACAAATAGATAAGAAAAGAGCTTAGCAGTGATTTCAGTGGTGAATATAGAAAGTCCTTGAATAAAACTGTGTAGCAAATACGCTTTGTGGAGTCTTGTGAGTAGGAGACGCAGAGCCTGTTCCATTCGGAGGTGCCAAGCCTGAAGGGCCCTGTTGCCTGTGGAGGAAGTAGGAAGACTTCTTGCTGTGGAACCTGAAGAGTGACTTCAGTGAAGGGAGAGGCCCTGCGGGTCCAAACAAAGCTGGAGAGATGGATTGTTAACGTGCGTGGTTTGAAGGGAAAACTCAGGTGCATCACCTGTTCTTACTGAGCGCCTGCTGTGTGCTAGGCATCTTCTGTAGTCCTGCTTTGCTGGTCATGGGGGAAGCAAGCTGAGCTTTGCCAATGGGGCCTGATTAAGGACTTCGAAATCTGAGCCGTTCACCTGTTGAGGCACGATTCTACCTCAGGAACCATGAGACTCTTTTTGGGGCTCTTTATCACAGAGTCTCATACTTTCCAGGTTGATCTTTGAACTTCTACGTACAGTTAGAATCCCACCAACATTAATTGGCAGGGATCGGAGCTGTAAAAGATCATCTAGCTATGCTCATTTTTAAGCAAATGTGAAAACTCCTAAAACCGATGAGATGGGTGACTTCCTCGTTTGGCATGACTCCCATAAGATTCATTCTATCTAAACTTTCTTGCATGTTCAGGTGTTCTCTATAGCTTTTATGGACTCTAGCTAATCTCATAAGGGTTTTAAGAGGAACTCGTCGTAATGATGATGCCTGCCTATGCAGAACTTCCATCAAGGTGGGTGAATGAGACTTAACGAGATTTTTACCCCCGGCTCAGTGGTGAACTTGTGTCTCAGCCTTCTGTCTTCCAGGAGCCAGACTCCCAGCAGTGCTTTGGTGAAGTTGGACAGGGTAGGGATGTGTGTGTTTGTTTTGGGGGGCGGGGGGAGTTCCTGATAGTGGCCCTGGTGTTTGTCATCAGTGCCTTCTGATGATCAAGTTCTGCAGCTACTGAAGGCCTGACCGGTATCTTTCCGTTCCTTCCACAAGCAGTTGCAGAGCAGCTGCCAGGAGTTGCGCACTCTGGTAGGCATCGCAGACACAGCAGCAGAACGTTCCTGCCCTCGTGGATCTTCTCTTCTAGTGCAGAGACAGATCCATGATGTTCTTGGTGGGGATGGCGCCGATGATCAGTATTTGTCCCCTATCCTGAATTCCTCCTCCAGGATTCTGCTCACCCCTGTCTCCTGACTTGACTTTGTGACTGTTTCTCTTCCTCTGCCCCTTATATGTGCTTTGCCCCAGGGTTTAGGATTCTTCTAAGCACATCTGGGCAGCTAACCCCTAGATGGGTCCTAGACCTCTGTCTCAAGCTTCTGCCTCATTGCTGACATCCGATCCCTATTCATCAGTGGTTTTTTTTTTTGCAGGTTCACTCTGGTCTCAAGCTTGGAAAGCTTAGCACAGAACCCAGCCTCCTCCTCCCCTCGCCCCTTCCCCTTACATTTTCTTTTATTTGAAAGCACCTGTCTTGAGCCTTCATGGATTCTTGATTCCTGTTCGTTTTAGAACCACTCAGTAGCTTTGTCTCCTTTAGTCTCCTTCTAAATAGGACATCTTGCCCTCCCCTGCATTCACATGGTCACTGCCCTGGTTTGGCTTTTTTGGCTGGCGGAGGGGGGTCAGTGAGGCGGGGTGGTGCAGTTAGCTGCCTCTCAATTCTCTGAACTGTGAGACTTGCTGCCACCAGATTTATCTGACAAATCCGGCCCCTTGACCCCTTGCTGAGAAATCCTGAATGGCTTCCCAATGCCCTAAAAGTTGATACAATCCAATTGAGTGCTTAAGTATTCACTGCCCTTTAAGTATTCACTAACTTGGTGTGCTCCCTACTCTTCTGGCACCTGCCAGGATGAGCACTTTGCCACAGCCACAAGTACGTCCTTTCGTATTTTGACAATGCCATGTTTTTTCATGACGTTAGGAGGCAACTCCTTTCCCTTTATCTCTTCAGTGAATTTAAGACTAGGCTAGAACCCTGCTTTATCTGTGAGTCACTGTGAGCATAAATGGGCTTTGGAGATGGGAAGTGTTGAAAACAGGATAAAGGACTTAATGACCAAAAGAACATGCACATTCGTTATTGAAAATGGTATGGGGTGCCTGGGTGGCTCAGCGTCTGACTCTTGATCTCAGCTAAGGTCTTCATCTCAGGGTGGTGAGTTCACAATGACCAAACCTTCAGGATAGAAAGCAAAGGTGATATTCTAAAATACAAGTACTGCTTGATTACCACAGTGTTTACAAATCAAATTCTTCCTATCCAGTGTAGAAGACGCTGACTCAGCTCCAAAATACAAGGTTCTGTGAACTAGGTGTTTTGTTTTGTTTTGTTTTGTTTTGTTTCTTTTGAAGAAAACAGGAGGAGAGTGTCCTGGAATGTCCATGGTTTGGGGGTGGTGGTGGTGGTGGCTGTTTTAATAAAGATGTGACCTGTGATCTGTGAAGAGGGGAAGCCAGGTAGGACAAAGGAGACCTCAGGTGAGCTGAGCCAAGCCTTTCGTGACATAGTGGAGGCACTTAGAGTCCAGAGTTCTCATGACATCTAATGTCAGCCCGAGTGAAAAATCCAGTCCCCCTTGCGCAATGCATTCCTGATGACGCCGTGCTCACTCTGAAAAAGCTTGCATTTTAAAAAGTGAACATTCTGTTCCTTCCAGCTTTCATTCTTAAATACCTCATCCCACTTAGAGAAGTAGCACTTTGATTTTAGAAGTTAAAATTGTGAGAGCATACTGCAGTGTCAGAGGCCCCGGATGCATAGGATACTGACGTTGACCATCTTCTGAAGCCTCGAACTGGAAACACTGAAATCCTTAAGTTCACCCTTAGTTCCAATTCGGCTCTTCAGTGGCATTGCTGCCTCCATGAAGCCATGTGATCGTGGGTAAGTAATTTGCCGCCTTCAGATTCCTCCTCCGTGTAGTGAATAACAGATATTTTTTTTGAGAATTAAAAAGACTATGTAAAGTGACTACAATATTGCATGGCACTAAATTAGCTAAGACTTACTTCATTTACTGTCTGCTGTTGGCCTGTCCACCTGGTTTCCTTCCAGCACGTGAATAGTCAACTTGCCCATAACTATAAAGTTTATCTCCTAAAGTAAAAAGCAGATATTTAAAATTTTGATAAGTCTCTAATACCGAGACACAGTAAAACATCAAGGATAAAAAGATAATCAAAAGTTCATTGGAAACCAAAAGACTTCTTGCCATTTTGAAACACATCCCCAAGGGGCGCCTGGGTGGCTCAGCGGGTTAAGCCTCTGCCTTCGGCTCAAGTCATGATCCCAGTGTCCTGGGATCGAGCCCCGCATCAGGCTCTCTGCTCAGCAGGGAGTCTGCTTCCTCCTCTCTGCCTGCCTCTCTGCCTACTTGTAATCTCTGTCTGTCAAATAAATAAAATAAAATCTTTATTTTTTAAAAAAAAAAAAAAGAAACACATCCCCAAGCTTCATCAACAGATGAATTCTGTAGCAGAACACATTTCCTAGAAGACATTCAGTTACTTTTGTGAACAAAGGTGTGCATTCTAGAATGTATGGCCCTGACATCAGGTCTGGAGCAGGCAGTGTAGTTTGCTCTTGTTTTTGCCGTACACGCGGCACACTGCCGTACAGCCCGGGGCCTACTGAAAGAAAACACGGTACAAACCACATCCGCGCAACCAGACTATTTGGTCATCTCATGGATGGAGAAAAAGTCCTTCTAAATTATTCATTGTTTAATCCCAATAAAAATAAATGATCAGGGGCGCCTAGGTGGCTCAGTCAGTTAAGAGTCTGTCTTTGGCTCAGGTCATGATTCCAGGCTCCTGAGATGGAGTCCCGCATGGAGCTCCCTGCTCAGTGTGGAGTCTGCTGCTCCCTCTCCCTCCCCGACCTGAGCAACTCATGCTGTTGGTCTCAGCTAAAATACTAAAAAACCAAAACCAAAAACCAACCGGTAGCATGTTTAATAAGGAGAGAGTATTGTGGCCTAAAGAGAGGTTTATTTTCTTGTTAAAAAGACCTGATGTGGTCTGAAACCATTGCTGATAAAAGCATCACAGAGTCATTAGGGATCCAGACTCCAGCCAGCCCGAAACCCTCGCCCACGAATACTCTCCTCAGCATGTCTCGTGGTGATGGCTTGAGATGGGGACACAGGAAAGGAAGGTTTCCCGTAAGTTTCATGTGATACTTGCATCCACATCTAACTGGCTGTGTGGTGACATGGCCACAACTTGAGCAAAGAAGGCTGAGAAATTGTCATATTTGCGCACAGTGCCACACCTCACAAAACTGGGTTTTGGCCAAGGAAGAAGGGAAGACTGGATTTGTAGAGGATTAGCTATCTACCATAAGATACTAGGGCCATCTATTGGAGGGAAAAAAGCTGTCCTTGAACTACTGTGGAATGGAACAAAACAAAAACCCAATCCCATGTTTCATGACCTGAGCCGAAGTCAGACACTTAATGTCTGAGCCACCCAGGTGCCTCAAAACCCATACTTATATATTTATCGTAGCCCGCTTTAAAAACCAAGCAATCTAGGTAAATGTGTGCATATGTAATAACTGATAATCTTCGGGTCCTACAATTGCAAATGAGTTTTTTAAAGATTTCAGAGCGAGAACATGGTGGAGGAGAGGGAAAGGGAAGCTTAAGCAGGCTCCACACTTGGGTGTGGAGCCTGACACAGAGCTCAGTCTGGCAACCCTGAGACTGTGACCCGAGCCAAATCTAGGAGTCAGACGTTTTTCCGACTGTGCCACCCAGAGCCCTGTAAATGGGTTTTCTTTAAATTTTATTTGCATTTTCTAAAGTTGCTAGGCTGAAAAAAACATCTTTATGCTTAATGTTTTTTCCAGATTTTTAAAAGGTGGAAAGTCTTCCACCTGATTACTCTTCTAGGAGACAGTGTTACTCGTTCTCTTACGTCCTTGGAGATACTCTGGGCATACTCAAATGAACTGGAGTGTTGTTTGATTTGTTTTGTTTTTATTTTTATTTATTTTTAAAGATTTTATTTATTTATTTGACAGACAGAGATCACAAGTAGGCAGAGAGGCAGGCAGAGAGAGAGGAAGGGAAGCAGGCTCCCTGCTGAGCGGAGAGACCAACGCGGGGCTCGATCTCAGGACCCTGAGATCATGACCTGAGACGAAGGCAGAGGCCTTAACCCTCTGAGCCACCCAGGCACCCCTGTTTTGTTTTTAGATGTAATGATGTAGCTTGGAGATAATGTCATGCTGCTGCTTAGTAGGAAAAAGCAGCTCTCGGATTCCATCTCCTGACAGCAGATGGGATCAATCAGTTCTATGTTAAAAGTCCCATGTATTAAAATTGGCACATGAATTTCCTGGTAGTTCCTGTGTATTTCCAGTCTCTCCCTCACCCTGGTTCCATTTCCATGGGCCCAGACATGCTTACATCTTCTCTAGCAATCCACTCCCTGCCTTACTTCTGTCAGCCCAGCATTGTAGAGTGGAAACAGGTATGGGTTTTGGAGTCAGGTTCAATTTCTAGTTTTTTGCCATCTGTAGTATCTTGGGCAGGACACTCAACAGTCTGGGCCTCAGTTTTTATATTGTTAAATTGTGAAAATATTAAAAAATCTACTTCTTAGGTTTAGATGCAGGTTTTTAAAAAATATATTTTATTTATTTGACAGAGAGAGAGAGGTCACAAGTAGGCAGAGAGGCAGGCAGAGAGAGAGGGGGAAGCAGGCTCCCCGCTGAGCAGAGAGCCCGATTCAGGGCTTGATCTCAGGACCCTGAGATCATGACCTGAGCCGAAGGCAAAGGCTTAACCCACTGAGCCACCCAGGCGCCCTAGATGCAGTTTTAATAAGGTCAACAAAATACCAGACACAATAGGGACTCTGTAACTGTAGGTGCTATCATTTCTCCTCAAATCACCATACCCGAGATTCATTTACGATTGTAACTGTGGTGACTTCCATTTTGTCACTTGGTTCATTTTACAACCTTTTCTGTTTTCATGGAAACCAGTAAAATTTTGCTAATGTTACTAACCTAATGTTTGCTAAGGCTACAAAAATGTTTGGTGGGTTTTTTTTTTAAAGATTTTATTTATTTATTTGATAGAGAGAAATCACAAGTAGACTGAGAGGCAGGCAGAGAGAGAGAGGGAAGCAGGCTCCCCGCCGAGCAGAGAGCCCGATGCGAGACTCGATCCCAGGACCCTGAGATCATGACCCGAGCCGAAGGCAGCGGCTTAACCCACTGAGCCACCCAGGCGCCCTGTTTGGTGGTTTTGATAGAATCTGACCATCCCCTCCATCTCTGTCAAGGTTCTCATCAGCTGCAAGAAACGGGTAAGGCCAAAGAAGCATTGGTTAAACAAAAGATACTTATGTCTCTGTATTGGCTGCTTGGGACAACTGCAACAACATACAGTGAGTGGGGTGGCTTAAAAACAACAGACATTTGGCAGTTCTGGAGAAGTTTTAAATCAGGCCATGCTCACTCTGAAACCTGTCAAATAACTGTGGTGATTTGCAATGATCTTTGGCAGTCTTTGGCTTGCAGCTGCGGAACTCCTCCCTCTCCCTTTGTGGTCATGTGGTCTCCCTGTGTGTCTTCACGTGACCATCTTCTATTGATCATATTGGATTAAGGGCCAATCCTACTCCAGTAGGACATCTTAACTATATCTGTAGTGTATTAATACAGATATAATACTATATCTGTATTATGCTATTGATAAGGTCACATTCTGAGGGACTAGGGATTAGGATTTCATGCCTAAGTTGAGACATAAGTCAACCATAATTCTCTCAAATTCAAAAACCCTGGAGGTAGTGGGATTAGGGTTTGTATGCAGTCCATATGATGTCTGGCACCCAGATGACTTCAGTCTTGTTGCTTTGCTATGAGTGACTTCTATTACTAAGAACATTTTATGGTTCAAGATAGGAGACTGACCAAGAATAAAAGACAAATTACCAAAATCAGGAAAGAAGACGCATAACTACTGATTTTACAGAAAGGATTATAAAGAAATACTATGAACAATTTTATGCCAACTTAGGTGAAATGGAGAAGTTTCTAGAAAGCCATGAATTACCAACTGATTTAAGAAGAAATAGAACATCTGAATAGGTCTCTAAGTTGAATTCATAAAATCTTCTCAAGAAGAAATAGCCAGGCCCAGATGGTTCCACAGTTAGTTCTGCCAAATTTTTAAAGAAGAGGCTTCCCCAGTTCTCAAACTCTGAAGCTAGAGAAGGAAGGATCATTTCTCAAAAGATTCTAAGACCAGTATTACCCTTAAACCAAAATTAGAGAAAAATCACAAAAACACTATTACAGACCAGTTTTCTCCCATGAACATTGACACAAAAGTCCTCAACAAAATAGTATCAAAGCAAATCTGGTAACATTCTACATCATGACCAAGTAGAACTTATCCTAGGAATGCAAGGTCAGTTTACCATCCAAATGTTAATTGCTATATAACATGAGTCGAATAAAAGGCAAAAACCACACAAGTATTCCAGTAGATACAAAAAGGTATATGTGTTTTAACCAACATTTTAAGAAACTAGAAATAGAAGGGAACTTGGTCATCTTGAGAAAGGGATTGGACTGAAAGGGACGCCGAAGACCAGGAGCAAGGCCAAGATGTTTGCTCTGGCCGTTTCTACTCAATATTGTGCTGAAGATTCTGAGCAGTGCAGTTAGTAGGAGGAAGAGAAAGGAGAATCTCTATTCACAGATGTTATGAACCTGTACATAGCCAAATTCCAGGCAATACATATAGAAATAACTGGAACTGATCAATGTCCAAAGGGTACAAGACACATATACAAAAATCAATTGGATTCCTATAGCAAGAACATACGAAATGAAATTAATTACATTCATAATAGCATTAAAATGAATGCAATACTTTGGACTAAATTTAACAAAAGTAGTGCAAGATATTTACAATGTATAACAAAAGGTATTGCTGAGAGAATTAAGTTAAAGGTCTCAACCAGGGGTGATTGTTCGCACTGAGAAATTTTTGGCAATGTGCGGAGATATTTTTAGTTGCCACAATTTGGGGGAAGGGATGCTTTGGGATCTAGTGGGTAGAGGCCAGAGATGCCTCTGGTATTGTAGTAGTGGGTAGAGGCCAGAGATGCCTCTGACATTGTACAAAACATAGGACAGCCTGAACAATAAAAAATTACGTGGCCATGAATGTGAATGACACCAAGGTTGAAAATCCTGATCTAAATAAATGCAGAGGCATTTCACATTTATGGATTGGAAGACTCCATATTGTCAAGATGCCGATTCTCTAAATGATGTGTAAGTTCAATAAAATCCTTATTCCAGCAGCATTTTTGTGTAGAAATTGATAAACAGGTTATAAGATGTATAGGGACATGCAAGAGGTCTGGAGTAGCAGACCTCTTTTTTTTTTTTTAATTTTAAATTTTTTAATTTTTATTTAAGATTTTATTTTTTTAATTTTTATTTTTATTTAAGATTTTTTTTTTTAGATTTTTTATTTATTTATCAGAGAGAGAGAGGACGAGAGCAAGCACAGGCAGACAGAATGGCAGGCAGAGGCAGAGGGAGAAGCAGGCTCCCCGCCGAGCAAGGAGCCCGATGCGGGACTCGATCCCAGGACGCTGGGATCATGACCTGAGCCGAAGGCAGCTGCTTAACCAACTGAGCCACCCAGGCGTCCCTTTATTTAAGATTTTATTTATTTGAGGGGCACCTGGGTGGCTTATTCAGTTAAGTGTCTGTCTTCAGCTCAAGTCATGATCCCGGGGTTCTGCGATGGAGCTCCAAATCGGACTCCCTGCTCAGCGGGGAGGCTACTTCTCCCTCTCCCCAGCCCCCTACTCATGTTCTCTCTTTATTTCAAATAAATAAATAGAATCTTTAAAAAATTATTGTGTTTATCTCAGAAAGAGTGCACGTGAGAGAGCAGGCCAGAGAGGGCAGGAGGGGCAGAGGGAGAAACATATTCCCCCCAAAGCAGGGACCCCAACATAAGGCTGAATCCCAGGACCTTGGGATCATGATCTGAGCTGAAGGCAGATGCTTAGCCAACCGGGTCACCCTGCAAAATAATTTTTTTAAAGATTATACTTCTGTATTTGACAGACAGAAATCACAAGCAGGCAGAGAGAGAGAGAGAGGGGGGAGGAAGCAGGCTCCCCGCTGAGTAGAGGAGCCCAACGTGGGGCTCGATCCCAGGACCCCGAGATCACGACCTGAGCCGAAAGCAGAGGCTTTAGCCCACAGAGCCACCCAGGTGCCCCAATTTTTAAAAATAACGTGGGTGGACCGACCCTATCAGACTTCCAAACTTACTATAAACTATGGTAATCAAGACAATTTGGTATTGGTACTATAAGAATATAGAAAATGCAACAGAATTTAAAGTCCAGAAATCCTCATATCTATATCACTTGATTTTTGTCTTTTTTTTTTTTAAAGATTTTTTCTTTATTTATCTGACAGAGATCACAAGTAGGCAGAGAGGCAGGCAGAGAGAGAGGAGGAAGCAGGCTCCCTGCAAAGCAGAAAGCCCAATGTGGGGCTGGATCCCAGGACCCTGGGATCATGACCTGAGCCGAAGGCAGAGGCTTAACCCACTGAGCCACCCAGGTGCCCCATCACTTGATTTTTGACAAAGACATTAAGGCAATTCAGTGGAGAAGGAAAGTTTCTAAATCATCTTGGGATAACTGTATACGTGCATGTAAAAAATTAGATGGGCGCTTGGCTGGCTCAGTAGAGCATGTGACGCTCGATCTTGGGGTTGTAACTTTGAGCCCCACACTGGGTATAGAGGTTACTTTAATTCTTTAAAAAATAAACTTAGGCCTTTACCTCACACCATACACAAAAAACTCAAAGTGGACCATGGGCATAAATGAAGAGCTACTACTTTAAAACTTCTAGAAGAAAATTTAGAACTTCACGATTTCATGTTAGGCAAAGATTTGCTAGATAATGAGACAAAAGGTAGGATCCGTAAGAAAGAACAAATGATAATGGAATTTATCAAAATTAAAAACTTGCACCTCAAAGACACCATTAAGAAAATGACAAGATACAGATTGGAAGAAAATAGTTGTAAACCATATTAAAAAGGGAATTCAGGGGGCGCCTGGGTGGGTCAGTGGGTTAACGCCTCTGTCTTCAGCTCAGGTCATGATCCCAGGATCCTGGGATCGAGCCCCGCATCAGGCTCTCTGCTCAGCGGAGAGCCTGTTTCCTCTTCTCTCTCTGCCTGCCTCTCTGCCTACTTGTGATCTCTGTCTGTCAAATAAATAAATAAAATCTTTAAAAAAGGGGAATTCAGAATATGTAAGAAATTTAACAGCTGAATATGACAAAGACAGCCCCGTTTGAAAATGGGTGAAAGATCTGAATAGACGTTTCACCAAAGAAGATGTAAGAATGGCTAATAACATGAAAAGATGTTCAAAATCGTTGGTTGTTAGGGAAATGCAGACAAAAGCAACAGTGACTATTATATACCGGAAATAGGTAAGGGTACAGCGAAGCTGGAGCCCTCACATGTTACTGATGATAGTGTAAAATGGTATCAGCTACTCTGGGTAAATTTGACAGTTTCTTAAAAAGTTGAACATAGGGGCGCCTGGGTGGCTCAGTGGGTTAAAGCCTCTGCTTTCGGCTCAGGTCATGATCCCAGAGTCCTGGGATCAAGCCCCACGTCGGGCTCTCTGCTCCGCGGGGAGCCTGCTTCCCCCTCTCTCTCTGCCTGCCTCTCTGCCTACTTAGGATCTCTCTCTCTGTGTCAAATAAGTAAATCTTTAAAAAAAAAAAAAGTTGAACATAAATTTATCTTGTAACTTAGCAATTCCACTTCTAAGAATATAACCAAAAGTAATGAAAACTTGTCTACACAAAGGCATGTGGCCGAACATTCATAGCAGCATTATTCATAATGACTTTATTTTTTATTTTTTTTTTTTAGAGTTTATTTATTTATTTGACAGAGAGAGACCACAAGTAGGCAGAGAGGCAGTCAGAGAGAGAGAGGAGGAAGCAGGCTCCCCGCTGAGCAGAGAGCCCGATGCGGGACTCGATCCCAGCACCCTGGGATCATGACCTGAGCCGAAGGCAGTGGCCTAACCCACTGAGCCACCCAGGCGCCCCTCATAATGACTTTAAACTAGAAACAGCATAAATGCCCATCAGTTGGTGAATGGCTAAATATGTCATATCCACACAATGGAATACTATTCAACAACATAAAAGGAACAAACCGATACATGGTGCAACACAAAGGGACCTCAAAAAACACGCTCGGCGAAGACAAGCCAGATGGAAATCTGAAATGTTTGCAAAAGGCAAATTTATAGAGATGGCAGATGAGTGGTTTCCTAGGGCCCGGTGTGGAAGCAGAAATTAAGTGCAAATGAGGAGGAAGGAACTTTTCTGGATGATGGAAATGTTCTTGTGGAGATAGACCAACTCTAAATTTTTAAAAAATCATTGAATTGTATAGTTACAATGGGTGAATTTTTAAAAAAGATTTTATTTATTTGACACACAGAGATCACAAGTAGGCAGAGCATCTGGCAGAAAGAGGGGGAAGCAGGTTCACCGCTGAGCAGAGAGCCTGATGTGGGACCATGACCCAAGCTGAAGGCAGAGGCTTAACCCACTGACCACCCAGGCATCCCACAATGGTTTAATTTTATATCCTGTAAATTATTAGTAAAGCTATTTTTAAAATGTTCATCAGGGAGGCCAGGGGATATATTGTAGAGGCGCCTAAGGCTTCCAACGCTCCCACCAAGAACAGTATACTAGTATACTAGCTTTTCCTGATTTGTGGATTGGGGTTCTTAGATATACAGAGTCTTCAAGAACTACCATATGCATCGAGTCGGAGTATGCCTGGCGTGAGAAGGGTAAGTGGCAAAACTATTCGCAATTACACACAAAGCATTTTTTTAAAATTTTCGGTTCTCATGACACTGAAGCCTTCTCTTTTCCGAGGCGTCCTACGAGGCTACAGAAAACAGGTGCAACCGGTCAGTTCCAGTTCCAGCGTGGTACGTTTCGGGGAAAGGACAGGAGGTCAATGTGGCTATGGGGAGGGCTGAGGCCGGATGGCGTAGATTGCTCCGCTCTCCGTAGGAAGGCAGGAAAGCGTGGTAAAGAGTTCAAGCTCCAGTGGCCCGCTTGCCCCAGTTCAAGGCCCCACAGTCCCCCTTTCTGGCGACCTGACTCTGGACCAGTTGCTCAGCGGCCTCTTGATTCTTTATCTTTACCTTGGGGGAGAATAACGGCCCCCGGAGGACAGTGAACTCTTTAAGTGCGCCAGTGCACGTAAGGGCTTCAGAGCAGGCACATACTTTCAGCGCTCAACGTGCACTCAAGTTAGCAAGAGCAGCTGCGAGCCGCTCTGCGCCGGGAGCCTTTCTCGGGTCCCCAGCTCTGCAGAGCGCCCGGAAGCGCCGGCGTCGCTATGGTAACGGCCACCCACTTCCGGAAGAAGGACGGCGCGCGGCGAGGGCCATTCGGAGCCCGCTGCTCCGCGAGTTCACAGAGGGGACGCGGAGGGACGAGTTTAGTGGGCGCTGGGGGTTCTGCCTGCCGCCCCCCGCCCCCCACACCAGGCCAGCCCCGGTGCCCTCTCAGGGCCGCTCGACCCCACAGCCTCGTTGCCGCCGGACGCCGGGGCTGAGCGCGGGTGCGGCCATGGACTTCTCTAAGTTCCTGGCGGAAGACTTCGACGTGAAGGAGTGGATCAACGCGGCCTTCAGGACCGGCCCCAAGGAGGCGGCGGCGGGGAAGGCGGACGGCCACGCGGCCACCCTGGTGATGAAGCTGCAGCTGTTCATCCAGGAGGTGAACCACGCCGTGGAGGGTGAGGCCGAGCTGCCGGGACGGACGTGGGGCGGCGGGCGGCGGGCGGGCGCGGGCCCCGCGGTGGGAAGGCGAGGCCGGCCCGCCCCTCCCCCTCCTGCAGACCCTTGGTGGGGGGGCGGGTAGCCGGGGGCCGGTCTCCGCTCGCTGCCGCCTGTCTCACGCCTGCCGAGGCCGGGGCTTGCCTCCTCCCCCTGGCGGTGCCAGCAGGTTTCCTTTACGTCCCAAAGAGTGAATTTCAAGAATAGTAACTGATCGTCACCTGGTCCTTAAATTCGCAAAAGCATATCAAAGCGGCGTGGGAATGACACAGATCTGGGGAGCGTAGTTTTTTAGCGGACCCTCATGCCCTTGGAGGTGGGCTGGCTTGAATAGAGACTTGAACCATCTTTCCAGGATACTTAACTGAAAAACAATACACACCAGCAACCTTCCCATTAACTCCTCCACTCGATGTTTACTCGCCGTCCGTTCATTAGATGCCTCCTGGACGCCGGTCTCTCTGCCAGGCTTGGTGGGAGAGAGACAGGTCCCGCAGGGAAGTTTATGACCCAGTAAATAGAACTTTCCTTTAGAGATGGGTCCAGTGTTTAAGAAAAGGCTGTTGTTGGGGGGGGGGGGAGCTTTATTTCACTGCAGGTTCTTTATTGTGCTTTGCCTCTAATACTCATAATTGAGCATCTGCCACACCTGTGCCCAGAAACGGGGCCAGGGGCAAAAAGTTTACCCTTCAGGAGATTGCTGCCTCGTGGGGAAGATACAAAACAGTTGAGTTACAATGAGGGATGGCTTTTCTGCAAGTAGGACCAGGGGCTATGAGAGCTGGCAGAAGCGTGCAGTCACCCCTAATCTGGGAGGATCATAAAGGGTTTTCCAACTGTGTTAGGCCTTGAAGGAAGACTTAATAGGGCAAAGAGAGAAAGGACATTAATAACGGTGATAGCAATATTTGAGTCCTTGGTATGTGTCAGTCACTCTTTTAAATGCTTTGTATGTATTAACTAAGTGGTTCTCAAACCAGGGGTGGTCATGTCACCTCCTTCCAGCCCCACCATCCCCTGAGTTTCTGGATGTTGTGGGGTGTGTTTTTCAGTCCTTGCGATGGGAAGGAATGTCACAATGAGGGACAGTTAGTGGAAATACCTAGCGATGCTTAGTGTCCTGCATGCTTGGGGTAGTCCTACACAATGAAGAACGGTCCTGGCCAGAATGCTAATGTTGCCCCTTTTCAGTCTAATTATCCAGTTTAAACCTGGCAATAATCCTTGGAGGTGGGCGCAGTTATGGTTCCCACTTCATAGTTGCAGAGACTGTGGCTGAGTGAAATCACAGACCCAGCATCATGTTTCTAGTTTGGATTTGAAGCCAAGGATTGGTCCCAGAGTTTAGGGCTCTTACCCGTTATACCTTGCTCCCTCTGGTATGAAGGGGACAGAGAAGAGCACACGCAGGGCCACATGGGTATAAGAAGGCCTAGCTAGTCCACAGAAGAGTGAGAAATTCTAACAGAGCTGCATCAGTAACATCAACAAACATTAGTCATTAATATTATTGTTATAGGATCACACTTTCCCCGGGGGAGGGGAAGACTTCTGGAGATAAGACAAAAAAGTAGGTTGGGATGAAAGGCGTTTTTGCCCATCATTTTATTTTATTTTATTCTTTACACACAGATACACACACACACACACACACACACACACCCAGGGAAGGGGGCTGCAGAGGGAGAGAGGGGGAGAGAAAATCTGAAGCAGGCCTGATTCCATGACCCTGAGATCATGATCAGAGTGGAAATCAAGAGTGGGACACTTGGGGCGCCTGGGTGGCTCAGTGGGTTAAGCCGCTGCCTTCGGCTCAGGTCATGATCTCAGAGTCCTGGGATCGAGTCCCGCATCGGGCTCTCTGCTCAGCAGGGAGCCTGCTTCCCTCTCTCTCTCTCTCTGTCTGCCTCTCCATCTACTTGTGATTTCTCTGTCAAATAAATAAATAAAATCTTTAAAAAAAAAAAAAAAAAAAAAGAGTGGGACACTTAATTGACTCAGCCACCCAGGTGTCCCCTTTTGGTCATCCTAAGGAGTGGGGAATTTGGCCCTTAGGCAGTGGGAAGCCTTCCGAGGTTTAAAGCTGTATTTTTATGGAAGGTGAGGCGAGGGCTCAAGTCTGCAGTGAAGAGGTGTTATTGCAGAGGCTCGAGGGGGGGTGTTGAGGCCTCCAAATTGGAGGATGGATTTGTTCATTCATTCAGTCAACAAACATTTATTGGGCACAAACTGGTTTCCAGGTTCCAGAGATACAGTGTTGAACAAGACCCAGTCCTAGGCATCTGCGTGGCTCAGTGGGTTAAGCCTCTGCCTTGAGCTCAGGTCATGATCTCAGGGTCCTGGGATCAAGCCCCTATCGGGCTTTCTGCTCAGCATAGAGCCTGCTTCCTCCCTCTCTCTCTCTCTGCCTGCCTCTCTGCCTACTTGTGATCTCTGTCTGTCGAATAAATAAAATCTTCAAAACAAAACAAAAAAACAGTCTTAGGTTGGATCAGTTAATCAAGTTGGGGGCGGGTGGAGGGAACCCACAAAAACCAAACAGGGACCAGATCATGCAGGCATTTATTTTTTTTTTAAATTTATTTATTTATTTATTTATTTTTTAAAGATTTTATTTATTTGTCAGAGAGAGAGAGAGAGAGCAAGCACAGGCAGACGGAATGGCAGCAGAGGCAGAGGGAGAAGCAGGCTCCCTGCTGAGCAAGGAGCCCGATGTGGGACTCGATCCCAGGACGCTGGGATCATGACCTGAGCTGAAGGCAGCTGCTTAACCAACTGAGCCACCCAGGCGTCCCTCATGCAGGCATTTAATGTCACATTAAAGACTTTGGAGTTGATACAAAATGAATATAAAGGGTATGTACCAGAGGATTTTTAAGCAGGGGAGAGACATGGATGGGTTTTTGTCTCTGTTTGAAAAGCAGCTGTCCAGAAGAATGGACTGTCATATAGTGGCTTTAAGTGGGGTTATGGCGGTGGTCATGGTGAGAAATGGGTAGATTTAAGATATTTTTAGGAGGAGGAATGGGAAGAACTTGCTGATGGATTGGAAGGAGGGATGAGCGGGGGGAGCATTGAGAATGACAGCAGGTTCTTGAGCTGAGTGACTGTGGGTGCAGGTCCCACGCGGTCGGGAACTGTGAGAGAATTTGTAAAGAGAGTCCATAGCCCATCACCTGGATTCTGCAGCGAACAGTGTACTGCTCTGCTCTGTCACAGATCTGTCCCTCTCTCCACTCATCCATCATTTTTTTTTTTTCAAGGATCTTATTTATTTATTTGACAGAGATCACAAGTAGGCAGAGAGGCAGGCAGAGAGAGGAGGAAGCAGGCTCCCTGCTGAGCAGAGAGCCCAATGCGGGGCTGGATCCCAGGACCCTGGGATCATGACCTGAGCCGAAGGCAGAGGCTTTAACCCACTGAGCTACCCAGGCATCCCCATCCATCCTGTTTTTTGACGTGTTTCAAAATGAGTTGCAGACGTCAGTATGCTTTACCCCTGTACATTTCAGTTGGTACCCTAAACAGTAGAATTCAGCACTTATTTTACAGCTCTTTATTTTTCAACTGAATACAGTTTACATAAGGTGAAAGGCACAGATCTGTTCTGATGAGCATCATGAGTTTTGGCCAATGTGTACGCTGGGATAACCTAAATCTCTGTCAAGGGGAATATTGCCGTCACCCAAGAAAGTGCCTCCGTTCCCCTTCACAGTAAATCTGGTCCTTAACCTCCCAGAGGCAACCACTGCAAGTGAGAGTTTTAAAATGGGGGAAAGAGGGGTGACTGGGTGGCTCAGCCGTTAAGCGTCTGTCTTTGGCTCAGGTCTTGATCCCAGGGATCAAGCCCCACATCCGGCTCCCTGCTCGGCGGGAAGCCTGGTTCTGCCTCTCCTACTCTCCCCGCTTCTGTTCCCTCTCTCACTGTGTCTCTTTCTGTCAAATAAAATTTTAAGAAAAAAAAGTGGAAGAAAGAGTGGATTCAGTTTGGGGGGGGGGGGGTTGTGCAGAAGGAAAAACGAGGGATCAGCAGGGGCCCAAGAGTGACTGAGGCTTAGCAAGCAGAAAGTTGGAGCTATAAAAATGTTGTTAAAAGTCAGCATTGTTCAAAGTCCGTCTCTGTGTGAAAGAAATCCTTGTTCTGTCTTTGTTTTCTTAGTCTTAGAACTTTACCTGGGGTCAGTGCTGGAAACAGATTGTTATTCTATGTCACAGCTGGACGAACAGGTTCCTGAAATACTTCTTCAAGGTGTTCAGGTTCTAGGGGCGCCTGGGTGGTTCAGTGGGTTAAAGCCTCTGCCTCCGGCTCAGGTCATGATCCCAGGGTCCTGGGATTGAGCCCCGCATCAGGCTCTCTGCTCAGCGGGGAGCTGCTTCCCTTCCTCTCTCTCTGCCTGCCCCTCTGCCTACTTGTGATCTCTGTCTGTCAAATAAGTAAATAAAATCTTAAAAAAAAGAAGTTCAGGTTCCGTTCACCGCACTGGTAGAAGACAGTGGACTTACTGATTCCCCGGTGCATTGCCCTTTAAAGGGTCAAGGGTGCGCCATTAGCTCTCCCAATTCCACGTAACACATCATAGGGCCCAGAGATATGCACGTTGTAGTCTGTGTTTGGGACGTTTGTTTGCAACATGCAGCTTTCTTAATGTCACCCAGTCTCCTACTGGACTTGCTAAATGAGAAACTCTGGCAGGCGCCTAGAGACCTGCATTTAACTGTGCCCCAGTTGGCGCTGGCCGTCTATGGACTCTATTTCAAAAAGACCATGGAATGCGGACATTGGGGCCAGACATATGTAAGGTTTGGTTTCAGCTCTGTGAAATCCGAGGGCAGTTACTCAACCTCTCTGAGCCTCAGTTTCCCAATTTGTAACAGGTGGCTGCTGGTGATTCCTGTGGACATTCAGTGCTAGAATGTTCGTAGGTCACCTGCTACATAGTTGGCATTGACCCAGTGTCAGATTCTTTCACCTCCTCTCCTCACGAAGGGACTTTCAATTGAACTCAGTTGTGGAGAAGCGTTCATGTTGGGTCAGGTTGATGGTTCCGTCCTTGTCAAATCACATGGCGCACGTCCGGCGGTCTGGGAGAACATGGTCCTGGCAGAGCCCGCCTCCCAGCCCTCCTCCTCTCCCTCCGCATCTTCCACAGAAAACTTGTGTGGTTGGGGGTGCTTTGGGCAGAATCCCTTCCTGTCTCACGATCTGTTCATCTTGTCCACTGGTGACCGGTCCGAGTTTCACCTTTTGTTCTTGGGTTCTTGCTACAGAAACCAGTCACCAGGCTCTTCAGAACATGCCCAAAGTGCTCCGCGATGTCGAAGCCCTGAAACAGGAAGCGTCTTTTCTGAAAGAACAGATGATTCTTGTCAAGGAGGACATTAAAAAATTTGAACAGGATACATCTCAGTCAATGCAGGTATTTCGGCTCCTGTCCCTCAGGCCGATTCTTGTTTTGGGGAGACATTCACAGAAGCTCCCTCAAGACAGGCGCGTGCTGTGACGCTTATGTTTCCGGTCACAGGCGGAGGCCAGAGATGAAGGAACTGCCACTTCCTTAGTGTTTGTCCTCTCGTCTCTCGTTTAGGTATTGGTAGAAATCGACCAGGTGAAGTCCAGAATGCAGCTCGCGGCCGAATCCCTTCAGGAAGCGGACAAGTGGAGCACCCTGAGTGCCGACATCGAGGAGACCTTCAAGACTCAGGTAGGTCTTGGGCTCCTGGGTGGCTCAGTGGGGTAAGCCTCTGCCTTCAGCTCAGGTCATGATCTCGGGGTCCTGGGATCGAGCCCCGCATCGGGCTCTCTGCTCAGCAGGGAGCCTGCTTCCCCCACCTTCTCTCTCTCTGCCTGCTTCTCTGCCTACTTGTGATCTTTCTCTGTCAAATAAATAAATAAAATCTTTAAAAAAAAAAAGACTCAGGTCTTTAGTTGAGGGCATGTCCGCAGGCCAGGTAGGCAGGCGCTTGAGGTTCAGAGGCACAAACAAGAAAGTTATTTCCCCGAACCCGCAAGGGATTGGAAAACGCAGCACGTGGAAACACACACAGGCAAAGAGTGGGAAGACCTGCAGTTGCTCTGGGTCTTTCCACCTTCTGGAGTTGGTGTCTCCCACCTGACGGAAGACCTTCTCAGTCACAGAGTTCGGGAGAAACCTCCATGGAAAAGGCAGAGAAAATGGATGAAATGGGAGTGTGGAACACAGGTTGGGGGGCCTTTCCCATCCCGGGACCTCTCTGTGGTTGTCTGTTCGTTGGGTTCCTCCGCCACCGCTCTGGTCCTGCTGCCCGTTGTCCCTCCGCCAAACCGTTGGAGCAGTCGGCATCCCTGCTGGCTCCTGGCCTCTCGCGGGCAAACTCATTCGCTCCCTCCCTGTGCCGCTGGCTCCTGATCCGTACTCCTTAAATTGTGTCCTCATCTTACTGTCCCAACACGCTGTGAACTCAGGGGCTGCCGTGTGAGCTTCTGTGTGTCTCAGGCATCTAACATGGTGTCTGACATGATATAGACACCTGTGGAGTGATGAAATGAAACACAATTACTATACCTTGAATTCTAAAAAACAGCATTTATTTTTCTAATTTTAAACATAATTTATGTGTGTCTTAGAAGATTTGGAAAATTCCAGAAAGTACAAGGCAGAAAACAAAATGATCCTATTCCTGTGCACACTGATAAGTTTTTTTAATGTGTACTGGGTATTTTTTCCTACTATTTCCATATTTGTGCTTATGTATTTTGTATATATTATGTATTACTGATATAAAGACATTACATATATTCTAGTGTCTATTTTTTATCTAAACAAGATCTTACTTAAATTAATGTCTTATTTCTTACTTAATAGAAAGTCTTATTTCCCTTTGTAATTAATACTTCTCAAAAACATGATTTTTAATGTGTGCACGTATTCCGCATGTCATTATGAGTGACTCGTCCTTTAGGATTTAGGTTGCTTCCAGGCTTTCGTTACTACAACACTAGAATCACATTAATTAATTAGAATCCATGACTATCTCTGTGTCCCTCTGATTGTTCGTTCTTTGTTTTTTTAAAAATTTTATATCTAGGTAATCTCTACACCCAATGTTGGGCTCAAACTCACCACCCTGAGATCATGGTACACCAACTGAGCCAGCTGGGCACCCCCCCCCCCCCCGCAATTGTTTCTTTAGGACAAATTTCTAGAAAAGGAAACACGAGGTCAAAAGATGTGAGGGGTGCTTGGGTGGCTCAGTCAGTTAAGCATCTGCCATCGTGAAGCTCAGGTTATGATCTCAAGGTCCTGAGGTTTGCCGCATTGGGCTTTGTGCTTGGCGAGTCGTCTGATTCTCCCTCTCCCTCTGCACGCCCCCCTCAGCCCTTTGCTCATGCGCGGCACCCTCTCTCTCTCTCTCTCTCAAGTACATGAGTAAAATCTTTAATAAAAAAATCGTGTGAATAATTTTCCATTTCTTTTAAAAGATTTTATTTATTTATTTGATAGACACACGGTGAGAAAGAGACCACAAACAGAGGGAGTGGGAGAAGGAAAAGCAGGCTCCCCACTGAGCAGGGAGCCTAACGTGGGGCTTGATCCCAGGACCCTGAGATCATGACCTGAGCCGAAGGCAGAGGCTTAACAATTGAGCCACCCAGGTGTCCGAATAATTTTCAATTATTGATGCAAATTGCTAAATTACCTTCTAGAAAGACAGTACAAATTTATGGGACCAGACTCTTCTTCTTCACACCCTCACCAACAGTAGCTATCATAATTTTCTCTAGGGTTTTCCACTTTGTTAGGAAGAAAACTCTTGTTTAAATTTCCATTGATTTGACTGCTAATCATATTGAACATAATAAGTTTATGGGTCATTTTTTTATTATATGGACTGTCTTTTCCTGTATTTTGTCTGTTCTTATCGAAGTATCTGGGGTCTTTCATTTCTTTCTTTCTTTTTTTTTTCAAAGATGTTATTTATTTGAGACAGAGACAGAGAGTGAGTGCATGAACAGGGGAGAGGGGCAGAGGGGGAGGGAGAAGCAGACTCCCTGCTGAGCCGGGGGCTGACACAGAACTCAGTCCCAGGACCCTGAGATCATGACCTGAGCCAAAGGCAGATGCTTAGCTAACTGAGCCACCCAGGTGCTCCTGAAGGACCTGGGGTCTTTTAAAATAAATATCTTCTGTTCTGGCCTTTCGTAGGACGTAGCTGTGATTTCTGCCAAGCTGACCGGTATGCAGAACAGCTTAATGATGCTTGTTGATACGCCAGACTACTCAGAAAAATGTGTGCACCTGGAGGCGCTGAAGAACAGGCTGGAGGCCTTGGCCTCGCCGCAGATTGTCACGGCCTTCGCCTCCCCGTCTTTAGGTAAGTGCCGGCCTCTCTCCTTGCTGCACACCCCCCCACAGGGGTAAGGCTTTCCAAGTCTTCCACCTTTTGAGTATCTTACTTTGGATTAAATTATGTAATTTCGAATTAAGTTGTAACCTAATGGGGGTTACCTTTTTCCAGTAGTTCATATGAATATTTTTAAGCATATGGAAATGTCGAGATAAGCATACAACAAACAACATCTAGATCCTAGTTTGGTGTTTCAGCACATTAGCTCTGTCACACATCAACCCACCCATCCATCGCTCTGTCCATCCAGGTTCTGTTGGGGGTGCATTTCAGAGTAACTTACAGATATCAACATACTTCACTCTTAACTGCTTCAGCATTCATATCAACAACTAGAGTTCAGTTTCAGTTTAAGATTCTCTTTTGAGGGGGTAAAATTTACTTTTAAGGAAATGCACACATCTTAAGTGTATCGTTTGACCCTTGTCAAATACGATTTTTATTTCCTCTGATCTACTAATGTGGGAAATCATATTGATAGCGTTCCTAATATCCTATTATTTTTGCACCTCAAGATCAAGCCCCACACGTTTATGAGATGTCTGTGTGGGTGCGCATGCGCATGTGTGAGTGCATGTTAAAGTCCTACTGGATATTTGATGATGCTTTATTTAGAACTTTTTCATAGAGAGCTCATTAGTAGATATCTGTGTCGGGGGTTAGTATCATGGTTGTGTTGATGTCATAGAAACAGCTGGGAAGCTTTCATTCTTCGTTATTTTTTTTTAAAAGATTTTATTTATTTGACAGACAGAGATCACAAGTAGGCAGAGAGAGAGAGAGAGGAGGAAGCATGCTCCCCGCCGAGCAGAGAGCCAGATGCGGGGCTCAATCCCAGGACTCTGAGATCATGACCTGAGCTGAAGGCAGAGGCTTTAACCCACTGAGCCACCCAGGCGCCCCTCATTCTTCCTTATTACTCTATTATAGTTTTTTGTTTTTGTTTTTTTTTTGTTTTTTTAAAGATTTTATTTATTTATTTGACAGACAGAGATCTCAAGTAGGTAGAGAGGCAGGCAGAGAGAGAGGAGGAAGCAGGCTCCCTGCTGAGCAGAGAGCCTGATGCGGGGCTCAATCCCAGGACCCTAGGATTATGAGCTAAGCTGAAGGCAGAGGCTCTAACCCACTGAGCCACCCAGGCGCCCCTCTATTACGGTTTTTTTTTTTTAAAGATTTTATTTCTTCATTTGAGAGAGAAACAGAACAGGGAGCAGGGAGAGGAAGAGGGAGAAGCAGACTCTCCCTTGAGCAGGGAGCCTGGCTCGGGGCTTGATAACAGGACCTTGGGATCATGACATGAACCAAAGGCTGATGTATAACTGACTGAGCCAACCGGGTACTCCAAAATAGCATTTCTGCTATTTTTCTGTTTAATTTTTACTTTTGTGAGATCATTATTTACTTTCTAGTGTTTTCCCAGTGTCCTTTTATATCTCATAGTGATACCTTAGATCCCCAACCCCCCTTTATTTAAAATATTTACTGTTTTAAGTAATCTCTACACCTAATGTGGTGCTCAAACTCAACTCCAGGATCAAGAGTTGCACCTCTGTTGACTGAGCCAGCCAGGTACCGAAACTCAGATCCTGTTAGGGAAAGCACACCGTATGTAATTTCCTTGAGTGTGAAGTGGTTGTAGCTTCAAATTTCTTCTCTTTCCTAGGCTAATTTTTTTTTTTTAAATTTTTATTTATTTATTAGACAGAGATGACAAGAAGGCAAAGAGGCAGGCGGGGAGGGGGAAGCAGGCTCCCCACTGAGCAGAGAGCCCGATGCAGGGCTCCATCCCAGAACCCTGGGATCATGGCCTGAGCCGAAGGCAGAGGCTTTAACTCACTGAGCCACCCAGGCGCCCCCCAGGCTAACTTTTTGAAGTGCTCTCTCTTTTATTTATTTATTTATTAATTAAAAATATTATTTTAAGTAACATATCATGTATTATTAGCCCCAGGGGTATGGGGAAGTGCTCTCTATTTTAAAAAGAGTTTTTTTTTTTTTTAATTATGGTAAAATACACATAGCATATAATTTACCATTTTAACCATTTCTAAGTGTACAAGGTAATGGCATGAAGTATATTTACGTTGTGCAAACATAACCACCAGCCACCTCCAGAACTCCTCATCTTCCTCAGTGCTATTAAATACTAGCTCCTGGGAGGCCTGGGTGGCTCAGTTGGTTAAGCCACTGCCTTCAGGATCCCGGGATCGAGTCCTGGATTGGGCTCCTTGCTCAGCGGGGTGCCTGCTTCTCTCTCTGCCTCTGCCTGCTTGTGCTCTCTCTCTCTGTGATAAATAAAATCTTAAAACAAAAAAAAATATATACTAACTCCTTACTCTCTCACCCCAGCCCCTGGCATCTGCCATCCTCTTTCTGTCTCTAGAGATTTGACTACTTTAGGGACCTTATAGAAGTAGAATCACATGGCATTTGTCATTGTGTGATTGGTTGATTTCACATAGTATGTATCATTAAGGTTTTTCTGTGTTTTAGCATGTGTAAACATTTCCCTCCTTAAAAAAAAAAAATTTCCAGGGCACCTGGGTGGCTCAGTGGGTTAAGCCTCTGCCTTCAGCTCAGGTCATGATCCCAGGGTCCTGGGATCGAGCCCCGCATAGGGCTCTCTGCTCAGCGGGGAGCCTGCTTCCTCCTCTCTCTCTGCCTGCCTCTCTGCCTACTTGTGGTCTCTGTCTCTGTCAAAGAAATTAAAAAAAAAAATCTTAAAAAAAAATTTTTTTTCTCCTTTTTAAGTCTGAATATTATTCCATTATATGTATATATCACCTTTCATTTATTTATCTGTCCACAGACAGCTGAGTTACTTTCGTCTTTTGACTGTCGTGAATAGTATTGCTGTGCACACAAGTGTACAAATACCTGATGGAGTCTCAGCTTTCGGTTCGTTCAGGTGTATGTCCAGAAGTGGAATTTTTGAATCATATGAGAATTCTACTTTTAATTTTTCAAGGAATCATGTTTTCCATAATGAGTTACATCTTTTTACATTCCCAGCAGTAATGTACATGTGTTCCAGTTTCCCCACATCTTCCCCACCACGTGTCATTTTCTGCTTTTTTTATTTTTTTAATTTTTTTTTAAAAGATTTTATTTATTTATTTGACAGACAGAGATCACAAGTAGGCAGAGAGGCAGGCAGAGAGAGAGAGAGAGAGAGAGAGGGAAGCAGGCTTCCTGCGGAGCAGAGAGCCTGATGCGGGGCTCGATCCCAGGACCCTGAGATCATGACCCGAGCCGAAGGCAGCAGCCCAAACCACTGAGCCACCCAGGCGCCCCATTTTCTGCTTTTTTGATAGTAGTCATCCTAATAGGTGTGTATTAATATCGCAGTGTGATTTTGACCTGCATTTCCCTAATGACTACTGATACTGGATATGGCCATATCCTTATTGGCCATTTGAGTATCTTTGGAGAAATGTCTATTCAAGTCTTTTGTCCTTTTTTTTTTTTTTTTTTAAAGATTTTATTTATTTATCTCTCAGGGAGAGAGACCATACAAGCAGGGGGAGCAGGAGGCAGAGGGAGAAGCAAGCTCCCCTCAGAGCAGGGAGCCCAGTGGGAGACTTGATCCCAGCACTCTGGGATCATGACCTGAGCCGAAGACAGACACTTAACCGACTGAGCCACCCAGACGTTCCAAGTCATTTGCCCATTTTAAAATTAGGTTATTTGGGGCGCCTGGGTGGCTCAGTGGGTTAAGCCTCTGCCTTTGGTTCAGGTCATGATCTCAGGGTCCTGGGATCGAGTCCCGCATCGGGCTTTCTGCTCAGCAGGGAGCCTGCTTCCTCCTCTCTCTCTCTCTGCCTGCCTCTATGCCTGCTTGTGATCTCTGTCAAATAAATAAATAAAATCTTAAAAAAAAATAAATCAGGTTATTTATTTTTTATTGTTCAGTTGTAGGAGTTTGTTATATATTCTGGATATTAATCTCTGTTCAGATATATGTTTTGTAAACTCTCATTCTGTGCGTTGTCCTTTCTTTCTTTTTATAGTGTCTTTTGATATACAGTTCTTAAATTTTTATGTAGTCCGATATGTCTGTTTTTAATTTTGTTGCCTGTGTTATTGGTGTCACAAGTGAGAAACTATTGCCAAATCCAATGTCATGAAACTTTTCCCATCTTCTAAGAGTTAATAGTTTTCGTTGTTATGTGTAACTCTTTGATCCATTTTAAGTTAATTTTTATATGGTGTAAGGTAAGTGTCCAACTTCTTTCTTTTGCATGTGGATATCCAGTTTTCTGAGCATCATTTGTTGTCCTTTTCCCACTGTATGACCTTGACACCCCGTTGAAAGTCATTTGACTATATATGTGAAGATTTATTTCTGGGCACTCTCTTCTCTTCCGCTGATCATGTCCGTCCTCATGTCAGTACCACACCGTTACCCCCACTGGTCCATACATATTGTTTTGATTATTGTAGCTTTGTTGTAAGTTTTGAAATCATGGAGTGTGAGACCATCAATGTTACCCTTCTTTTTCAGGAATGTTTTATCTATTTGGGGTCCCTTGAAGTTCTGTATGAATTCTAGGACGGGTTTTTCTGTTTCTCCACAAGACACCATTGGAATTTCAATAGGGATTGTATTGAATCCGTAGATGGTTTTGGGTAATATTACCATCTTAACAGTATTAAGTCTTCCAATCCATGAACATGGGATGTTTTCTCATTTATTTGTGTCGTCTTTAATTTCTTTCATCAGTGTTTTGTTGTTTTCAGAGTACAAGGCTTTCAGCTCCTTGTGGAATTTTTTTCCTAAGTATTTTATTATTTTTTTTATGTTACTGTTAATGAATTTTTTCTCCTCTTCAGATCATTCATTGTTAGTACGTAGAAGAACAACTGATTTTTTTAAAAAAATATTTTATTTATTCATTTGAGTGAGAGACAAGGCAGAGAAAACACAAGCAGGGGGAAAGGAAGAAGCAGATTCTCCACTGAGCTGGGAGACCAGTGTGGGGTTCGATCCAGGACCCGGAGATGATGACCTGAGCCAAAGGCAAATACCCAACCATCTGAGCCAGCCAGGTGCCCCAATACAGCTGATTTTAATGTGTTGATTTTGTGTCCTGCAACTTTGCCAAATTCTCTTATTAATTCTAACAGGTTTTTTTGTGGAATATTTAGGGTTTTCTGATTATAACATCATATCATCTGCAAACAAAGACAATTTTACTTCTTCCTCTTCTCTTTGAATGCTTTTTTCTTACATGCCTCATTGCTTTGGCTAAGACTTCCAGCACTTAGGCTTATAAAGGTGGCAAAAGCAGACATTCTTGTCCTGTTCCTGATCTCAGAGTAAGAGTTTGAAATAGTCTTTCACCATTGAGTATTAGGTCAGCTGGGAGCTTTTCATCCAGGGCCCTTATTATGTTGACATAGTTTGCTTCTATTCCTGGATTGTTGAGTTATGTCATGAAAAGTGTTGAATTTTAACAAATCCTTTTCTTCACCATTTGAGATGATCATGTGGATTTTTTCCAGCATTCTGTTAATATCGTGTAATACATTGCTTGACTTTTGTATATTGAACCATCCTTGCATCTCAGGAATAAATTCTACTTGGCTGTAGAGTATCATCCTTTAATATGCTGCTGATTTTGGTTTGCTAGTATTTCGTCAAGGATTTTTACATCACTATTCAGAGATGTGACATCTGGGTGGCTCAGCTGGCTAAGTGTCTGACTGGTGATTTCTGCTTAGGTCATGGTCTCAGGGTCATGAGATCGAGCCCCGTGTTGGGATCTGTGCTGGGTGTGGAGTTTGCTTGAGCACTCCACCCCTGCTTGAGTGCACGTGTCTTTTCTCTCTGTCAAAAAAAACAAAAAACAAAAAAAAAAAACTTCAGGGATATTAGTCTGTGGGTTTCTTTTCTTGCATTGTCTTTGTCTGGCTTTGGATTGAGGGAGTGTTGGCCTCATAGAATGAGTTAGAGTGTTTTCTCCTCTTCAATTTTTTGGAAGAGTTTGGGAAATAGCAGTATAAATTTTTCTTTAAATGTCTGATATATTCACCAGTGAAGCTGTTTGGTGTGCTTTTCTTTCTTTCTTTTTTTTTTTTAAAGATTTTATTTATTTGTCAGAGAGAGTGAGCGAGAGCGAGCACAGGCAGACAGAGTGGAAGGCAGAGTCAGACGGAGAAGCAGGCTCCCTGCGGAGCAAGGAGCCCGATATGGGACTCGATCCCAGGACGCTGGGATCATGACCTGAGCCGAAGGCAGCTGCCCAACCAACTGAGCCACCCAGGCGTCCTGGTGTGCTTTTCTTTGTTGGAAGTTGTTGGATTACTGATTCAGTCTCCTTACTAGTATTGGATTCATTTAGAGTTCTTATTTCTTCATGATTCAGTCTTGGTAGATTGTGTGTGTCTAAGAATTTGTTCATTTCATCTAGTTTATCCAATTTGTTGGTATTTATTTATTATTAATTGATTTACTTAAAAAAATATTTTATTTATTTGAGAGAGTGAGCACGAGCTTTGGGAGGAGCAGAGGTAGAAAGAGAAGCAGACACTCTGCTGAGCACAAAGACGACATGGGGCTCGCTCTCAGAACCTGAGCTGAAGTTAGTTGCTTAACTGACTGAACAACCCAGGGACCCGTATTTTTTTTTCTAAGTAGGTTCCATGCCCAACCCAGGACTTGAACTCACAACCCTGAGATCAAGGCCTGAGATCAGGAGTTGGACACTCTACCAACTGAGCCATCCAGGCACCCCCCATAGTACTTTTTTATAATCCTTTTTATTTCTGTAAGATCAGAAGTAGTGTCCTTTCTTTCATTTTTGACTTTATTTGAAATGTCTTCTTTCTTTTTCATAATAAATCTAATTAAAAGTGTGTAAATTTTGTTCATCTTTTCAAACAACCACCTCTTGGTTTTGTTGATTTTTCTTTTTTGTTTTGCTCTATTATATTGATCTCTGCTCCGATCTTTATTATCTTCCCTTCTGCTACCTTTTGGTTTAGTTTGTTCTTTTTTTTTTTTTTTTCCCTTTTCTAGGTCTTTAGGATGTAGAGTTTAGGCAGTTGGCTTGAGATATTTCTTTTTTTTTTTTTTTTAACCCAAACATTTACAGCTATAAATTAGCTGTTAGTGCTGCTTTTGCAGCATCCCACATATTTTGGTATATTGTGTTTTTATTTTCATTTGTCTCAAGATAATTCTTAATTTCCCTTATGGTATCTTCTTTGACCCATTGGTTGTTTAAGACTGTTGTTTAGTTTCTACATATTTGTGAATTTTCTCACTGTTTTTTCTTCTTTTGATTTCTAGTTTTATTTCATAATGATCGGAAAGGATATATGATTTCCGTCTTATTTACGCTTGTTTTCTTTTTAAAGATTTTATTTATTTATTTATTTGTCAGAGAGAGAGAGAGAGAGAGCACAAGCAGGCAGAGTGGCAGGCAGAGGCAGAGAGAGAAACAGGCTCCCTGCTGAGCAAGGAGCCCGATGTGAGACTCGATCCCAGGACCCTCGGATCGTGACCTGAGCGAAAGGCAGCCACTTAACGAACTGAGTGACCCAGCTATCCCTCCACTTGTTTTCTGGCCTCAGTTGTGAGCTGTCCTAGAGAATGTTTCATGGGCACTTGAGAAAAATATGTATTCTGCTGTTGCTGGGTGGAGTGTTCTGTGTGTGTGTGTGTGTGTGTGTTAGGTCTAATTGGTTTATGGTGGTGGTCAAGTCCTTGACTTCCTTATTATCCTCCCTCTGCTTGTTCTTGAAGTGCTCTCATGATGTGCCTTCTGCACCCTCTGTTCCTTTTCTTTTCTCCCCTCCCTGTGCTACTTCTGCATAGGTCCTATTGTGGGGTTTTTTGGTTTTTTTTTTTAGTTTGTTTTTGTTCTGCTTAGTCATACTTCTACGTGGCTGCTTTTTTCTGGGCTTGCTCTTAACTGGAAAATAACGTGCAATCTCCTTAGAAGCCCATCCTTGTTTACCTGGGCTTTGTTGAGAGCTATCGCCTTGCCCTTGAATTAAAAGCTCCATTCCGTGTTGTGCTCTTCAGCTGCCTAAAGAGAACGGCTTCAGTACCCACCTCCAGCCTTTCCCTTCCATGACTTACCCTCTTGTCAGTCATCTGTTTGGAGTGTTCTCTGCCTCTTTAGGATCCTAGGACTGGAGCTGGTTTGTGGAAAGTCACCATCTGGTAGCTTTGTCCCTCCCATTTTGTCACGAGTTTTTGCGGCTAGAGGCCCACAGAGCTCACGGATATGGTAGGGGTGCACCTCTGGCTTCGTGGGGTTGGAGAAGAAGTTAGGAATGGAGGTGGGGAGGCGGTGGCTCCATGAATTTGAATGATTTTCCCTTCCTGCTGAAGGGGTTTGCTGCTAGAATCAGGTTTGGAGGATGCCCTCTGGGTCAGGATTATGGGCCTTGGTAGCGAGGGCAAGCTATGTTTGATTACCTTTGTTCAGATTTAAATCAGGCCCGATTCCAGACCCACTCTCTGCAGGCAGGATGGCTCTTTTTAGCCTCTTCTGGGCTGATGCGGAACTAAGCCTTCTCCGCTGGCCTGGACCAGACCCCCTCTTTGCTCCCTGTCTCCAACTTGTCCTGCCATGCTTAGCTGCTCCCGGTGACATTCCCAGGCTTCTGGAATCCCCACTCACCATGGGCCAAGGTGACTGAATATCTGACTTCTGATTCCTTTCTCCAACGTTCTGCAGTACACATATTTCCCCGGCTTCAGCACAGATGAAGTGGTTGTATTTTTCTCATGGTAGTGAATTTTGGTGAGCATCAGGAAGTTTCCCCACCCCACCCAAAGTAATGTATTCTCTCATCAGATATCTTTCCTGGTAGGCCTAGTTGCTTTTTTATCTGATGGTTTTTATTTTTTAAAAGATTATTTATTTATTTATTTATTTATTCAACAGAGAAAAGTTTTGCATTAGCACAAGCAGGGAGCAGCAGCAGAAAGAGAGGGAGCAGCAGGCTCCCCGCCGAGGAAGGGCGGGATGCAGGGCTTGATCCCAGAACCTGGGGATCATGACCTGAGCTGAAAGCAGACACTTAACCGACTGAGCCACTCGGGCACCCCATCTGCCTTTTTTTTTTTTTTTTAAGATTTTATTTATTTGACAGAGATCACAACTAGGCAGAGAGGCAGGCAGAGGGAGAAGGGGAAGCAGGCTCCCTGCTGAGCAGAGAGCACAAAGTGGGGCTCTATCCCAGGACCCTGAAATTATGACCTGCACTAAAGGCAGAGGCTTAACCCACTGAGCCACTCAGGCACCCCATCCCTATCTGTTTTTAAAGGGAAATCTCTGGAAGTGCCTGGGTGGCTCAGTTGACTAAGCGTCTCTTGTTCTCAGGGTCTGGGGTTCTGTTGACCTACTTAAAAAAATCAGGAGGGGAATCACTGCTAAGTTAGTACCTCCCGAACACCTTACCACTTCCCATCTCTGCTCAGAGTGACATTCTCCAACCTCATATGCCTATCTCTGTTTACACAACCAACCAGTAATTCAGTTATGTTGAAGCAAACTTTTTAAAAAAAATTTATTTAGGGACGCCTGGGTGGCTCAGTGGGTTAAAGCCTCTGCTTTCAGCTCAGGCCATGATCCCAGGGTCTCAGGGTCCTCTCTGCTCAGCGGGGAGCCTGCTTCCCTCTCTCTCTCTCTGCCTTCCTCTCTTCCTACTTGTAATTTCTCTCTCTGTCAAATAAATAAATAAAATCTTTTAAAAATTTTTATTTATTTGACAGAGAGAGACACAACAAGAGAGGAAACACAAGCAGAGGGAGAGGGAGAAGCAGACCCCCCATCAAGCAGGATTCCCGATGTGGGGCTCAATCCCAGGATCCCAGGATCATGACCTGAGCCTAAGGCAGATGAAGCAGATTTATTTTACTAAAGATTTTATTTATTTATTTGTCAAAGAGAAAGAGAGAAGGAGCACAAGCAGGGGGAATAGCAGGCAGAGGGAGAAGCAGGCTTCCCACTTAGCAAGGAGCCCAATGTGGGACTTGATCCCAGAACTCTGGATCACCACCTGAGCCAAAAGCGGTTGCTTAACTGACTAAGCCACCCAGGCATCCCTGAAGCAACTTTTTATAGCAGTTTTATTTTTTATTTTTTTGAAAGATTTTATTTATTTATCAGAGAGAGAGAAGGGGAGGGAGCGAGCACAGGCAGACAGAATGGCAGGCAGAGGCAGAGGGAGAAGCAGGCTCCCCGCTGAGCAAGGAGCCCGATGTGGGACTCGATCCCAGGACGCTGGGATCATGACCTGAGCCGAAGGCAGCTGCTTAACCAACTGAGCCACCCAGGCGTCCCTTATAGCAGTTTTAAACATAGCAGGGAGATTCATTTGATCTAAGGGATCATGGGAAAATAATAAGCATTTTAGGGGCAAAAAGCCATCTTCCAACTCATGGACTCCTGCCCATCAAAGTGAGATCTACTCTCAGATTTCCAAAGCTGGATTATCATCACAATAACTGCCCTCACAGATTTTTCTTCTCAGCAAGTATAAAAGGTTGGCTACCAGTTTGTGTAGTTAAAATTTTTCTTTCTTCTTTTCCTTCTGAGACGGTGGCATCTGAGTTTTGGCCAGACGGGGGCAGACGAGTGCCATAGGTTGTGCTTTGGACGGCCTGTCCCAAGGCTGCCGCCCTGGCTTCTCAGCAGTGAGCCTGGAAGCGGGAGCTTCCATTCAGTCCTTTCCTCTGCCCTTAGGAAAATATGTAAGAAACTACTTAATATAAATGCCAGAATTTGGCTCTTAGAGTCCATTGCTATGTGTGGAATGCTGATGTTTACCAAATTACTTACTTATTATCCTCAAGCCACCAAATATGTGAACATCTAAGCTGTTGAGTTTGTTTGCTTTTGTATAATTCCTGTCTGGTGTAATTCCAAGTAGGCATTTCAAAAGGATAACTCCTTTTTTTTTTTTTAAAGATTTTATTTATTTATTTGTTAGAGAGAGAGAGAGAGTGGGAGAACACAAGCAGGCAGAGAGGCAGGCAGAGGCAGGCAGAGGCAGAGAGAGAAGCAGGCTCCCCACTGAGCAAGGAGCCCGATGCGGGACTTGATCCCAGGACCCTGGGATCATGACCTGAGCCGAAGGCAGTGGCTTAACCAACGGAGCCACCCAGGCATCCCAGGATAACTCCTTTTTAAATATTGTTTTAAAATACTGATTATGTGAGGAACAGCAGGGAATGCAAGGATGAATAAGATAAGGTTGCTGTCCTTCAGGGACTTTACAGCTTGGTTGAGGGTGAGGCCAGGAGAGAACAGGTGCACCAATAATTTTATTACAAGATGGAATGTGAAAGTTGCTTTAGCCATCCCGGGGATGAAGGGAAAAGATGATAGAAAATCGAGGAAGCTTTTCTGAACGAACTAACATATGTGCAGAACTTTGAAAGAGCAATGAATTTTTTAAAATTTTTAATTGTTTGCTTTTAAAAAATATTTTATTTAAGATTTTATTTATTTGACAGAGAGAGACACAGCTAGAGAGGGAACACAAGCAGGGAGAGTGGGAGAGGGAGAAGCAGGCTTTCCACCAAGCAGGGAATCCTTTGTGGGACTTGATCCCGGGACCCTGAGCTGAAGGCAGATACTTGATGACTGGGCCCCCCAGGTGCCCCTAAAGATTTTATTAATTTATTTGAGAGATAGAGAGTGAAAGACAGCACAAGCAGGGGGAGTGGGAGAGGGAGAGGGAGAAACAGGCTCCCCATTGAGCAGGGAGCCCAATGTGGGGCTCGATCCCAGGATCCTGGGATCATGAACTGAGCCGAAGGCAGATGCTTAACCTGCTGAGCCACCCAGGTGCCCCATTGTTTCAATTATAAAGGTAACACAGGTTGTTGAGAATGGGAAGATATATACAAATATAAAAAAGAAGATGATTTACCAATGAACTCAACGCCCAGATATAATTGTTAGTATTTCCTTTTAGTTTCTTCCTGTGAGTGTGTACCTACCTGTATCTTTTAAGGCAGGACTATCCATTGAATATATACAATTTTGTACCTTGTTTTTCTCCCCGGGAGCACCATGGGATGAGCATTTTCCCATGGGTGTAGGATTTTGATAGGTGGGGAGAAATGTTTCCAGCAGAGGGAACAACATACATATGAGTAGTGTAGGAATGGGAAAACTCAGGGGCAGTTGTGGGAATAACAGTTAAGCCTATTTCAGTGGCGTGGATGTTGGGAAATGGTCAGAGATGAGCCTGGACAGGAGAGCTAGGAGAGCATAGCTGGCCTTGAACAGACTGAGGAGTTTCTATCTGGGGAAGAATTTCATGGCTGTTAGCAGTTTACTAGTAAGTCTGATGAGGGCTGTTGGCCAACTGGAAGGAGTGTGGACTTCGGAAATGGACAGACCAATTTTGGATCTGCTGCCTCCTTTTTTTTTTAATTTTAAGATTTTATTTATTTGAGAGAGAAGGAACAAGCGAAAGCATGAGCAGGGTGGAGAGGAGAGGCAGAAGTGGACTCCCCACTGAGCAGGGAGCCTGATGTGGGATTTGATCCCAGGACCCTGGGATCATGAGCTGAGCCAAAGGCAGACGCTTAATGACTGAGCCACCCAGGCGCCCCAAGGGCTGCTGCCTGTTAGCAATAAGACCTCAATTTCCTTCTTAGAAAAGGGAGTATGGAATATACACACCCTATGATTCCTACTTTCCTGGTCTTAGGGGAGGCACTCTGTGAATGTTATTCCTTTCTTTTGGACCCCCATTCAAGATTTCATGGCTCTCACAGTAACCCAAAGGGAGTAAGTCCTAAGAGACCAGTCGGCAACTCATGAAGTTTCTATTTAGCTCAGCATATGGAGCTACACTACAAATTGGAATCCAGACCCACAAATGACTTCACTGGTTTCATTTTTCTATTTCTTAAATTCAGTTAAAATTTGTTCTCCTCACCAACAGTGTTGAAAAAAACTGGAGGTTGAAAAAACTGGAGGTTGTTGAAAAAACAGTGGCAGTCTTACTGGGGAAAAGAACAATTTTTCCCTCTACTGCTTCATTCCCCAATCCTGATCCCAGGAGAGCACTTCTAATTCTCAGAACTGTTTTCTCTGGCATTTCACTTTGTGTTTCTGGATAGGTGAATGTACTTACTTATTTTTATTTTTATTTTTTTATTTTATTATTTTTTAAAGATTTTATTTATTTACTTGACACAGGAAAGAGATCACAAGTAGGCAGAGACAGAGAGAGGAGGAAGCAGGCTCTCCATGGAGCAGGAAGCCCAACATGGGGCTCCATCCCAGGACCCCAGGATCATGACCTGAGCCGAAGGCAGAGGCTTTAACCCACTGAGCCACCCAGGCGCCCCTGCTTACTTATTTTTAAAGATTTATTCATTTCCAAGAGAGCACGTGCACATGTGTGCATGGTGTAGGGGGAGGGGGAGTAGCAGTGCAGAGGGGGAGAGAGACTCTCAAGCAGACTCCCCGCTGAGCACAGAGCCCAGCACAGGGCTCGAGTCCATGAACGCTGAGATCATGACCTAACCTGAAATCAAGAGTCAGGTGCTTAACTGACTGAGCCTCCCAGGTGCCCCTTTGCATCATACATTTATTATTTTACTTCTTTGTATATTAATTTTAGGCATTGTCTATTGACTTCCTATTGTTGTAGCTAAGGATTTCACTCTCATATCCCTCGTCTCTCCTTTTGCATTTGCCTCGTATATCATGGTTTTTAATTAGTAAATAATGTTTCTTTTATCACAAATTTATAAGCTTAGTGCATTTTTGCAGAATCAGGTCAGGTACTATGATTTTAATCTTTATCCTTAAATTTCTGGTTGCCTTTTTTTTTTTTTTTTAAAGATTTTATTTATTTATTTGACACACAGAGAAATCACAAGTAGGCAGAGAAGCAGACGGGGGGTTAGGGGGAAAGCAGGCTCCCCGCCAAGCAGAGAGACCGATGCGGGACTTGATCCCAGGATGCAGAGATCATGACCTGAGCTGAAGACAGAGGCTTAACCCACTGAGCCACCCAGGCACCCCTCTGGTTGCCTTTTTATTTCCTCTCTTTCCTGCTACCATCCATAGGCCTTCATTTTTTTCCAAAATGGGAGTAAGGGGTTCTGAGTTCCTTTCCCCTTCATCCCAGAGACTTTCCTTCTAGAAGTCGCTCCTCTTCTCTGAACCAGACCAACAGAGCTCCTGGAATTTCTTTGCTGGATCTGAGATTTAAACTCTTGCATCTGTCATTTGTCATTTTGGATAGTTAACTTGAGTTATATGATGCCTCAGGAACCCAACTGAGAGACGGTCTCGGTCCTTCTGGTTGTGTGATCTGGACGGGCTTATTTATTCTGATGCCAGTTTCTCCGTCTTCTGGCCTCAGTAGGGTTGCACTGGGGTTGAAGTGAGATTCTGTAAATGGGAGATGCTTTGGAAGAAGTGTGAATGTAAGAGTGTGACAGAAGCTTCTAGATGGTGTGGTTTTTTTTATGTTGTTACCTACATTGTATATCGGAGGCCTTTGATATTAGCCTCACCTCTGTTTATTTTACTGATACATTCACATACTTTCTGATACAAGATGCTCTCTTTCCCCAGGAAGAATGAGTCTAGAGAGTGGTGCATGGGTGAAGGGAAGCCTTCCAGGGCAGAGTGGTGCTGACTGATGCAGTGGGGGAGATGTTTTAGGATGAGATTTCAGAGCATTTCTTCCCATATACTTACTTCACTTCATAGATAACTATGACAGATCTCCTATGTGCAGGGCACTGTGTGAGAAGTACTTCCATATGTCGAAATAAAATGTGAAATCATACGCAAAAGAAACGTAAGCAAAATTTCCCATTGGTGCTATATGTTTGTTAATATTACCTTGTTTATAATCTAAAATCAGTTGTTAATTTGAAATAAGAGTCCATTGGCCCTCTATGCCCTCTATGGCATAGAGACTAGAGGCCCCATCTTATTCACATGAGGCCTCTAGGAGTTTGGGATTCTTCCACGGCAAGTGACAGAAACCCAATTCACACTGGCCTATGTGAAAAAGAGAGAGACAGAGAGAGAAAGTCTGTTGCATACGGAACTGAGAAGTTCTGGAGTAGGTTTTGCTGAGCATAGACTGACAGACTGTGTTGTTATTAGGACCGTGTCTCTTGCCATTTCTTGATTCTGTCTCTCTGTGTGTTGGTGTTAGTTACTTCCAGGTGCCCTCTTCAGGTGGTGGCCTGTACACTTCCAGGCTTCTGTCCTCACAGCTTAAGAAGAGAGCCCAGCATTAATCTTGATTGCATTGATTGGCAGGCTTTTGCCCTTCTGAGTCACTTACTTCGTCAGGTGGATTTGAGGCTCTGGCTGGCCAACTCTGGATCCTGGAGTAGAGTCAGCTTCACTAGAAACACTTCAATGGAAAATGGTCAAAAGATACAAACTGCAGTTATAACAAGTACAGGGCTGTAACATACAGTATGATGATTGGAGTGAACCGTCCTATAGCAATCCTATGTATAACAATCCTATAACAACCCTGTAGGAGATACCAGGGCAGTTGTTAATAGAGTAAATCCTAGGAGTATTCATCACTAGAATAATTTTTTCCCCTTTATTCTTTCCTTATTTCCTTTCTTTTTCCTATGTCTGTATGAGGAAATGGATGTTAGCTGAACCTATTATCATTTCACAGTATGTGTCGATAAAACCAGCATGATGTATGCCTTAAAACTTACACAGTGATGTCATTTCAGTAAAACTAGAAACAAAACCAAAGTGTTCTTTCATAAAGACAATTGACGGGGCGCCTGGGTGGCTCAGTGGATTAAGCCTCTGCCTTCAGCTCAGGTCATGATCTCAGTGTCCTGGGATTGAGCCCTACATCAGGCTCTCTGCTCGGCGGAGAGCCTGCTTCCCCCTCTGTCTCTGCCTGCCTCTCTGCCTACTTGTGATCTCTCTCTCTGTCAAATAAAATAAATAAAATCTTAAAAAAAAAAAAAAGACAATTGACATTTGCTCTTGGCTTTTTAAAGGATTTTATTTATTTATTTATTTATTATTATTATTTTTTTTAAGATCCCAGGACCCTGGCACCATGATCCCAGCCAAAGGCAGAGGCCTTAACCCACTGAGCCACCCAGGCGCCCCAAGATTTTATTTATTTATTTGATGGAGAGAGACACAGTGAGAGAGGGAACACAAGCAGTGGGAGTAGGACAAGGAAAAGCAGGCTTCCCGCAGGGTAGGGAGCTCGATGTGGGGCTCAATCCCAGGACCCTGAGATCACCACCCGAGCCGAAGGCAGACGCTTAATGACTGAGCCACCCAGCTGCCCCGACATCTGCTCTGTCTTATGTATGTGTAATTACTAGCAGCTGTAAGAAAGTGCTAGTGGTGTTACTCGGTAATAAAACCTAAATTTTTTGCCTGGTAAGAAAAAAACTAAAAACACAAACAGAAAAATGGGAGAAGGGGAGGCAGGCCCATGGTCTCTCAGAGAACGCCTAGAGCTCTGTCAGCAGAAGGGCAGTGGGATATGTTTGCAAAACAACACGTCTGCCATCAGAACCCCACCCCCTGTACCCCCACCCCAGCACCCAGCAGAGGGCCTTCACCAGGCAAGGGCTCAGCAGTGCCTTCTGCATGGAGTCGGTGGTATCGCAAGAGCCTAGAAGTGTTTTATGGTTGCCCAAGTGAGTTTCCCATTTTTTTCTTTCTCTTGTCTGAATCAGGAACTTCCCCCAGTGTTACATGTTTATGTTTAATTTAATGTACTAACCTTGAAAAACTCGAATTCCTCTGTAAGGGCTGAAGATTCACATGTCACCTTTAAGTTTTCCAACGCTTTGCTGTGTGGTCAAATTCTGTGTTATTCTGTTTATTATTTGTTTCAAGAAATAACAAGTTCTACTCTGGGGTGGAAACTTTTTTAAGTTGTGATTATATTTTTGGACTAGTAACCTTGTAGCAGTTTCTGTCTAAAAGCATTCTTTGAATATACACCAAAATGTTGACAGTGTTTAATAGAGTGTGATAGGCAGTTTTTTCTTCTTGTTTTCCATTTTTTCTACCCCGAACATACTATTTATATTTCTGAAAAGCAATGCTATTTAAAACAGTCATTAATTTACCACATTTTTAAAAAAGATTTTATTTATTTATTTGACCGACAGAGATCACAAATAGGCAGAGAGGCAGGCAGGGATGGGGCAGGGGAAGCAGGCTCCCAGCTGAGCAGAAAGCCTGATGCAGGGCTTTCTCTATCCCAGGACCCTGAGATCATGACCTGAGCCAAAGGCAGAGACTTAACCCACTGAGCCACCCAGGTGCCCCAACTTACTACATTTTGTGTGTGTGTACCATATGCTGTGCTAATTTCTAGGAACAGTGAGACAAGACAGGAAAGGTCACAGCCTCATAGACCTTGTATTTCTGAGGATGAGAAAGATAACAAACTGTTATACAGGAACTAAATAGAAAAATACAGATTTTAATTAATTCTACAAAGGGAAAGATGTGATGGGGAATAAATAACAGGAGAAACCCAATTTAGGTTGGCTAATTGGGAAAGGCCTACCTGATAAGGGAAGGGGAGAACCACACAGACAGCCAGAAGGATCATCCAAGACCTGGTAAGTGCAAAGGCCCTGGGGCAGAAAAGAGCATGATTTGTTCTCTGCAGCTGGCAGAAGGTCAGCTGTGTCAGTATTTCTTAGTTCATATACATATTAGATTGAGTCCTATGAGATTGCTGCTTTTGTAGGGTCAAGTGGTTGAAGAGCAGTAGTTTTATATAGTTCCATCCATGTTGTGGTTGAGCAGTCCTGTCGTTGGCCTGCAAGTGACTGAAGCTCTCTGGGCTGCCCTTTCCTCCCCTGTAAAATGAGTTCGATTGATGGTTTTTCAAATGCCTTTCTGTCGCTGACATTTTATGATTTTAGTCTGGCCCAGGAGGAGGTGAGACAGGTGAATTGCCTAAAGCAGAAAATCTAAGGAGGCTCTCGCTCTGCCCTTGCACAACCCTGAGCACGAGAGTCTCCTTCAGTTTTGCAGCCCAGGCTTAGCTCCTACCACCGACCCCGTCCCACCCCTGCCCCTGGCCCAGGCCTGATTCGAACTCATTTCCTGGTTCCCGTGGAACAATGACTTTGCTGATGTATAATCTAAGTTCCCTTGCTGAAGCGTACAGATGCGTTATCTAAACAAGCCAAGGCTTGTGGCATCTGAGTCACATATTCTGCCCTTATGCTTATTTTTCGTATCTGTATTCTCTGTGCGTGAGTTAATTCACTGTATAGGTAGACAGTTCAGAAGGCAAGCTTACATATGTCCACATTTAGCCGGAGGGATTCTTTCTCTGGTCTGCAGCAGGAAGCCTGGTTCCAATGTGGCCATGTTTGATGTTGTTCTTCTTTAGATCAGTGCAGAATGTTTGTGAAGGTGTTTACTGAAATCGACCGGATGCCCCAGCTGCTTGCCTACTACTACAAATGCCACAAGGTGAGGAGCTGGGGGTGCTTACAGTTGTGGAATGCTCCCATGCTGGGCTGCCGAGCTCCAATTTGCAAGCTCCAAGGAGGAGACACTGGCCTCTGTGCGCTCTGGCTTTTTTCTTCTGATTCGCCAGTAGGGGGCGTTCTCGGTCCAACCCGTGGATTCATTTTCGCGGCGCTGGGAACACAAGCCCTCCCTTTCGGCCTCTTGTAGGTTAATAGCTGAATTTCACTTCCACACTGACAAGTTGTTTAAATTTTTTGCATTTTTGTCTTTCAAGGGAGAGTCCTGTCTTATGCCCTCAGGAAGCCTGAAGAATTTTTTTGTTTTCTGGAGTTGTTGACATGAGCTGAAAACCTGACCGCTTTCTGGGCTGACTGAATTCCTCCAGGTCCAGCGCTTGTGTGTTTTAAGCAGTGCTGTTGGCCGTGGGGCTCAAGGGCACACACGCTCCCACCTTGAGGTCTTTTCTGGAGAGTGTAGCATGCCTGGTGGAAGGACCTTGGCAGGCTTTGGGGTGACGTGAAAAGAGCAGGGAGCACCCGGAGGGCAGCGGAGTCACTCGAGTTGTTGATCAGAGCTGGCACCGAAGTCTTGTTTCCCTCGCTTTTGTTTGCAGTGAATGGTCATCAGGGGGCACCCGCTCGCCCTGGGGAGTGGGCAGCTCGATGTGGCTTGCCTTGCTGGGGTGATAGGGCTATCCTGTTTCCTCAGTGAGGTCCCCTCTGTTCTGCCTCTGCAGGCGCAGCTCTTAGCGACCTGGCAAGAACTGTGCCAGAGTGACCTCCCGCTGGACCGGCAGCTCACAGGGTTCTATGATGCCTTGCTCGGGGCCTGGCACACGCAAATCCAGTGGGCAACACAGGTAACTGCTCGCGTGGGTCCTAGGGGATCGGTGCCTGCCCCGGGAGTGGTGTCTTCCCACTTTAATGGCTGCTCAGAACATCTCCCTATTTGCTGCCCTCACCAAAGGAGTTAAAGATAAGCCTCGAAACCCAAGGCAGTAAAACCTTTAGGTCTCCTTAAGACTCTTGTTATCGTGCTTCTCTGTATCTTAAATAGAATCTAATGTGACAGCGTGGCATGGTGTTCAGCCAGGGAGCCTGTGGAATTCCTGAAGGCCATTATCTCCTGATCTAGAAGCAGGAGGCCCTTGGTCAGGTGCTGTTTGACCGAACAAGATTGTTTTTATCTTAACTTCAGGTAAAATGTACCTGGCCTAGAGTTAGTTTCCCTTATTCACACAGAACACCCAGAGCTGGAGGAAGACGGCCGTTTGAAAGGCGCCCTCTGACGTAGGGGACCGATGAGGCAGAGGAACTTCATTGCCAGGGGACACTTGGCGTCATTGATTTTCCCAGAGCCTCTCGGCATGGCATTTTCCGCCTTCCAGGGTATGAACCACTGTTCCTTTGTCTTGATGCCTCCAGGTGCCCCAGATCCTCTTTCCTTCGTTGAGGGCAGAAGAAGCTGTGACTCACTGGGCCTGTGTGGCTTGGTTTTTTTGTCTTTTTGCTTTCGGAGTGAGTTGTGCGCTCGGCCTACAGTGTGCATCTGTCTCTGTCTCCCATTGGAATGAGCTCAGCTGTAGCTGGAAAGAACCCGCCAGACAGGGTCGTGTCTCTCCTGCTGGTTAAAGCACTCTGCTCCAACTCCTGTCGCTTTCCCCTGGAGCCAGCAGAACTCAGGTCACAATAACACAAAACCCAGCCTCCTGTAGTCCTTCCTCGGCGTTGATGTGAACGTCGCTTCTCAGTGACCCTGTCGATGCCCACTCATTTCTGTGCCCTTGCGTCTTCTGCTGTCTCTCATGTGGTGAGGATAAAACCAGTTCACGGCCGCATGTGCAAATGCCCTTCATCATCTCCGAAAAAGGATTTAGACTTTTCAGACTTTTGTTCAGGCCTCATTCTAAATTTTGTAAGGTGTGAGTTTGGGCTAGTCTATACTTTTTGTCCGTGGCCCATTTCCTTTTCAGGAGGTAAGCATGATAAGAAGCCGTCATCTCCTGAGGCTTAGTACAATGCAAAAGAAAACAGAAGACACCACAGTAAATGTGGCCCCTGCTGATTTACCCCCCAGTATTTTAATATGAAAAACTTTCGACATATGAAAGCGTTGAAAGGATTGTGTAGTGAACGCCCATATATCCACTTCGTGCACTCTGCAATGGATATTTCACTAGGTTTGCTTTATTATAAACCTATCCTTCTCTCCATGTATCTATCCATTCATTAGTCTTATTTTTTGATTGACTTCAAGGAACTTACAAACATCACTTCTGGACATGCATGTCAGTGACTAGAGTTCAGTGTTGATTTCCCTTATTCTTTTGAGATAAAATTGTGAAATGTGGTGATCCTAAGTATGCCAGTTGATTTATTTTTGACAAATTCTATGTACCCTAATCTCTGTTAAGATGTAGAGAACATTTACCGGCACTCTAGAAATTTCTCTTACTCCTTCCTGGTCGGTCTTCATACCAGTACCCCTGAAGGCAACCACTGTTCTGGTATTTTCCCACCATAAAGTAGTAGCCTGCTACTGAATTTTCTGTAGATGGAACTGTATGGTATGTGTTCTCTCCGTAAGGCCTCTTCGATTCAGCATGTTTGTGGAATTTATTCCTATTGCGTGAATCAGTACTTTGTTCCTTTTTATTGCTAAATACTGTTCCGTAGCATGACTAGACCACAGTTTGTTTATTCATACTTACATTGAGGAACACTTGGGATGGTTTCAGTTTGGGGTTATTACGAATGAAGCTGCTACTGAGCATTGTTCTCTAAGTCTATTTGTGGATTCACATGTTCATATCTCTTGGGTAAATTCCTAGGAGTGGAATAGCTGGGTCATCAGGCGGGTGTACGTTTAGAGTTATAAGAAACTGCCAGACATTTTCCCAAAGTGGTTGTACTTTTTCTACTCCCACAACAAGGATGCGAGAGTCCTGATTGCCCCACATCTTTGCCAATGGTAGGTGATGTCAGTCTTTCTTAAGTTCGCCGTTCTGGTGGGTGTGTTGTAGTATCTCAGTGTGGTTTTAATTTGTACTTTCCTGATGACTAAGGCTGGTGAGCACCTTCTCAGTGTACTTGTATCTTCCTTTGTGAGGTGTCTGTTCAGATCTTCTGGCCATTACAGAAAATTGGTTTATGTGCCTTTTTCTTATTGAGTTGTAGAAGTTCTTTCTATAGTTCGGATAAAAGTCCTTTGCCAGGGACACCTGCGTGGCTCAGTGGGTTAAGCTGCTGCCTTTGGCTCGGGTCATGATGCCAGGGTCCTGGGATTGAATCCCACATCAGGCTCCTTGCTTGGCAGGGGGCCTGCTTCTCTCTCTGCCTCTGCCTGCTTGTGTGATCTGCACGCACTCTCTCTCTGTCTCTCTTTCCCTCTGACAAATAAATAAATAAAATCTAAAAGTCCTTTGCCAGATATATTTTGTAGATACTGCTTTCTGGTCTGTGGCTTAAACAGAGGTATTGATTTTGATGAGGCTTCGTTTTTTCAGTTTTTTTTTTAATTGTTTTGTAAGAAACTATCACAAACCCCCAGATTGCTGTGTTTTCTTCTAGAAGTTTGTTTACTTTGTACAGAAACGTCTGTGGTCTGTCTTGAAATTGGTCTTGTTGTATAGTGTAAGGTCAGGTCAGATTGTTGTCGGGTGGGCTCTTGAGGTTGATTTCTGAAGCCCTAGTTGATAAGTTGGTAAGTCTGGGAACTTTGTGGTGGTTCTTTGACCCATGACCAGAGAATCCTTACGCCACATCACTTCCGAGGACCGGGGGACACCTCTGAGTGTAAGCGACCCAGCGTGTTTTAATTGAAATGCGTAAAAAACATGCCACTGAAGGTCTAGGATCTGCCTTCGTAGCTTCAGCGGACCCACCGGTTAGAGCTCCTTAGAACCGAGCGACTTAGTTTCCTTCTTCCCCTGCCCCAGGTCATTGGAGTAGGAGATGAGAGAGAAGGAGATCCTCACCGCGCAGTCCCGCTTCACCAGACGTGGTGAGGAGTCAGGATACCTTCTTCTAGACAAGATCCATTTTCCTTTCTTCCTTGGGTCCCTTCTGTCAGATTTCTTCTATTTCTTCTATCCGGTTTCTTCTGTCAGATGCGGACGTTGGGCTGAGCAGTATCTGAAGCTCTCGATGCTTCTCTGACATTTGCCTGTTCGGTGACAGTGAAGGGACCGCGTTGGCTGGAGACAAGAGGGTTCGTGTTGGTGCAGCTGTGTGTGTGGGCAGCGGAGCCACATGGCGGACGAACTGTGGAGCCAAGGCAGGAACGTGGCTTTCTCAAGAAGGTAGTGAGAGTCTCGAGCCATAGACTGAGTGATGACGTTGCCGTTTTAAGGATGATGTTGGTGTCAGAACATCACCTGAGTAGTTCCCCTGCCCAAAAGGCTTAACCCTGAATGCTATCATGAGGAAACATGCAGACGGATTCAAATGCAGGACCATTTCGTGAAACAGTTGTCTTGGAGTCTTCAAAAATGTCAGTGTGGTGAAAGAAAAAAAAAAAAAAAGTTGGGGCACCTGGGTGGCTCAGTTGTTAAGTGTCTGCCTTCAGCTTAGGTCATGATCCTGGGATCGAGCCCCACATCGGGCTGCTTGCTCAGCGGGAAGCCTGCTTCTCCCTCTCACTCCCCTGGCTTGTGTTCCCTCTCTTGCTGTGCCTCTCTCTCTGACAAATAAATAAGTAAAATCTTAAAAAAAAAAAAAAAGAAAAGTTGATTTGATTTTAGATTAAAGGAGACAAAAAAAAGAATGACAACTAAATGTAATCGCATGGTCCTTGATTGGATTCTGCATGATGACAAAAAAGCCATGTAGGGATAGTTGGACCATAAAGGTATTTCAAGAATAAGTTTGATTACTTGTAGTGTTGTGATATAAGAGGATGCCCCCATTTTGTTGCTGCTGTTGTTTTTAAAGAATTTATTTTTGAGTAATCTATACACCCAACATGGGGCTCGAACCTATAACCCCAAGATCAAGAGTCACGTGCTCCACTGACTGAGACAACCAGCTGCCCTAGGATGGCCCTGTTTTTAGGAGGTACATGCTGAGGTGCCTGCATTAGACCTGTGTTAGAGAAATAAAGCAGTTGTGACAGGATGTTAGTAATTGATGAATCTTGCAATTTTAAATATTTAAAATGTAAATAAGTCTTAAAAATAACATTTAAAAAATAACGAATTTGGAGGTAGCGTAGGCAGTGATCTGATGAGGAGAGGTTGGAGACAAGGCAAGAACTTGGTCTGGCCTTGCATGATGGAAACATAGTAGAAGGCACCCAGTTCAAGAAGAGTGGACAGTTGTTAAGACCTAGTAACTGATAACGGAAAAGTCCGAGGGGAGATTTTCACTGTGTCAGAAGGGAGGTGTTACTGTCAGAAGTACACAAGTTGAGGGAAGCAGGTCTGGGAAGGTCATGGGGACAGTAATGAATTCTAGTTTGGGACACTTAAATGCCAAGGAAGAGTGGCTGCCTCAGCGGTGTTGTACAGGAGACGGATGGAAGACTGTCGCTCAAGGAGTACAAGTTGGGAAGGTTCCCACAGTTTGGTCATTTCGTTCCTCGTTGGCTTGTTTGGTTCTTTCCTCTGTTCCTACCTCTCAGACTCCAGCAGGGATGTCTCTCAAACTAAACAGGTGTTCACTGAAGCTTTGTGAGTTTTCTATTATTATAGTAATCTTAAAAAAAAAAAAATGGTAGTTTGGATTATGTACATGGTTGCCGTAGGACCAGCAGCTGTTATAAATGGGATTGTTTTCTTAATTTCCTTTTTGGGTTGTTGATTGCTGGTGTATAGAAACACAACTGATTTTTGTTTGTTGATTTTATATCCTGTAGCTTTGATGAATTTATTAATGCTAATAGGTTGTGTGTGTGAATTCTTTAAGGTTTTCTATATATAAGATCATATAGTTTATGAACAGAGATGATTTTTTTCTTCCTTTACAATTTAGATGCCTGTTATCTCTTTCTCTTGTTGTACTGTTCTGGCTAGAAATTCCAATACTGTGTTAAATAAAATAGCATACTTATCTTGTTCCTGGCCTTAGGGGAAAAGCTTTCAGCCTTTCACCGTAGAGTATGATAGCTGTTTTTCTTGTGTGACCTTTATCATGTTAAGGAAATTCATTTCTAGTCCTAGTTTATTGAGTTTTTTTGTTGTTTATTGTTTATCTTATTTTTTTTTAACATAAAATGTGTTGAATTTTATCAGATGCTTTTTTCTGCATTAACAGAGATGGTCGTGTGTTTTCTTCCCTTCATTTTGTTAATGTAGTCCATTATATTGATTAATTTTTATATATTGAGCCACTCTTCATTTTGGAGATCCATTCTACTTAATTATGGTATATAAGCCTTTTTTTTTTTTTTCAAGATTTTATTTATTTATTTGACACAGAGAGAGAGATCACAAGTAGGCAGAGAGGCAGGCAGAGAGAGAGGAGGAAGCAGGCTCCCCACTGAGCAGAGAGCTTGATGCGGGGCTCGATCTCAGGACCCTGAGATCATGACCTGAGCTGAAGGCAGAGGCTTTAACCTGCTGAGCCACCCAGGTGCCCCGGTATATAAGCCTTTTAATATGGTTGCTGAATTTAGTTTATTATTATTTTGTTGGGTATTGTTGATTGTGTATTTATAAGGAAATGGTCTGTAATTTTCTTTTAGTATTTGGTTGGCCTTGGTATCAGGTTAATGCTGGCTTCATAGAATGAGTTAGGAAGTGTTTTGTATTAGTTTGCCAGGACTATCATAACTAAATATCACAAACTGGATGGTTTAAGAATAGAAATTTATTTTCTTTTTTCTTTTCTTTTTTTTTTTTTTTTTAATTTATCAGAGGGAGAGAGGGGGAGAGAGTGAGCACAGGCAGTCAGAATGGCAGGCAGAGGCAGAGGGAGAAGCAGGCTCCTTGCTGAGCAAGGAGCCCGATGTGGGACTCGATCCCAGGACGCTGGGACCATGACCTGAGCCGAAGGCAGCTGCTTAACCAACTGAGCCACCCAGGCGTCCCTAGAAATTTATTTTCTTATGGTTCAGGGCACTAGAAGTCCAAGCTCAAGGTATTGGCAGGGTTGTTTTCTTCTGAGACCTCTCTCTGCTTGCTGGTGGCAGTCTTCTACCTATGTTTTCTTTCTATTGGTGTCCTATTGGTGTCTGTGTCCTGATCTTCTCTTGTTATAAAGACACCAGTCGGATTGGATAAGAGCCCACCTAGATGACCCGTCTTACCTTAATTGCCTCTTTAAAGCTCCTAGGTCTAAAGATAGCCACGCTCTGGGATACTGGAGATCTGGACTTCAACATATAAATTTGGGGGCAACACAGTTTTTGATTACTGATTCTGCCTCCTTCCTAGTTAATTATAGGACTATTCAGATTTTCTGTTTCTTCTTCAATCAGTTTTGGCAAATTTTGTTTCTAGGAATTTTTTTTTTTTTTTAAGATTTTATTTATTTATCAGAGAGAGAGAGGGAGAGAGAGCGAGCACAGGCAGACAGAGTGGCAGGCAGAGGCAGAGGGAGAAGCAGGCTCCCTGCCGAGCAAGGAGCCTGATGTGGGACTCGATCCCAGGACGCTGGGATCATGACCTGAGCCAAAGGCAGCTGCTTAACCAACTGAGCCACCCAGGCGTCCCTGTTTCTAGGAATTTGTCTGTGTCATGTAAGTTATCTAATTTGTTGGCATATAATTGTTCATCATATTCTCTTACAATCCCTTTTATTTCTGTAAAATTGTAATAAATGTACCACCTTCATATCTGATTTTAGTAATTGAAAGCTGCTTTTTTTTGGTCAGTCTAGATACCAGGTTTGTCAGTTTCATTGGTCTTTTCAAAGAAATTTACTAGTTTTGTTGATTGTTAAAATTACTTTCTATTCTTTATTTCATTTACCTCTGCTCTAATCTTTATTTTTTCCTTCCTTCTACTAACTTTGGGTTTAGTTTCTTATTTTTCTTTTTCCTTAATGTGTACAGTTAGGTTATTGATTTGAGATATTTCTTCCTTTTTAATGTATGTGTTTAAAGCTATGAATTTCCCTCTTAGTGTTGCTTTTGCTGTGTCCCATAACTTTGGAGAAGTTGTGCTTTCATTTTCCTTCCTCTCAGGGTATTTTCTCCTAAAAATTTGAGTTTATTGATCTTACAGTTTTTAAGCTTACACCTTTTTTGGCCTTAGAGTTACCTAGGAATGGCGTTATATCTTGTTTTCATGTTTGGGCCTATTTAAGTTATGTTATGATAAAACAGCATTTTTATGATAAAAAAGCATCACAGACAGGGGTGTCCCTCAGAACCCCTCTCTAAATGTACTGTGTGCATTCTTCCAGTTTTGCCCACAAGAGATCATTAGTATATGAAACAGAAAAGACTCTTAGCGAATAACTAAATCTGTAATCTTAAAGGCCCTGCACACACTCTTCCTGGTGGTCCTTAGAATAAAAGATAAATCCATCTTAACCAAAGATCTGTGTCCAGGGGAGAGGTGGCTGTGGGCTGCTCTGCAAATCTGGCTCGATGTCCTCCAGCCCTGACTCAGCGAATTGCTCTTCTTTAATTCCATTTTGTTCCCCACCTCCCACCTCCTCCCAGTTTCTGCACTGTCATCCACACAGTCCTCGCTGGCCAGTTTTGGGTGGCCATCTCCATACTCTGCGTGTGACAGATGGGGAAAGAGGCACTTGGGGCCAGTGATAGACATGAAGTAGCCAGTTGTCCTGGACAGGTTGCAAGTTCTGCCATTTACTTGGCCTTCTGAGCTTGCTCAAGTTTGGGATAAGGATCGGTTGGGGCTTAAAGCTCTTGACCAGGTCACTTTCCAGCTGTTGGAGGGATTCCTCTGAGAGCAACCCAAGAGACTGTTTCTTTAACAGGTGTGCTTCTCTTTGGCCCTGTGTGCTAACACCGATACCTCTGTCTCGCTGCAGGTTTTCAAGAACCCCCACGAGGTCGTGACTGTGCTGCTGATTCAGACTCTGGGGGTCTTGCTGCCCACTCTGCCCGACTGCCTCAGCTCCAGCCTGGAAAGGGCAGGGCCTGAGCTGGAGCTTCTCAAGCTGCTGGAGTTCTATGACGCCACCGCCCACTTTGCCAAGGGATTGGAGATGGCGCAGCTCCCCCACCCACGTAAACATTCCTTCTGGCTTGTCTTCACTTGCTCTTTTTGAAGCTTCTGGGGCCTGGGTTTTCCCATCTTTTAGATGACTGATCTTGCAGAATTGGAAGGGATCCTTGTTTTCCTTCTCAGCAGATACAGAAGCCGCTTCCATGAAAGCATGGCCATTGCGGAAATGGTTGTTGCCTGTTAACCAAGCCCAGTGCTACCTAGGGGCTTTGCATGCTCTGGGAACGTGATGGGTACATCGGCAGGGGCTTAGAATACACAGGAGGTAGCTGGACATCGGTGGCCGTGGATTGGCAGCCGGCTACATTGGGAGGGTGGAGTCCTCTTCCCTTTGAGGCATCATAAAACCTCAGACAACTCAACCTAAAAAGTAAGTTAAGAGAACAGATAGGTTAGAGGAGATTTTGATGGGGCACCAGCAAGTTCTGAAGGACAGGGTTAGGCTGTGTCAGGACTAAGGGTGGTAATGGGGGAACTGGGCATTTCCCCAGCTGTATCTGGGAACAAAGCACTCCTCACTCCTATTTGGGAACACAGCAGTGGTACGTTACCTGTGTCCCCTGTAAGTCAAAAGCATCATCAACTTGTAAGTAGCACAGATCTCGTGACACATGCTGCTGTCAAATCAGGAAATCACTTCAGGAAGCTTTGTTCTGCCATTTGGCTGCTGGGTGTCACTACCTTGGTTTATTTAATAGTTATTCTCTTTAATTACATTTGTGTATAATTACTTTGTACATTCCAGGGAGTGTGTGTATTGTTCGAGTTCCGGATGATTCATAGGTGTTTTGGCTCACTCACTCGGCAGGTCTCGGTCGTGGGAGAGGCCGGGGGGATGTGGGTAGCTTCCAGGGGACCGGGATGCAGTGTCCAAGTGGCTAGAGCATAGGACATGCTGCCTTCTCGGGCCCAGTAGAGTGAAGGTAGGGCAAAGTACAGAAGGGCTGGTCGTCTTCCTCCCGCTGGTGAAGGACGTACTTGAAGAAGAGAGGACCACCCTCCACAGAATCAGATGTGGAAGTGCTTTGTTAGCTAGCCACAGAAATTTCAGTTTTTAAGGATTCAAAAAAGTATTTCTTTAAATCTAAAAATACTTCAGAAACACACAAAAATAAAAATACAGAAGAATAAGACTGATTCGCTACACAAAAATAAAAATACAGAAGTATAAAAATGATTCACTACACAAAAATAAAAATACAGAAGCATAAAAATGATTCATCACCTCAGCACTCAGAGAGAGCCTCTGGCAGCCTTCTGTTATATTTTCTCCTAGTAATTCAAATATAAATACACATTTTCCACAAATGGAAAATATATACATGTGTAACCACTGTTAAAAATTTGGTGTATCTCCTCAAAATATCCTTATAGAGTAAGGATTTTTTTCCCGTTGTTTATCAAGTATGTTGCAGAAATATTTTCAAACTTTATATTTTGCCTTTAACATTGTTTCTGTTTTAGTAATTAATGCATGTACATGGCATGATTAGAAATACATGAAAGATTTTGCAATAGAAAAATGAAATTTTAAAAATAATTTATTTTATAATTAATAAATAACAGGATTCATTATTAAAAAAACCAGAAAAGACAAAGAAGGAAGGTCACTCTCCATCTCCCATCTAGAAATAATATTTTGTGTTACATACATGTGCAGATTCTGTGTGAATGACCGTGTCTCTGTATCCTTAACTACCTTTTTAAAAGATTTTATTTATTTATTTGAGGTAGAGTGAGAGCGAGAGAGCATGCATTGGTGCAGGGGAGGTTGGTGGGCAGAGGGAAAGGGAGAAACAGACTCACCCGTGAGCAGGGAGCCTGATCTGGGTCGTGATCCCAGGACCCAGGATCATGACCTGAGCCTCAGGCAGACGCTTAACTGACTGAGCCATCCAGCTGTGCTTTAAATTTTTTTTTTTTTAAGATTTTATTTATTGGGGCACCTGGGTGGCTTAGTCAGTTAAGTATCAGATCCTTGATTTTTTTTTTTTTTAATTTTTAAAGATTTTATTTATTTGAAAGAGAGAGAGATCATAAGTAGGCAGAGAGGCAGGCAGAGAGAGAGGAAGGAAGCAGACTCCCTGCTGAGCAGAGAGCCCGACGAGGCGCTTGATCCCAGGACCCTGAGATCATGACCTGAGCCGAAGGTGGAGGCTTAACTCACTGAGCCACCTAGGCATGCCAGGAATAAATAAAATCTTTTAAAAATATTTCATTTATTTGACAGAAAGCAGGAGCAGGGGGAGGGGCAGAGGGAGAAGCAGGCTCCCTGCTGAGCAGGGAGTGTGATGCTGGACTTGATCCCAGGACCCTGGGATCATAACCTGAGTTGAAGGTAGACACTTAACCGACTGAGCCACTCAGGTTCCACTCCTTAAATATGTTTTGTTTTGTTTTAAAGATTTTATTTATTCATTTGACAGAGATCACAGGTAGGCAGAGAGGCAGGCAGAGAAGGAGTGGGGGAAGCAGGCTCCCCGCTGAGCAGAGAGCCAGAAGCAGAGTTCGATCCCAGGACTCTGGGATCACGACCTCAGCTGAAGGCAGAGGCCTTAACCCACTGAGCCACTTAGGTGCCCCCTTAAATACGTTGTTAATAGAGTATTTTGTTACTGTATTAACCCCCTCAAATTTAGGGGGAAGGGACAAAAACCGTTCAAATTTAATATTTACTCAATAATGTCACCTAATACATGAATTTTTCCATTTGTTCCACAAAAGGTTTTTTTTTTTTTCCCCCACTAAAGTCTTCATAGCTGCTTCCCCACTTCTGCCTCCCATTAAGATCAGTTGATGCACATTGTATCTGGTTGTCTTGTCTCTTTAATCTCTTAATCTGAAATAGTCATCTCCTCTTTCTTCTGTCTTTCAAGACACTGACCTCTTTGAAGAATATAGGGTAGTTTTCTAGTGGAATGTCCCATATTCTGGAACTGTCTGATTGATTCCTCAAGATTAGATTTAGATGAAATATTTTGGCAAGAATGCTGCATTGATGATGGGGTGTGTTTCCTGTGGCACCACGTCAGGAGACACATAATGTCCAATCATTGGTGATGGTTGGATTAATCACTTAGTAGATGTATCCACTAGATCTCTCCATTATAAACGTACTTCTTCCTCTTTGTAACTCATAAGTAATCCTTATTACTTAAGGATTACTTAAGGGTGGATTTAAGGGTGCCTGGATGCTTCAGTCGGTTAAAGTGTCGGCGTTTGGCTCAGGTCATGCAGGGTCCTGGGATTGAGTCCCACATCTGGTTCCTTGTTCAGTGGGGAGTCTCCTTCTCCCTCTGCTTCTCACCGCTTATGCTCTCTCTCACTCTCCACCTGTCTCTCAAGTCAATAAATAAAATCTTAAAAAAATTAAGTAACCCATGGAGTGATGCCTTGAGCCCATAGAAATATACTAATCCTCAAAAAATATTTACCCAGTGACTTTAGCCTCCATCGATAATCCTTGCCTGAATAAACTTTTACACTGCTGATTATAAAATGATGATTTCCTAATTCTCTGCTTCCTTCTACATCTGTTTGTGGCCTTCTTTTATAAAAAAAGAGATTTCCCTTTCTTTCCTCACTTTTTAAAAAAGTTTTATTTATTTACGTAATCTGTACACCCCATGTGGTGCTCAAACTCACAACCTTGAGGTCAAGAGTCTTGTGGTCTTCTGACTGAGCCAGCCTGGTGGCCCCTTTCCTCACTTCCATATCACTGTGAATTCCTGGATTCTTTTTTTACTCATTGTGTTATGATTTGTTGTTGCCACTATTAATTTTGATGCTTGAATTATTTCCAATTTGGTCAGTGGTTGCCCCCTTTGGGCTGCCTCCTGGATCTTTTCAGTGTGTCCCCATCAGTCTTTAAGTGCATTCTTGCTGTTCGGCACAAACTGTTCCAGGAACACATACCTTCCCTGCCTCAGCTCTGTGTTTTCCCAAGGAGCCTGGTTTCTTCTAGTGGTAAATGGTATTTAGAACAAGGTCTGGACACCGAGGGTACTCATTGTTGCTGGGCTCCTAGGGTCTTTTGTTGAACAGAGCTAGGAAATGCATGTTTCTAGTTTGTTCCAAAGAATTGGAACTGTGGATTGTTCTAGATCGTTCCAAAGCAGATCCACCACCACAGGTTCATAGCTTCTGTCTTCCCACTTGCACCTCTGGTTCCCAACTTGTGTGTGTGTCTTTTGTCTATGTAGATGTCCAATTATTTTTCGTGACTGCTTTATAGATAGATCACAATGTGTTTAATTTATTCTGTTCAACTACAAATGGACGAGTTCTGGAATGCCGGACGCTGAGGTTGCTGTGCCGAGCAAAACCAGACCGTCCCTGCTGTCACCCATCATCTGTTCCGGTGTGAGATAACCTAATGATCATAGTAATGGGTGTATAATTACAAAATGAGATGAGTACTTTGAAGAAAAACACAGTGGTTCTAGGAGCATATGCGAGCCAACAAAGCTGATCGAGCCTGGGGACTTGAGCTGAGTGAGTCCTGGAAGAAAAACGGGGAGGTGACCAGATGCCGGAGGATAAGGGAGAACAAGATCCTTCTGGACAGAAGCATCGGCACACGACCGGAAGGGAGCCCGGTGTGTCCGAGGGGCTGAGAGAAGGCGGCGGCCAGGGCAATGGTAAAGAGGAGAGGCTGGGGCAGTTAAAAACCGAAAGAGCTGGCTTTTATGGAGTGTTCCCACAGGCTAGACACAGATTTTATGTAGTCCCCACTAAGGCCTTATAAGATTGATGCCTTTATTAATCTTAATTTATAGCTGAGGAAACAGGCCTCCAGAGTTCTGTCATTGTACACAGTCATGTAAGTAGGAGGCAGGGGAGCCTGGACAGAAGAGCCTTCCCTCGCCACTGCTTGCGTCTTTCCCCTCCCGAGGTCAGCCTGCGTGGGGCCTTGTGGCCTAGAGAAAAGATTTTGGATTCCAGCTGAGGCACTCAGAGGCTGATTAGGGAGAGACGTGTCAGAAAGATTTCAGGAGGCAGCCTGCAGGGCCCCCGCGGACCAAATTCAAAACAGTTTGAGCATCAAAGCGGATAATGACAATAGTGGATCCTAACACCGTGAATATGGAAGAATCTACGGGTTCACGGGATTTATTATATTAAAGAGAGCGACAAAGGAAAATTTTTTCTTTGTAAGAGAAGACCTGCAAGTAGATCTAGAAGAAACGAGAGGATTAGGAAATCATTTTATAATCAGCAGTGTAAGTTTATTCAGGCAAGGCTTATCAGTGGATGCTGAAGTCACTTGGGTGTCAGTATTCAGCCTAGAAGCTGAGTTGCTATTCTTGGAAGGTGCCCATTTCGATTTTTGGTACAAACATGCTTTGTATTATTATTTTTTTTTATGTAGGCGAATATAGGAATTTTGGGGATGCCTAGTATATGAGGTATCCCATCTCTAAAGTCCTGGGAAAATATTCCAGCAGACCCTTTTCTCTGCAGCACTTCTGGAACTGGCCCTTGACTAGAGTTATCATTTGAAGTAATTCTTAGCCACGGTGGGTTGTGGGACGAAGGGAGTTGGCATCTTAGCGCTCTAGACATTACACCCCGAGCCCAAGTTCCGCAGAATTATTTACTGAAGTGATGGCTGCAGCTTCCATGAATAGCCACAGCACGTTCACAAAATGCGGTCAGTCACCCCTAAGGTGAAGCCAGACAAGTTCCAGCAGAGTACGATCAGCCGTTGCTTTCCAGCAATTTCGGCCCCTTTGTTCATTATCGATTTTAATTTTTCATCCCCTTAAGATGAGTACAACCTGGTGAAAGTCACGGAACTGGTGGAGGCTGTGTATGGTCCATACAAACCCTACCAGCTGAAGTACGGCGACCTGGAAGAGAAGAACGTCCTCATCCAGATCAGCGCGGTGCCCTTGGTAATGGCCCAGTCCCCCCGGTGGCCAGGCAGGGGGCCTCTGGTTTTCCAGCCCCAGGGAGGGGGGTGGGGTGCAAAGACTGGGGGGGGGAGGGGCTGGCAAAAAACGGGCTCAAGTACCCAGTGGACTCTTGCAATCCAGGTGTAAAGTGAGACCATGGAGATGCTACCGATTTTCTATTTAAAATCTCAAATAAAGGTCCAGCAGAATGAGAGGCTTAAATCTTTGGGGGGAAGTTGATGATCTCCCAGATAATGAATTTTTACTATGGCAGTCTTCCGTCTGAGCTGAAGGCCGACACCTAATGACTGAGCCACCCAGGCTCCCCCCCTTCTTTTTCTTTTTTTTACTTGATGAGCATTTACTGAGCACTTACTGCATACTGACATTACTTTAAATGCTGGAAACTAGAAAAGCACGAACAAGTGGTGTGTTCTGCCCTTGAGGAACTTATAGTCAGGGTCCTATTTTGAGACTGGAGAATCCTCTGTGTCCTCGCTTGGTTGCTGGCAGTGGTTTCTGGCTCTGAGAAGCAGGGACCAATCCGTGAACTTAGACTGGGCTTCTCAAAGCCTCAGAGCCTGGGTGCAGATGGGCACAGGAACCGAGCACTCAGGGACGGTGTCCCAGGGGCAGGTTCCCTCGGGCGGGCCTCTGAGGGTGAGGGAAGGCATTCCCGTCGCCAGTATTGTGGTGATTTAGCATGTTGCGAGTTGACATTTAAGAGCAGATCTCCCACTAGTTAAACTCTGCTGCCTCCTGCCATTTTTCCGTTTTCTAGTGATGTGCCTAGAAAGTCTGCTCCGCCTCAGTTACGTGCTTGCCCCTGAAGGAAGATTTTCCTTTCGCTGCATTCTTTTGGAGTGTCCGATACAGAGAATCTGAATTCTAGCTTTAGAGCCAAAGGGGAGATGCCATCTTAATCACAGAAAAAGAGGAAAGAGGTGAAAAATGGAAGGCTTTTCTCCCAGGGATTGGTGTGTGTGATCTTACTGGCCATGTAGATGTCCTGCCCTTGGCTCGGGCTCTGGAAGAGCTCCGCAGCTTTGGGGCTGCGTTTCTGCTGCCTGACCACGTGCCAGGAGGTTTAGACATCTCCTCCGTCTTAATGTCTGTTCATCTGTTCTTGAGTCCGAGGCGGCCCTCATTTGTCCATATTTGCTGACCAGGAACACGGGGAAGTCATTGACTGCGTGCAGGAGCTGAGCCACTCCGTGAACAAGCTCTTTGGTCTGGCTTCTGCAGCCGTCGACAGATGCGTCAGATTCACCAACGGCCTGGGGACCTGCGGCTTGCTGGCAGCACTGAAATCCCTCTTTGCCAAGTAAGGCTGGGGTGTGGGGACAGGTCAACACAGAGGGTGCTGTCTGCCCCAGTTAAAAATGCGTGTGTTCTGTGTTCCTGCTCTGAGCCCTGGAGTAGCACACGTGCCTGAGCCCGGGGCAATCTTTTTTAAAGATTTTATTTATTTGAGAGAGAGAGAGAGACAGAGAGCGTGAGAAAGAGCATGAGTGGGGAGGAGAGAGAGAAGCAGGCTCAGTACTGAACAAGAAGCGTGACGTGGGGGGCGGGGGAGGGTCAGTCCCAAGACCCTGGGATCGTGAATTCAGCTGAAGGCAAACACTTAACCAACCGAGCCACTCAGGCATTCCCCACCCCCCATCCCCCGAAGGGGCAATCTTTGTTTTTATTCCCCCTGAGGAGGCAATCTCAAGGATATTCCTTGTGGCACCATTACCGACAGTAGAACATTTGAAGCAACCTGAATGTCCAAGAATTTGGCAATCACTAAATAATGTACCTGTTCATACAAGGGAACTCTGGCAGTTACAGCCTTAATTTGATCAACATATATCCACATTGATGGATCTCCAAAATAGGGTGTCCAGTGAAAAAAACAAAGTTGCAGAATATTATGTAGAGTCCAATACAGTATGTAAAAAGAACATACAAAAAATAAGGTATATTTTCCATAGTGGGGTTCAGCGAGCTTTTTCCTCAGAGGGCCAGATGGTAAGCATTGTAGGCTTTGTGGGCCTTGCGAGTAGTCAGTAGAGACTTTTGTAAATGACATGTAAATGAATGGGTGTGACCGTATGTCAGGAAAACTTTTTCTTACAAAAAAGTCGAAAGTACCAATCCCTGTTCTGGATCTATTTTAATGCTTTAACATGCGTTATATATTCCTGTAGAATGGGTGTCCGCAAACTAGCTCATGAGCCAAACCTGGTCTGCCCTCTGATTTTGTAAATAAAGTTTTATTGGAATGCAACCATGCCCCTTCACTTACCTCTGGTCTATGAAGGTAGAGTTCAGTAGTTACGACAGACAGACCTTGGGCTTTGCAATGCCTAAAATATCTGGACCTTAGCAGAAAATTTTGCTGAGCCCTGATGTGTGGAAGGTTAGGCCACAAACTCAAAACATCGGGTGGTGGGGGAGGTAGGGAAGGAGTAGTGTGGTGTTCATAGGGAATTCAGCTTTATTTGTTGTTTTCTGACTTTTAGAAGAGAGCATATGTTCACACATTGTTTACGTAATTAAAAATATAAGATGAAAAAACATAAACATGCTAAGTGAAGGAAGTCAGTCATAAAAGACCATGTGTTTTATGATTCTGTCTATATGAAGTGTCCAAAACAGGCAAATTGATAGAAACAGAAGATAGACTGTGGTTGCCTCGGGCTGAGGAGAGGTAGGCACCTGGAGGAGATGGGGGGTGACTCCTAAAACAGACGGGGCTGCTTTTTTGGGTGATGAAAATGTTCTGAAGTCGACTGTGGTGACGGTCACATAGCTCTGTGACTACGCTGAAAACTGTTGAATTATGCTCTTTCAATGGGTGAATTGTGCAGTGTGTGAATTACATCGCAGCAGAGCTGTGTGAAGGAAGAAAGAAGAGGATGCGAAGTGACATTTAGTTAGGGGACAGAACAAGCGAGCAGGAGGCGTGAGGCTGGGTTCTCGGACCTGCGCAGTCCATGCGCCACAGCCCGCCGCTGGTCAGAGCTGCAGTCTCCGGCTTACACACAGACACATTCTCGGGCTCTCCAAAGCCCTTCTCTTGGTAGCTTGTTCTAGATTATAGTTGCCTTCAGTCTTAAGAAATTTATTTTTATTTCTTATTTTGTTTTAGAGAGAGGGAGAGCGTGCAGGCTTGGGGTGGGGTGAGGGGCAGCAGGGAGATAGAGAGAGAATCTTTTTTTTTTTTTTTAAGATTTCATTTATTCACTTGACAGAGAGAGATCACAAGTAGATGGAGAGGCAGGCAGAGAGAGAGAGAGAGAGGGAAGCAGGCTCCCTGCTGAGCAGAGCACCCAACGCGGGACTTGATCCCAGGACCCTGAGATCATGACCCGAGCCAAAGTCAGTGGCTTAACCCACTGAGCCACTCAGGTGCCCGAGAGAGAGAGAATCTTAAGCAGGCTCCATACTCAGCGTGGCTCCTGACGTGGGGCCTGATCTCATGACCCTGAGGTCATGACCTGAGCCAAAATCAAGAGCCAGATGCTCAACCAACTGAGCCACCCAGGTGTCCCACAAGAATTTTTTTTTTTTTTTTAATTGAGCAGAATGCTGTTTTCCTATAGTAAGTTCAGGGAGCTCTTGTCATTCCAGAAATACTGGGCACGCCCCTGTGAGCTCTGAGGTCCATGGAGCCAGAGCTCTCAGTCCCCGCAGCAGGTCAGCACCATCAGAGGGCAGCTCAAGGTGGAGGCATTAGGGCCGCCAAGAACACAGGCACTGCTCTCAGATCGAGGAGTAACCAGATAAACCCAGATGTGTGCCTGCAGAAAGAGGAGTATGAGCAGTAAGTCTTACTGGACAGAATTGGCCAATTTCTGTCTCTACCACCAACCAAGATCTTGTGGGTAGAAAGAACTTTTTTATTGGGATCTAAAGATTTTATTATGAAATAACAAAAATAATACATTAGAGTAATTTTTAAAAATTTTTATTTATTTATTTGACAGAGAGAGAGACTGCAAGAGAAGGAACACAAGCAGGGGGAGTTGGAGAGGGAGAAACAGGCTTCCCGCTGAGCAGGGAGCCCCATCTGGAGCTTGATCCTAGAACCCTGGGATCATGACCTGAGCTGAAGGCAGACGCTTAACAACTGAGCTACCCAGGCGCCTGCATTAGAGTAATTTTTAAAAAACACGTAAAGGTATAAAAATATGAAAATCTTCCTCCCACCCTTAGTCTTTCTGCTAAAAAAATACCTACTTTTTTTTTTTAAAGATTGATTTATTTGACAGACAGAGATCACATGTAGGCAGAGAGGCAGGCAGAGAGAGAGGAGGAAGCAGGCTCCCCGCCAAGCGGAGAGCCTGATGCGGGGCTCGATCCCAGGACCCTGGGACCATGACCCGAGCCGAAGGCAGAAGCTTTAACCCACTGAGCCACCCAGGCACCCCAAAATAACCACTTTTGAACATTTTGCTTTTATTCCTTCAAAAGAAGACATTCAGCTCTTTCCTCCGTACTTTAAAGGAGTTTTTTAATCAACCTTAACTATTATATCTTTTTTTTTTTAAAGATTTTATTTATTTATTTGACAGACAGAGATCACAAGTAGGCAGAGAGGCAGACAGAGAGGGAGAGAAGAGGAAGCAGGTTCCCCGCTGAGCACATCGGGCTCAATCCCAGGACTCTGAGTTCGTGGCCTGAGCTGAACGGAGACGCTTAACCCGCTGAGCCACCCAGGCGTCCCATCCTTTACTGTTGTATCTTGAGGAACTGATGTATATAAGGCTGTTCCTCTCTCTTGTCCCCTGCTCTTTTCAGCTGTTGTGAGTGAGATAGTTCTTCTGTTGGTTATTTAGATTACTTCATTAAAAAAAAAATAACACAAATCTATATTAAAAATTCAAACTGTAGAGAGGGGCCATGGTGAAACTAGGTCACCTCGCGAAGGGAAGATCTGGAAGCTACCCCAGCAGCTGCTGTCTGTAGAATGAGGACAATCAGTGTGAAGCTCACCCCAGCGGGGTTGAGGTGGGACACCGTTCAGTCACAGGGAGGGGTATTGGGGACGGCAGGACGGAGCATGCAGGGGAGGCAGGAGGGGCCTGGCCTAACTTGAACCAGAGCGAGGTCGAAGGGTGTAACAGGGGAGAACGGGTTTCAGAATCAGGGGCTTCCCAGCTCTGCCGGGAGTGTGGGCTCTGGTGTTGGAGCCCTGCCCGGCTCACTGCTCTGCTGCTTACTGCTTGGGATGTCTTGGTGTCCTGACATCTTTTCTTTGAGTGATGAGGCTCTCCCCATGGCGTTCGTGGCTAGTAAGTGAAAGTGGTAATTAAAGCCCCCAACACGGTGACCCTTACGTGGTGGAGACACCTGGAGATGTTGATCATGAGAGAGAATTGGAAAATCTGGGCATAAATGTGATGAAAATGTGATGTGATACGCACTGAGGCTGAACGGGGGACCCCCCAGTCTCCGCTCCAGTGCTCTGCTGCCCACTCTGCAACCTGGGAACACCCATGAGCTGCTGCCAAGCAGGTCCAGCGGCGGGTCGCACACTCTTGTAAGACACATTTGTCATAGTCGTGGGGTGGTGGCCCAGTTGTTCAACCTGCCGCTGAAGCATGATTATGTTCCTCAGCATCCCTCTTGTCAGGTGGTCCTTGAGGCCCCTCCCCATCCACCAAGGACCGATGTCCCCAAGAAAGCTGACTTCAGGGCTGTGCCCTGCAGGGCACAACCCACCTTCCTCACTTAGGGTTTGTGGTTTGGGAAGGGAGCAAGGTCAGGCGTCTTGGGATGCACACAGATGTCCTGGGTTTTCAGGGAGCCTCGTGGTTTCCAGAGAACAAGACCCTGCTCACCCGTGTCCTCCTCACCGTACCCTCTCAAGGACGTGCACACATTCGTTCCTGTTCCAGGAAGTGTACGTCTCAGAAAACAACGCCACCCCACAGCAGCTTTCCTTTTATTCTTTTCAAAGAGCTTTTGTATATATTATTTCATCTATTTAGTTTTTAAAGATTTTATTTATTCATTCGCAAAAGAGAGCAAGCTTGCTCGAGAGGAGGGAGAGGGACAAGCAAACTCCACACTGAGCGTAGAGCCCGATGTGGGGCTCAGCGTCATGACCCAGAGATTGTGACCTGAGCCGACGCCAAGAGTCCGAGGCTTAACCGACTGAGCCACCCAGAAACCCCTATTTCATTTATTTGATCATCACAATTCCTTGAGGCAATGTAGAAGACACCATTCGTTAAGTCCATTTTAAAGATGAGAAAACAGTCCCAAAGACACCCAGATGCTTTCTCAGGGCCCCAGTGCAAGTCTTGCATTCATCCAGGAACTGTTTCCAGGTGTCTCTTTTGTTCCCAGCTCTGTGCTCCTTCCTGGGGGACACTTATGAGCCACAAGGACATAGTCCCTGTTCCTCCGGAGCTTCTAACCTGGTGACAGCACATACATTAAACACACACAGTAAAGAAGCGATGGACTTGTACTTGTGCTGCGTGCTGGGCAGGGAAGCAGCTGGGGTCTGGGGGAGCAGACAGCAGCCTGGCGGGGAGAGAGATGCCTCAGCTTCGAATCCATTTCACATCCTGTGCCATTCAAGCCGGGAACCTGCCTGCTGTGGAGCTTGGCTGTTTAATCTAAACTGGGGGGTGGGGAGGGGGCCGGGAATCCTGCAAGAGTACCCTGTGCATTGGCGAGCTGCCTTACAGTGTGCTCGGTGGCGGTCAGGTATCATCATGGGCCTGTGACATGTCAGGACAGTTCTTTGGGCCGGGGAGTCATTTCTCAGCACCACCTCTCACCTGGTGGGTCACCAGAATCTTCGTCTTAGTGGCTCTCTCCTTTTGTCTCGTCTTGAGCACCTCTCTTAAATCTCCCTTCCAGGTGAAAAAGATGGTCCGGCCCTACAGAGAAGACCCTGCTGGGTCTTAGCCCTTTTCCCAAAGCCACATGATTCCAGGTGTCTTTAGAGCCGAGGAGTTTTTGCTGACATCCCTGTCGGGTGTTTTTTCTTTCCGCATAGGTACGTGTCTGATTTCACCAGTACTCTCCAGTCAATACGAAAGAAGTGTAAGCTCGATGATATTCCTCCCAACTCACTTTTTCAAGAAGATTGGACAGCTTTTCAGAATTCCATCAGGTAAAAATGAGGGCTGTAACTTAAATGTGTGCCCCATGTAGTAGGCAGAAACATGCATTATAGCATACGTAAAATTGATGAGCGTGTTGTTTTGTTTTGTTTTGTTTTTAAAGATTTTATTTACTTATTTGACAGACAGAAATCACAAGTAGGTAGAGAGGCAGGCAGAGAGAGAAGGGGGGAAGCAGGCTCCCCGCTGAGCAGAGAGCCCAATGCAGGGCTCGATCCCAGGACCCTGAGATCATGACCTGAGCCGAAGGCAGATGCTTTAACCTGATGAGCCACCCAGGCGCCCCTGATGAGCGTGCTTTTAAGGGGTTCATTTTTTTTTTCCCTCTCTGCTTTCTTTTTTTTTAAAGCAAACTCTAGGGGTGCCTGGTCATGATCTTAGGGTCCTGGGATTGAGCCCTGCATCGGGCTCTCTGCTCAGCAGGGAGCCTGCTTCCTCCTCTCACTGTCTGCCTCTCTGCCTACTTATGATCTCTGTCTTTCAAATAAATAAATAAATAATCTTAAAGCAAACTCTAAAAACAAGCCAATTAAAAACAGCAGCAGATGGGTGCCTGGGTGGCTCAGTGGGTTAAGCCGCTACCTTCAGCTCAGGTCATGATCTCAGGCTCCTGGGATCGAGTCCCACATCGGGCTCTCTGCTCAGCAGGGAGCCTGCTTCCTCCTCTCTCTCTCTGCCTACTTGTAATCTCTCTCTGTCAAATAAATAAATAAAAATCTTTAAAAAAAAAAAAAAAAAAAAAAACAGCAGCAGCGATAACAGCAGCCCAGAGAGACCCCCTCTCACTGTTAAAGCATTTTAGTCTTTGTGTATGCCTCATCTCCTTAGGTGACTTATATTTTTTTATATTTGGCTTGAGATTTATTTTCCCCTTAGCCTATAATTTTTCAGGCTAAAATAACTTGGAACTTATATTTTAGAAAATATGTAGCTAATTAGATCCTATTTTTATTATTTTTAAAATTTTTAAAATTTTTTGTAAGTTTTTTTTTTTAAGTAATCTCTACACCCAACTTGGGTCTCAAACCCAGAAGCCCCAGATAAAGAGTCACACGTTCCACTGACTGAGCCAGCCAGGGACCCCAGATTTTGTTTTTTAAATCTAAACACCATACCTCTAAGTGGTAAGGCAACATTATCTGGCCTTAAAGGACCATGTTAGAGTTCATAACAGGCTTTGTGGTCACTCTTCCAAGTGGTGGTTGATGGCTAGATCCTGGGGTAGTCCCTGTGACCTGTGGGCCACTAGATAGACCCCATTGCCCCAAGCCCTGAGCCCTGGTGGGAGTGTGATCAGCAGTGACCTGCAAGGGTTTGGCCCTTGAGAAGGTCCAGCCAGAAAGTGTAGACCGCTGGCCTATGGCCAGACCTGACCTATGGATGTGGTTTGATCACATCATTTACAAAATTTGGGGTTCGTTGTCCACATTTATAAACCAGATTTAACATAATCCAGATTTAACATAATCCAGATTTCTAACATCACCTAAACCCTGGAAGCCCTAGAAGCAATGGGTTCGCATCATCTCCCCGGCGCTGGTCGCTGAAGTCCCCGCCAGCCTGGCCGTACGTTCTCTTGTGCCGCTGCTCTGCTACCACGGTGGGACAGCTGCTCTACTCTTAGGCTGAGATAAACGACAACCCAGAATTTCTTTTCCTTAAAACCACTCTTCATGGTTGTACATTCTGGAGAGGGCAGTTGACCTTCACCCTCTTGCCTGACCCCTGGCCTAGGTAGTGTGTGCAGGGTGCCTGCGATGTGTGGAGTTCTCAGTGTGGTGGTGGTCCACACCAGAGCACGTCCAGATCCTCTGAGAGCTGTCTTTTTTTCTTTCTTTTTTTTTAAAGGATTGATTTATTCTCTGTCAGGGAGTGAGAGAGCGAGGCAAGGGGCAGAGGGGGAGGGAGAAGCAGACTCCATGGCATGGAGTCCAACTCCAGGCTCAATCCCATGACCCCGAGATCATGACTTGAGCTGAAACCAGGAGTCAGATGCCCAACCAGCTCAGCCACCCAGGCACCCCTGAAAGCTGTCTTTAATCAGAGCAGATCCAGCACCTCCCAGGGCCATTCGGATAATTTCTTCACGGCTCTGATCTGGACTTCTAATTTTGGGGGATGAAATTTAATGTTCTCGATGCTAACTGTATCCCCCTAGCATGTGTGGCGGCTTGGTACACTGGAAAATACTACATACAAGGTTATTCTGTTGCACTCGAGGCAAGTGGAAAGTGGAATATTTCATTTTCTCATAAACCTTTCTTATGATGGAATGCCTAGATACCCTGGTGATGGATAGGCACTTGTAGAGAAGTTAAAAATTAACTAGACTTAAGATGTTTTTAATCCTTGGATTTGTCCTGACATTTATAGTTTGGTGTTGAAGGACTCGGTCGCTGGACTTTAGGGCCTCGCATAAAATTACTTGAAAATTAAAAGATTATTAAGTAAAGGCATGACGGTCATTCAGTCTTACCTCTGAGAAGCCAAATAGATTACTCTTCATCTGCCTTTCATGGGATCAGAGAGAGACACAGCTTAAAACCAGTTTTCTTTGCCTTGCAAATAGCAGACATCTAACAAATACTAAGTAATGACTTTTGGTTTTTAAATTTTAACTTAATTTTTTTAAACCCCCTTTCTCTGTTTCACCCATCCCCCCCCCCCCCGCAGGCATCATTTGTTTTCTGTACTCAAGAGTCTATTTGTTTCTTTTGTTTTGCTTTGTGTCTTAAAATCTACGTGTGAGTGAAATCATACGGTCAATTGTCTTTGACTTACTTCACTTAGAATAATACCTTTAGGTTCATTCATGTGATCGCAAATGGCAAGATCTCATTTTCTATGGCTGAGTCCATTGTCGATCTATGTATCACACACTGTGTCCATTCATTTATGCTTCTGTATCTTGGCTATTGTAAATAACATTGCAGTCAACTTAGGGATGGGTATATATTTTGAATTAGGGTTTTTGTTTTCTTTGATATATACCCAATAGTGACATTACTGGAGCATATGGTAATTCTGTTTTTAATTTTTTTAGGAAGCTCCGTACTGTTTTCCAGAGTGGCTGCACCAGTTTGCATTCCCACCAACAGTGCAAGAGGGTTCCTTTTCCTTCACCTCCTCACCAATACTTCTTTCTTCCTTCCTTCCTTTCTTTCTCTCTCCTTTTCTTTCTTCCTTCCTTCCTATTTTTTAGAGAGAGAGCGAGCGAGCGAGCGTGAGTTGGGGGAAGAGGCAGAAGGAGGAGAGAGAACCTTAAGCAGGCTCTGGGCTCAGCACAGAGCCTGATGCGGGGATCAGTCTCACGACCCTGAGATCATGACCTCAGCCGAAATCAATAGTTGGATGCTTAACTGACTGAGCCACCCCGGTGTTCCAATGCTTATTATTTCTTTTATTTTTGATCGTAGCCATTCTGACAGGTGTGACATGATACCTCTTGTGATTCTGATTTGTATTTCCCTGATGATGATAGTGATGTTGAGCATCTTTTCATGTGTCTGTTAGCCGTTTGTCCGTCTTTGGAAAAATCTGCTCTGCTCATTTTTTAATTGGATTATTTCATTTTTTTGGTGTTGAGTTGCATATGTTCTTTATATACTCTGGATGTTAACCCCTTATCGGTTATATCATTTGCAAACATCTTGTCCCATTCAGTAGATTGCCTTTATGTTTTGTTGGTGGTTTCTTCGCAAAAAGCAAAAGCTTTTTATTTTGGTGGTGGTGTCCCAATAGTTAAATTTCACTTTTGTTTCCCTTGCCTGAGGAGACATATTTAGAAAAATGTTTTTATGGCTGATGTCAAAGAAACACTGCCTGTATTTTCTCCTGGAAGTTTTATGGTTTTGGGCCTCACATTTAAGCTTTAATCCATTTTGAATTTATTTTTGCGTGTGGTGTAAGGAAGTAGTCCGGTTTCATTGTTTTGCATGGGGCTGTCCAGTTTTCCCAACGCCGTTTGTTGAAGATGTTTATTTATTCTGTCTTTTCCCCATTGTTTATTCTCGCCTCCTTTGTCGAGGATTAATTGACCATATATGTGTGGGTTTATTTCTGAGCTCTCTATTCTGTTCTGGTGATTAGTCACTGTTACTGTGCCAGTACTGTTTGGATGACTCTGATGTATCTTGAAATCTGGAATTGTGATCCCTCCAGCTTTGTTCAACTTTCTGAGGGTTGCCTTGGCTATTTTCAGGGTCTTTTATGGTTCCGTATGAATTTTAGGTTGTTTGTTCTAGTTCTGTGAAAAATGCTGTTGGTATTTTGATAGGGATTGGATTAAATCTGTAGATTGCCTTGGGTAGTGTGGACATTTTAACAATATTGACTCCTCCAACTATGAGCATAAAACTTCTTTCCATTTGTATCATCTTCAGTTCCTTTTATAAGTGTTTTATAGTTTTCAGAATATAGGTCTTTTTGTCTGTTTGGTTTTTAGTTCTAGGTGTTTTATTATTTTTGGTGCAGTTGGAAATTTTCACTTTCTGCTTCTTCATGATTAGTGCAAGAAATGCAACAGATTTCTGTACACTGATTTTGTATCCACTGACTTAATGGAATTCATTAATCAGTTCTAGTGGTTTTTTGGTGGAGTCTTTAGGGTTCTCTATATTATATTATGTCATCTGCAAATAGTGAAAGCTTCACCTTGTCCTTACCAGTCTGGATGCCTTCTATTTCTATTTCTTGTCTGATTGCGGTGGCTAGGTCTTCCCAGTGCTATGTTGAATGAAAGTGGATAGAGTGATCATCCTTGTCTTTTTTTTTCTTTTTTTTTTTGCATTGCACTTTGTAATTGCACAGGTAGTTTTAAATAAATGGAGAAAGCACCTTCCAAAAATTACACTAGCAGGGAAAGATTCCATCAAGCATTTACTCAGTAAATTTCCATAGTTTTACACAAGATTCTTGATCTTTACGTGAACTGTACATGAGGGAAAGGAGCCCCCTCAGGTAGGTTCTCTGCTTGCAGAAGCAAACTAAAGGACTTAAAATTGGAGGCAAGCCTGGGATGCCAAGAGGAGTAAAGTGTTAAAGGGCCACTCATAAATTTCATGTCTAAGATGCTTGTCTGATGACCCTTACGTAAGAATTTTAGGGCAGACTACTGCCCTTAAGGGTACAACCTCAAAAACTGTAATTCTGGATTGTAGTAATGTATCTGAGTATCTTGGACTGCTGGATGACAAAGACAATACTTGGGGTGACCTATACAGTTTAACAGACAAATACTTTAAGGGAATTCCCTAGCACTGTACACCCTCTACTTTGGCTTTTTTAAATGAAGCACAGGCTTCTTTGCTATCTGCCAGGCAGTATAATGGTCAAAAGAAAAGGGTAACAGCACTGGGTCATTCCTTAGACACTAATCAGCTGAGGAAAGAGTTCATTAGCAAAAGTGTCCTCCCAAGAATGGTCTACACCAAGCAGAGAGGACATGTTGCTCAAGGGAGAGGGGAGCCCTCATAGCCACAGTCACTGTAAGCATCCAGTAGACAGGAAGATGACTTGAGGCAGTGGCTGGATGAAAGTAGATCTGAGGTGCCCAGCTCTGGAATGAAGTCATCTTCTACCAAGTTCTTCCTTCACTGAGACAGTGAATTCAGGGTGATCTTTCTCTGAGGGGCTGAAAGGTGCTTCCTCAATTTTCACTACCACATTAGCTTGGCTCTCTGTCTCAGAGGGTATCTCTAAGACTAGGGGCTTGGTGTATACTTAATCAAAACAAATCAGTTCATTAATGGCTTCCAGCTTGGCTGATGATGTCCCCAGTGACGGAGAAGGGGAGGCTGGTAAGGAACTGGGTCCTTCTGGATGGGCTTCTGAATGCTGCTCCAGGCTGGGAGACTCTGGAGAAGGACATCTGAAGAACATGACTGGATCCAAGTTGAACAGAATGCCCAACAGGATATCAGACTCTGAGTCTGAAGAGTCAACGCTGTCAGAATCCATGGGGAGATGTTCTGGAGGGGTGACAACTGGGCCTGCACCTGCTGCGGACTCAGCAGACCCGGCCACTGGCCTCGCTCCATTCCCCTTGGTCTGGGTCTCCACCTCCTCTTCAGTAACCAGGGCATCCATCCCCAAGCGCTGTCTTAACTCCTGGTTCTCAACTACAGGCCATGAGTTTTCTCTCGCAAAAGTTGATTTTCTAGCAAAAGTTTTTGGTTCCCTTCCTCCAAATCTGCCACTTGCTGTTCCAGCTCACTCATTCAAGCTTTCTTTCGGTCTCTGGCAGTCTGGGCTGCTACTCTGTTTTTCAGTTTCCTCCGCAGCGCCTTCTCCTCGGGGCTCAGGCGCGTGAGGCGCGTGCCTGGGGCAGACTCCCGCTTGCCGCCTCGGGGCTGGCCCCTCGCGGCTGGCCCCTCCCGGGCCCGGCACCATGAGTGGCAGAGCCCGGTCGGCCGGGGCTCAGGCGGCAGCGGGCTTGCTGGACAGAAGCAGCACTTTGGGGGCCCGGGCGGCCGGGCTCTATGCGGGTGCCACCACCACCGTGGCCCAAGAGTGTCTACGCCAGTGTGCGCCGCCGCAGTCCGCCCTCCTTGTCTTGATCCATAGGGGAAAAGCTCTCAGTTTTGCCCCATTGAGGATGATATTAGCTGTGTGTTTTTCATTTTTTCATATATGGCCTTTATTATGTTGATGTATGTTCCCTTTAAACCGACTTTGTTGAGAGTTTTTGTCATGAATGGATGTTGTACTTTGTCGGATGCTTTTTCCGCATCTCTTGAGATGCTTGTATGATTTTTATGCTCTCTCTGGTGGATGTGATGTATCAGGTTGACTGATTCACAAGTATCGAACCACTGTTGCATCCCCGGAATAATCCCACTTGATTGTGGTGAATGATTTTTTAAATGTATTGCTGATTTCTAAATTTTATTTTATTTTTTTTTTTAAAGCTTTTAAATATAAGTAGTCTCTACACCCCAGGTGGGCTCGGACTCACTACCCCAAGATCGAGTCACATGCTCTTCTGAGACTGAGCCTGCCAGGTGCCCGTTTATAATTTTAGATATGAACTATTTCCAACCCATTTTATTAAGGACAAAGCCCCAAAGCACACCTCAGTATTTGGGAAATGTAAGATTATTTCAGACGTGTAGCACAGAACTCCCGATTCCCAGCAGAGAGGTCTCGAGGATGTTAGAACGAAGTCGAGTTTCCCTTCTCCACGAATTACTGATTAGGGAGACATGTCAGGTAGATTGTCCAATGGTTAACCACTTCTCCAGAACCCAGCACCCCCAAAAGGAGTGAATAGTTAGAATGTTTATGAATGAGACAGTATTTGTCCGGTAAATGTCAACATTCCAGATACTTGAACTTGAAGTGCTTTTGTTTTGTTTTGTTTAGGATAATAGCCACCTGTGGTGAGCTCTTGCGGCAATGTGGGGACTTCGAGCAGCAGCTAGCAAACAGGTAGGCCAGAGCTGTGGGCGATTCCCCGGGATCCTGGCTGGGGAAGAACCTGATACAGCACACAATGACGACATACGGTCAAATGTGAAAGTCACAGGCCCGAGGACTGTCTGTACCTAGATACAAAGTGTCATCATGTCATCATTAAACATTTACTGAGCACCTGAAAGGGATAAGGCTCTGAGCTCCTTGGCAGTGGTCACAAAGTTTTTGTTAGATATGGAAGTTGCAGCCCAAATGAGACCATACGCGTTGTCTCCAAATTATAAATGGGCTGCGTTCCCACTGCTTGTTGGTAAGTGAATTACTGGGACTCTTAAGTTTCTCCATAGAAGCAGCATTATAGGTAGTGGTGAAGGCCCTGGGGCAGCCCGCAGAATCGGGATTCACTCGCCAGCCTTCTGGGTTCTGCAGCGGAATTCTGTGCTGCCAAGGGTTTCCAGGGTCAGCCCTAGGAAAAGTTTCTTCCCCTCCTTTCTCTGTTCTGATACCTGCCGGGGTTTCCCTTGCCCAGAGGTCATCCCGTTCAAACCGGTTTTCCCCTCAGAGGGTTCCAGCCTCCCAGGTTTCCCTTCTTCCTTTTTCCACCTAAATCTGTCAGTTCCTTGGAGCCGGTGATTTCTGTGTTCTCTGGGAGTTGGGGGGAAGAAGTCCATTTTGTACGGTTGTCTGGGGGCCTAGCAGCAGCCCCGTCGCCTCTTTCTTGGGTACTTCCTTATTGTCCTAAAGTGATGTGGGGGGGAGGGAATTTCTGGCCCTGGTCCGCGTGGGGTGGGCTGTGCGCGGTGACACAGCCGCCTGGTGGAAGGTGGGGTGAGTGGCCGAGGAGTGCGGTCAGTGCTCCACGGCAGCGCTTCCTCCGTCCTGCCACATTCTGTCTTCTTTCATTTCGGAGCCCAGGGACTGTCTTCAGGTTCACCGTGTCCCACAGTGGTTCCCGTTCTGGGCAGTGTCTCGCTGCGGGGTGGAACGGGCAGCTGCTGCTGTCCGGAACTCCGGAGCCGGGCGGAGTAGAACCCAAGCAGCACAGGTGCATAGTGGAGTGTGTGTAAATAATATAAACGCCGTGAACATAACCCCCCGCACACGCTCATGCCGACGTGCACACACGCACACGTGGTGAAGGGCGCCTGTAGTGGACGGCGAGTGGGCCCGAGTGTTCGAGGACTCCTGGGAAGGGTTGAAAGTGTAACATTTATGTTTAAAGGAAAGGCATACCACTTCTTACTTTCTCAAGTTCAGTAGTAATTCTAGCCTGGCCCTAGCTCATGGCAAAAATGAGAAAGTTCACGAGTATATGAAATAAAAAGGGAAACCACTCACCCTCAATATTCTCTCTAGAAGAAACATTATTAACATCTGCCCCCACCTATAATATTTATTGAGCTCTGATATTAGGGACTTTCCAGGAATTAAATCTTTAATCCTCCCCGTGACCAAAGAGGTAGGTACTATCCGTCTGTAATTTTACAAATGAAGGAACATTGAGGCATCAAGTCTGGCACAGGTAGTAATTCAAGTGAAAGAAATGATCTGTGGAAATAGCTGCGTCTCAGGTCACGGGACCACGAGGCAGGGATTCGAACGTGGACGTGAGCTGAGGTCACGGGACCACGAGGCAGGGATTCTAACGTGGACGTGAGCTGAGCCGTCCAGAGTGTGTCAGCCCTGCACTGCCCACACCGTCTTTCTCACCCTGGACTTGGGTTCCTCTGCCTGTGTACGGCAGACACCTTTCCATGTCAGGACATACAGGCTTTCCTCAATCTTGTAGTGAAGGTGAATATTACATTCTTAGAGGAAGAGAAGGGTCTGGTTAGGAAGTTGACCCGGTAGTGATAAAGGATGAGCCTCTCTATCAGCATTTTGCAGCCCAGAGAAGCTGAAACTCTGACCCAAGCTTTGGCATGAGATGAGAACGGACCGGGCGTATCCAGGGGAGCTTCTGTAAGAGGTGACATCATTCTTGGAAGCACTGAGCCTGGAAAGGGAAAATGGCGACAGTCACCATCTGTGTTCCCATCGGGGAGGCACAGGTGTGGCAACTGCCTATAAAGCTTATCTTATCTGCCTCTCAATCTCCCCTCAATCTCCCCTGCAGAACCCAGACTCCCTCGGCCCAAGGACCACGCCTCCCACCACCCCTCAAGGTGACAAAGGCAATAGCTCAGAACACTCTAGATTACTTTGGCGACAAGAGTGGCATTGGCTTTGGGGCTCTTAAGATCACTTCCTTGCAGAAAAGGATCGTTTTGTGATGTATGGGCTGAGTGCCACTGGAGGACTTTCTGGTGCACTGGGCAAGTCGGGTGAGCTACAGAGAGATAGACATGACTCCTCTATACTTTCATTGCACAGTGATGGTTTCCCTGGGAAAAGGTCTTCATGGGACAGTTTAATGGGAAAATCAGGTTTGGGGGATCCAGTGTAAATTTACAAGTTTCCATGGCTTGTAAAGAAGTGGGTAACAACCTCCCGTGAAAGGAGATGAGTTGAAGTGGTTGTAAGTGTGACATTGGGTTCCCTCCTCTGTGTGTACTCACTGCTGTCTCCCCGAACACTCGTTAGCACATTAGTGCAGGTCGGATTCCCCCCTTAATCCGTGAGCTTCTTGAGGGTGAGGACTATTTACTTATCTGCTGTCTCCTGTTCCAGCAATGAGAGAACATTTCTTTGTGAGTGTAGAAATCAAGTGTTCATTTCAGTAAGGTTTAGCTCATAGTACTAGTGAACACACATCCTAGGAAATCTGAGTCTGATGATTAGTTCATCTAATGAACTAATTAGTTCATCTAAGAGGAGGCTAGGGAGGAAGAGATATGGTTCATTCTTTGGGAGTTGGAACCGATTCTGCCTTTTTTTTTTTTTTTAATTTGGTTCTCTATTATTTTTTTTAAGATTTGATAGAGAGATAGCAAGAGAGAGAGCACGAGCATGGGGGAGAGGGAAATGCTCGATCCCAGGACCCTGAGATCATGACGTGAGCCAGAGGCAAGACGCTTAACCGACGGAGCCATTCAGGTGCCCTGGTTCTTATTTTAGAGCACACTGTTCTAACATTTTAAACTGTAATCTTTAATACTTAAACCATTCCTGACATACCTATTTTCCTTCAGCGTGGATGGCATACTGGTGCCAGTCTCCTCCTAGATGACCCAGGGGAGGCACAACAGGGGAGCTGATTTCCCAGAGGCAGCTCTCAGCTTCTTGCTCACCAAACCCAGGGTCAGCCCCCATGGGCCAGGCCCTATGCTCCGTGCTTGGAATTTAGACGGGAAGAACACCCTGTTTGGTCCTCACAGATCGTGAAGGCTTGGAAGAAAGGGTGATGGCAGGAACAGGTCGCGGTTTGGCAGAGAAGAGACCCAGCTGAAGCGACCTGGAGGCTTAAGCATCAGGGAGAACCATAGCTTAGTGGCAGAGACAGGCGGCCGCTTGTGTCGGCTGTGGCTCCCCAGGAAGGTGCTATAAACGCGTTCGTTTGTCTGTAGGTAAACGTGTGCCTTGACAGGTTTCACTGGACTTGTTTTTTTAAAAAGTGAGTTCAACCAGAAAGCTGCCAGGGCGATCCTTTTTCATAACATGTTATGGTCAAGGAGGGGTCGGGGAGTCAGCCACACGTGGGATGGTCCTGCGTATGTTCACCTGGTTCTGGGCGGTCCAGCTGCGCTCAGGGAGGACAGCAGAGGCTTTGCAGCATCTGTCAGGGAAGGCCGTCCTTGGCCTTGGTGGAAAGAGAAGATAGAGGTGCAAGCCCTAGAGGTTGGTCGTCACCTAGAACGTTCTCCAGGCGTTTTTTCTTCCTGAGAAATGGGACAGTGCTGGCTTCTCACAGTAGAGCTCTCTGTGGCACCTAAACCACAAAAGTAAACTATACAGGGCAGGTGAACACGAACCCCACACCGGCCCAGTCGTGTGACGGTGAGGCATGTGGCTAGCGGCGTGCTTCGAGCTGCTGTCCCCACTCTCCCACGACCGGCTCCCCCGCTGCCGGTGGCTCCCCATGGCTTCATTCCAGATGGTGATGCCCGCGGAGCCAGAAAGTGCTGCACAGAAAATGCACAGTGTCCCAGATCGTAATAAACTGACGACGGCCCCTATGTAGGCTGTCTGTCACGTTAGGAAGGTGGCAGGTGCTGGCGGACTGAGTGTTAAATAGGAACTAAAAGCACCTGGGGTCTCGTGTGCACCCGAGGTCCAGCTTGTTCCTCAGCGGTGTGGGATGTCTTCCTTTTATTAGCAAATGGACCCGAAATCAGTCTCCCTCATCAGGATATCCTGGGATTTAGGAAGGAGCAAACTGAATGCTCCCAGGGGAAGGTTCCGTACAAATAGCTCAGGGCGTAATGGTCATCACTTTCATTTCAGGATTTTGTCTACAGCTGGCAAGTATCTCTCTGACTCCTACAGCCCTCGGAGCCTGGCCGGGTTTCAGGATAGCATCTTGACAGACAAGAAGAGCTCTGCCAAGAACCCATGGCAAGAATATAATTACCTCCAGAAGAATAACCCTGCTGAATATGCCAGTTTAATGGAAATACTATATACCCTCAAGGTATGAGACCAGACTGATGGCATTCTTGTCACCCATTCCCCAATCCAGGCTTTTCGGCTCTGCGTGTGGACCGCAGTCTGCCGTGTGCCCTACTGCCTCCTCTCGGTCTCGTTTATGTTGCGTTTTAAGGAGCTAACAAACTAAACTGGGTGGGAACGAATGGACGTATAGGTGTGGGAGTTGGAGAAGTGGAGCTTTATTACTGATGGAAGGCAGTAGAACCCTCATGGACAGCATGACTTCAGGTGTGTGGCGATGGGCTTGCCGTACTGCCCTCCAGAGTCAGATTTGCCAGGAGCATGGCTGGGTAGCCCCTGACCCCAGGGCAGGGACAGGCCCCTGTTACTGAACGGCAGAGAGGGGACTACAATGTGGACTGCCCGCTAGTGGGGAGAACCCACAAAGGAGGCCCCCAACCCTGCCAGGAAGGAAATCGATCCTCCTCGTGGCAGTAGGAGGACCTGAGGATAAGTGTTCCCTTCTGGCCATCCCTTTAGCTTAAGCTCTTGGTATGCCTATCACAGTGCTGCTCTTTGAGCTCTGGGCCTCTTGGGGCTCCAGGGATGGAAGAACCTCCCAACACGTGGAGTGAACCACACAACAACCTATGAATGGCCCCAAGATCCTAAGTGGACTGTAGCATCCTTTCCAGAACCATCCCCCCACCTGTCTTGGTGATAGGCAGAGGAGACATTGCTGTTCCCTTGAAACCAAATGCAATCTCATCGTGTCCGGGTGGGCCTTGAGCTCTGGGGGTGACAGCCCAGTGAGCCTCTGGACGTGTCTGCGCCTTCATCTGCCCTCACACGGTCTCCCCATCGCCGTGCACTTTGGCCCGCCAGTTGGCTGCACTAGAGCTTGACAAACACTTAAAACAGTTGTGCAGGTTCATTCATCCGTGTTTCCGTGATTAGGTTAAAGCAACTCTGTTTATCTTTATTGCTGATCTGGTTTAGTTTGTTGTAATCGGCTCATTTATAATAGCAAAACTAAGGTTACATTTTCCACCTCTGTATTTTCTCAGGCTGTTTGGAATTCCTTGGAACTCATGTAGATTGTGCGTAGTCTGCCGTACGACCGAGTGTGACTGAGCTGACCTCGCTGGGAGGTCAGGCTCCTGTCCCTCAGTCTTGTTTATACCTGACACTTCTGATCATTTTCTCCCTCTGCCTCTGTCCCTGAGGGACATTCACCAGTTAATTTTTTCCTAAACTGCCAGTCCCTGAGCTTTTGTTAGCAGATGCATCAGAATTACATGAAAAAGTGAGCTAAAATGTTCCCTGCACCCCAGAACCTTGCTGGGCTCTGATTCAGTAGCTCTGAGTGCATCTATAATCCTGCATCTTCCACAGGGGGTGCTGGGGCATAGTCGGACTTGGGAACCACTGCTGTACTGAACCACCACTTCAGTTTTTTCCTTTCAGGGGCTTTTCTTTTTCTTTTTTTTTTTTTTTTTAAAGATTTTATTTATTTATTTGACAGAAATCACAAGTAGGCAGAGAGGCAGATAGAGAGGGGGAAGCAGGCTCCCTGCTGAATAGAAAGCCCGATGTGGGCCTCGATCCCAGGATCCCGAGATCATGACCTGAGCTGAAGGCAGAGGCTTTCAACCACTGAGCCACCCAGGCACCCCCCTTTCAGGGGCTTTTCAAAATGTTGAACGAGCTGATCGCCTTGGTTAGAGCCAGGCCCTAATATTTTTTTGCATTATCTCGTCTTAGGAAAAAGGGTCCAGTAACCACAACCTGCTGTCTGCGTCTCGCACGGCCCTGACTCGCCTTAACCAGCAGGCCCACCAGCTGGCTTTCGATTCCGTGTTCCTGCGCATCAAACAGCAGCTGCTACTCGTTTCCAAGATGGACGTGAGTTTCCCACGGACCGCAGACATCCCCCTGTTGGGCCCCGGCTCCTCCCGCCATCCCCCCCCACCCCCGCCCGGCCCCCAGGAGCTTTAGGAGGAAGCTCTCTAACTCTCCTGACTTGGAAGTCCCACAGTGCAGACTCACTGTTCCCTTGCAACTCACTGCTTAGCAAGAATGTCTTATCTTAATTGGAGTCACTGTGATGCCTTATTTTCATCCTGCTTCCTGGGATGATTATTATTGCTTGATTAACTTTCACCTTTCGGAGCAGCGTAGCTGTGCCCTCTGCGGGAGAAGTGAGGCAGATTATGTGCCACTGGATAGGTTGGGGCAGGTCAGAGGAGCTAATTGTGTCGTGAGATTGCATTCTTTTCATGAGCATTAGTTCTGGAACTTTGCCCAGGAGAGTGTCTTACCAGATCTGATCTGGTGATTTTGATGGGGTTTGAGGGGGCTGCTGTTTTCTGTCCTTGATGGCTTTGCTCTCTGGCTGTTCCCGGGGCGCCTCCCTTCCCTCACCTTATACCCTTTTCTGCTTGTCCTGACTCCTTTAAGGGACTACCCATCAGTCAGATCTCTACCTGCTCTAACTCCTGTGGCTCTGGTCTCTTCACTGACGTTTGGATTTCTGGGCTGGGATTGTGAGAAGGATCCAGTTGTGGGCCTTTAATAACTGGGAGATCCTTTTTAGAAGGCAGCAAGAAGCCATAAGGCATCATTACAAGTTCTTTGCTTCTTGCTGCCTTCTGGAAAGCATCTAAGACCAGGGCTCGAGGGGCACTCGTTTCTTCACTGTATGACCTGGGTCCAGTCTGTGGATCTCTCTGGATCTCAGAAACCCCATCCGTGAAACAGTGGGGTTGGACAGTGGATTTTCCCACAGAATGCCATGCGATCTGCTGCAGTCAGATCTGTGTTTCTGGCGGGGGGCGGACAGTGGCGGGGGTGGGCGAAACTGGAGAAATGATGTCCCTGACACGGTCCCATGGGCCTGGCTTCCTGTGTCAGCCTCATGAGATGGGGACACACTGATTCTGACCATGCAGATGTGTGAGGATCACATGACATTTCATAGACGATGGGACTTAGCCCTACAGCTGCCGCAGTGTACATGCTTAATGATTGCTGGTTTTCTTTTTCTCTGTGATTCTCATTTTTTAAGAGGAATGACAGTTTTTTAAAGTAAAAATTGCACACACTCCTTTTCAGAAATTCAGGCAATACAGGATAGTACAATGAAAAAAGCAGTAAATCCCTTCAGAATCCCACAACGTAGAAATGCCACGAACGTGTGGTACTTATCCCCTAGACGCCTCTTCTGGACGGCTGGATGGGCACCACTGGGCAGGTAGATCTGTAGAAGAAATGGAACTGGACTACACGTGCTGTTTTTTTAAAAACCAAAATATATACAATATAACAGTTATTTGAACTTGACTAGAAAAGGGAGACAGGAAGTGAAAGGAGTCGTGGAGCCTGAGATAACGGGCTCCTCCCGACAAAGGTATCAGCACCCAGAAGTTCTCTCCAAAGTTGCACGAAAAGGATTATGAAAACTGTTAAGAGGCCAGGGTCCTTGTTTTGGGTTAGTCACCCTTCCATGTTGCGGAGCTGCTGGTGCTCGTGGAGCTGCTGGGAAAGTTGCGGCCCTTCGCATTCTTCATACTTCCCATCCCCCGCCCCCAGAGCTGGCTGCTTTATTATTTTTCTTAGAGCTTAAAAAGGAATTTTTAACTTTGTCCAGTCATTTTATTGCTAGTAGTAATGCCATTGTAGTTTTGAAACGATTTCATGTGGATTGTAGGATAAAACATTCATGGGAATGTTAAGAACCAGGATATTTTTTTTAACCTCTTTTTTACTGCAGTGTAATTAAGATACAGTGTTACGTGAGTGTCAGGCGTACAGTGCAGTGATCAGTGTCCCCGGCTCAGTGCTCCTCGCGAAAAGTATGCTCTTGGTCCCCTTCACCTGTGTCACCCATTCCCCCACCCCAGATCCTAATGTCGTGACCTTCTGTACTGGAAGGTCGTTTCTTTCTTTCTTTTTTTTAAGATTTTATTTATTTACTTAACAGAGAGAGAGAGATCACAAGTAGGCAGAGAGAAAGGGGGAAGCAGGCTCCCCGCCGAGCGGAGAGCCCGATGGTGGGCTCGATCCCAGGACCCTGAGGTCATGACCTGAGCCGAAGGCAGAGGCTGAACCCCCTGCGCCACGCGGGCGCCCCGGAAGGTCCGCTCTTCCCGCTGCTCTTCCACCACCTCGCTGTGCTCGGGCTCTGGGTCGCTTGAATCTGACCTTACTCCGGCCGTGCTGTGACACCGCGGGACCCTGGGAACGGAGACAGGCAGCTCAGAGATTAGGAGGAGCTCTCCCAGAGTCGCCAGGGGGAAAGCACACAGCACAAACGCAAACACTTCGGCCGTAAGGATTTGAAAATTAAACCCTGGTCATTCAGTGTTTGCTTTTAATGTTTGCCGGTGAATTGTATTCCCCTTTCACAGCTGAAGAATATAAACCAACACTGCAGTCCATTTCAGAATCGACTGTTAACGTTTGCTCACATCACCTGGTGACAGATGAGACGGAAAAGCCCCTATGAAGGAACTTTTCAATTAGATTTTGAACAATTGAAAAATACCCTGCAGCATTTCCCGGTCGCCCTACTTGCTCAGCGCCTCCTGGTTCGTCCACTGTCCACCCGCCCTTCTTGCAAAACCCCCTTTGATTGTGGCCGCCCCCCCCCCCGCCCCCGCCGCCCTCTGCCTGGCCACTCTCCTCCTGCCTCCCCATGGAGCCTTCCCAGGGCCTCCTGCCCGCTGTGCTCGTCCCCTGCAAGTTCCTGGGGGACACTGCTCCTTCCCTGCAGCCCAGCCCCGAGGTGTGGCTCCCGTTCTCACAGGCAGCGCCCTCCCTCCCGCACGGCTCCGCCCCATCCCTACAGCTCCCCAGGCCCAGGAGAGCGGTCTGTCTGTCAGAAGTTTATTAGGGAAGTTTTCACACAAACGTACAGTGGAGAGAAGAGTCTAACGAACCCTACGTCGTCATCACGCCCCTTCGACATGGTCAGCGGGTCGTCTGTCTTGTACATATATCCTTTCTCTAAAGCATAACAACGCTAAAAATAATCACAGGACCCAAATCACCCCTAAGTTAGAAATGATTTCTTAATACCATTAATCAGTGTTCAAATTTCCAGTTGTCATAAAAGTCATAATTTCACTGTTTGAGGCAGGATCCAGGTTTGTTCTGCACGTTGGGGTTGGTCCATGTGTGTTCTGTGAAGTGCAGGCTACCTCCTCATGCCGCCTCCCCTCCCGTCCTCCCCTCCCCTTCTCTCTGCAGTGGATCTGTTAAAAATCAAGCCCTCTCTTAGCCCATTCGGAGCTGTGCCGCGTCCTTCCGGTCTTCCCTCTCTGCCCCTCAGGCACTCTGCAGCCCACTCCTCCTGTACTCACCGGTGCTCACGGCATCACACCTCGCCTCTGCCTCAGAGAACTCCCAAGTGGAAACCTGTGCACGTGCACGTGGGGGAACGCATGGGGGTGCACAGCGCGGGAGCGTGTCACCGGCTCTTGGTTTCCCAAGGAGCGCAGGCACCAAGTCTTACCTCTTTTGGTCTCCTCTCCCCCACGGGGGGCCCAGGGCTGTGCGCGTCCTGGGCACGCAGTGTGTGGGGGTGATCACAGTGCTTCCTCTCCGTGGGTGGGAGTTAACTGATGAAAAGTAGGCTATTTTGAAACAGAGGAGGATTCTCGAACAAGAACAAGGAGTTTAGAAAACCAGGGGCGGAGGTGGGGAAGGAAAGAACTTGTCTCAAGCAAAGAAAATAAGAATTGAGCTGCTGCTGGGGAACACGGGGAGGGAAGCTGAGGCTTAGGCTGGGCTGGGAGCCCAGGGGTGGACGTGACCATGACATTCCCGGAACGTTGCTTAAAGGATCAGGCAGCCTGATGGCATCAGGTGGCTGCAGAGGGCAGCTACAGGGTGACCTGGGAGTTACTCCCGGGGCACAGCCAGAAAGGGCCTTGTTTTCCAGGCTGGCTTTAGGGTGACTCAGATTGGAATTAAGAAACTAGATTTCTGTGAGGTGTGCCAGGCTGAACTCTGGAACCACGTACATGCTGGTAATTTGCCTGGCTCTAGAGAGCCCGTTGGGAGGGCTCACAGCACGATACCGTAGACAGTCTGTATTTGAAATGTCGAAAGGAAGAGCATCTCCCCAGACAGAGGGGTCACAGAGAGGACAGGGGGCAGCTGGTGGGGTTTGGAGGTTCCCCCCCATCCCTTTCCCTCTGAGCTCTGAATCCATTTAGAAATAGATCTGGAAGGCAAGTAGAAATAAAAGCAGTAAAACAGTGTGGGGGAATGTGGGATTTATGTGGGGTCTCTGTGGAGGATTTGGGGGCACTCCTAGTCTCATTAGAGTGCTGAGGACCCAGGCAGCTCTTAACCTGGTGTGCCCACCCAAGTAGAGAAACTCAAACCACAGGGTAACTGGCTCTTTGCTTCACGGTCTGAGTGGGAGCAAGAGATGGGATCTGTTCTCATCAAGTAGTTCTGTTGAGAAGGCAGGAGCTCCCGTTGGATGGGTCTGCAGGAATTCGGAGAGAGAGGCGGGCTTCAGGGTGATGACTTGAAGAGAAATCCTTGGTCTCTTGAATAGTGACAATTCCCAAGACTGTCACTGAGCAAAGGCACCTCTAGGAAGGCTGCATTCTTCGAGTATTTTCCGGCATGGGGTGCTTTCCCGGGCCTCCTGGTTTCAGTGACCTTGATCGCTTTCTCTCCTTCCTGCCCTAGAGCTGGAACACAGCAGGCATTGGCGAGACCCTGACTGACGACCTGCCCACCTTCAGTCTCACGCCTCTGGAGTACATCAGCAACGTAAGAGCTGTAGGGCGCTTTCCTCCGGGGCAGTTGTAACCTTGCAGACCTTGCCTTGTCTTTGGATTCTGGGCCTTTGGGGAAAGCAGTCATTACCACATTGGTGCTTGTGTGAACCTTCACTTTTGGGTTGTTTCCTTCCATATCCAGGACTTTAAGGACAGGCTTATTCAATCAGTGGACGAAACACAGGCTGATTTCAAAACCTAACACGTACCCCTCCTCCCCCTCCCCCGATGGGCGATGTGGCTGGCACCTAAGGGCATCCCAGTGTGAGTGCACAGAGGAGATTCTTGGGAGGGCAGGAAGCAGGTGGCCACATTCTTCTCTGCGACTTTTCAGAGGAACAATGTGTGTGTAGTTCTGAATTCAAATTCAGCCAATGTGTAGTGATAGCCACTGTGCACCAGGCATGGTGTGGAGTGTTCTCCTGAGTAATTTCACAACAGGAAAGATATCTCTTAAGAATTGTAGTTCTGGAGACTCCATATTAACAAAGTACAGAATAAACCCTACAGGGGAGCCGGGCACTTGGAGTCCTTTTCCTCCTCCTCCGTTCACCCCTGGGAGGCAACGGTCCCCCTGCACGTGGCCTTTCTGGTTGCAACTTCCCGCATCCACCTCGGCTGCTCTTAAATACCAGGTAGGAGTAGAAGACTCCAGCCACGGGCACCTCACGCTGTGGGAGACTTCTGGACTTCTCCAGGGCCATTCTGAGATAAGCAATTTCTTCTGCCTAAGGCTGTCACTTAGAACCCACTGCTTTCTAAGTTATGGTTCTATTGTAAGAGGTACAAAGGAATTTTAGATTTTGAAAATAGCTGTGGTACAGTTGGAAGTGTCTGGTGATCCCTTGGGCGTGGAGGATGGCCTTGTTCGCTCTGTTCACTGGGAGCAGCGTCGAGTTCAAAATGGCAATCCCTCTCCTCCTGTTTCCCAGGGCATGACCTCATAAAGCTGTACTGATGAAACTATGAAGATGAGCGTCGGTTCTTCCAACCAATGGGAATCCTCTTATTTTTAGAACTGAGACGCTGTGTGTTACAGTCGGAGTGGATTGAGGAAATGATGTTGCTGGAAGGGACTGGAGAGGTTGTTGAACGATTTTACAGTTGAGGAAATTGAGCTGTTGGAGGAGTAGGGGAGGCCCAGATTAGTATCCAGGCCAGGGCCCTTGTCCACCTGCCGTAACCCCCCATGAGTTAAGGTCTGTACCTGGGGGCTGATGAGCTGAACTCCGGAAATGAGCACTTACCGGACACACGCTGTGTGCAAGGACAGTGCGCGGCTCATATCACCGCCGTGAGGTGGTGCATGGTCCACACAGACTTTTATCTTGACAGCAACCATGTGAGCTGGGTGGCGGTAGCGTTCACGGGCAAGCAGTGAGCTTCTGGGCAATGGAGAGGGGCCGCTCTGTTAGGACGCCGGGCGCTCTGTGCATGTATCGTCCTTGGCACAGCTGTCTGAAGTCAGTATGAGACTGTCCTCCTGTCAGAGATGCTGATCCCAGGAAGATCACACAGCGGCAGAGCCAGAACTCAGACCCAAGGCTGTCTGACCACAGAGCTCTTCACTCTCCCAGTGTCACTGAGCTTACCCAAACCGAACAGCAAGGAGTATGTATTGAATACGTGGGAAGAGCAGACAAACGGCCTCATTGAGCCGGTAGGCATCCCTTTCCACACTGACTGCAGAAAGATGAATGTGGACAGAATTCCCGAGGGAGACCTGGAGTCGTGGGGTCTGTCTAGCAACCACAGTGGTCCCCACAAGCTCAACCAAGCAGCTGAAGTTTGAGATGTCAGATTATTGAAATTTTGCCCCCGAACGACACTCTGCCTCGCCGGTGATGCCCTTTCCCGCACAGAGCCGCGTGGGCACTCTAGAAGGGCACCATGGGAGATAAGACTTTGAAAAATGAAAAACAACATAGATGTAAGGTATAACGATCCTGACATCTCACTGCAGGTAAAACTGGGTGTGTGGGTTTAGCCAGAAGGTATGGCCCCAGAGGAAAGCTGTACCAAACACAGGAGTATGCCTGGGGTCCTTGCACATAGTAGGTGTTCAGGAACGCCTGCCACGAGGAATTAGAATGGAGGGATCCAAGCGCAGAAACCAGCATCTGTCTCTTCCTCCGGCCTTGTGGGGAAATGATGCATTTGTTGCCGTGTTCGAGCTGCCGTGTACAGTGACAGCTGTGACTAGTGAGGAAAGTGGCCCAGATGCCTAGTTTGAGTAGGGGATCATACTAAGGAAATGCAAAGAAAAAATGCTGATTGGATTTATGTTACCATCCGTGTGCCTCCTTAAAGGAAGAGCAGACTAACCCTGTTGCGTTAGCATGATGGACTAGAGGATGTTGGGACTTAACTAGAGTCAGCCCACGTTCAGTGTTTGGAAATGTTTGGAATCTCCCTCTGGGCTGGGAGATTTGGGGAGTCTGGGTGTGTGTGAGGCCAGGACAGGAAGATCTTACTTGGATAATCCTAAGGCTTTTAGTTGACAGAATCAGTATCAACTCTAAGTTTAAAGGTATGGAACAAATATAGAACCAAAAAAAAGCAGCAGCAACAACAACAACAAAATAAAACAAAAAGCAAGAGGCTCAAAGACCTTTTTTTTTTTTTAATTTTTTTTAATTTTAAGATTTTATTTATTTATTTGACAGAGAGAGATCCCAAGTAGGCAGAGAGGCAGGCAGAGAGAGAAAGGAGGAAGCAGGCTCTCCGCAGAGCAGAGAGCCCGATGCGGGGCTCAATCCCAGGACCCTGAGATCATGACCCGAGCCGAAGGCAGAAGCTTTAACCCACTGAGCCACCCAGGCTCAAAGACTTTTTAAAAAAAAAAAAACAAAAAAAAAACACAAAAGCAGTATGTTGTTGTGACCTGAAAATCAACCTTATTTTGAAACAAAAACATATACTTACCTTAAAACACAAAACAGGAGTTTGAATAGAAATTAGCGTCTGAAGTATACCCGTGGTGACAGTCATGTGCATCCGACAGATGTGACAAACATTGTGGTATTTGTGGGCTTATCCCAAATGTCTTGTACGCCTGTCTTCTGCAGTTCCCCACCAGCCAAGAAGGCGTTGTCCATGTTTATTTCTAGACTCTGTATTATGAAATCAGTAGTGTTCCCTCCAAATTAATTTATAATTATAAATGGCATTTCTTCCCAACAAAATTCCTTCCTTCTCTTAGATCCCTTCTAAAGGGGAGACGCACAGCCAAGTTCAGAGGACAGGATTCAGATTCTTGCTTGGCCGGGCACCTCTGGGTGTTAGCACTTTCCTGGTTTTGCACCCATGAATAGTCATCATTTATGTTTATTTGCACAGTTGCTTGTCAGTGTCCATTACCTCATTTCAGGTAGAGATTGCACTGAGTGCATTCCAAGAATAGTGGGGCCATGAGTGTGAGGGTGAATCTGTGACGTCCATGCAAATTGCCGTTGATTTTTGTAGGGTCCTGTCATGGCAGTATTAGCACAGGCTGGAAAGATCAGAGTTGGGGTTGCCCCAGGCTTCATGCTTTTGTCTGCCCCCGGTTTGCCTTCACACGAACATGCTGCAGAAATAATGACCGTATGTGGCAATGTGGGGCTGAAAGTGCTTTCTTCTGTTTCAGATCGGGCAGTACATCATGTCCCTCCCCCTGAATCTTGAGCCTTTTGTGACTCAGGAGGACTCTGCCTTGGAGCTGGCTCTGCACGCTGGGAAGCTGCCCTTTCCTCCTGAGCAAGGTGAGCAGGGCCTGCCTGGAGGCCAGGAGAGGCTCACTGTAGCCCCATGCAAACCTGGGGCCCACGTGTTATCCCCCTGGGGAACTTCTGCAGCACAGAGTGGATTAGGGAGGAATTCCCGCAGTGCCCCTCGGGTGGGGAGGCAGGGGCAGGAGGTCCCAGGGTAAATTAGATGTACCCACGGGAGGTGGAAGCTAGCGCTCCAGGCAAGGGTCCCACCTGGCCAGTGCAAGCCCCTTCTTTGGACCATGTGCCGAGTAAAATGGCCCCCGCAAGAAGAGTTTTCCTCATTAGGACAAAAACAAACTCTTCACTGTAGAAGTGATGTTTTCTGTCCAGACGCCTCTGGTTGGAGCTTGTTCCTAACTCTCCCGAGGCTCCTGGATCTCTAAACTGACAAGAAGATACAGTAATTAAAACTATTCCTTTTCCCATTATCTGGGCCCTGACACGTTTGAACAGAGACCATATACTTTCTGATCAAAAATCCTCTTATTCCTAATAAGGGATTTTATAGGCCTCCCTTCATGGGTGGCCTATATTTAAACGGCTCTCCTCTGTGCTTGCCAATATTCAGTGCAAACATACATATGTGTATATATATAAATCTGTATATATTTTCTACATAGTCTGATAGGTTACAAAATGGCATACATTCAGGGAGCCTGAGTGTTTCAGAAAAATCACATGGTATAGAAGAGATTTCAGCAGCTTACAGGAAGGTACAACCCTGAGAATAAAATCACACTGAAAAGTTTAAACAGATGCTAAAAGGCATACCATATAAATGCAAATAAAAAGAAATCAAGAAGGTGATGTTGAATCAGAGCAAAAGATAACAGATGGGACCAAAGTGAGTCATTACATTGATAAAAGGCAGATCCCACAGTGAGCCTGTGACAGTCAGGTACACTTACATGTCAGGTGGCACAGCAGTGAGCGCTGTGAATGAGAAGCTACCCAAAATAGGAGAAACTTTTTTTTCTTTTTTGGTTAGATCAGCCAAACATATTTTATTACATTTGATAAGCGTTTGAAATCCAAGTTGTAATTAAAGCTGATTTGCTGCTTTTGTTTTTGAATGTAAAATAAAAATCAATTTTATATTTTGGTATACATTACATTTTATTGATTATGTTGTCCATATGACAAAAATTTTTATTATTAGCAAGTTATATTAACTATAAAAAATTGAAATGAATTAAATTGAAATACAGAAAGTTAAAACTAAAGATGGAAATTACACAAAAGGAAAGTGATTTATTGATACATTTTATGCCAACTTGGTTATTCCTATCCCATTAAACTATTTGGTGTCATAATCGTAAAATTTTATGATTTTGAGAGACAAAACCACGTGAGTATTGAGAATGTCGTGCACCTCTCTTTCAGGCTTTGAAAGGAAAATTAATGAGGCTAAAAGAGGAATTACTCAGTATAATCAATACACTTGATCACATCAGTACATTGGGCTTTTTAATCCCACAGAGAATAGGCTTTGTCAAATTTCTGTAAATCATTTGTGAAGATGTTACAAATAAAATCTCTGTGAGTTTCATAGGGTCATACACATTAAGGGAACTCATCATTTTTGGAAAGAAAGGATAATTGTATACAAATTTCACAGTTAGCTACAGTACGAGTGAATCGCATCTCAGGGGTAGGGAAGGGAAGACTCTTTGAAAGGAGAGCTAGAAGCTAAAGGAAGTTGAAAGTTGAATGTGAGAGACTAAAGCAAAACAGCGACACGGCTGGTAGTGGCAGTTCATATCCTTGTTGTATAAAAGTGCCCACGGATCAGTAAGAAAAAGATGACACCCCACGGAAAAATAAGTAACATGAAGGCATTCAAATAACCTCAAAACAGGAAGAAATGTGTAACTTTAATAATCCTCAAATGGCTGTGAGGAAAGTAATGTAGGCCTTTATTTTTTTTAAAGTAGGCTCCACGCCTTGTGGAGCCCAGTGCAGGGATTGAATTTACAACCCTGAGATCAAGACTCGAACTGAGATCACGAGTCGGACACTTAACCGACTGAAACACCCAGGCTCCCTGAATGTATGCCATTTTGTAACCTATCAGACTGACTATGTAGAAAATATATACAGATTTATATATATATACATATGTATGTTTGCACTGAATATTGGCAAGCACGGAGGAGAGCCGTTTAAATTATGCAGTTTGGATTTTTGGAGTTTGATACACGTGCATGCACATGCCTACACACAGACCCAAACACGCCGGGTGTGAGACCAGTTACACTGGAGTCCCAGGTTCTGCTCGTCTGGCTTCCAGAACAGCTTCTTGTTTCTTCTTTTTTTTTTTAAAGATTTTATTTATTTATTTGACAGATAGAGATCACAAGTAGGCAGAGAGAGAGGAGGAAGCAGGCTCCCTGCCAAGCAGAGAGCCTGATGTGGGGCTCGATCCTAGGACTCTGGGATCATGACCTGAGCCAAAGGCAGCGGCTTCAACACACTGAGCCACCCAGGCGCCCCTGGCTTCTTGTTTCTTATGTTCCTCTCATATTTTTTTCAAGAATATTTAAGTCAAATCCCACGCATCCTATTATTCCATGCACAAATACACCATCATGTATCCAAGATCGGACACCACCCAACCAACTGAGCCACCCAGGTGCCCCACCAACATGTATCTCTTATTGATGCCGATTATGTTCAAGTTCAAATTCTTGGGCAAGAAAATAGTGGTGCTGTGTCTATGTCTGTTACAGCACACCTGGGTGAGCGGAAGGCCTTATTGTCCCACTGCAAGGAAATAACATACACATTTAGTTAAACTGCAATTGTTTTTAGTCATTCATTCACTTACCAAACTGTTACTAATTGCTGGGCATTTGTTTGGGGCATTGTCAGGAGGGAAGAAACTCCAGCCATAAAGTAAACTTGTAGCAGGGATGGAAAACAGCAACAGGCCTTTCCAGGTATTTCCTTTTTTTTTTTTAAGCCTTTCCCTCTCAACATCATATTATGCAAAATTTCAGAGAGAAAACTGGGAAGAATTACCCAGGGGATTTCTAGCATGTTAACATTTGCACATTTTAAGAACTAGATGGTAAGCCGCCAGTAGGAGCTTTGAGGCTTAGAATAAATGGCTTTTCATAATCAGTGTAGTTAGAAGGTAGTTTTAAAAATCCTTACAAGTCTTTTTCCCACAAGGAGATGGAATGTTGGGAACTTTGAAGTGATGTGTCCAGAGGTCACACACAGCAAGTGCTAAAGCAGGGGCATTTGCAGGGAAACTGCAGTCCCTGTGCCCACCACGTCCGCGCGCTCGGTGGGGGTGCTGAGGATGGGCTGCCGTGGGGTGGGGTCCCCCAGAGGTGGCTCGCACCTGCCGGATGCAGGGCAAAGGTGCTGCCTAGGTGTGGTGCTGGGCCCCCTGGAGGCTTCCTTCTGTGTGGCTGGGGTTACGGGCTGAGGGGACAGCTGGTAGGCCCTGACACAGAGTGGCCCTATGGGGAGGCCCAGGAAGGTCGGGACTACACATTCCCACAATCAGACACAGAAGCCGAGCCTGGTGCTTCATCTAGCTGGCTTTTTAACACCCTCCTCCTTTTTTGTTTTTGTTTTTTTAATTTTTTTTTTTTCAGGGTTCCAAGATTCATTGTTTATGCACCACACCCAGCGCTCCATGCAGTACGTGCCCTCCTTAATACCCACCACCAGGCCCTCCTAACCCCCTTCCCACCTCCCCTCCAAAACCCTCAAATTGTTTCTCAGAGTCCACAGCTTCTCATGGTTCTTCTCCCCATCCGATTGCCCCCAGCCCACTCGGCTGTCCTTCACTCAATGTCCTCCATGTTATTCCTTATGTTTCACGAGTAAGTGAAACCATATGATAACTGACTTTCTCTTCTTCACTTAGTTCACTCAGCATAATCTCTCCCAGTCCCATCCATGTTGATACAAAAGTTGGGTGTTCATCCTTTCTGATGGAGGCATAATACTCCATTGTATGTATGGACCGTATCTTCTTTATCCATTCGTCTGTTGAAGGGCATCTTGGCTCTTCCCACAGTTTGGCGACGGTGGCCGTTGCTGCTGTGAACACTGGGGTACGGATGGCCCTTGTACCTCTGTATGGGGTAAATACCCAGCAGTGCAATTGCAGGGTCATAGGGTAGCTCTGTTTTTAGTTTCTTAAGGAATCTCCACACTGTTTTCCAGAGTGTCTGTACCAGCTTGCATTCCCACCAACAGTGTATGAGGGTTCCTCTTTCTCCACATCCTCTCCAACACGTGTTGTTTACTGTCTTGTTAATTTTGGCCTTTCTAACCGGCGTAAGGTGGTTTGGATTTGAATCTCCCTGATGGCTAGTGACGATGAACATTTTTTCATGTGTCTGTTAGCCATTTGTATGTCTTCTTTGGAAGACATGTCTGTTCATGTTCTTCTGCACATTTTTTAACGTGATTATCTGTTTTTTGGATGTTGAGTTTGAGGAGTTCTTTATGGATTTTGGAGATCAGCCCTTTGTCTGTAGTGTCATTTGGGACTATCTTCTCCCATTCTGTGGGTTGCCTCTTTGTTTTATTGGCTGTTTCTTTGCTGTGGCAGAAGCTTTTGATCTTGATGAAGTCCCAAAAGTTCATTTTCGCTTTTGTTTCCTTTGCCTTTGGAGACATCTCTTTTATTTTTTTATTTATTTGACAGAGAGAGAGAGAGATCACAAGTAGGCAGAGAGACAGGCAGAGAGAGAGGAAGGGAACCAAGTTCCCTGCCAAGCAGAGAGCCCTGCGCAGGGCTCAATCCCAGGACCCTGGGATCACGACCTGAGCCGAAGGCAGAGGCTTTAACCCAGTGAGCCACTCAGGCGCCCCTGGAGACATGTCTTGAGAGAAGTTGCTGTGGCCGATGTCGAAGAGGTTACTGCCTATGTTCTCCTCTAGGATTTTGACGGATTCCTGCCTCCCTTTGAGGTCTTTTATCCATTTTGAGTTTATCTTTGTGTACGGTGTAAGAGAATGGTCTAGTTTCATTCTTCTATGCATAGCTGTCCAATTTTCCCAGCACCATTTATTGAAGAGACTGTCTTTTTTCCACTGGATATTTTTTCTTGCTTTGTCGAAGATTATTTGACCACAGAGTTGTGGGTCCATATCTGGGCTCTCTTCTCTGTCCCACTGGTCTATGTGTCTGTTTTTGTGCCAGTACCACGCTGTCTTGGTGATCGCAGCTTTGTAGTAAAGCTTGAAATCAGGCAGCCTGACGCCCCAGTTTTTTCTTTTTCAACATTTCCTTAGCAATCCGAACAGCCCCTCGTTTTGAGATTTCTTTTCTCACCTGCATTTTGTGTATCTTGCTCCCATATCTTGCTTCTTGTCCTTGCCCTCTAATTATTCCTGCCTGCTTGAAAACCCACAGATCCCCTAGAACCTACGGGATAAGATCTTGCTCCTCCCTGGCCCGCATTGGAGACCCTTCTCAATCCCACAGTGCACAGCCCCATCTCCCACCCCGACGTGCTCACACCCCAGCCACTCAGAGGATTTTTTTTTTCCTGAGTAAAAGTCTCCTGCCCCGAGAGTCCCACTAGCATCCGAGGAGTGATTGCCCGGGGCGCCTCTCTCTGCAGCTCTGTGTGCACACGCATGTCAGCAGCAGGACCATTTCCCACGTGCCCTGTTTGTCCTGCGCACTTCTGTAAACCCGTGTGTGTGCGCCATCTGCCCGACTGCCCTTTCTCCTCCCGTGTGTCTGGGAAACTGTCCCTCGTGCTCAGGAAGCCCGGGGATGAGCTCTCACTTCCGGGCTCCTGTTGGTCTTTGGCGACGCCCTGGCTACAGCCCCGACATGGCTGCATGATGGGGCCTTGTCTGTCCCCCGGCCAGAGTTTGCCTTCGGGGCCGGGGGCAGTGTGGACCTGGCAGGGCCTTAGACGGGACTCGTCCAGTTAGCAAGCAAGCAAGTACCTGCCACTCTCTCGGTCCCGCATGGGCGCCTCGTTCCCCACCCCACAGAGCCACCCCAGGCCTGGTAGGCTTATCCTTTCCTGGGCCAGGGTCTCAGGGAGGGAGGGTTATGCCCCAGACCAGCCACCCTGCCTGGCTGCGTTGCCGGCCACACGACCACCGGGCCAGCGGTCCATTTCCAGGGTGGAGGCCCTAGACCTCGTGTTCTTAGCTTTGTGCTCAGTTATGTTCATCCTATTTTTGGTTTTTAACTTTCTGGTTTGTGTTTGTTGTACAGATGCTACATGTAAAACAAGTCACAATTTTAGAAAGAAAAACCATGACATCCCATCGGTGAACACCGTGGGGTTTCCATTTTCCCATGTGCAGATGGTATTTGACTTGTAGCTTTGTGTTCTGTATTACTACTGTTGTTATTGGTGGTGATATAGCAGCATTTTGCTTATCTTCTTCTACATGTATTTGTTTTCTCTACTTGTCCGCCTGCTTTTTTTTGTTGTTTAATATCAGGCCTCAGGGTGCAAGGCCTGTCGGGCTAGGACGGCGGCTCCCTCTCCCCATCTCCCTGCCCCAGCCTGACTGGCTCTCGCGACCTTGCTGTTGACCTACAGTCATTGTCTGTTTGCCCTGAGATGGGGTTCCTACGATTCTAAGGGCACCCTCATCGACCCAGGCCTGTTCCCCCAACCCTGCCCGCTCCTGCTCTGTATACAGACTCCTCCCCCTTCCCCACAGGTGATGTGACACGGAGAGTCACCACGTGTGTGGCACTGGGAGTGTGTCACACACTCCATGCTTGAGGCCCAGACCAAGGCGTCACGTGACTCTCACCACAGTCCCGCAGAGTTGGGCTCTCAGAGGCTGGGGAGCACGCAGCTCATCCATGGTGGGGGCCCTGGTCCGGGTCTCCTCCTGCCGCGGTGCCTGTGAGTCAGTCGTTGCCATGGGTCTGTCTCCTGTGGGCCGTGCTGGCTCGCCCACCTTCTCAGCTCATATGGGCTGCGTGTCCTCTCCCGGGGTCCCCCTCCTGCCCCCCCTCCCGGCCTGCGTGGCTGCACAGAGCCCCTCGCCTTCAGGCACGCGGAGATCTCTCTCCCTCACCTGACTGCGCCCTCTCCGGAATCATCTTCGTACTCCGTCCTTACCACCAATTGTTCTCTGTCCCCGTGTTGCCCACGGAGACTGCAGCTCCCTGGTGTGTGCGGGTATTTGGCCCCCGCCATGGGCCTGGCCGCCTGGAGGCAAGACCTGCCGCCGATGGGGTCCTCCCGACCACGGTCGTTTCTGATGCCCTTCCTCCCTTCCCAGGGGACGAACCGCCCGAGCTGGACAACATGGCCGACAACTGGCTGGGCTCCATCGCCAGAGCCACGATGCAGACCTACTGCGACGTGATCCTGCAGATTCCCGAGCTGACCCCGCACTCCACCAAGCAGCTGGCCACTGACATCGGTGGGTGCCCCCGGGGCAGGCGGCCGGAGGGGTGGCTGTGGCCCATCGCATCGGTCGGTGCCCCCACCCTCCAGCTCTGGGCTTGGCTGCGGAGCTTGTTAGAAATGCAGACTCTCTGGGCCTCGTCCCCAGAGATTCTGACCTGGAAGTCTGGGTTGAAGGCTGGACATCTGTATTTTGAAAAACGTCCTGGGGGATGCTGGTAGGCTGCCCTTGAGGGGGGCTTCCATGAGGTGGGTTGAAGTGAGTGACACAGACTTGCCTTTGCTGCCTGGCCTGCTGCTGCTTCTGTATAATTCCCCGAACCAGTGCTGATTAGGCTGCCACTGTGTCCCAGGCATGCCAGGCACTGAGCCAAACCCTTGTACCCACATTGAAGGCCACCTTCAGGGCCCCCCTGTGAGGTCGGTGCACAATGGAGGTCCCCCCCCGCCCCCAGTGCTGGTGAGGACACGGAGGCATAGGACAGCTGAATAACAAGGCCACATACGATGCCTGTGTGCCTCCCTGGTCAGAGGGCCACATGCCCACCTGCTCCTGCTGGCGCCCGCCCCCCCACAGGCGGGGCCCTGAGGTTGTGGATGCTGTGGGCAGGAGGCAGGGGAGTCTCCCCAGGGTCTTGGTATCCTTCCGTGGACCCGTCTCCTCTTTACCTGAAGCAGCTCTTGGGGTGGTGGGGAGAGGGTCGTAGGAGCCTTAGAGATCAGCTCCCTGGGGACCCAGACAGAGCTGTGACCTGGACATCCATGGGGCCAAACCAGGCTATTTTGCTACAGAAGAACTAGAAGTGAGGTGCTTTCCTCCGGGTCCCGAGACGGGCCACTAGGGACGGAGCCAGGCCTGGAGTCCAGTGTCCTGACTTCACAGTCAGCCCTGCGCAGTCGCAGAGAGCAGCCAGCTCTTCACTGTGGCTCTGGGCTGTGTTTAGGGAGGAAGGATGAGGCAATCCTGGCGCCCGGAGGCGGCGCCTGTTGGTACAGGCAGGCGCACTGAGGACGGAACCAGTCGGGACGAGCGAGATGCTGGCATTGCCTGCAGGTTCCGGGGTCCCTGTTCTTTCTCCCTCTGTGTTCAGCTCCCTCTGAACCTCTGGTCCCGCTCGGCACTGACCAAGCAGCCATTCCATTCCGTGTGAGCCACAGAGCCTGGAGCCTTAGCCACTCCCTGGGCTTACTGAGCTTCCGCAGCGGGGAGCGTGGCCAGGACGGGCTCCCGGATGAGCGGAGCTCAGTTTTACAGATAAACTCATGCGGGTGACAGGTGCTGGGACACCGCTCAGCCTGAGTTGGACGTGAGCCAGCCAGCCCGCCAGGGCAGAGCAGGCACCTCCGGTGGGCTGTGGCTGGAGCCGGCCATGGACAGAAGGGCAGCAGGGGCTTTGGTGGGGGGGTGCTGTTCGCTGCCCTTGAGGATGGGATGAAGGCGGAGCCAGAGGACACCACAGAGCACTCCCCTCAGGTCTGGCTCAGATGTGCCCTGCGGGGAGGAAGTCAGGGCAGCACTCATTTGTTACCTGTGACACATCGGGTGCTCCTGTGGCCTTTGGCCCATTTCATCCTCTTGACAGTGCAGCATCGACGGATGGATGCAGGGCCTCAGAGAGAGGGGTTCACCGAGCTCACCCCAACCTTGGAAACCAGTTCTCACCTGCCGCACTCTGCCAGTGTCGCACAAGCTTGCCTGGTGGTTAGAGTCGTGGGGCTTCTCTTAGAAGGATCCTGGGCCCTCTCTCGGAGTTTCTCACCGATGTGGTCTGGGGCGGGCTCGGGAATCGGTCTCTAGCTCGGGCCCCAAGGGGTGAAACGGGAAGTGTGGGAACGTGCAGCGCACCAGGCCCCGAACCCGGACACCGTCCTTGTCTACACGGGGAGCTTGTGCTGGGAAGTCTTAGTCGCTGCGCGTATAAACCCGTGTGTCCCCGGACTCCTTGGGGTCTCCATGTGGTCAGTGGAGTCCCCTGGGGAGTGTGGTCAATAGCTCAGGAGTCCCAGTGTAGCACTGTAGGGGGTGGGCTCGTCCGGCTGCAGAGCTGAGTGTGCAGTGCGTGGTGGGGGAGGGCCAGTCCTATATGCAATTAGAACTCCCAGATTTGGGCCAAACTGACAGGGTTTCTTTTTCGTTCTTCTTCTTCTTTTTTTTTTTTTTTTTTTAAGATTTTGTTTATTAATTTATTTATTTGAGAGAGAAAGTGCAGGGGAGCAGGGAAGAGGGGCAGAGGGAGAGGGAGAGAGAGAATCTCAGGCACACTGTGTGTCGAGTGTGGAGCCTGACGCGGGGCTCGATCCCAGGACCTGAGCTGAAATCCGGCATCGGATGCTCAACTAGTTGGGTCCCCCAGGTGCTCCTAAGCTGACAGTAGGTTTAATCCTCTTGGAAAACCGCTCAGAGTAAAAAGGCCTGGCTGCTCGGGGCAGAGTGGACACCTGGCATTTTGGGGGGTTCAGGGTGGACGTCTGTCTCCGTCCCACTTGGTGCTCAGTCTGTTGAGCTGTGTGTGTCTGCTCCCCATCCGTACAGACTACCTGATCAACGTGATGGATGCCCTTGGCCTGCAGCCGTCCCGTACCCTTCAGAATATCGTGACCCTCCTGAAGATCAAACCGGAGGATTACAGGCAGGTCAGCAAAGGCCTGCCCCGTCGCCTGGCCGCCACAGTGGCTACCATGCGCAGCGTGGACTACTGACAGCCCCCCAGTCCCCCAGCCTGGTTGAGAAGAGGCCCGGGGCTGGGGTTCCGGGGTCACAACAGCTCTCCAGAATGGATTTGTTCAAAACTTCTGCCTGGGATTGGGCATGGTTCATTTCAAAAAGACTTGTTTCGTTTGTATAATCAAAAGGGGGGGGGGGTTGTAAATTAGAGGCGTATTATTTATTAGAGCAGGATTTTCAGATGATTTTCTGAATGATCCGATCTGAAGATTGATAAATACCGTGAAATGAAAGAAGGCTGTTTTCTTTCCTTTGCTCAGTGAATATTTGGGTGCCTTCCATGTGCTGTGCTCCAGGCCCTGGGACACAGGCCAGAAAGGAGGGGGGAGAATCACCAGAGAAACCAGCGAGGAAGAGGCATCAGGGTGGAGGGCAGCCCCCAGACCCACAGATCAGAGCCATGCCTGGCAGCGAGGGACCGATGCAGACCAGGCCCTGGGTCACATCCAAGGTCAGCGGCATGGAAGTAGGAAATCAGGTTAGAGGGGAGCTGGGGGTCAGATCATGGACCAGCCTGCCGGCCATGATGAGGATTCGAGCTTTTACTTTGTCTCATTCGAAAACTCAGCGGGTGTTGGGGACTCTCAGGTGTTTTTGCCAGTAGCTTCTCTGTTAAGACGAACAGAAAAAGGTAATTTGAGTGACTCAAGAAAATAGCATCTGAGCTTTCTCAAGAGCAGGAAGTCCTGTGGCGCCAGCTTTGGGCAGTAACTCAGTGGCTGGAGGAGTCAGGACCAGGACCAGCACTTCCTGTGATTTTGACCTTTTCTCCACGTGCCGGCTCCTTCCCCCGGGCAGGGTGACTCTTGCAGCCGCAGACATCACACCGCGGTCCAGGGGGAGGGACGATGGCAGAAGGGACACTGTCGCTTCACCCTGGAGGCAAAGGCCTCCCGAGGGGCCCCCATGGCTGTCTCCTCGTTTGCTCTGGTGGGTTCTTGGCCACCAGGCATCCTCCCAGCAGCAAGCAAGGCTGGGAGCGCGGGCAGCAGGACACGTCTAGCTGGGGTTCTCTTGGGCAGGATGGTCGCGGGGCATTCAGTGGCATCCCTGGCCTCTGTCCACCAGACGCCGGTGGCGCTGTCCAGCTGGGACAGCCAGAAAGGTCTCCGGACCGTGCCCAAGGGCCAGACTCCCCTCCAGCATGGAAATCCTGACGTGGACCAGGCAGGACTTTTTGCCTAGGCTGGGCGCCCTGATGCCATGTGCAGGCCCGGTTTCTGTTAAAACAAGAGAAGGGGGCACCACTGTGTCTGTGGGGTCCTTTGTTGGAATTCATGTGTCAGGCGTTCCTGCTGCAGCAAAGGCTTGTTTCTCTCTGGGATGCCTCAGTGGCCCCGGGGATTATTCCCATCTTACACACAAAGGCATTAAGGTGTGGGCGGGTTAGGGGCTTGCCTGGTGCCCGCGGCGCCTGTGCTCCTCACCATGGGACGGACGCAAGGCGAGCACAGGACACCTATCCTGGCCAGGACAGTCAGCTTGTGCTGGCCCTCCGAAGTGGCACCACTGTGCGCACAGCCTCTCGGAAACTGGCCCTCACAGGCTGCCCGGGCCAGTGCCATGCTGTTCCTATCATCTAGGGTTTCCCCACGTTCTGTCCACATACACTGGCCCTGAAAGAACCCGCACCAAGAAAAATACTGTGTTTTCTCATGTGGTGGATCATGGGCTGTCCCTGGCAGGGATCGAGCCTGGGTCCTGCCTTGAAGAAGTGAGAGCTGGAAACCTGGAAGGCAGAATGTACTATGCAAAGTGGAAACCTCTTTGGGGTGACCTTTGTGCCAGTGTCCAGGAGACCTGTTTGATTCTTGGCTTCACCACCTCCCGACTGTGTGATCTTAGGGAAGTAGCTTCCCCTCTCTGAGCCTCATTTCCTCTTGTGAAAGATGGGAGCCACAGTAGTACCTAATCAGGGTTATTTGAAGAACTGGTGAGGTCCGGCAGGGGTAAGGCATGTAACAAGTGCCCCTTCCCACTCCTGCTTCACAGTGTCTCTGAACAGAACCTCTCACAGCTCAGGATGAATGTGTGTCCCGGGCTGATTCAGTGACCTCCATTCTTGGGGCTTTTGCTGGAACACTGTGAAGAAGAAGGTTTCTTCCCACCATGTATAGTTGCTGAGCTGAGGGAACGGAGCCTGAACTGTGCGGGGAGGAGCAGCACGTGGAGAGAACCTGTTTGCGAGGGACATCAACATGGACCTGAGTCAGCCCGGAGCTGGGGAAAGCACCAGATCTAGGTGAACCCCAGGAACAGTCGTACTTGAAATCACTGGACTTTTATTACAAGAACTAATGGACTTCCTCTTTTAGCTTAAGTCAGCTCGAATTAGTGTGACCCAAGAGCTGGCAAAAGGAGCTCAATAATAACCACTGCTCTGCCTGCCCCACAGCTTCAGATGAGACGGAAAATAGGAAAGCTCTGGACTCCTAGAAGGGTATTGTGACTGCTGGCAGCGAGGGGATGAGGCTGGAGTTTCACCTTCGTCACCTAGTGGGGAAGTGTCTGGGGCACCTGACTTCACCTGAGTCTCAATGTGCTTACCCTTAAGATGAGATGATAATGCTTCTCAGTCATTCTGAGAATTAATTGAAAAAAGAGGTACAAAGTACTTGGCCTAGTGCTTGGCATGTGGTGTTTGATACAGTGTAGCCATTGTCTGATAACCACAACAAATAATCATTGTGTGGTGACAACTATCCCTAGTAATAAAAGTAGTAGTCGTGGGAGTTAGCGTGGCAGCCACCGAGAACTGGACCCCAGCCTGCAGACTCGCCTGGCCCCGAGCTGGGAAACCCTGTTCCCCCAGGCCCTCCCCACACAATGCTTCCCAGCGCTGTCTTTGGCTGGAGTGGCACCAAGTCTGGGGCACCGCCTTCCTCCACAGGTGCCACTGTGGGTACTTCATGGGAGGTCGGCTTGTTTGCCTTCCCAGCCAAGGACCCAGGTGTTCCCCAGCAGCAGGGCGGGGCCCTCAGAGGTCCAGGCTCTACAGCCAGCGCTGCTTTGTGACCGGGGCTGGCAGGTGGTCCGCTCTCCGCACCTGACCAGCCCCATGCTTCTTTGGTAACAGCTCTCTGGTCTCTCTTTGGAGAGCCATCAGGGTTCCCATGCTTAACAATTAAAAATACAGGACACGCAGTTAAATTTGAGTTTCAGAAAAACAACAAATGATTTTATTAGTATAATATGTCCCAAATATCTTTTTAAAATTTTTAAAATATGTTTATTCATTTAGAGAGCGAGCGTACACACAGGGGCAGAGGAGGAAGCAGAGAGAATCTGAAGCAGACTCCACACTGAGGCAGAGCCCCATAAAGGACTCGATCTCACAACCCTGAGATCATGACCTGAGCCGAAATCAAAAGTCAGCCGCTTAACCTGCTGGGTCACCTAGGTGCCCCTGTCCCAAATACTACTTGCATATACTCACACTAAAAAAGTCAATTCATAGTCTATCTGAAATTCCTATTTAACTTGGGGGCCTGTATTTTATCCGGCAGTCTTTGGCCTGGTGTCCCCACCACCTGATTCTGCTGGGGGCCGCCTGGCCTCAGGTGTGGGCAGGGTCTGGCCCATCCAAGCAGCCGGTCACACTGATTGGCTCAGAGGCAAGCATGTGACCCAATCAGTGACCAATGAGAGTCAGCCTAGGAACTTGCAGAGACAACTGGGAAAGAGGTCCTTACCCGGTGAGTTTGGACTCGCCGGGGGGACTTTCAGTGTGAGGGGAGCCTGCCCAGGAAAGCTGAGACCAAGAGACACCGTTTGAGGTTCTTGAGATTCTCTCACTTAAGCCAGCTTGAGTCTCATTCTCTTTCTCTCTGTCCTTGCCACCCAGAGAAGAGTGGCGGATGGCACTAAGTCACAAGTAGACTGTGGGGACAACGCCGAAACCACCTGCTTGAGAGCCTTACCGCGGCCAGGCCCTTGCTTTCCAGCCACTATGGATGCTGCTTTTATTTTCTAGAACAAAACACGGGCCACCCGGCAGCACGTCCCCCCACCCCCCACCCTGCCCCCGGGCCCGATACTCTTCCTGCTCCCCACAGATGCTCACCTCACTAAACCCACTCGCAGAGGTCAGCCAAGACGGTGGGGACAGACAGCACAGCCTGCCGGGCTGTTTGTCTCGGGAGCAGACAGTGCACTGGGAAGAAACTAGCCTGCTGCAGGGGACAGTGTCCCAGGGTCTCTCGAGCCAGGCTGGGGACGTCCCAGCCAAGGATCAGGTCAGGTTGGGGGTGTGGGCAGGAACCAAATGAGCACATATTTCCCACATCTATACCCGCAACGTGACCCTACAGAGCCCTCAGCCTGGGACTGGCCAGGAGCTGCTGGTGTCTCTCTAGAGAGACACAGACTCTGGCCTTGGATACCCACTGTCCTTTGGAGAGAGCACCCCAAAGTGAAGCTTGGGGCCACGATCTTGGCTTCTCGGGTGTGAGTTCTGGTTTCCCCGGGTCTAGATGGCCTCGCCCTCACTGTCGGACTCGATGATGTCCAGCGGCTGCAGACGGAGGGAGTCATAGTTGGGAGGTGGGGTGCCCGGGATGGGCACGGTCTGCTCATCAGGGTAGGTGCCGGGGTCGGGGCCAGGCCTGGCCACATCAGGCTGGAAGCCAAAGTTGGTGTGAGCCTCCACCAGCTCGGCCACGGTGGGCGGCGGGCCAGCATAGCGAGCCTGGGCGCGTCTCTGCCGCAGGTTCTTGGTGAAGGCCACCAGCTTGATGACGGTGATCCACACAAAGTCGATGAGGATCTCTCCGAATTCGATGAGGCACAGCACCGAGCCCCCCATCCAGAAGCCAAACTGGCCACCCAGGTTTGAGAGCAGCCAAACAATCTGTGGGGAGCAGGGGGTGGACGGCCTGGTGAGGGTGGGGGTCGGGCCACAGGTTCCTGCCTTGAACCCTGCCTCACGGCTTCCTGGGAGGTAGGCCATTGGCCAGGAAGGGGGAACAGGGTGACTGACTCGACCCACGGAAACCATTTGGGACTCCAGGACTCTCCCAATTCCCCTGTAGGGCTCAGGACCCTCCCCCAACCTCAGGGTGCAGGGTGGAGGGGCAGCGGGGCAGGGCTGAAGTGTCAGGAGCCCCCAGACTCACATTATTGGCTGCCGACTCCTCAATGGTGCGATAGTTGAATTCTTGGAAGTAGATGTTGAGCTTGACCACTCCCTTCCTGTAGGAGCAGCAGGAAGGACTGGTGTCCCCTCCCCAGGACAGACATTCACACCCCCATACACACACACACACATGCACGCACGCACGCACGCACGCACACACACACAGGAAAGACAGCCAAGGGGCTGCCCCAGTCCTCTACCTTGAGCTGCTCACATGTCCACTCCCAGGATGGGTGAGGTCCAAGCAAGGGCCCAAAGTGTGGCCCTCCCTGGTCACTCGGAGCCTTGGGGCCACGAAGGGCATCTCTGCGCAGCATCCGCTCCGGGGGCCCCAAGGACCAGCTCTGAGCTCCCCTCCCCCACCCCAGGAGCGGGGGTGCAGCACACACAGTCGGCCCCGCATGGAGTCCTAAGCCTTGTCCCTTCATCAAGGGACCTGGGGCCCAGGCCGCTGGCTGCGTGGGCTTCCCCTTGGCACCCAGTAGTCCCCAGGAAAGCTCCGCTCTCCCACACCTCCAGTCTTCTCCCTGAACACCTCTGCCTCTCCTTATTTGTCTGAACAGTTCCTGCCCCTCCTCGGAGAGTTAGCTCAAGTCCCCCTCCCTCTCCGGCCACGTGGCTTCTTCCCTGCTGTGCTCCCAAAGGAAAGGTCTGACACAGGCTCCCACCCCCATCAGCCCTGTGGGCCTATTTCTGTTCTCGGCACTGGCGCTTCTTCCCAAGAGTATGGACCTGTGTCTTCTGTGCTCAGTTCATGTTCGTGTTGGATGGAGGAAAAGATGGAGGAATGGGTGGACGAGTAGGTGATGGAGGGATGAGCGGCTGGCTGGAGGGATGGGTGCGCGGAGGAGCAGAGAGATGGACGGGTGGGAAGATGGATGAGTAATGGAGGGTTGAATGGATGGGGGGTGGGGGGGTGGTGAACAGGTGACATTTGGAGGACAGGCTCTCCTTGGCGAAGTGGCAAACCCTGAATTCCATGCGCTGGCTTCTCTCCCATTCCCAGGGCCGCCGCCTCCAGGCCTCCTCCTGGACCTGACCAGTGTGAGGTGTCTGAGTCGCGGCCCTGTATCCAAGCCCCTCCCTTGAGGCTCTGGTTCCGCCCATTCTCTGCATTTCCCCCAGCCCCACCCAGACTCTAGGCTCACCTGCTCAAGGTGATGTTGGTGCTCTGGTCCCGCTCCTGAGACAGGACGTGGAAAATCCAATCCTGGAATCCAAGAAGGCAGCTGAAAAAATATGCACCTGCAGCACCGCCTCCCAGTCACGGGCCCTGCCCCCAGTCAGGGACAGACCACAGCCCCGAAGCTTCCCGAAGCCCCCTGGGACGGTGCTGGCACAGAGAGGAGAAAAGTTCTAGTGCACACTGGCTGCTGCTGCGGGGAGGAGGCACTCTGGGCTCCAGACACCTCCCCCAGAAGCCCAGCCATGGCGCTGGCTCTAACCCAGCTCCGGCCGTCGCGTGTGCTGTGCCTCTGCCCGCGCCACGTCGTCCTCAGCCCGCCGAGGCCAGCTCAGCTCACGCTGCAGCTTTCACTCAAATGTCGCCTTTGCTGGGAGGTCTTCCCTGACCACTCTGTCTAAAGTGCTTTCCCCTGGTTACTCTCCGCTCACCCTGTCTACTTCCTACCATCATCAACTTGATGTGTATTGTCCATCTCTGCCACTAAAATGTAAGCTCCCTAAGCGCCAAGGGCTTAGCCTCTCTCCTTCACTGCTGTGTCCCCAGCACAGCGCCTTGGGAGACACAGGTGGAGGGACAAACAGCCTGCAGACCTGTGCCCAGACCTGTCCCCCAGCCCAAAGGTGGGCGGCCAGGAGCCCGGCCACTCCACCGCCTCACCTCAGAGGCCTCGGAAGGCCAGTCGGCCATGGAGATGGTCATCTTATACTGGGTGTCACTGCAAGGGAGAAGGCAGTCCTGTGGCTGTCGCTGCCCCTGCCAGCGCTGCCCCCCACCCCGGCTCCCCAGTCCCCATGCCCCCCACCCTTGCCCCCCACTTTCTATGCCCCCCACTCCGGGTCCCCAGTCGCCATGCCCCACAGCCCTGCTCCCTGAGTCTCCGTGCTCCTCACCCTGGCTCCCCAGTCCCCGCACCCCCGGCCCCTGCCCCCCATTCTCCGTGCCCCCCACTCACTTGCAGGACTCCTTGCACATGTTGATGCAGGTCTCCCTCTGGGCCACACTCATGCGCAGGCGTGAGTAACAATAGGCTGAAAAGGACGAGGCGGGGGCCGGCGGGGAGAGTTAGAGGCAGGGCGAGTTAGAGGCAGGGCTTTCTACATGTTCTCCTCTCCCTCTTTGGGCCTCCGGCTGTCCCCTGCCTTCCTGGCCATGGCCACCCGAGGCCAGTGGTTCAGTGGGAGGGGGTGTGTTCTCCGTCCAAGCTCTCCTGCCATGGAGGGTCATCCCCTCCCATCCCGCACCCCCTGCCCTCCCCATGTCCAGCCCTTTTGCCCCAGCCTGACTTTGGGGAGCCTCGACCCAAACATTCCAGACTCAGCTCAGCAGGATGACAGCAGTTTTCCCTCTGTCATCCCCACTTGGGGCTGGTGGGCAGGGTGATGGGGTCATGCGTGAAGTGATGGGTGATGGGGAGGGAGAGTATCCCCTCTCGGCTGCATATTTCCTTGGTTTTAAGAGGTGGTGGGGCTCTCTCTGCTCCCCAAAACATCCATCATATTTGGACTCCTGGGCTTCTCCTGTGGCTTCAAACTCTTGGAGGCCACCTCGGTCTCCCCACCCAGCAGCGCACAGAGAGACCCTGTGAGCTCACACCCATGGACACACATGCTGAGGCTCGTACGTGTGGCACTGTGGTTGCACGCACGCGCGCACACACATGGGCACGCAAACCAGCATGCACAGCTGCAGAGACTGGAAGCAATCACACCCATGCGTGAACACACGTGCAGACTCGGTCCTGAGTGCTCCCGTGCATACATACAAATGCCCTCTCCCGTGCATGCGTGCACACACACACACACACGTGCCCTCACCAGCCACTGCACGCCAAGCTCATGCATGTGCAGACGTTTACACGGCACACAAACACAGGAGGGAGGGGAGCCTGGGCTGGGGCGCTGCAGACCGTGGAGGGGCAGGACTGGCCACCACCACCCCCGCCTGGCCCTGCTGAGGACATGGAGCTCTGCCCCCCGCTCTGCGGTCAGAGCCCCAGCTGGCCGGGCAGCAGTGCCCAGGACTGTGCGCTCACCCCAGTCTGGGAACTCCCGGTTGTTGCAGTATCTCTCCCCGCGGGGCAGTGGGTACAGGTAGTGGGCACAGCTGCAGTTCTGGATCATGTGCTCTTGGAAGCAGGAGCGAATACAGGCCTGCGGTAGGAGGGCAGGAGAACACGGCTGTGACTGCGACGCCCCGCCCCCAGCCCCAGAGGGTAGGGGCCCAGGGCAGGTCATGCCGAGGCCAGGGGAGCCGGGGAGCCAGGGAAGAGGTCCCTCTGGCCCAGGAGCTGTACCTCCTGACCCCTTGCAGCCTGGGCGTCGCTGTGCTGCTCGGTCCCTGGTCCCCACGGAGGGACTCGGGCCAGACCCAGCTCTCTGAGGATGGCCCCGCCACCTTGCAGAGCTGGAGCCCCACACAGGACATGGGGCGGGGTGGCTTGGTCCAAATGCCACAGCCAACTCTTGGTAGTTCTTAATAACCAGGCTGCCAGCCTTGATGGAGCAGAGTGTCCCCTCGTGGGGACGGGGGAGGAAGAGTGGATTTGGTGCCCTGGGATTGCGTGGGATGACTCCACTCGTGCTGGGGTCTCAGGTCACCCTGACCTGCTTCCAGCGCACTCGGAGGCCATTCGCAGTCACTCATGGGAGGAGCAGTGGTGACGGCTGCCCTTGTGGGCTAAGGTCAGGGGGGCCTGGCACTGCATGGGGAATGGGAGCGGCTGGTACTCCTGTGTCTCCTCTTGTCCAGCTTCGCGAGTCCGGGCCGTGGAGGAACCCTTGCTCCAACTCTTGCTGTCCCCTGCTCTGGGCCCCTTCCGCCCCAGCTTCTCCTACTCCCCAAGCTGCTCCTTCCCAACCTAGCACGCCCCGTCCTGTTCTCTCTGACAGGGCCACGGCCTCCCTATGGGCACAGCCGGGAGGGGAAGAGCAGGAGTGAGGGGCCAGCGGGGTCGGACGAGGAGCTCTGATCGGGGGCCAGGGCCTCACAGTCTTCCAGACCTCACCGTGTCCCCTGGAAAGGAGGAATCCTCTTCAGGCCCCACAGCAGAGGCTGGGGGTGGGGGGCGGTGGCAGTGGGAGGATGCAAGCAGAGTACCCGACCAGGGCCTTGGTCTTTGCCAAGGTCTCTGACCAGAGGGACGGCTGCATGGGACAAAGCAAGAGTGGAGGTTTTTCTGGAACGGGGTCTCTAAGGCTGGGCCTGACGGATGTCTCCGTGGCCCCCCCTCCGTGCTCCCCACCTCCCTATGCTGCCTGTCTATGCCTTTATTAGCTCAGAAGGTTCCCCCAAGTTCCCCATTGTAGGCAGAAGCGCCTCCAGATAGAAGGCGGCCAAACCAACCGGGGCAGGGTGTGGGGCGCACAGGTCAGCCGGACAGGGTGGGCGGGAGGGCGGGGTGGTGCGCGATTTTCAGAACTGATTTTCACACCATGCGCAGAGCTCGCAGGCACAGAGGCAGGCCCTGGAGTTCCCCTCATCAAGCCTCAGTTTCTTGATCTGCAGAGGCCGCCCAGGCTGGGGGAGAAGGGTCAGCCAGGGTCACGTTCGTCACCTGCGTGGAAGCTTTAGATGGTCCTCTCTGCCGGGGCTGGGTCTTGGGACAGGCCCCCCAGGCTGCCCCTGAAGGTCAGGGCGAGAGGGAAGCCCCAGCTACAGCAAGGGAGATTGAGACCAGATACAAGGAGGGACTTTTCAGGTAAGGTGATGAGACCTTTGTATTGGGGCCTGGACACCCCGATTTCCTCATTCCTGTAATATCCTCTACATCTTAGCATCGCTGTGAGGAGTGAATGAAACACTGAATGTAAAAGGCCCCAGCAGTGCCTGCCCAGCGCACGATGTGCCGGATCCTCTCAGGATATTAGGAATTGTAGCAAGTAAGTGGTCTGTATAATAAATGCTGTTACTGTCCCGTGGGGTGTAGACGGGAAGAAAGGATCATGTAATACACATGAACCCTCAGCACAGCCTGTCTCCCACACAAGCGTTCTTCTTGGGAGACCCCGGAGTGAGATCCCTGTGTTCTGGGCATCCCCAGGGGCACAGCTGCCTGGTGGGGACGAGCAGTGGCTGGCCCTGGGCCCTGGTGAGCACCCAGGGACAGGCCTGGCTTAGTCCCAAAGGCCACAAACCCCACCAAACTACCCTGTGGTCACCCACAAAAATCCAGTACAGCCAGTCCTGCCCAGGCCCAGCCGCCCCGGACCCTGAGCCCTGAGGCCTTGGGCCTGCTTGATGCGGACTGCCAGGTTTCCCAGGTCCCCAGGCCCACACTGTCTTCCCACCTGGATAGAGTAGGTCGTGTTGTAGTCGCTGTAGAGGTTTCGCACGGGAACGTCGGAGCCATTCATGGTGCACTGGCTGTAGGGCTCCCCCATGCGCTCCAGCTTGTCCTGTGTCCAGAGAGGTTGCTCCTGGAGGCCCCGCCCCTCCCCAGGAAGCCCCTTTGGTACCTCCCTCCCAGCAAGCACGGGGGTCGGGGGGGTGCCACAGGCCCGGTCGGTACCAGGCCGTGCCCACCCTCCCCCCCAGCATGGTGGTCCTGGTGGGGGTTCTGGCCAGCAGACACGGCAGGAACGGACCACAAGGAGGCGTCCCCCCTCAGCCCCGCTCAGGCTGCCCTCGGGCCGCGGCCATACCACCAGCACCCCGATGGATGTCTCTGTCCCTGACATGGCGTAGATGCCCTCGTCTTTGATGAAGGGGTAGGACCTCTGCTCGTGGAGCAGCAGCCGGGCACCGGCCGTGGACGTGAGGAAGGGCACATAGTCCTCTTGGCCTATATCCAGGATCAGCTTCAGGCCTGTGGGAAGGTGAGGCTAAGGGCTGCCTGAATTCGCTCCCCAAAACCCACCTGTCCAGGCCTTCTCCCCACCCTCCCAAGGAGACCTCTACGGCCCACCTAGGAAGCTGGTTCTGCCTTGCGAAAATTGAGACTTCTTGCCTTCTCCAAGGCCCCCTTCCTAGCTCAAGCCACCCTGGCTCCCCCCAGCTCCACAATCTCTTTTCCATGTGGCAGGGGAGCAGGACTGCCCTGCCCCACCTCGAATCACATCATTCTTCTCATTCAATCCCTGTTGGCTTCCAAGCTCCTTCCTGCTGCTGGGCCTTTGCTAACGCTGTTCCCTCAAGCATGCTGTTCCCTTACTCTGGAATTATGTCCCCGCCTTCACCCTTGCCCTAGAACCTCCTGCTTTTCCTTTGGATCTCAGCCCAAGTGTCGCCTCCTCCAGACGCCTTCCCTGACTACCAAGACTAGGTCTCCTATCTCTGGAAATTTCCTCCCAAGCACGTCCCTCACTTATATGACTCTTTTATTGTCTATCTTCCTTCCCTACTGGATGGCTCCCATTTTTTTAAATTAATTTATTTTTTAAAACTTTTTTTTTAAGATTTTATTTATTTATTTGACAGACAGTGATCATAAGTAGGCAGAGAGGCAGGCAGAGAGGAGGAAGCAGGCTCCCCGCTGAGCAGAGAGCCCGATGTGGGGCTTGATCCCAGGACCCTGGGATCATGACCTGAGCTGAAGGCAGAGGCTTTAACCCACTGAGCCACCCAGGCGCCCCGGATGGCTCCCTTCTTGAGGGCAGAGACTAGACCCCATATCTTATGTACCAGAGGGCTCTGCTGAGTGGCTAGGACAACAGGTTAGCATTCACCGAGCACTTGCTATGTGCCGAGTGCTGGGCCAAATGCTATTCTGTACACGATCCTACTGGTGCTCCCAGGAGCAAAGGCTTTACAATCCCCATTTTACAGGTGAGCAAACTGAAGCACAGAGAAGGAAAAGGACTTGTTCAGGGTCACCCAGGGGAGAAGGGGCAGTGTTGGGGTTCTAACACAGGCGGCTGAGCTCCTTGGTCCGAATCATCTGTCCCTGTGAAGTGAGTTGACCAGCACCTCTGTGACACACAGTGATTTCGGGGGCACAGGGGCTGGGTGAGGGGCGGTCAGCATCCCCTCTGGGCCCCCCTTGACCAACAGCCCTGATGCTTAGAATGACAGCCTGACTCCCAGAGGCTGGCCGAAGCCCTCCTGAGGCCACCATGACTCTTTCCCCAGAAACAGGCCCACACAGTGGCCTCTGTCATCAACCACTTCTGGCTTCACCCCCTTTCTGTCTCGCTCAAGAACCATGTCACAGTGAGACTCAGTAAGCGTACGGGCTCTGCCATGGGCCAGCTGTGTGCGTGGGCAAGTTCTTTAAGCCTTCAAAGACTATTCAGCATATACCGAGCACATAGGACTTGCCAGCCTCTGTGCTAAGCGGGCGATAGTATTACATCACAATGACTCTGCGAGCTCTACTTGTTAGGCTCTCCTGGGCTGCATATACTGTCTTTGAATGGGGCAACCAGGGCTTCCGGAAGTTCAGTCTTGAGCTCAGGCTCACGGTGTGTGTGTGTGGGGGGGGCGTCCGTGGTGGGGCTGGGGTTTCACCTGGGCCCAGGAGCTTGGGCTCTGATCCCTGAGCTGTACTGCTTCTCAATCCTTGCCTTGCTCAGCAGAAAAATGGGAGCACTGATCCCTAGCCCAGACATTTACAGGAGTTCTAGGAGGGTGATAGAGGCGATTTTGTTCTACCATTCATGGGCCCTGCTCCTGGGCTCCCAAGGGAAACTATAGTGTAACAGTCACCAAGGTCAAAATGACTCCATTGAAACCTCGGAGGCTCTATTTCCGCCCCAGGCAGCCCACATTGTACATCTCCGCTGTTAAATAATCAAAAGGAGCATTCCAAACATAAGGGGGAAAAAAAACACAAACAAACCCTGATTCCCATAAAATTAAAGGCATATAGACTTGCACATACTAAAACCACAAGATAATGTCTATAACTTTCTGGAACGGCCTTGCTCATGATAATTTGTAACCCTTTATGTAAAAACCATATATAATCCCGCTCCAAACACTCCCTTCCCCGAGCACTCTCTTCCTGGTGAAGACTGTGTATCCCCAGCAGCTCTCCTAACTTGGGCTTGAATAAAACGCTTCCTTTCTTTCTAAAATTTTGAAAGGATTTGTTCATTTTGCAGGGACAGTGGAACAGCTCGGCGCACACAGAAGAGACCCAGCCGTGGCCATCCCTCCGTGGGCCACCTGCTGTCTCACCCTGGCCCTGCCCCTTAACAGCTCCCGGTCACTAGGTCTTTTAGCCCCACGTGGTGGGGATTTCAAGCCCCCTGGCTCTGGCCCCAGGGTGAACCAAGACTTACCGAACTCAGCTCCGGGGTTGGCCGAAGGGAGCGCCTTCTCTGTCATGCCCCAGTTGAAGATGTAACAGTTGCCATAATCTGGGTGGAAGATGGAAGTGAAGTTCCTAAAAGAAACACCATCAGCTGGAGAGCAGGGCCCACCCCAGCTGGTGCCTCCCTGACACCGTCTGCTGTCCAGGACACAGGGTGGAGGACAAAGGGCGCAGGGGAGCCACGGAACCCAGCCAGGTGCGCTGCCCAAGCTGGGGACTCACACCGAGAGGGAAGAGGCTGACACGGTGGGGGGGAGAGGGGATGAATCAGGAGAGGGCACCCCGGAGGCTGCGGAAAGGCACAGCTTTATAAGGAGGCACGTGGGGACCCGACGCAGGGTCCTCTCTCATGTCCTGGAAATGTTTCCTAAGGAAGTAAGTCAACTACCACAAGAAACGTTTCCAATAAAGATGCTCATGGCAGTAGTAGTGGTATCCTGCAGTTTCAAAGAATTCAGTTTGAAAAAGACTTTCTTGGATACAGAACATTTCAAACACAAAAAAGTCGAGACAGTGGGCGCCTGGGTGGCTCAGTGGGTTAAGCCGCTGCCTTCGGCTCAGGTCACGATCTCAGGGTCCTGGGATCGAGTCCCGCATCGGGCTCTCTGCTCAGCAGGGAGCCTGCTTCCCTCTCTCTCTGCCTGCCTCTCCATCTACTTGTGATTTCTCTCTGTCAAATAAATACATAAAATCTTTTTTTTTTTTTTAAGATTTTATTTGTTTATTTGACAGAAATCACAAGTAGGCAGAGAGGCAGGCAGAGAGAGAGAGGAGGAAGCAGGCTCCCTGCTGAGCAGAGAGCCTGATGTGGGGCTCGATCCCAGGACTCTGGGATCATGACCTGAGCTGAAGGCAGAGGCTTTAACCCACTGAGCCACCCAGGCACCCCCAATACATAAAATCTTTAAAAAAAAAAAAAAAAGTCGAGACAGTGAAGTCCACCACCAGCTTCAGGAATCCTCACGGCAGAGCCACGAAGGAACCCTTCATCCCTACCCGCTGCGCCCCATCTCCCTTCCATGTGGTTCTCAAGCAAACCTCAGACGTCATGATTTTGTCTATAAACATTTCTAGATGTACCTTGAAAAGTAAGAACTCTTTTTTAAAAATACTGCTATTACCATGTTAAACATAACTAACAAAAATTCCTTCATATCGTTAAATAATCAGTTTGAAGTTCTAACCATCTCCTACGTGTTGATTTTTGTTTTTACAATTTTTAAATCGGGATTCAAATGAGGTTAATGTGATAGGTTGACGGGGCTTTCGAGTTTCTTCTAATCTATGGCTCCCTCCATCTGTTTTTTTTTTTTTTTTCCTTGTCATTTGTCATATAGTTGTTAAAACAGTTCTGGCTTGACCCAGCTCATTCTCTGGAGAAGCAGTAAAGGGATCAACATTTCGCACCCTGGATGAATGAATGAATGAATGAATGGCTTTGGGCAATGCCCACCGGTGGACGAGCACAGGCTGCTGAGGAGGTGGCCTTGTCAGTAAAACACAAAAATCCTGGAACAGGACCATCTATAACCACCATCTACAGGAAATACTGGAGACAGAGGAACAGGTTCAAAGACACCAAGGAAAAGTCAACTTGTAAAATCCAGACCTTGGGGAAGTCAACAGGATAAATATCCCAGTTTCTTCAACAAACACCCTGTGAGAAAGGAAAAGGGAGACAACCTACAGATGAACAGAAACTTTAAGACTTGGGTTGCAACCACAACATGCTGCCTTTAGTTGGATCCTAACTCACACACACAGATGAGCAAAAGGTAGGACATTGATGAGCATGGACGCGACTGGATAGTTGATGGTATCGAGGAATTATTAGTTTTCTTTTTTTGGGTGGGATAATTGCACTGTGGTTTGGTTAAAAAAAAAAAAAAAGTCTTTCTCTCTTGCAGATACATTCTAAGCTTTTTAGAGGTGAAAGACCCTGGAGTCTGGGCTTTGCTGCAGAATGGACAGGACGGGGGAGAGAGTAGCAGCTCTGGAATCGGGATGGTGCATCCATGTGAGGTCATCGTGCTCTGTTCCTTCTGCAGGTGTGTCCTCGGGCCTCTGTTAGGAATCGCTTCACGAATGTCTTTGCATGATTTTATTTTGTTTTTCTTTTCTTATTAAAACAGGAAGGAAAGGGGCCTGATTGCAACATGGTCTTCTAAGCCCCGGATTTGGAAGCCTTGACTGTGCAACTTTTAGGGGCCAGCCCGGGTTGCATAGTTCTGCATGCATTTTCTCATTCGATCCTCAAAGTAACCCCATGGTGAGGTCAGCTGTTATTTGCCCCAGTGTTCAGATCAGGAAACCATTCCTTCCACCTGTGTCCCCCCCAAGCGCTAGCAGAACACGAGGTGGGTCCCGGGCAGGCTGCCACATCTAAGCAGGGAGATGTGAGCGCCTTACTCCATGTCTGGCCTTCGGTGTCCTCAATAGTGAAAGGGAAATCAGAACAAAATCACATTTCTTCACTCCACAGGTGTTTACTGAGGCAGATGCTGGGTTGGGCACAACGGGGGTACACAACAGAGTCCTGCCCTGGACAGTCACCATGTAGCGGGGGGACCCGGCATGGCGAGAGCAGCGTTCTGTCCATGCTCCCCTTCCAGAATGTGCCTCTGGCTTGTCCACCTGTCTCCATGGCTGAGGCTCCCCCTGCAACAGGGTTCAAGCCACCAGCACCGGGCCCTGCTCGCCTCCTACAGGAGCCTCTGTCCTTCCCCTCTTGTTCTAGTAGTGGTCCTTCTAGTAGTCTTGTTTTAGTTCTAGTCCTTCCCCTCTTGTTCCCCTCTTGTTCTGCACGGCGGGCAGGGTGATGGTTTGAACTGTGAATTGGAGAAGGGTACACTTCCACTGGGAACCCTCCAGAAGCTCCTTGCAGTTCCAGATGAAAACACCAATGCCCTATGTTGGTCTTCCCCTCCTTGTCTGTTACACTCCAGCAGCACTCCAAGGTGTTTCCAAATTCAAGGTCCCTGGGTGCCCGGAATATTTTCCGATCCGTTAGCCCAGTAAGTGGCTTCTCCTCATTCTTTGGGATTCACCAGCTCTGAGACCGACCCCCTGCACTCTCCGGGCAAAGTCACTTCCCTCCCCAGTTACCGGATCATTTCTACCTGCTTATTCCCTGAGAGCATGAGTCCAAATTGGAAATTATCCTCTTTAGTTAACTGATGCTTATCAACGGCCTCCTGATTTAGAAGGTAAGCCCAGGGAAGGCAGTTGTCTGTCTTGAAGGAGGAATCACATTTGGAGGCTAAGATCCCGGGCCTGGGAGCCAGCCTGTCTGGATTCCAGTTTCGGCTTTGTCACCGAGTTAACTAGTGAGCTTGGGCTCTCTGAGCCTCGCCGGCCCCACCTGTCACGCCGGGGTAGTTAGCAGCACCCATCCCACAGGACCAAGGCGAGGGCTGGATGGCGAGTGTATTGAAATACTCAGCAAGTGCTGGGTTACACACTCTGTCCTCAGAGCCCGGCCCGCACTAGACAGACACTCAGTAAATATTTGTTGGGTGAATTATAATACGGGATAAGTGGATCAACAGAGATAAGCTTGGAGGAGGGACACCTCATTCTCGCTGGGCTGTGTGTGGGCGTGTGGGTCATGGAAGGGTTCTTGGAGGAGGGGAAGCCCGAGCTGAGACTTTTAAGCATGGCTAAGAGGTAGGCGAGCAGCCTCAGGCACAGAGAGGAGAAAGGGCACATCAGGCCGGCAGCACTGCACAGGCGAAGGCCCAGAGGGAAGGAATCGCTCTGGGCGGGTACTAGCGAGTCTCATCTGCGGATGATCAGGGCTGTGGCCACGGGAGGAAGAGAGCAGGGCAAACCAGCTGAAGCCGGGCACTGTTCTAGAAGGAGAGACCCCGCCCCAGGCATGTGGGGACACAGTGTTCCCAAGAAACCGTCTTGGACATCTGCGGCCCTGGAGCAGGCGGCCGCCGCTCAGGGCGTGGCCAGACCCCCTCTCCGTGCCCAGGGCCATGCTCTCCATCTCGCCGTGTGTGCCAACTGTCTGCTTGTTGACTGTGCCCTTTCCCTGGAGGGGCTGCTCCCAGCCCCTGCCGACTCTCGCTACAGAGCCAGGCTTTTTCCCAAAACACCTTCCCGGGACAGGCGTAAGGCATGGTGGCCCCAGACCGGCGCAAAACCTCCAGAAAAGACTGAAAGGCAGAGCATCCTGGCAGGAAGACGTACAACAGCGGCGGTACTGTGTGGTAGGGGTTGGGAAAGGCTTCCCAGGGCGGAAGCTGGTTAGCCGGTCCCTAAAGCAGTAATAAGCAGTTGCTGCTGCTGGCACATACGTGCCTCCGATCTCGGTTTCTAAATACCGTTCTCCAGGAAAAGGAAGCAGAGCTCCTCAGAGAAACGGCGGCTTCTGGGGCTGGGGCATCATCAGGGGCCAGAAAGCAAGGAAGTAGACCAAAAAAAAAAAAGAGAGAGAGAGATGGGGATGTGTCAGAGAGACACAGGAGCCCAACGCAAGGCCCTGCTGCTAGCCGAAGCTGGAAGAATTTGAGTAAGAAAATAAATAACGTGGGATGGGATCCCAAGGCAAAGATAGACGAGTCGGTACCAGGATAAGTGATTGAATAGCATGAAAAAGGAAAGAAGACGGAACCCTTCCCCACAGAAGAATTCCAAAGAGTCTATATTCCTGCCTCCAGGAGACCAGGAGCCAAGTGCCCCTTGCTCCCTGTCACCCCATCTCCCCCCGAGCGTGGGCTCCACTTCATGATTTGTTCCGCGTGGAAGGGAAGGCGGCCCCCACCCCGTCCCTTAACCAAGTGAGGAAGGTCAATATCCTGGGCGGCGGTGTCCCCCCCGGAGAAGGCTGTAAGGAGGTGAGCACCTCACCTCTGTGCCCTTCTTCCCGCAAACCCATCTAGTCTGTATAAACCCAAATCAAGGACCTTCTATAACACAGCATCTAGGTCCTTCCATCCCCACGATAGCCCTAGGAGGCCACGGCACGATCCCCATTTTCCAGATGAGAATACTGAGGCCCAGAGAGGCCAAGAAGCGGGCCCAGCAGCACACAGAGTGGGCATTCAAATCCAGGCACTGTGGCATCAGGGTCCTAATGTGGCTCCCTGTTTCCTAATTATAGCTGCTGTTTCGTGAGCCTTTGTCCCGGTCCAGGGAGAGAGGATGGAGTCAGAAGAACAGTGAGGAAGTGGAGACGTAGCGTCTGGAGCCCGGCATTGGGAGGGCAGAGGGCGGTGTGTGTCCTCTGGCGCCACATCTGGGGCTGACTCGAGAAGACAAGTGACCGAGAGCAGGCTTGGGAGACGCGGGTGGGGACGGCAGATGATGATCTGGTTTTCTGATGGCCCAGACTGCCGGCTCTGCCACTCACCAGCTGTGTTGACCTCCAAGACGTTGCTTAACCTCTCTGGGCCGTGGCTGCCTCCTATAACATGGGCTGACATAAGAGTACCTTTCTCATGGGCTTGTGGCCAGGGTTAAATTAATTTTACACCTGTGAAGGGCTAAGAATAGCCTTTGACACAGCAGCAGGGCTCGATCCACGCTAGCATTATTATGGGATAGTGAGTTTCTGATCAAATGTGGGTTGAATGGCAGTAATAGCTATTATTTATTGAGGCTAGCCCTACTGTGGGCACATCACCTCATTTAATACTCAAAATACCCCCACCGAGTAGACCTGTTACTACCCCATTTCACAGGAGAGGAAAACCGAGACCCATCGAGTTTAAGCTTGTTGAGGGTCATATGGCTTTGTAAAGCAGGGAAGGGATCTGGGCCCAGTGGTCTAACCACACAGCCCAGCCTTGACCCCTCGCTAGAGCTACCCCCTGGCCACAGCCATACCACAGACGTGGCGTGGCCGACGCTGGGTGTTCTGCCTGCCCCAACACCATCTGTTCCCCCTTCTCTGCTAAGGCTCCTCTGCTTCTCTTTGGGGGACCACCCATTCCTCACTCTCAGTCTTGGGGCCCCCACGGGACCTGCTTTGTGGAGGGTGCGAGGGCAGGAGCTGCCCAGGATGGAGCCATGCCTTGTGCACAGTGCAGGCCCTGGGGACTGAGGGTAGAACCCAGCAGACCCTAATGGACCCCTCTCCTACCTGCCTCACCGCCCCACCCCGCAACAGCCAGGTCTCTCCTCACCGAGCAGAAGGACCCCAGGCTTGAAGGCAGAGGCTGACCCCTCTCTCTAGCCGAGAGGGCAAAGGTGACCGTGCCAATGTGACACGCTGGCCCACCGGCTCCCTGCGGCCTTCTGGGAGGGCTGCCAGGAGCAGCTGACCACGGGCACGCGGAGCAAAGGCCACCGGCTGAGAGTAAGGGGCTGGCATCCAGCCAGCAGCCACCCACGCCACCAGCAGGACGCCTCCTGTCACCAGGGACACTGGCCTGCTTTTTTCCGCCTGCGGGCCACACCTTTCTAGCTCACACCACGCGGCCGGGTGCGCAGATCTGGCGCCTCAGGGCTCCGGAGTCCCTGGCGCTGCCTGCAGAGTGCCTGCCCCTGTGGGTCCCCCTGGCATTCGGCAGACTCTCCGTAGAGCTTCCTGGGGGCTCATGGGTGGAGAGAGCACGCAGGGGTCAGGCACCGACGCCGGGAGGGTGACACCGGAAGCCTGTCACTCATGACATGTGGCAGGACTCCGTGGACTTCTCCAGGGGCCCGAGGTACGAGGCCGTGGAGCCTGGACCAGCAGGACACCAGCACGCGTGGCCCCGCAGAGATCTGGTCACAAGGCCCCGGAGGGGCCACCTGGCTGTGGCAGCTCTGCCTGGGCGGAGACTTGGGCCGCGGTCCTGCCCCAGAGACACCAGGGGCTCGGTGTGTCAGAGCAGGGGTGGGGAAGGAGGGGGGACCTGTGCCCCATCGTAAGAGCCGCAGGCTTTGGGGTGAATGTTCTTCTCCCTCTGCCCTCCTCTCAACCTTGGGGGGTGTCCGGGATGCGGGCGAACGCTCCCAGGGCCCGGCTCTCGGTGCTGAGCTGAGCCAACTCCGCTCTCGTCCCGGGCGGGAGAGGTGGCGGGAGAAGCGGGGCGGGGGGTGCCGCCTTGCCCGCCCGGGTCCCTCAGCCGCTGGGTGTTGGAGGCCAACGGCTCCCAGCCGCCCCCTCTGCAGCCCCCTTGCCTGGGACGTGAGGGGATCTCAGCCCATCCCCCACGAGGTACTGACGCGGCAGGGACCACTGGCCGGCCCCTCAGGGGGACCGTCCTGTGTGGCTAATGCTCCCGACGCCCCAGGGATGGGGCCTCCATGTCACCTGCCTTTTATGACATGGACCCTCCCCACAGCCCTGTCTCAGGCTCTGCCTCCAGGAAACGTGACCGGAGACCCCGAGGCACAGGACACTGTGCTGGTTCGTGGCCACGCCAGGCTGTGACAGGGCAGGGAGGGGTGTTGGGGGGCCGGGGCGGCTCTCACCTGTAGCTGCAGGGCTCGGACCCGAACAGGCAGGCCAGGATCAGCCGCTCGGCAGGGTAGCCCATCTCCGCCAGCTTGTGCGTGGGCACCTGCGAGAAGATGTTGGTGGCCTGCAGCTGGTACCACTCCGTCACGGCATGGGTGGCGCTGGTGAAGTTCCGGAAAGTGCACGCGGTCCCGTTGAGGCTGCACTGCAGGGGCCGGGAGGGGTTCCGGTGGGCGCAGGCCGGGCTGGCTGGGCCCCCGCCACCGTCCCCAAGGGCCAGGTGCCCTTCCCCTGGCGGCACCTTGGCACGGGGGCAAGTGGCTGCAGAGCCAGTGGGGGATGTGTTCACACGCACACGCGCAGGGCTGGGGGCTGTCCCCTCACACACGGCTGCTCGGTCACAGGGTCTCACACAGTGTCGCCGGCCTCCCGTATACTAGCCCAGTGCCTGAGAGAGTACGCACACGCGTGCACACGCGTACACACAGACTCGCCCACGTCCTGACATCCACAGCCCCACGATGTCACGGTCACAACCACACACACTCATATCCAAACGTTTTCCCCCGCCCACATACCCCGCTGACCCACAGTCACGCTCCTGTGGCCCGCAGACAGACAGACACCCCAGGACCCTCCACTTTCTTCTTTCCTGGCATCCTTGCAGACTTCCAGAGGCGTTTCCTTGGGGGCCGTGTGGACCACGAAGGACTCAAGGCTCAAGGCTCCCTCCCCCTCACCAGGGAAAGGACCTGGGCCTTGTCAGCCTGAGCCCGGTGAGGCGTGCAGGGCCCCCCTCCCCCTCACCACAGCCGGCCCACCACAGCAGCCAGGTCACTGTTGTAGACGCTCAATGGAAGCAACCCCAGGACTCTGGCCTCGGCCACTCTGCCTCTATTGGCCCTCACAGCGGGCCTTCCTTCTGGAACCCAGGAGGCCAGGAGGAGCTTCTCCACATTCTGAGAGTCCCCTCCCCAGGGCCTGCTGCGGGCACTGTCCTTGGGCCCATTCCTGGAGGTCTCCTCTGTCCTTAGGGAGAGGACGATAGTACTTGACACTCGCTCTGTCCCAGACTGTGTTCTGAGGGCTTTCTCTTACCGCATTCGATTTGTACAGTCATCCTACTCCATCATCGTGAGGAAACTGAGGCCAGCAGACCTCCTCCCACAACACAGGGGCGCGTGTGCGTGCACACACACACACACACACACACACACACCGTGCACCACATGCACACACATAGGGGCCTGACCCCGCAAGCTGGGGCAGCCAGCGGGAACAAGCCTGCTTCACAGACGAGGAGCAGGACATAGGAAGCCAGGTAACAGCATCAAAAATCAGTAGGGCACGGGATCAGAGTTGGCGTGGGGACTCTGGAGCCTCTAACTGTTCGCTGGTTTTGCAGAGACATACGGGGAGCCCTGACCCGGTAAAGGTCAGTGACCTCCTCCTGCGCAGTGTATGGCCACAGCCTGGGTCCCCAACCAAGGGTGACCATGTGGATCACCAGGGAGGCTGTTAATACAGATTCCTAGGCCCGTTCAGCTTCCCTGGGAGTGGGGCCCAGGGATCTGTCAGTTAGGGAGCTCCCTAGACTGAGAGGCACAGACAGGGAATCTTCTAACCCCTGGCACGCTGGCAGGCGTCCCAGCAGAACCGCCCAGGGCAGTTATGCTCTGGCACTGGACGGCACTGCGCGGCTGTCGGTTTTCACCTGCCCAGTACTTATGCCCTTGTCTTTTGATAGTAGGACTTAATTCCTTCTTCAGGAAAGCACCCTTTTCTGCCTCACTGTGTCCACCTGGTAGAGGCTGACATCACCCCAGCTCCAGGGCGCATGACCCAGGACTGACCAATCATGAGAGCGCATTCTCCAGCACACAGTGATTGGTTGCAGAATGAGCATGTGACCCAATGAGTCCCTCCCAGGACTTCTGCTGGGGCCATTGGGAAACAGGAGTTCTGTTTCTTGGGGGAGAGTGCTGAGCTGATGGGGTGTATGTCTGGCATTGCCAAGACCCTCTGCATGGAGAGAGCCTGACAGAGAGTCAAGTCAGTGGGGAGAAAAGCTGAACAAAAATAGAGAAAGGTAGTGTCCTGATGACAGCATTTGAGTGCCTGGATCCAGCCATACCTGAACCCATTCTACCCCTCACTCCATCAGCCAGTGAATACCTTGTTTTGCTTAAGCTAGTTTGACCTGGGTCAATGGCATCCAACAGTGTCTTGACTAACATACCAGCTCTTTCTATTAAAAACAAAAAAAAATCGAAACTTTGTAAACATACAAAATGGGCACTGGCTTCCAGCCTACCTTTCCCCAACAAGACCCAGATTACTAAAGGAAAGAAACTCCCCTCAGCCTCCCTGGGTAGGGTCCGTTGCTCCAAGTGTGCTTGGGGACCACTTACTAGTCTCATGGCCACTTTGCACCCCTGGGCAGTGCAGGTCCTTCCTGGCGCTAGGCTGCTGTCTGCTGAGCCATTGTGGACGTCCCCAAAGAGGTCAAGGACCACTGGGTGGTGGGGGTTCTGCTCGTCAATCAGAACCAGCGGTGTGTCATTCCAGATGGTGAAGTTCAGGGTCCTAGTGGTGTTGGCATAGCTCTGCTCGGGAGCTAGGATCCTCTCCAGGACCGCTTCCATGAGCTCATCCAGATCCTTCAGCAAATGCTTGACTTTAGAATACCTGGGTGGGGAGGGGGCCAGTCAGGAGGGCAAGGGCAGCTGAGGGGCAGCTGAGAACAACCCCAGTCTGGGCACCGCCCCCCCCCCCCCAGCGCAGCTGCCAGCCACCTTGTGTGAGGAGAGCGCTGCACCCAAGCCCCTGCCTCTCTCCCCACCACAGGTGACCGTGCCTCCTTCCATCCGCCCGTTCACGTCTTCATCCACCGAGTATGCAGAGAGCGCCTACTAGGTACCAGGCATTGCGCAAAGCACAGAGGATATGAGAGCGAACAAGCCACATGCGTTCCCTTTCCTTTACAAAGTTCACACTGTAACGAGGAAGACTCCTAACAGCTCCTGGCTCCAACGCTCCAGCAGCGACTTTGGGAAGCAGAGGGAGTCTCACGAGGGAGAAGGTGGTCGGGACTGTGGGGCTGGGCTCCAGCAGCTCCTCTCAGCCCCCGCAGAGCTTCCCGTATTGGAAATGGTGACTGGTCAGTCCGGCAGAAATGTGTCCGGACCAGGGAGGGTCCCACCCACGGGCCGGTCAGCTCTGGCTGCAGGACAGCCTGCAGGAGTGTGTGTTAAAGCCTGGCCATAGACCCACGTCCTGCTACAAAGGGGTACAGCAGCCCCACCTGAGAGTGGCTTCAGCTGCGGACACCTCCTGTCCCCAGAGTGTGAAAGCAGCCACCTTTGTGTACACAGCAAGAGGAGGCTTCAGGGAGGGCGGTGGGCTGGGGGGGCGGGGGCTGCTAGGATAGCCCGGATGTGCAGAGCTGCTGTTGAGCCAGATGGGACGGGGCCTGAGGACTGGGTTCGAATCCCGACATGTCACTTGATATCTGTGTGACCTTGGGGCATGTTAGCGGCTCCGTGGCTCTGCTCTCGTCTACAAAGTAGGAGGATGAAAATATTGACCCTGGAGGGCTGTCGGGAGGATGCGGTGAGGTGAGGTCTCTACAGCATGGAGAACCGGGTCGGGCCAGCGCAGTGCTGTCCTGCGCTGACTGCGGGCTCTCTGGAGAGGCCCCAGGGATCCACCCAAGCAGGCAGGAGCCCAATCGCGAGAAAGAACAGACTTTCTGATCACTAGGCATGCAATCAGGAAGTATGAATTCCCTTCCAGGACCTTGTTTCGGGCAAGAATGTTCCCTGTGACTCAGCCACACTGGCCCTTCCTGCAGTTCCTGGAAAGCACCAGACTCCGTCTCGTCCCAGGGCCTTGGCAGCCATTCTCCACTGGGGGCCACGCTGCGCCCCACCTAGCTGGTGTCTGCCCATACCTGGGGGTGTTCTCCTCTGGCTGGCCCGCTGCCCCTCATCAACCCCGGTCAGGCCGGCTGCCTCGCCGGGTCCTGTTCGTAGGCCTTTGCCATCACGTGGCTGCGCAGTGGCAGCTCCGGAGTCAGATCTGGCCGGGATTCCGATGCCACGGCTGTTCGCTGTGTGTCTCTGGGTAAGTTCCCTCACTTCTCTGAATCTCCAATTCCCGCCCTATAAATCTATAAATTGGGGCTAACACGGTCGTGCCCACCCCTAGGGTGGTCGTGTGGATCAGAATTACATAAATCAACCAAAACACAGACGCATGCTCTACTGACCGAGCCAGCCGGCGCCCCTCGTTAAGCCTAGGAAGTTTATGAATTTTGAAAGGTCCTTGCTGCAAAGGGATGATGCAAACAGGAAACTAAGGAGAAAAAGAGGGAAGGGGAGGAAGGAGAGAGAGAAAGGGGGGGGGAGTAGGAGAGCGGAGAGAGATGGGGGAGGGGTGGGGAGGCAGGAATGAGGAGGGAGAGAGACAGAGGGGGGGGCAGGCAGGGGGAGGCAGGCAGGGGGAGCCAGCCCGGCTCTCCAGGGACCACCTACTGGAAGGGGCTGGCATTGCAGATGGTGACGGCGGGGAAGTCCATGGTCTTGAAGCCGAGGGAGAGGGACACGCTGACCTCCCAGCTCAGGTAGGTCCTGATGAAGACGCCCCACTGCCAGCAGACCAGGGAGGTGAAGAGCAGCGTGATGAGGAACCACACGGCCTTCTTCTTGGGCCCCTCGCAGATGATGCGCTTGGGGCCGTGGGTGTTGGTGTTGCTGCAGTACCACACCAGCAGCTCCTTGTACGAGTAGCCCGGGCCCTTCTGCAGCCGGTGCAGGCACTTCACCAGGCACTTCTTCACCAGCATCATGGCGCCTGCACGGGGACCCCGCAGCCAGATCCCGCGTCGGTCCCCTGCCGTGGCCGCCCCATCCTGGTCCCCATCCCGGGCCAGGGCAGGGGCGAGGGGGGGGAGGTACCTGGCCCCAGCTGCTGGGCTGCTCATCCCAGCACCCCCCGCCCCCCTTGCTCTCGGCTCCTCTCCCTTCCTCCCATCTCTCCTCCAACCATACAACCAACCCCAAAACATTTATTGAATGCCTACTGTATACCATGCACTGACTCAGTCCCTCTGGACTCAATGATGGGCAAAACAAACAAGGTTTCTGCCCTCTGGGAATTGTAGCCTGGTGGGGGCAAGTTCCTTCTTAGGTGCGCCAGCTGCAAACTGAGGACAGTTGTACCTCATTTCCAGAACTACTGAGAGGGTGAAACTAGGTGATGCACAAAATGTGCTCAATACGGTGCCTAAACTCAGACCAAGTGCCCGATACGTTGGCTACCTTTATTTATTGTACTTATGTTTTATTTTTATTTTATTTTATTTTAAATTAATTGTTTTTTTGAGAGAGAAACCACTGGGGAGTGGGGGTGGGAGGGGCAGAGGGAGAGGGAGCACACCCAGCGCTGAGCCTGACGTGGGGCTCGATCTCACAACCCTACGATCATGATCTCAGCCGAAATCAAGAGCCTGACACTTCATCGACAGGGCCACCCTGGTGCCCCATCAGCTACCCCCTCACTCACCTGGTGGGCGAGACAGATGTCATCAAATGATCCGCCCAAAATGCGTGGTTATGAAACATGGTAGGAAGTGGGGGGAGGGGACCCCGTGCCCTGAGTTCACAGAAGCGGTAAAGGTGATAAAGGGCCGGGTCTCCGGAGCTGGAATGTCTGCTTTGCCTGTCAGCCCCACCCCTTTCTAGCTGTGTGACTTTGAGCCAGTCACTTTCCTGGTGCCTCCGTGTCCTGCTCTGTCAGTGGGGTAATAATACCTCTCCCTCAGCGGTGGTTGTAAAGACCGAATGAAAATATGTAGCGTGTGGACGAATGCTGGGCGCCTGTCAGCTCTCATGCTTATCAAAGCACCCCTCCCCAGGCCCGAGAGTCCCCGGAGAAGCTGAGTTAAAGAACACAGAGTTGGGGACATCTGGGTGGCTCAGTTGGTTGGACGACTGCCTTCGGCTCAGGTCATGATCCTGGAGTCCTGGGATCGAGTCCCGCATCGGGCTCCCAGCTCCACGGGGAGTCTGCTTCTCTCTCTGACCTTCTCCTCACTCATGCTCTCTCTCACTGTCTCTCTCTCAAATAAATAAATAAATAAAAATCTAAAAAAAAAAAAAAAAAAGAACACAGAGTTAACTAGCTGAAGAGGAGTGTGTGTGGGGGGGGGAGCTCTCGGGAGGGGACGACAGCAGTCTCTGAGCCGGAGGAGGGAGCCTTCAGGAGTGAGCAGGACCTTGTGGGCCACGTTCAGGACCCGGAGGACCCGTCTGGGAAGACACAGGCTGCAACCGGGTGAGGGCGGGTCCAGCAGCACCAGGGGCGAGCTGTGGGTTGTTGAGGAATGTCTAATCTTTCTTTCTGAGACTCTGTTTCTCACCTGCATGCGGACACAGGGTTCTTGTGAAGAGGAACCCTGTCACAGAGCCTGGCCCCTGATGGCTTCTCAGGCAGTATGCGTTTCCTCCCTCCTCCTCCTCAGACACAGAAGGAACCTGCCACTGGAGCAGCCCAGCTCTGTCCTGGGGGCCCTGGTTGGCCAAAGGCCACACCTTCCTGAGCTGTCCTGACTCCCTGGCTGGAGTGACCCTCATCCTCCGGTCAGAGCCAGTGCCTTCCGGGGGGCACTGTGGTAGGCAGTTCAGTGGCTGCTGCTCCAGCATCCTTCCTCCCCCTCCGCCCCACCTGGGTCTGTGTGTCCTCAGGGCAATGCCCCTCCCCCAATCTCAGTTGGTGTGAGCTGCTAGGTTGACTCCACCCCTAGTCTGAGGGGTACTCACATTAACCCCAGTGGGGATTGTTAAGACTCAGTTCTGTTATTTTATACTGGTATAACTGAGGCAGAGACTTTTTTTTTTTTTTAGCTAAGACTACTCGGCAGGTGGTATTTGATGCCACAAATGGGGAGACTGCCCGAGAATTAAAGCCAACACAGAGGATAGCAGAGCCCAAGATGGAGAGAGTGATTTCTGGCAACATTGGAACACCTGGATCCAGCCGCTCCTGAAGCCACTTATTCCTGGACTCAGCAGGTACAAGAAGCAATATTCTTTCTTTCTTACTTATGCTGATGCAAATTGGGTGTCTGTCATTTGCAGCCATTAGGATCTTAACAAAGAAAGAAATTCACCTCTCCCTACCCTGTGTCATACCTACTTCTGCCTACTTCTCATTCCTGTGAGATGATAAGCCCTCTGAGAGTAGCAGCTCTGTATTCCTGATAAGCCCAGCATAGTGCCTGATACTCCACTGAATAGCCAAGTGGATAAGGCCAGGCTTTCATATCTAAACTGAGATCTTAAACTTACTCAAGCATGTGTTCACTGCTGACCTAATTTTCTGACACAGTAATATCTCCCACCTTCCTGGCCAAAGCACTAAAGCCTTTCCCCTCCAATGCCCCTGCTCTCTGATGGAAATCAAGCTCCATGTACCTGCTCAGGCCATCATAGCTCCAAGATGGACGTTCACAGATTAACCCAACCCCCATCTTCCCCTAGAGGGCCCATTCCCTGCTCTGGGAAAATAAAGTTACAGTGATCAAAGCAGTAACAAGTCCAAGGGCACCATCAAAGTACTATGTGTTTACCATTATCGGGGCAATGCAAGGCGGTGTGTGTATTATTTCATTCTTAGACATCATCATCCACAACTATAAACTTGGGAAGAACTGGGGCTTTGTCTCACTTTATAGACCAGCACCCCAAAGCCTGATAGGTGAGCAGCACATGAAGCTCCAGTAAACTGCTACAGAAGAACCAGACAAAGGGCCTCTCTTTGCCGTTCTCATTTAATTAGTCTGGCTCAGCTAAGGAGAAAGTCGGCTAAGTAGGGACAGGTATTTAACCCCTGCTAATCTCCCAGATTAACAACAAGACCTTGGGCTTAGAACTTTACCAGGCAACAGTATCTGGTTAGAATTCACATCACTCTGTTTTCACTTCTTTTTTTCTGTAAAGATTTTATTTATTTATTTGAGAGAGAGAGAGCACAAGCAGGGGGAGCGGCAGCGGGAGAGGGAGAAGCAGGCTCCTCGCTGAGCAGGGAGCCTGATGCGGGACTTGATCCCAGGACTCTGGGATCATGACTTGAACCAGCTCAGGAAGGTGTGGCCTTTGGCCAACCAGGGCCCCCAGGACAGAGCTGGGCTGCTCCAGTGGCAGGTTCCTTCTGTGTCTGAGGAGGAGGAGGGAGGAAACGCATACTGCCTGAGAAGCCATCAGGGGCCAGGCTCTGTGACAGGGTTCCTCTTCACAAGAACCCTGTGTCCGCATGCAGGTGAGAAACAGAGTCTCAGAAAGAAAGATTAGACATTCCTCAATGCTTAACCGACTGAGTCACCCAGGCACCCTCGCTGGGTTTCTTTCTTTTTCTTTTTCTTTTTTTTTTTTTTTTTTAAAGATTTTATTTATTTGTTTGACAGAGAGAGATCACAAGCAGGCAGAGAGAGAGGAGGAAGCAGGCTCCCCGCTGAGCAGAAAGCCCAATGCAGGACTCGATCCCAGGACCCTGAGATCATGACCTGAGCCGGAGGCAGAGGCTTAACCCACTGAGCCACCCAGGCGCCCACTGGGTTTCTTTCTAAGAGGGATCTCCTATTCATGGCAAGAGATACTGGCCTTAGCTTTCCGTTCACAAATACACTTAAGTTTTAAAAAAAAAAAAAAGGAGGTGGGAATGTTCTTAAAGAAAATTATCCAGTGAACAATACCCTGCCACCCAGTAAACGCCACGATAGGAGTAGATGAGTAACCGAAGTTGGTGAGTCCTGGCTTATCTCCTGCCTCGTTTGCTCCCTTGGGCCATTAACCAAGTAAAAATCAGTCAGTGCTACAAACAACTTTATGCTGTTCCCATCAGATTTCTCCCCAAGGTGATAGATGGTCTGTGTTTGGGATGTATACACAGCTTGTTCAGAAAGGTTTAAATCTGCTCTCGGCTTAAGCCACCCCAAACAAGCCAAGGGGAGACTGGGTCCACTCGTGGACCCGGGAACGGTGGTCATGCTTCAGAGAGTCCCGGACTGCGTCAACACCTTGGTCCGAACTGGTGGTAAACGTTCCTGACCTCAAACACAACAATGAAGGTTGTGGACAGCCGATTCTGATTTCTCCTAAGAGGAAACACTTGCTTTCAGAGACGTTTGTCCTGAGATTTGACGCTGTCTCTCGGTGGGAGGACAACTGGGAACACAGGCTCATGTCTTCACCTATTATCTGGACGAGGGGACATATAAATGTGCTTCTTATGCATTCTTCCGAACCTTCTGAATGAGAGATTGCAACCTGTGACCCTGTGTTGGGTTTGCAAATGTAGTTTTTGTTGTGGGCTAGTATTCGTTTTTAGAATTCTCACTGAGGGGTGCCTGGGTGGCTCAGTGGGTTAAGCCTCTGCCTTCAGCTCAGGTCATGATCCCAGGGTCCTGGGATCGATCCCCGCATCGGGCTCTCCGCTCGGCAGGGAGTCTGCTTCCTCCTCTCTCTCTGCCTGCCTCTCTGTCTACTTGTGATCTTTGTCTGTCAAATAAAGAAATAAAATCTTAAAAAAAAAAGAATTCTCATTGAAAGATAACAGCTTTATGGAGCTATAATAATTCACGTAATTAGATATAATTCATGTAATCAGATAACTCATCCATTGAAAGTGTAGAAATCGGTGCATTTTAGTGTATTCACAGAGTTGCACTGCCATCCCAATAAATTTTAAAGCATTTTTATCTCTCCCCAGGGAAACTCTGTATCCATTAGGGTCACTCCTCATTCCTCTCTCCACCCTCCCCAGCTCCAGGGTTGGTCTCTTTAGATTTGCCTCTTCTGGACCTTTCATATGAACGGAGCCATAGCTAGTGTAGTCTTCCATGACTAGACTTTTGCACTTAGCGTTCTGTCTTTCAAGTTCATGCACCTTACAGCATGGATCAGTACGTCATTTCTTTCTTTCTTTCTTTCTTTCTTTCTTTCTTTCTTTCTTTTGCAAATAATATTCCATATCATGGAATTGATCACGTTTTATTTATCCGTGCATCGGCTGATGGATATCCGTATTGCTTTAACTTTTTGGCTAGTTTGCGTGACAGCGCTGTAAACAACCCCGTACACGTCTCCGTGCAGACATATGTTTTCATTTCTGTTGGGTAGATACCTAGGTGTGGATAAACCCACTGAATCGTAGGGTAATTCTATGGTTAAGCTTTTGAAGAACTGACAGACTGTTTTGCAAAGAGGCTACAGTATTTTCAAATCCCATTAGCGGCGTACGAGGTTCCAAGTTCTTCACATTCTCTTCCACACGGTTATCATTCAAAAAAAAAAATTATTCTAGCCATCCTAGTGGGGGTAAAAGGGTAACTTATTTTGGTTTTATTTGCATTTTCCTAACAGCTAATAATGTTGCCCATCTCTTCATGTGCTCTAGGCCAATATAACCATTATGTGGCTAATATATCTTTGGAAAAATGTCTATTCAGGCACTTTGCGTGTATTTTAATTAGGTTGTCTTTTATTACGAGGTTGAAAGAGTTATTTATATATTCCATATGAGTGCTTTATCAGAGATAGGATTTGCAAAAATATTCTATTCTGGCATTATCTTTTCACTTCCTTGAAGCACAAACGTTTTTAAAAATTTTATTTACTTATTTGACAGAGGGAGAGATCACAAGCAGGCAGAGAGAGGCAAGCAGAGTGAAAGGGAGAAGCAGGCTCCCTGCTGAGCAGAGAGCCCGATGCGGGGCTTGATCCCAGGACCCTGGGATCATGAACTTAACCAAAGGCAGAGGCTTAACCCACTGAGCCACCCAGTGCCCCAAAAGGTTTTAATTTTGATGATGCCTAATTTGTCTGTTTCTTTGGTTGCTTGTGCTTTGGTGTCATCTCTAAGAATCCACTGCATAATCCAAGGTCATAAAGATTTATTCCTTTGATTTATTCTTTTTTTTTTTTTAAAGATTTTATTTATTTACTTGAGAGAGAGACAGTGAGAGAGAGCATGAACGAGGAGAAGGTCAGAGAGAGAAGCAGACTCCCCATGGAGCTGGGAGTCCGATGCGGGACTCGATCCCGGGACTCCAGGATCATGACCTGAGCCGAAGGCAGTCGTCCAACCAACTGAGCCACCCGGGCGTCCCCCTTTGATTTATTCTAAGGGTTTTATAATTTTACCTCTTCAATTTAGGTCTTTGATCCAATTTGGATTAATTTTTTTAAAGTTTTATTTATTTACATAATCTCTACACTCAATGTAATCTCGCAACCCGGAGATCAAGAGTCACACGCTCCTCCCACTGAGCCAGCCAGACACCCCTTATTTGAATTAATTTTTGTATGTGGGGTGATGTGGAGGTTCAAATTCATTCTTGGGCATGTGGATACTTACTTGTCTCAACAGCAACACTGTTCTTTCCCCCATTTAATTATCTTGACATCCTTAGTGGTTTTTAAAAAAATGTTACTCAAATTAAGGGGCACTTGAAAGTGTCTGACTCTTGATTTCAGCTCAAGTCAGGATCTCAGGGTTGTGAGATCAAGCCCCATGCTGCAGTTCAAGCTGGGTGTAGAGATTGGTTACAATTCTCTCTCTCCCTCTGCCTCTCCCCAACCCCTAAAAAAAAAAAAAAAAAAAAAAAAGGAAAGAAAGAAAGAAAGAAAGAAAAAATCACTCAAATTAAAACCTAATAGAAAGAGGGCGCCTGGGTGGCTCAGTTGGTTAAGCAACTGCCTTCGGCTCAGGTCACAGTCCCGGAGTCCCGGGATCGAGTCCCACATCGGGCTCCCAGCTCCATGGGGAGTCTGCTTCTCCCTCTGACCTTCTCGCCTCTCATGCTCTCTCTCACTGTCTTCTCTCAAATAAATAAATAAAATCTTTAAAAAAAAAAAAAAAACCTAATAGAAAGATATACCATGTTCATGGGTCATAAGATGCAATACTGTTAAGATGTCAATCCTAAATTAATCTCGAGTTGATTCAATCCTAATCAAAATCCCGTAGACTTTTTGCAGAAATTGACAAGTTGATTCTACACTTTATGTGCAAAAGCAAAAGAACAATAAGAAAAAAATAGTTTTAAAAAGGAAGAACAAAGTTGACGTGCATATACTACCTGATATGAAGACTTAGAATAGAGTACAATAATCGGAACAGTGTGGTATTGGTATCATGATGGACATCTTTATCAACGGAATAGAAGAGAGAGTAAGGACATACATCTACAGGGTGCCAAGTTGATTCAATGCAGAAAGGATCGTCTTTTCAACAAGAGATGTTGGAACGAATGGAGATCCATGTAGGAAAATGTGAATCTCAACTATTACCCCACATTATACAAAAATTAACTTGAAATGGATCAGAGACCTAAAGCATGAAAGACACAACTATAAGACATCCAGAAGAAATGTAGGAGAGAAAAAAAAAAGAGAGAGAGAGAAAAAAAAAAGAAATGTAGGAGAAAATCTGTGTAATCTTAGGGTAGGCAAAGCTCTTTTAGATAGAACACTAAAATCATGAATCATGAAAGAAAAAAAAACACTATAAATTGTACTTTATTAAAATATAACATAAAAATCTGCTCTTCAAAACACATTGTTGAGAAAATGAAAGAGCAGGACACTAGGAGAAAATTATTACAAGAAAATACTTGTAATAATATGTCTGACAAAGAATTCATATGCAGAATAAAGAATTCTTACAACCAAATAAGAAGACAAACAGCTTGGCAAAATAATGGGCAGAAGATTTGAAAAGACGCTTCATATAGGAAGATGCATGAATGGCCCATGAGCACATGAAAAGATGCTTAACATCATTAGTCACAGGGAAATGCAAATCAAAACCGCAGACGCCATTTCCCACCCCCTAGAAGGACGGTCAATACCCAGTGTTAGCAGGGGTGTGGAGCCATTACGTCTCTTCCTACCCACTGGCTGGGATGCAAAATGGTACAGTTCTGTGGTTGCCCAGCGAGCTAAATGGACACTTACCCTATGGCGTGCCAATTCCACTCTTAATTATCCAAGAGAATGGAAACATGTTCACACAAAGACATGTACATATATATTCACAGCAGCCTTATTCATTAATAACCCCTTGGAAACAAGCCAAACAGCCACCAGCAGGTGAATAAATAAATTGTAGCAAATCCATACAATGGGGTACTATTCAGCAGTAAAAAGGAACCGACTATCCAGACACACACCAACACAGGTGGATAGAACCAAAGGAAATGTGCCGAGTTTGAAAAGCAAGACACAGAAGAATATGTAGCATCTGATTTCATTTAGATGAAGTCCTATGAAAAGACACACTAATCTCTAGGGCCAGAAAGCAGATCACTGATTCCCTGGGTCCGGGGTAAAGACTGGATTGAGTAGAAAAGCACACAAGGGAACTTTTGGGCGGTGATGAAACGATTCTCTATCTTGGGTGAGATGGTGGTTAGCTGGATGTATGCATTTGTGAAAACTCATCAAACTATGTATTTTTTCAAACACTATATTTACAATGGAGGGGACGTATTGTATATAACACATTTAAAGTTCTAACGAAACACTTAAATCCATTGCCGTTTGAAAATTATGAGAGTGCCCATCTTAAAAATCTTGACTTTTCATAAAAAAAAAAAGATTTTATTTATTTATTAGAAAAAGAGAGAGAACATGAGGCGGGGGAGGGTCAGAGAAAGAAGCCGACTCCCCAGTGAGCAGGAAGTCCACCCGAGGCTTGATCCCAGGACCCCGGGATCATGACCTTAGCTGACGGTAGTCGCTTAACCAACTGAGCCATCCAGGCACCCAAAAATCTAGATTTTTTCTTTATGTTTTGAAAAATCACAAATATCTGATAGTTGTCCCCATGGGGCAACATTCTGCTGGAACTGAACAGTGGCAGTGCCCCCTTGAGATGGAGAATATACTTCCGGCCCATCCCAAATCTCCTCCATTCCCTATTTTCATATGCTTAGCTCATTTCTTACTCATTTTTTAAATTCCCTGCTTTGGCTTAGGGGGACATCTGACTTTGTGACCCCTGTAAATTGTAGGTCACATGCTTTATTAAAATCCCCTGTACTTATTTTTTGCAGTAAAACCTCAATTATCCAAGGTTATCAGGGAATACAAGTTCTGGGCAGCTGGATTTTTATAGTTAATTGAAGGTTAGCCTGAAAACGGATTTGACTCTGGTTATTGAAAAATCTTTCATGTTTCTGCCGGCCCTAGGGCAGGCAGCCTCAGAACATGACTGACTCATTGTTCTCGAGCACCTGGTCAGGATCGGAGTCATGGATGGGACTCAAGGTACCAGGCTAGAGACGGTGAAGAGGATTTTTTAGGGGAGTGGTCAGAATCCTTCCAGGGGCCAGGACATACCCTGGGTGTCATTTGTTTATTAATGCAAATATTAGGTGCATTCCAGGCACCCAGATTTTGGTCTCTAAATACCATTCCTGACGAAACGGAACCAGGGCTTCTTGGAGAAATGGTTGACACCAGTTTTGGTGCAAGAAAATGTACAGGCTTGAGCCAGGGATGCCTCATACCAGAAAGCAAAGGAAGGGAATCAAAGACTCCTGGGGTCAGTCAGAAGGACTCCCTGAAGGGGTCCTCACTGGCAAAGATGGGAGAATTTGAGCATCTTCTAAAAAAATGCAATTAATTGAAACATATTCAATGCATAAAAATCCATGAGTTCATTACAACACTGGAAAAAGGGGGAAGTGAGTAGAACATTAATGTTACCAATAAATAAGAGTCGGGGGACCTGGGTGACTCAGTCACTTGTTTCTGAACTCTGTTCATGATCTCAGGATCCTGGGATCGAGGCCCATGCCAGGCTCCTGCTCAGCAGGGAGTCTGTCCCTCTGTACCTCCCCCTGCTCATGCGCTCTCTCTCAAACAAATAAATAAAATCTCTATCTAGCTCTGCCTCTGGCTCACCTTGATGGTGGGTGACTGGGGGCACAGGCAGGGAAGGAGGCCTTTGAAATCAGAGTGACTCCTTCTGCATTGAGTCAATGTTTCATCTATTCATTTATCCGGTCTGCAGATGCTTACGAAGCCCCTACTTCGAGACCAGCGCTGTTCTAGGTGCCAAGCAATAAACAATAGCAATAAGCAAAGGGTAAAGAAATCAATCAATCCCCGCCTCTCTACAGCCTATATGCCCCCAGGAGACAGAACCAAAAAATTAAAAAGAGCAACTACATTTGAGAATTTATGCTGACTGGAGTTCGGTCAAAAAAAAAAAAAAAATCTGCATAGCATCCCTTAGATACAGAGATTAAATGTTTTGTAACACCAGGCGCATTGGCCAAGCTTTGGGGAAGAGCCCACTTTTGCATGCCGCTGGGGTCTGAGTTGGTGTAGTCGTTTGGAGAGTATCTGGTAGGCTCTAGTGCATTTAAAATGTGGCAGCCGGGGGGCGCCTGGGTGGCTCAGTGGATTAAGCCGCTGCCTTCGGCTCAGGTCATGATCTCAGTGTCCTGGGATCGAGCCCCGCATCGGGCTCTTTGCTCAGCGGGAGCCTGCTTCCTCCTCTCTCTCTGCCTGACTCTCCGCCTACTTGTGATCTTTCTCTCTGTCAAATAAATTAATAAAATCTTGGGTGCCTGGGTGGCTCGGTGGGTTAAGCTGCTGCCTTTGGCTCGGGTCGTGATCTCGGGGTCCTGGGATCGAGTCCCACATCGGGCTCTCTGCTCAGCAGGAAGCCTGCTTCCTCCTCTTTCTCTCTCTGCCTGCCTCTCTGCCTACTTGTGATCTCTCTCTGTCAAATAAATAAATAAAATCTTTAAAAAAAAAAAAAAATGTGGCAGCCGGGACCCCAAGGTTCCACTCTTGGCGCGTGCAGATGTGCGTGCTTGCACTGTGTGGCTATGTGCGTGTTGTACACCGTTATGGATGGTGATGGCGGCCCTGTAATCCCCCCAAGCTGGAAACGACCTCACAGGCCCAGTGACAGGCTGCTGGGGAGTGGGTAGGGTGCAAACCGCTCTACCACAGGAGCAGGGAGCACCTTCAAAGAGCAGAGAGGAGTCCTCAGCCCAGATAAGCTCATGCCACAGCCCTGGGCAGCCCAGCAAATGCTGGATGTTAAGGACCCAGAAGTGACTTGGGTTCCCATCAGGGGTGGATGGCGTCAGACCCCAGCTCAGGCCTGGTTCCACTGGCTCCTCAGGGGAGGGCCTCGATCCATGACAGTAATAGGTTGGCCCTCCAAATCTTAATTCTGTCATCTGTAAAATGGGGATAACAGTACCTGTGCCTACTAGGTTGTTGTCAGGATTCAATGAGATAATTCATGGGAAGCACTTTGCACAGTGCCTGGCATATAGTAAGTCTTGAGACTTGGTGAGTGTGATTACTATCATCATCATTGTTATTTTAAGGAGCAGAATTATTATTGCTGTCCTGGGTTGCTGGGCCTGTCATTTGTGGAGAAATGACCCACTGGAGAAGTGGCATGCAGACGGCTTCCTGTGGGAATGGATCCTTCCCTGGCAGGGAAATCCCAAGGTCCCTGGATCTCTAGTGGTCCCCAATGGCTGGCAGCTGGCTTTCCAGACAACTTCTGTAAAGAGCTGCACCTGCACCCAGCCTGGCCAGCACCAGCAGCCATGTACACAGCACTGACAATGCCACATTCCTGTCCCATGGGAAGGAAGACCCAGGAGGCTGCGGGTCCCTCCCCTGGACTAGAGCCCTCACTACCTCAGCAGGTATCCTGGCCCCCAGCGTGCCTCCCTGCAGGATGGTGGGGAGCCTTGGAGATTAGAAACATCTCCGCTCTGCTGACTTTGGCCTTGTGGGTTTCCCCAAAAAGCCCCTTGCTTAACCCAGACCTCGTGCTGGTGTAGATTCATCCCAACCCTCCGTGCAGTCAGTCCTGCCCTCAAGGATGCAGGTGGCGAGGCCAAACCCTGAGCGATCTGGGGACAGAAAGGCTACGGCTCCCTGTGGAAGGCCGGCTGTGTCAAGCTGGGGGATGGGGGATCCCACACCTTCTGGGACATCCTGCAGATAACCCCTGTGTCTCCAAGCAAAATGAAACCATCTTTCCTGAAGAGACCAATTAGGACACAGACCTTGTGATCTGGAGTGTTGGGAAAGGAGAGGAGCCCAGGGGCCAGCGTTGCCGGCAAGTGAACACAGCCCAGGAGAGCTCAGAACAGAGAGCAGTGACCCTGGACGGTAGGCAGCACTGGGGACGTGGGGTGTGGACAAAGCATGCGGGGCAAGGGCTTGCCACCGTCTCCACCCTAACCCCACGCCAGGCTCCATCCTGTCCACCCACCAGCTCTGAGCGGCCCGGCTGTGCCAGTCCGGCTGGTCCTGGGATGGGAGATGAGTCATGGCGTTGGGGAAGTGCTCCAAGCTGCTGCTGGTGCAGAACACGGGCCACGCCTCGCAGGGAGCAGAGTCTTGGAAACCCAGTCTGGTCTCCAGACCTGACGCCGCCACTGAGGTTCTCCCCTTGCCCCACCGCCACCCCCACCCCTGCCAGCTCCATGGAGGCCTGGGGCACTGGAGACCCCACTGGTCAGAGCTCACACCCCATATGCCTGTGCCACTCAGGCACTACACGAGAAGCAATGACAGCCTCCAAAAGAAAGAGGCATGTGGGAGGAAACGCTTGGTCCACACTCATGGTGGACAGACCCTCTTGGTGGTAACAAGGCAGCCAGGGCCCCAAGAAGAGCGGCTCACAACTGCTTTCCTCCCCAACTATCAGCGGACCCAGGATGATTATACAGGCTCGTGGCTCAGGACATAGGTGCTAGAGCCAAGCTTTGGGTTTGAGGCCAGCTCGTTGTGCAACCTTGGACAAGCTACACGGCGTGTCTTTGCTTCCCTTTCCTCATCTGAATACCGTGGACAGTATGACACCTGCTTCTGAGGGTGCCTAGAACCGTGCCTGGTTCACAGCAACTTACAAGCACCAGCTCTAATGCACTTCTATTCTTTCAAGGGCCTGTGCGACTGAGAAAAAAACATGACAGCTTTCCAAATAGGGAAAGAAAATGGAGCCATTAAGTACACGTCTGCGGCGTGATGCCAACCACACAAACGGCACCCCGCTTTTCGTGGTGATGTGCAAATGGTATGGGAACTCATTTTTTTGATGGTGAAAGTTAGAAAGATTACAGAGACCCCAAGGACGAGGAAACTTGAACTGCAGTATATCCTGAGGGCACTGACCTGGGGACCTTCTTCCTGGTGACTGTCCACCACCCGCTTCCCAAGAGTCCCCTTTACCAGCTCCAGCCAAGAACTTAAGAGTCAAAAGCCTAGAAGCATCCCATTATTATTTTTTTTATTTTTAAAGATTCCCACATTCATAAATAGGATCGTCAGCAATGGTCGGGAAGCCCCCTGGGACCTCTTTACATGCCACCGTGACAACGGAAAGTCTAAAGAAAATCTTCAACCCACAGATCCATTTAAAAATCTCACTTCCATGGGGCGCCTGGGTGGCTCAGTGGATTAAGCCTCTGCCTTCGGCTCAGGTCATGATCTCAGGGTCCTGGGATCGAGCCCCACACCGGGCTCTCTGCTCAGCAGGGAGCCTGCTTCCCTCTCTCTCTCTCTGCCTGCCTCTCTGACTACTTGTGATCTCTGTCTGTCAAATAAATAAATAAAATCTTAAAAAAAAAAAAAAAAAACTCACTTCCAAAATAAACGCTCCACTTGTGGCACGGATGACAAAACCATCCGAGGCAGTTACCATGATGTGGCAGGGCAGGACTGCCACGTTCCAAAGTGACCGGACCAGACCAGCTTGCAGGTTTTAGGAACTCAGATGATGCGTCTGTGCCGACTGTTTCCAGTACCTTCCAGATTCTCAATCCAGCTTACACTGGAGGAGGGAAGAGGTTCTGAAAAGCTGCCTCTGAAGACAGAAGCCTCTGGTGGCAAAGGCAAGTTAGGAACAAGGCTGAGGAAGGCTGGCGGGCTCCCTGTTCCCAGGATGAGCTCAGAGCAGAAGGGCCCAGGCGCTGGGAGCTGCCTTCACAAAGTGCGCCCTGTCTGGGTACCATCTTTCTTTATGTTGACTTACTCTTGTTTTTACTTAAAGACTTAGTTCAGCTTTGTCCTAAGCCCGAGTGTCCACAAAATCACGGGTCTGATGTCACTAATTATATATGTTTTCTAAGACATTTCAATATCAGCAATCCCTGATGAGATGAAAGACTCATCTTTGCACACCATCTGAAAACCATCTGTCCACGCCACACTGCGCAGGCAGAACAGACTCAGCAAGGATCCTCCCTGGCCTCAGAAACTTGCCAGATTAGATAAAATACCTCACCGTTGGCAACTCAAAGACAACCCCCTAGCCGTGGTGCCTGGCGGTGGGTAGGTTTCTCCCCGACCAGGTCCCTGTCCCCGGGGAAGCTTGTCCTACCGCCCCAGCGAGAAGACCACGAGCTCCGAGACAGTAGATGGACGACAGCTGCCAGAAAAACCCTCTTTCTTTTTGAATGGCTTTTTTTTTTCCTTCTAAAGATTTCATTTATTCATTTGACAGAGCGCACAAGCAGGAGAAACGGGCAGAGGGAGAGGGAGAAGCAGGCTCCCCGCTGAGCAAGGAGCTCAAAGACCAGAGCCAAAGGCAGATACTGAACAGAACGAGCTACCCAGGTTCCCCCTTAATGGCCTTTTAAAGGAGAAACAAGCATTCATCTGCCCTTCTGGCCAATATGCTAAACCTTGGAGGACCTGGGGATCGTGGTTTGTCATTTCCTTGCTCTGCGGCTGACCTAGTGCCACAGGATGGAAAGGGGATTTATCTTCCGTAAGGATAAAACTCTCACTGCCGGGCTTCTCTACAGGGACAAAGATGCCTGCAGTAAGAAAACCCAAATGGGGGCGCCTGGGTGGCTCAGTGGGTTAAGCCTCTGCCTTCGGCTCAGGTCATGATCTCAGGGTCCTGGGATCGAGCCCCACATCGGGCTCTCTGCTCAGTGGGGAGCCTGCTTACCTCTCTCTCTCTATCTCTCGCTTTCTCTGCCTGCCTCTCTGTCTACTTGTGATCTCTGTTTGTCAAATAAATAAATAAAATCTTTAAAAAAAAAAAAAAAGAAAAGAAAATCCAAATGTACAACAGAGCAGAAGGGTGGGCCAGAGTACCGTTGAGGCACACAATGAAAGGCTAGAGAGCTCTTAAGAAGGATGGTTAATTATTTCTGTTTAAAACAAAAGTATGGGTTATAGGTAACTGTGTGTACGGGAAAAGAAGTTTGGTGAGATCAACCGAAATGTTTGTAGTGGTTATGTTTCAGTGGAAAGATCCTGGGTTATTAAAAAAGAATGTTTTTCATTTAATCTGTGCTCTGTAATGTTTTTACAATGAACCTATCTTGCTTGTGTAATAAGAAAATAATTTTTTTATAGAACCTGGAAAACAGCTTATGAGAGAATGTCAGTGGATAAAGGTGATATCATAACCACAGATCTTTCTCGACTTACACTGGGGTTACGTCCTGATAAACCCACGGTAAGTTGAAAATGTTCTAAGTCAAAAATTCATTTAATACACTTAGGGCGGGCGTGGGTGGCTCAGTCCATTGAGTGTCTGCCTTCCACTCGGGTCATGATCCCAGGGTCCTGGGATCGAGCCCAGAGTTGGGCTCTCTGCTCAGCGGGGAGCCTGCTTCCTCCTCTCTCTCTCTGCCTGCCTCTCTGCCTCCTTGTGGTCTCTCTCTGTCAAATAAATAAATAAAATCTTAAAAAAAAAAACTGCATTTGATACATAACCTCCAGAATATCACAGCTTAGCCTAGTTCGCCTTAAAGGCACCCAGAACGCTAACATTAGTTTACAATTCTGCAAAATCGTTTAATGCAGAGCCTGTTTTATATTCAAGTGTTGAGTATCTCCGTACTCGATCGGATACTACACTGAAAGCAAGAAAGAGGCCAGTCGTCGAGGTGTAGAAGGGTTGAAGCAGATTGACTGTTTGCTCTCAGGATCGGGTGGTTGACGGGACGCTGTGGCTTCCTCCGGCCACTACCCAGCATCATGAGAGAGGATCGCACCGTGTATCACCAGCCCGGGAAAAGATCCAAGTTCAAAATTCCAGGTATGGTTTCTACCAAATGTTTATCACTTCTGCACCATCGTAAAGGCAAAAAAATCAGAAGCCTGACCCTTGTGTACGTGGAAACATCGACTGTCAGGAAAAGTGGTAATCAGGGCATTGGGAATTAGGGAAGAATTTTTTTTTTTTTTTTTTTTTTTTTTTAATGTAGGCTTCCGAGAATGTAGATGGAACTCTGGAAAAGGGTGGGATTCTGGATTGGTTGGGATCAACGCAGGCTTGCTAGGGAAGCTCAGACTGGACGTACACTTGAGCTAATGTTCTAATATTTATAAGAATTTTCCAAAATTTTCTGCTACTTAGAGTTTTTTTAAATTCAAGAATATTGAATAAACCCCCCCAAAGGAAGGCTTTCTTATCCACTAGGAAAATCTGCCTGGGGTTCCGGGTGGCCTGACCATTTCTTCCACAATTTCTGCAGGAGGACCTTGCCTTTCCTCCTGGGAAGGGGGTGAGCCACGGATGGGTTTTAGAGGAGGGGCAGCCTCAGAGCTTGTACATCCTGGATGGCTCCTGTCTTCCAGACTCTTGTTGACAGAGTCTTCATGCTGTGTTTGGTTTTCTTATTGTTGAGGACTTGGCTACACCAAGTTCTTTATCCTGTACGATCACAGTTACATGAGAAAACACCTCACCCACCAGGCCTGCTGCCAGGAGCTATGTCACCTCGTCCTAAGTGGGGGAATGGCTTGGGGGGTGCCAGTGGTGAGGCCACGAGCCCACGGCTCCGCCCCTCCACCAACAAGCAGGTGGCCACTCGCCCAGGGTGGGTGATGTGTGTTGACAGCCGCCAGGGAAGAATGTGGTCCGTTTCATGTGCTCCCTGCTTCTCTCCCTGCCAAGGGTGGAGGCGATTGGAGTGGGCGGTCTCCGCCCAGCCCTGGAAGACTCCAAGGGTGCGGGGAGGGGGGAGGTAGAGGTGGAGTAGGAGTTCCTTATTCTACTGGGAGTAAAATGCAGTGCTCCCGACTAGACTCCGAAAGTAATATCAACCTGATAATATCTTGAGGCTCACATAGTGGGTCCAGCTCTATAGCCTCTCTCTCTGGTTCCCATTGGGACACACAAATTATTCTACTAATTACCAAAATGGTGGACTTCGGAGTGAGCCCGCCTTGGACCTGGATGGCTTCTTGGACCTATCCAATCTCCTCTCTGAGCCTCTGTTGTCTCCCCTGTAAATGGGGCCGGCAGTAGCACTGCCCTCGCCGGGCTTTCATTTTCAGTGGGGATTACAATGAGATCATGCTTGTAAAGCCCTTGATATAGTGTTGACTAAGTGTTGGCTATTATGAAGGGAAAGAAAGATGAAAACATGAGGGTGGCTGCTAAGGTTACCTTCTTATAGGCGAGGCTGCTTTAGAAAGGACAGGTGCCGGTCGGGGAGTTTCCCTGGCTTGCTAAATGAATGATTCCGCTTCGGGACTGCACTTCCCAGAGGCTCAGCTGCCTGGGTCGCATTCCTGTGACAAACTTTCAAGGGCTCCAGGTGTCTGCAGAAGGAAGGCTCAACCCTCGGCTGGCTTTGAAGATGCCCTGACAATACGCCCCAATCGACACGTCCCCTCACTTCCCTTCAACATGGGGTAGTGTTTGAGAGTCTGGGTTCGAATCCCAGCTCTGTCCCTTTCTCGCTGTGGGACCCTGTTGAATTGCCTTCTCCTCGCTGTGCCCCAACTGTCCCCTCTGTAAAACGAGCAGAGGCTAGTAGCTACATCCTTGGGTCTGGTGTGGAGATTAAACTGTAAATATGAAGCCGCTTGAAGAGGGTCTGGCCCCCAGAGAGGGACGAGTATCTGTAGGCAAGCTTCTAACACCCGCATCCGGTTGGGACCACTCACTGAACAGCACGGGTACTCCGGATATGCCCATCAGCACACGATTACTCATGCTGCTTCTCCCCTGGAGGGCTTTCCCCCAAGCCCAGCTCGAATGCCACATCTTCCAAGAAGCGCCCTTTCCTCGGACTGGAAGGCCTCTTCCTCCCTCCGTAACCGAGTATTCTGTGCAGACCAACCCCTCCTATCTCATTTGGTCCCATCTGCCTCCTATCACGGCTCTGTATACCCCTCTCTAATCTGTCCTACGGTGGGGAGGCGCCTGGACAGATTTTCACATGAACTTGGAACTCTGCATATAGTAGGTGCTCAGTGAAGATGTCTGGACTTCAGGGTTTGGGGGCAGAGTTGGCAATCAGCTGCTTTGCCCTGGTTGGGTCGCAAGGGTTGTTTATGGCTGGAGACCTTTCCAGCTGGAAGGTGACTTTCACCTCCACTTTCCAAATATCACCGTTGCTCGTAGGTGAGGGGAGAGGAGCACCTGGTCCGCCCCCGTCCACCTGTCACTCGGAGCTGTGTTACGGGCTGAACCGAGTTCTCCCAAGATAACCCCCAGGACCTCAGCATGGAACTGTATTTGGAGTGATGGCCTCTAGGGAAGCGATGAAGTTAAAATGAAGGCAGGAGTGTAGGTCCTAAGCCAATCCGACTGGTCTCTTTATTTGGACACCCCAAGAAACACGAGGGATATGCACCCCCAGAGGAAAGACCAGGTGGGGACACAGAGAGAAGGCGGTCATCTGCCAGCCGAGGCGTCTGGGAAACCAACCCTACTGACCTCTTGACTTTGGACTTCCAGCCTCCAACACCATGGGAAAATAATTTTTTGTTGTTTAAGCCACAAAATCTGTGCTATTTTGTCAGAGCAGCCCTAAGCAGACCACTAAAAGTAGTAAAAAGAGAAATGACCAGTGGGCATGAGGGTGAGAAGTCCAAGGAGTGAGGTACTGGCAGACCCCATCCTGAACTTGGGACCGGGAATGACCAGATCCGGGAGTCCGCCCCGCTGCCCCCAAGTAGGAATGATTTATGCTTAGGAGTAAAGCTAGTTTTTTTTCCCCCCCCAACCAAGGGATGCTTCAGAAATCCTTCTCTCCAGGTGAAAGGCAACTGGTGCTGTGGTAACTTAACCTTTTTTTTTTTTTTTTTTTTAAATTAGGCAGAGACAAAGGTGAGTGTCCGGCACTTTTGGCAAAAAGTCCTTGTAGTCTTCCTTCTACCAGCTTAGCAGTGGCTTCCTGCCATGGCTAGAGTAAAACCCAAACTTCTTACCATGGCCTCAAGGGCCGGTGAGCCTGGCCCCTGCCCCCTCCAAACTCACCTCCTACCCCTCTCTCCCATCCACACTTCTGCTCCTCTAATATGCTTAGGGTCATTCAACCTCAGGGCCTTTGCACTTGCTGCTTGTGCTGAGTGGAACAGGAAAGCTGGACATGCCTCAGGTTCGCTCAGCAAGCTCTTAGGAGACATACATGCCCGAGCCTCACACAGTGACTCTGGCTCCGCAGGGGGAGGCAGGTCTGGCATCTATACTTTTTTTTTTAAATTTCTGCCTTGAGTCATACACAGGCAGAGTTGAGGACTGTCACCCAAGATCTAGCTTCCAAGGGCTAGCTGCTTCTTTGAAGCCTCAGCTCCAGTGCCACCTTTCAGGGGTGACCTCACTCCCAACCCCCTCCCCAGAGTGCACCAGCCTATTTACTATCATAGACCTATTTACTTTCTCTGTAGAACCTAATGCCTGGGAGACTCTCATCCAGTCATTCGTTTCCTGTCTGTCTCCAACCAGCCCCGGGGGTGCTCCTTGCATGTCTCTTGCTGCTGTCTTCACCCCAGTAATGGAGCTGCTCTGTCGAGCACAGAAGCCGCTACCACACCCGGCAGCTGGGGAGTGCTGGAAACTCCGCTAGTCCAATGGAGATGTGCTCTCGGTGTAAAAAAAAACCCAATTTGGATTTCAGAGAAATCATACAAGAAACAGAGACTTAAAATATTAATGCTTTGCAAGATGAAAAGAGTTCTTGAGATGGGCTGTGCAACACAGATGTACTTAGCACCACTGTAACATACACTTAGTGATGGTTAAGAGGGTAAATTTCATGTTCTATATTTTCAGCACAATTAAAAATGTTTAAGTGATGTGCTGAATATTTTTAAAACCTCATTAGTGAGGAGCTTGGGTGGCTCAGTCAGTTAAGCATCTGCCTTCGGCTCAGGTCATGGTCCCGGGGTTCTGGGATCGAGCCCTGAATCCTGCTCCCTGCTCAGCGGGGAATCTGTTTCTCCCTCTCCATCTGCCTGCCTCTCTCTGTCTTTCTCTCGCTCTCCCCCTATGTCAAATGAATAAGTCTTGAAAAAAATTTAAAAAATAAAAAATCTCATTAGTAAGTCTAAATACAGATGCCATGTTCATGTTGCTCATACTTGGGATATATGGGCTAGGCAAAACATATTACTGAAATTAATTTCACCTGTGTGTTTTTTCTTTCTAAAAAAAGTACAGCCCTGGGGCGCCTGGGTGGCTCAGTGGGTTAAAGCCTCTGCCTTCAGCTCAGGTCATGATCCCAGAGTCCTGGGATCGAGCCCCGCATCGGGCTCTCTGCTCAGCAGGCAGCCTGCTTCCTCCTCTCTCTCTGCCAGCCTCTCTGCCTACTTGTGATCTCTCTCTGTCAAATAAATAAATAAAATCTTAAAAAAAAAAAAAAAGTACAGCCCTCAGAAAAATTTTAAGTTGCTTGTATGGCTCAGATTTGTGACTTGTGTTCTAATTACACTGGACAGCGCCCACCTGGAAGCATGGCCGGCGCACAGAAGGCACTTAAGTAGGAATTGAATATAAAAATGAATATAGTTGCTGCCAAATGGGTGTAGGGTTTTTCTGTTTTTGTTTTTTGGTGTTTGTTTGTTTGTTTGTTTTTGAGTGTAAGCAAGGTTCTGTCTTCCAGGCTGCAGGAAAATGGGAGGCAGACAGCAGAACAGTTTCCACAACTAAATGATCACAACTAGTATCTACTATTATGCTGACGATAGCAGCTCCCATTGGTCGAGCACCTAACGTGGTCCAGGAAAGGTCACAGGACTTCACCTGCATCTTCTCCTTTAACCAGTCCTGCAAGGAACCACAGCCTCCATGGCCCGGCTGATGGCCCCAGGCTGCCCTGGAGGTGAGTGGAGAGCTGGAGCTTGCACAAGGACTGGGCAAGCTCCAGTCCTGTCCAGTGGGACTTGAAGGCTCTGCCTGGGCCTGACAGTAGGTGGGGGTTTCTGGCTTCTGGAGGTGAAGAGCTCCTGAAGTCAGAGTCCCTGCTCTCGGGGGTCCAGGAAGCGAGTGAAATGATTCATAATCTCTCATCTTCTTAAACTCACCCATCCAGATCCAGCTGCCCGCCCTCTCAAGTTCAAGGACTTCAGGGCACTGTCCCTGGCCTGGGTGGTCATTCTTGTTCAAGGCAATCATGGCGGATGGAGCTGGGCGGATGGAGAGAGCCCTGCCCACATCCCTGAGGCGACAACAGCCACAACAGGTGGCTACAGGCCTGGAGCTGAAGGCCTGGGCCCACCTAACCAACCCCCCGCCCCCACCCCGGGGGGCTTGGGGCTCCAATCTGCTTGAGCAGGGCTCCCCCCACCTCCCGTGGTAGCTAATGCAAGACCTCCCTGGAGGAGGCCTTTGTGGTAAAATGCCCAGATCAGAATCCCTTGGAATGGGGAAGAGGTTTGCAACACACAGAAAGTTCTCCAGGCCCCTCTGCTATGTTTTTAAGTGGTGGGCCTGAACTTGAGGAAGCCGCTTGGGTCTGGTCAAAGAGAAAATTGACCAAAGCAGACAACAAAGACCTTATTCCCTTGGCAACAGCTGCGTGTCAAGGAGTCTGACCTCTGAGGGGACATCTGGCCATCTGGGGGACCTCGGAGGACCCTCACCCCTAGTGAGAGCCGTTGGGTCCTGCACACAGGGCACAGCTGCGAACAATATCTCTCAGAGTCTGCTCGCAGATCAGCGGCAGCCGAATCAGCTGGGAACTGGTTAGAAAGGCAAGTCCTCAGGCCCTACTCCAGACCTCCTGAACCAGAAACTCTGGGTTTGAACAGCAGCCCAGGAGACTCGGGGCCACACTGAAGTTCGAGAATGAAGGCGTTCAGCCTACTACTCAAAGTATGGCAGCAGGACCCCAGGTCAGCATCCTCTCGCCTCAACACCCTAGCCCCGCTTGCCCTATTGGATCAGAGTCTGCACTTGCCAAGACCCCAGGGCACGCATACGCGTGTTAAAATTCGAGATGCGCTAGCCTGGAGTTCCCTACCGGTAAGTCAAGGAGTCTCATACTCATATGCTTTCAGGAGCCAAGCAGGTGACGCACCCCAAAATGAAGCCAGCTGGCACACCAGCCTGCAAGTGTGCTCACAGGACGTGGGGCAGGAAATGTGCCTTACACTCTGGGTAAGATTTCCTTGCTTGGCCACAGCCCTCCCAGGCATGGCAAGAGGCACACACACAGCAAAGACTCAAGAAGGGCTGGGACAGGGGTTCTCAAACTCGGCAGCATAAAAGTATCACCTGTAGATCTGGGCGAAACGTTGACACCTGACTCCCAACCCCAGATCGCCTAATATGCTTGAAAAAGCCCCCCCAATTCCAATTAATTCCAATGAGCAGCAGTCTGGGAACGACCAGGCTATAGCCAGTCTGCAAACTTTCTCAGTAAAGGGCCAGATGGTGCTAGCTCAAGTTCTGCGGGTGTCCATGTCCATCACGGCCACCCCAGGCAGCCACGATAGTGCAAAAGCAGCCAGAGTTAAGAAGAAATGGTTGAGCGTGGCTGGTGTTTCAACAGCACTTCATTTATGAATGCTGCATTTTCAGTTTCGTTGTACTTGCACAGTAATGGAATATTACTTTTCTCTTGATTTTTTTTTCCTTTTTAAAGATTTTATTTATTTATTTTAGAGAGAGAGAGTGAGCGTGGGTGAGCAGGGTGAGGAGCAGAGGGAGAGAGACAAGCAGACTCCCCACAATTCAGCGTGGAGCCCAGTGCAGGGCATGAACCCATAACTCTGAGATTGTGTTCTGAGCCGAAATCAAAGAGTCAGCCACTTACTGAATGCGCCACTCAGGTGCCCCCTCTTGATTTTTTTTTTTTTAAGATTTTATTTATTTGACAGGCAGAGATCACAAGTAGGCAGAGAAGCAGGCGGGGGTGGGGGGGGGGAAGCAGGCTCCCCGATGAGCAGAGAGCCCGATGCAGGGCTCCATCCCAGGACCCTGAGATCATGACCTGAGCCGAAGGCAGAGGCTTAACCCACTGAGCCACCCAGGCACCCGTCTTGATTTTTTTCAGCAGCAGAAAAACAATGCTTAGCTCGCGGGCTGCACAGAGACAGATGGTGAGCCGCGCCTGGTCTTGGGGCCATAGTTGGCTGATCCCTGGGCTAGAGGAAAGAATGGAGGGCACGAAGGCCAAGAGTGCAGGCCTTCTCCTTCCCGGTATTTTCCCACATGATCTCCCCTACACAATCTCTGCAACCTTAGTAGCTCGTGAATATGAAAAGGTTGTGTTGACAAAGCCCCATCAAGTGCTGGCTTGGTCTGGCTCACGGCCATGGACTTTAGATTGGGCCCCCAATCCCTCATCACCCTGGCAGGAGTTCAGAGAGCTGCCTTCCAATGGGCGACTCCGAGCCCTACTCTCCAGGCTGGTGGCCTCACTGAGGTTTAGCATGGAGTGACCAACTGAACTGTACGGCAGGTACCGGGCAGAGAGCTTGGGTCATCTCAGGTCCTCACAGCAGCTCTGTGCCAGAGAACTAGTACATGCCTGTGTATATTATCAGATACCCGGTTTTTTGTTTTTATTTTTTATTTTTTATGTACCAATTTTTAGACAAGGAGACTGAGGCACAGAGATGTCAGATGATTCACCCAAAGTCACACAGCAAGAGTATTAGAGCAGAACTGAATCCATGTGTCTGACTCTGGAGCTGCTTCCATAACCACTTTGCTTTATGGGCTCTCAATAATCTATGTTAAGGACAATCAATAATCCATCACCAGTCACCACAATGCCAGACACAATTTCCTTAAGCCTCCTAACAAGCCTTAGGTAGCACACTTGGTCTCTCTGTATCTCAGTTGGCATCTAGACACCACTCAGTCTTCTCTGCCTTGAACTGCAGCCAGGCCTAGGGCACCAAAGAGGGATCCAGCACCCTCTCCAGGAAGAAGGAGGCTCAGAGAGCTTCCCTGTACAGCTGTGCAGGTTGTGTACTGCACAACTCTAGGTAGTATCATTCACAGTGTATTCTATGTGAATGACACCCATGGACCCATGGAGCACACAGCCTACCTAGCCATTCACAGCAGCCTTGGAAATGCTCATATTCCTTGGCATAGGATTGACCTTGGATGCTCACCCATTACTGCTGTCTGGAATTATATCATCAAAAAGGAATTAGGGCCCAGCAGGATAGGACACCTTGGATGGTAGGGGCCGGGCTGGCAGCTTTGGGGAAGCTTTGGGTCAGAAGCAGGAAGAGGCTGATTCCTCCTGGGACCTCCTTCCTCCATCCTCCTCCAGTCGAACCTCCAAGTTGCCCTGAGCTGGCCCTCCAGGGCCCGTTCTCACGCTGGGCAGCACCTGCCCCTCACCATCGAGGGCTGCTGGGAACTCCTAAACAAACACTCAGGTTCTCCCCTTACCACAGTGCTTCCCTATGTTTGCTTTGCTTTTATGATCTGAGCCAGGTCCTGTGCCAAGGCTTACCCGCGCCAGCTCGTGTGACCTTCATCACAACCCCACGAGGCAGGAACTGTGATCCCCTCCATTTTACAGACAAGGACGCTGAGGTTCAGAGAGGTTAAATCACTGGCTCAAAGTCACACAACTAGAAAGTGTCAAGCTAGGACTCAAATTTGGGCCTTTTGGACTTTGGAGCCCAAACTCTTAACCAGCTCTCTAGAAGATGGCTGTGTCCTGTCTTCTGAGTTTGGCTCCCCATCTGCATGTGGGGTCTTGGGTCTGGGAAGCCATGCAGGTGACCATGATGTTGCTGCTGGTGCTGCTGGAGATGTTGGGGATGATGGTGATGGTGATGAAGGCGAGGATGGAGTCATGAAGGTGTTGAAGGAGATGACGGGGATGATGGTGATGATGGTGATGGTGATGATGGTGATGGTGATGATGGTGATGGTGATGGTGATGATGGTGATGGTGATGGTGGTGATGGTGATGGTGATGATGATGGTGATGGTGGTGATGGTGATGATGGTGATGGTGGTGATGGTGATGGTGATAAAGGTGTTGAAGGTGACGGAGATGATGGGGATGATGGTGGTGCTGAAAGTGGTGGGGACGCCTGGGTGGCTCAGTGGGTTAAGCCTCTGCCTTCAGCTCAGGTCATGATCTCAGGGTCCTGGGATCAAGCCCCACATCAGGCCCTCTGCTCGGCAGGAGCCTGCTCCCCTCCCCCTGCCTGCCTCTCTGCCTACTTGTGATCTCTCTCTCTGTCAAATAAATAAATAATCTTTAAAAAAAAAAAAAGAAAGTGATGATGATGATGACCGTGATGGAGGTGATGACGGCCATGACAGCAGGGGGGACGGCAGTGATATACCTAGCGGATAAGAGTGCTGTGCAGATTGAATGAGCTAAGTCGGGTCAAACGTGGCTCGCTGTGTCTGTCCTATGTCCATGCCTTGTAAGTGCTGGGTTCATCTGGGCTCCTCGTGCCCTGGATCCACAAAGTGGGTTCCGCTGCACTGGAGTTTATGAAGTGTACACCTTCCTCCTCAAATGCCAGGTGAAAGGCATGAATCAAAGATAAGAAAAGGGGAAAGGCCCTTGGCCTCCTTTTTCAGCAAAAGCCTGCATTTTCTGCCAAGCTCTAAAATCCAGCATGGTGTTCTAGGCCTTGGGCCTGAGCTTTGAAACGGAGCTGCTGGGAGGCAGGCCCAGCCCCTGGGCAGGAGGAAGCCAGGCCTCCAGGAAAATGTAGAGGCTATGAATTGGGTGCCCTGGAAGGTGAGGGGCTGCTGCCCTAAGAGTCAAAGCCACACGCAAGCTGGGCTCTGGGCGGCCCCTCTCTGTTGGGAGAGATTGGAATCCTCACCCGCACGGTGAGCCAGGGCAGTTCCTGGGAACCAAACAGCTGAAACCTTACACTTGGCCGCAGGTGAGCCAAGGACTTCAAGAACCAAATCGGGGAGTAAAGCTTTCCACTCCTCCACACCCGCTTCTCAAATGACACCTGGAAGCCCGGGAGAAGCAGGATGGGGAGAGTCAAGGGGGCTCTGTGGCCAGACCGTTTGCTTGGCTTTGAGTCCCAGCCCCACCGTCCGCCCGTTCTGTGTGACCTCGGGCGAGTTACTTAACCTCTCTGAGCCCATTTTTCTTATCCGCAAAACTCCGACAAGGACACCTCCCGTTTCACTGCATTGTGCTCAGTGTCCCCAGGGGCCACATGGGAAGAATACCGGTACCGACCCTTCCTGGCTGCTGAAAGGATTCTGTGAAGTAACGCATGAGCCTGGCGCGGCATGTGCACTTAAAAAGCACTGTCCGCTTTTATTATTATCGCTGTAGAGAAGAAAGCCACATGGGCCTCAACAGTGTTTATCTGACGAACCGTATCACGTGTTGGAAGAGACCCCTGAAGTCAGTTCACCCCCACGGGTAAGGTGAGCAAAGCAGCACGGTTCCCTGGTGCGGTGGCCACACTCCTTGAGGGAAACACAGGCTTCGGGGAGCGGCCTTTAGGCTGGGGCTTTTGGCCAACCAGATCACAAGACCCGACAAGAAGTCACCCCCGCCCGTTCAGCCAATGGTAGGCCCCCGTGGGAGTCGAAACGAGGATGGAGAGGGAGTCTCTGAGAGGGACCAAGGGGTTTCCTGGGGGCTGGGAGACGTGGCTTGCTCAGTGCTGCAGGTCCAGTGCCTGGCCCATTGCTGCAGTGGCAAAGCGGTGAAGAAAACAGACAAAACCTTGCCTTCCAGAAGTTTAAACCCCAGAGGACGAGTGTTGCAGCCTTCAGGGAGCGCTCCCTACGTGATCGAGATGTTTCCGCTGCCCCTCAACCACCACCCTGCTCTTCCAGGTTCTGCCTTCTGTATGTGTGTCGGGGGGAGACCTTCTCACCGGGCCCGTCCGCCGTGGCCGGGCTGCCACCGGTGTGTTATCTCGTGTCAGAGGCGTCACACCGGCTCCTGTTCCAACAGCGTGTGAGTTGCTCTGCACTTGAACATCACCCCTCCCTGGACACACACAGCCAGGCCCCGATCTGATCTTTCAACTTTCCCTGAGCTCTCCAGGTGAAGGTGTTCCTCCTGGCCTCCCACGGCCCCACCCTCCTCTGTTCTGGAAGCCCTGCAGAGGAGCACTGCCTTTGTGGAGTTCACTGGAGCAGGGAGAGGGCTAGGGCTGGTGACTGAGGGACCCCTGACCCTGAGCTAAGGTGCGGCACACTCAGCTTGCCCGGAGCCCTTGCGGGGGGTTGGTGCTACGATCCCCAGGCCACAGGCCAGTCCTGGGGCTCAGAGGCTAAGTATCAAGCCCAAGGTCACACAGAGCCCAGCTCCAATGCCAACTGCTGACTCCCAAACTCAACAATTGGACAAACTGCCTCTCGAGGACTCCTGGAAAACCTCAGTGCTCATGCTTTGAGGACCTCTGAGGACAGGAATGGCCTCCCCCCGCAGTCAGCCGTCAACCAGGACTCTCCTGGCCCAGTATGCGGCCCCTCCCTCCATTTGAGAGATCCTTCGTGGTCCCTCTCACCAAACTCCTCCAAGCCCCTGCACAGCTCCTCAGTGCAGCACAAACCGTGGCGGAAGGACAAAGCTGATCCTTCCTGGGGTGGGAGGTGGTGACTTCCAACTAGAAAATCAACAAGGTCCACACGTGGAGCAGAGGTGAGAGACCCACAGTGGATGAGCCTGCAGGAATCAGCCGCAGGAATCAGCCTGCAGAGGGCGGGGGCGCTGGTCTGGGGAGGCGGCCCTGCAGCCAGCTCTCCAGCAGCTCCTGCCCAAGGGCGCACCAGCCTTGCCAGGTCTTAGCCTTCCTTCCAGACCTGGGCTCGGGAATGAGCTCCCTGGCACATCAGGAGGAAGCAAGGCTGCCCAGGTTGTTCCAGAAGTCTGCAAGGAAGGGGGTTTGTTTGTTGTGGGGGTACCACTGGTCCACGACTCCCCATGCCCTGCAGTCCTCAAGACTGTCCGTGGCGGGGGCGCCTGGGTGGCTCAGTGTATTAAAGCCTCTGCCTTTGGCTCAGGTCATGATCCCAGAGTCCTGGGATGGAGCCCCACATCGGGCTCTCTGCTCAACAGAGAGCCTAGTTCCCCCTTTTTCTCTGCCTGCCTCCTCTGCCTACTTGTGATCTCTGTCAAATGAATAAATAAAATAAATAAAATCTTTTAAAAAGTCCGTGGGGTATTGTACAGGTTCCAGTCCTTGGTGCCATCACTTCTGAGCTGTGAATATTTGGTCAAGTGTGTGTAATTCTCTGAGACTCACTTTTCCCACCTGCAAATGGGGCTGTGCAAGAGGGTCTGGCTCACAGGAACCCTGCAAGGATTGAAGGACTTTGTCCTCGCCAAGTGCTTTCTCTGCATCTCTGGGGCTATCAGAGGAGGTCAGGATGAGGAGGACAGGGAGACTGGAAAGCCCACTGGAGCAAATACCAGGACCAGCAGGTCCAGATGGGGACAGGGTCTAAGGAGTTTGCAAAAACATCATCTGGTTTTTTTTGTTTTTTTTTTTTTTTAAAGATTTTATTTATTTATTTATTTGACAGAGAGAGAGAGATCACAAGTAGGCGGAGAGGCAGGCAGAGAGAGAGAGAGAGAGAAGCAGGCTCCCGCTGAGCAAAGAGCCCGATGCGGGGCTCGATCCCAGGACCCTGAGACCATGACCTGAGCCGAAGGCAGCGGCTTAATCCACTGAGCCACCCAGGCGCCCCCATCATCTGTTTTTTATTTCACTTTGTATTTGCAACGTTAAAAAATTCTCTGTTTCTATAATGTAAATAACAAAATATAAATGCAGAAGAAATCTTCCGAGCTGGTAGGAATACACAAAAGATGCAGGGATTCTTAACCTGGGCGTGCTAACCTCCAGAGGTCAGAACCCTGGCTCTCTATTTCTCCACTGTGTGACCTGAGGCAAGTTACTTAAGCTCTCTGTGCTTCCCTCCCCAAAGTCAACCACTACCACAGGCTTCCCGAGTGTCCCCCACGGCTTAATGTGTGCATGCAATAATCTACATATATGTGCTTAGCTTGTCTTTTTGTAAAGGGACTCTGCGCACAGATGGCAGAGTGCCGTACTGTTCCATACCCTGCCTTTCTCTTTTATCAATAGATCTGGGAGATGGTTCCACACCCATACACAAAGAAGCTACTGCTTTCTTCTGAATGGCTGCATCGTATTCTGTCTCTCTCTCTCTCTCTCTCTCTCTCTCTCTCTTTTTTTTTTAAGATTTTATTTATTTATTTGACACACACAGAGAGAAATCACAAGCAGGCAGAGAGGGAGGCAGAGAGAGAGGGGGAAGCAGGCTCTCCACTGAGCAGAGAGCCCGATGCGGGGCTCCATCCCAGGACCCTGAGATCATGACCTGGGCCAAAGGCAGAAGCTTTAACCCACTGAGCCACCCAGGCGCCCTGCATTGTATTCTCTTGTGTGGCTCTTCCCACACCTACTGGACTTCGCTCCTTTCTGATGAGTGTTTACTTTGCAGCTCTCTGCTCTTATGCACGACACTGACTATCTTTGCTCAAACATGCTGTGCCCAATGCAAACATATCCACTGGGTAAATTCCTGCAGGTGAAATTGCAGAGCCCTGAGGTATGGGCCTCTTAAATGTCAACAGTTTCCTAACTTCCCCCTGCCCCGAGGGTACTCCAATCTGTGCTCCCACTGGCAGAGTTGGAGGGTGCTGGTCACCCCCACCCCCATTTCCAACATGGAGCATAACCCAGGGATCTGGCAGGTGGAAAACAGGATCACGGTGGTTTGGCTGTGCCATTCTCTTTTTTTTGAAGAGTGGTTGAGCATCTTTTCGTCTGTTTGAATTTATGCTTCTTTCTATGTACTTCTTTTTACGTGAACAGCCAAATCATATCCTTCTCTCTCTCTCTCTCTCTTTTTTTTTTTTTTTTCTTTTGTGGATGGGATGCTTGCTTTTTGATTTGTAAGAGCTCTTTATCCGTGAAATTAACTCTTTGCCACAGAAGTGACAGATTTATTATTATTATTATTATTTTTACTAGTTTGATATGCAGGCTGATGGGTGCTTTTGGTTTGGGTCATACAGGAAATACTGATTTTTAAGTAGGCAGTCTCAGCAACTTTGATCTTTAAGGCAAGGCCATGCTTCCACACATTAGGCTACACTGCCTCCCATCCTTTTTAAAAAATAAGAGAGGGAGAGAGAGAGAGAGAGAACACCAGTAGGGATAGGGAAAGAGGAATGGGGACCCCCAACTGAGCAGGGAGCCCGATGTGGGGCTTGATCTCAGGACCCTGAGATCATGACCTGAGCCGAAGGCAGACTGCGCCCCCCAAGCACCCCGAATGCCTCCCACTCTTCATTAGCGCTTCAAAGAGGACACATGGAAGGAGCCTGCTTCTGGACTGGAGGTCCTCTACAGTATGTTACTGTCCCCAGCCTGGACTCACTTCTCTGTCACTTGACCTGGGACTTCCTTAATGGCTCTTGCTGCAGAGTACTGGGGTCATTCCCCACTGCTCAGGACTCCTGCTTGGACTCATGTTCTCAAAGGGGCAGAGGGAGAACGGACGACCCACCGAGCCCCCTAGGCACAGAAGGGTCTCTAATAACAGGCTTTTTTTTGGGGGGGGGGGGCAGGGGATGGTCCTCAGCTGCCTGGGGTATGCCTTACTTTCAGCTCCTTAAAAGCCAAATCTTGCCCCAGACCCTCAAGGTGGGCAGACTAGAGGCTGTAAAACTAGAAAGGAGAGCAAGTTCCAAAGAATAAAAGCCCCAGGACCTCCACTAGGCCCCTCAGGAACTGCCCAGCGTGGAGGGGGACATGCTTCTGTCTTAGGACATATCCTCCAGCTTTGGACTTCCTGCGGAGAAAATTCTAGTGGGAGGTGGACGCAGCTGGCTGAAGGGGGTCTCATTTGAAGCTTTCCTCTAGGCCAGGGATCCTGAAAATTTCAGCACCCATAGAATCACCTGCAGAGTTTGTCAAATATCGGGCCCCAGCCCCGGTCTCTGATTCCGTAGGTCTAAGGTGGGTCTGAGAATTCACACTTCAAACCAGCTCCAGCTGATGCTGACGCGGATGTTTCTGGTCCAGGGACCACAGTTTGAGACCCGCTGGCCCAGGCCATTCATTCGCTCCCTGGACTCCCCCAACTGGTCTGAGTGAGGCTGAGAGGTCTGGAGAAACACAGGCTTTGTTCCAAGGAAAATAACAGAGCAACTGCTCTCTGCCAGGTCGCGTGCCGAGGTCTGTGCCTTAATTTTCTCGTCTAATCCTCACAACAAACCTGTGCGGTAGGTTTTGATAGGACTATCTCCTTTACGAGGAGAAACCATGCTCAGAGGGGGGTGCACGGGCTTTAGAATCGGACAGATCTGGGTCTGACCCCAGCTCTCCTACTGACCCACTGTGCAAGCTCTCAGGCAAGTGCTCACCCCGCTGAGCCTCTGACTCATCAGTAAATGGGGGATCACAGACCTTGTTGCCAGGGGCGTTGTGAGGGTGTGCACCGCCCCCAGCGGGGTGATGACTAAGAACAGCTGCACACAGTAGGTGCACAAAAAATGTTCATCCCCTTTCCTGCCATAAGCCCCATCATCGTGATCTCAAGGTCCTTTCCTGTCTTCTCTGTGGGGCAAAGCCTTTTTCACCCTACAGCTCCAGAGAAACTCCTATGCATCCTTCAAAACCCACCTTAGAATCCCCTCCTCTGTATCTTTTCCCTGAAAAGCTGTCCTCTTCCTGTCTTTGGGAAGAAAAATTATCAAGGATGGCAGCTTCTTATTTGAAAAAGGGGCTCCAGCTTTGCGCAGTGGCAGTATCGTAGCCAATGAGGTTTATCCGAGGCGCGATTATTGCTAATTGAAAAAGGGCCTCAAAGCATTCCTTTCCTTTCTTTCTTCCTCCCTCACTTGTGTTTCCAGATTGTTTATTTGTATCAAGCGCACTCAGGAGTACAAACTCTGCTATCACAGGGACTGGGTGGCTAACAGCTAACAGAATTATCAACGCTTAGCGAGGCCTGTACACCACACAATGTTTTAAGAGGCTTAGGTTGTGGACTCATTTAATGCCTAAAATAACCTTTTGAGGCAAGTGCTCACTTTTCCTTTTGGGGAAATGGAGTCACAAAAATGCTCAACAGTTTCCCCGAGACCACACCACTGGTCTGTGGCTGGGCTGAGATGTAGACGCCCGCTGTGAGTCTAGGTTTTGAGTCAGATTTTGTGGCATGCTGTTCTTTACGAATGAGGAGTGGGCCAAGTGGGGACCGTGTGGACAGTACCCTTCCCCTTGAAGAAGGGGGTAGCTGAATGTTGGGCCTGGAGCTGTCTGCTCTTTTGATTTCTCGAGGGGATCCGGACATACAGAGTTGTTGTTGTTGTTTTTTTTTTTCAAATTTTATTTATTTATTTGTCAGAGAGAGGGCGAGCGAGAGCGAGCACAGGCAGACAGAGTGGCAGGCAGAGTCAGAGGGAGAAGCAGGCTCCCTGTGGAGCAAGGAGCCCGATGTGGGACTCGATCCCAGGACGCTGGGATCATGACCTGAGCTGAAGGCAGCTGCTTAACCAACTGAGCCACCCAGGCGTCCCGGACGTACAGAGTTTTATGTGACGTCTCCTACTTTTTTAAAATTTGAGAGTAATCTAAAATGTAAAGAGCAGGATGGGCCTCCCAAAGGCTGCCCACAGGCTGCCCTTGGCAACTTCTGCTGTCTCTTGTATCTCAAAGGTGGGGACCTCGACTCACTTCACGGCTGTGCCCTCGCACGGGGCAGGAAGCACAATTCACCTGCTGCTTCTGGGTGCCTCTGAGCTGAGCCTGGTGCTCAACAACCAGGAATCTCATCCTCCAGCCCACTCAGCACTCAGGATTCTCCAGCCTGGCCTCGGGGTGTGCACAAGAAATGACAGCCCGGTGGTGACTCGGAGCGTCTCCTCCGCCCAGGGACCATCTCAGGGTCTCCCGTGTCCAGGACGACACTTCCTGCTTACCGAGGACTGACGATACCCTGGGTGAGTGTTTTGTTTCGTCATCCCACTGATGCGCTCCGCAGTTTTGGGAGGTTGCCCCGTCCTCAATTCCGGGTGCGGATGAGAAAGCTGCGGCTCATGCAGGGGGAGGGCACTGCCCAGGCTAGGAAGCAGTGGGATGGTAGGACGAGCGCCACCCGCTTCCAGCTTCTCCCCAGCCGGCTGTGTTCAGGCATTCCACCAAAATGCTGACACACGTTCCAGCACACGCACACTCACACGCTCATCCCCCGGACGGGAACGCGAAAGTGTGTGGGACACAAATAAGACCCAGGACATTCCCATCTGCCAGCCACATTTCCTAATTACCCTGGCTCTTACTGGGGACATCCAGAGAGTTTCCCTGGAGGCTGTCCCTTTTGGGAACTCTGCCCCCTGGAGCCTGGACAGGCAGAGCTTGTGGCACGCCTCAGACCCTGGCCTCTGGGCTCAGCAGAGATGGCAGGTAGAGGGGGTGCCATGCTTGTCCCTGCCCACAGGCAGAAGTGTGCATATGTGCACCTGCGCCTATGGACGTGGGTTTGCTTGTGTGCAGTGCACCCACATGTGAACACATGTGCGTGTATCGTGTAGACCTGCACGAAAGCATGTATATGCGGGCACGCAGGTACACGAGGTGTGCGCATGTGCATGTGTGTGCACCCGGTGCACATGTGTGCGTTTGTGCACATGTATAATGGAGAAGAGAGGATGTTGGCCTGCAAATAGAGATCCTCTGAAGTTAGTTTAGGACAAAGCACAAAAATCCTGCTTAACCCAGAGATGTCAGCTTACAGAAAAAGCTGAAATCTAAAACAGCCCCTGTGGGACACTGGGTGGTGGAGGGGTCCAGCATCAGGCTCTTGCTTTTGGCTGCGGGGCGATGAGGCCCCCACTTCTGGGCTATGGGTCATCGCTGAGTCTGCTACAGTTTCTCCCTCTGCCCCGCCCCCTATTCTCTCTCTCTAAAATAAATAAATCTTTTTTTTTAAAGGCCCAATTAAAAAAAAAAAAAAGATTGTACTTATTTTTTTGAGAGAGATTGAGAGAGAGTGCAGGTAGGCCGAGGAGTAGACAGAGGGAGAGGGAGAAGCGGGCTCTCTCCCGAGCAGGGAGCCTGATGTGGGGCTGGATCCCAGGACCCTAGGATCGTGACCCCAGCCAAAGGCAGCCGCTTAACCAACTGAGCCACCCAAGTACCCCAAGCCCCCTACTTTTTATGACCAAGTTAGATTTATATGCACAACAGGTAACTCTCAAAGAAATGATGGGGGGGTCCAAGTTGCAGAATATGGATAGATTATCCCATTTCTGTTACATATTCTGTCTACAGCATCACTAAGCATTTTATATATTTTCTGTAGGTATGCACATATGTGACTGCATAGGTGTAGGAAAGGTCCAGAAGGAACACCCCGAGTTACAAAGGTGGATACCTTCGGGAAGCAGGGAGGGCAGGAGTTGGAAGGTTACAGCCAAAAGGGCTCGGTGGACGGGTCCCTGTGTTCCTGCTGGAATCACAGTTCAATATAGGTAGGTTGAGTCACTGTGGATGCCAGGTGGGGGCCACGGGGATGCTTAGTCTTCAGGTAGGCATTTCCACAAGTCCCCCAGTGGACTCTCAGAGGGCTCTGCTGCCTGAGACAAGCGCTGGCTTCTGGACCGGCTCCCGGGTGGGGATGAAGCAAGGGAGCTGTTGTGCCTCTTACACCCCACACCCCCACACCACACACCCACTGTTCCCAACCATCTCCTGCCTGGGCCAGCGGAAAAGTCAGGATTACAGAACTCCCACCCAGCAGGGGGCCACGCAGAGACCAGGACCAACCCTGGGGCCCCCAGGGGCCGCTGACAAGAGAGGCCAAGACGCAGGCTCTGGGGGGGTCAGACTTCTGGGCTCAGTAATTGTCACCCGGACACCAGCAAGGCTGGCCACACTCTGCCCCTCAGTTTCCCCGTCTGTGAAATGGGAACACCGCAGAGGCCCACGGGCCTGGGATGCTCTGGGGCTGAAGTCTCGCCGTTCTGTTTGACGACACGCGGCGGTGAGTCGGCGCTCACGGGTTTCACGGGTGTCACCCTCCCCGGACGACAGCTCACCCCGCCCCTCCGCGCCAGGACACCGTGGCCCTCTCCGCCTTCTCCGGCACCGCGACCCTCCTGGGACTCGCCGGGTCCTCCCCTTCCCTCCGCCTCCCGCTCCAAGGTTTTCTGTCACCAGGCGGTCCTCCCCCTGTGCCCCCAGGCCGGGTCCCTGCGGCGCCCGGGCGCCCCCACCCACCCAGGGAAACTGAGGCGGGGCTGACGGAGCGCGCGGGGGAAGGCGCGGCGGCAGGGCGCCCCCTGCGCTCGCCCGGGGTCACTGTCATACCTGTTTCCCACTGCGGCTCCGGACGGCGAGGGTGACAGCGGCGGCCGCGGCGGCGGTGGTGGCCGGGGAGGCTGTGGCGCCGGGGCTGGGAGCGCGCGCGGCCACGGGGACGGGGAGGGAGCAGCCGAGGGGGCGGGAAGCCCGGGAGCGCCCGCGGGCGGAGCTTGGTGGCGCCGACTGCGGGCCACCCCCGCGTCCAGGGCCCGGGCCGCCCAGCTTCTGGTCGGGCACACCCACTCGCACCCACGTGCCACCCCCACGTCCCCACAACACCCGACACCCCCACCGCCGACGTGCGCACCCCACACTCTGCGCACGTCCGGACCCCCACGGCACCCACGGAAGCCGCAATATGTGCGGTGGGTCCCCTGCCCCGGCTGTCCTTCCCCGGCACATCGCAGGCTACACACACCCTAACGGCTCGGTCCTACCCCACGGGGTACCCAGACGCAGCACAGGCAGGCAACGCACGGCACCCCTGTCCCTTCCGCCCCGCCCCGCACCCCCGCACCCCCCGCAGATTGCCCTCTGGGCCAGCTGGGGATTTTAGAAGCTTTGCAAGGACAGACTCCTGCAGGAGATTTCCCCCAAACTGTCCCTGAACCTCCGCGGGCCCAGGAGATGGAATTAGCTCACCTCTTGTGTCCCAGTGACCTTCTCCTTCTCTCTGACTCAGCCGCCCCCTCCAAGGTCACTCCTGGATCCCAGCCATTCCCTGAAGGCCCCGCCTCTGCCTTAGAAATTCAAACAGGCTCCCCGGGCCGCTGGGGCCTCGGGGCTTCCTCCCTGGACTCCCACCGCACCCCTGTTTCAGCCTCCACTCCCGGCCAGGCCCTCCCCTTTCCTCCTGTCCTCACTTGTTTTCCTCCTCTAGTCTCTTCAGCAGGTCAAGGTTCCAAGGAAGATCGTTTCAGCCACTTTCTTGCCAATATCCTCGACGCGTGGTTCACACATCCCTGGCAAACCCCCCAAAGTTAGCCTTCTCCATCCCACCTGTGGGAGAGACTGGATTCCTTTTCTCTCTTGCTTTAACAAGTAAGGACAAATGTATTAGCTTAATACACATGAATTTATTATGTTACAGTCCTGGAGGTCAGAGATCCAACACCCCTAAAATCAAGAAGTGGGTGGACTGTGTTCCTTCTAGAGGCTCTAGGGGAGGATCTCTTTTCTTGTCTTTTCTAGCTTGTAAATACTGCCTCCATTCCTGGGCTTGTGACCCCTTCCTCTATCTTTAGAACCAGCAATACGGAGCTGAGCCCTCCTGCACTATCTGTCTCACTCTCTCCTTTCTTTAAAAGATTTTGTATATTTATTTGAGAGAGAGAGAGAGAGCACAGAGGGAGAGTGAGAGGGAGAAGCAGACTCCTGCTAAGGGAAGAACCTGATGTGGGGCTCAGTCCCAGGACCCTGGGATCATGACCTGAGTGGAAGTCAGAGGCTTAACCCACTGAGCCACCCCGGCGCCCCTAGTTTTCTCCTTTCTGTACCCTCTTCTACTTCTAGAGACCCTCATGGGTGCATTTGGCCTTCCTGAATAACACAGGATAATTTCTCCATTGCTAGGCCAGCTGGTTGCCTAACTTAATTCTACCTGCAATCTTCATTCCCCTTTGCCATGTAATTTAACAGTTACAGGTTCTGGGAATGAGAACATAGGCATCTTTGGGAGGGTTTTGTTCTGTCTACCAGAGAGACTGAACTTTCTAGAAGCTGAGCCCTGCTGGAGAAAGTGAGTCAATCAAGAAGATTTTTGACACTAAATCTGTGAACCTTTGCAAGTAGAAGGAAGTTTATTATTGCCATTGTTTGTAGTGGAGAAATAATGAAATAAAATGTGGCATGTTTATTCTATGGAATACTATATAGCACTTAACAAGAACAAAGTCTATGTATATGGATGTCCACAGACTTCAAACCTCATGGGGTTCAATAGGTATCCCTATTTTATCGATGAGGAAAGTGGTGTAGATAGGTAGAGTAATTGCCCAAGGTCACACAACTAGAAGTGTCAGAGTTGGGATTTGAACCCAGATAGTCTAAATCCAGAGCCTGTGTACTTAGCTGCAGCAGATGGCTGTGTACAGTATTAGTTACTTCAAGTAAAATTTTAAAAATACCTTAAGGAGAGGTACCTGGGTGGCTCAGTGGGTTAAAGCTTCTGCCTTCAGCTCAGGTCATGATCTCGGGGTCCTGGGATCGAGCCCCGAGACTGGCTCTCTGCTCAGCGGGGAGCCTGCTTCCCCCTCTCTCTCTGCCTGCCTCTCTGCCTACTTGTGATCTCTGTCTGTCAAATAAATAAAGTCTTTAAAAATATATATAAAAATAATAAACCCAGTACATGTTAATGTAATTAAAATGCTTTTATGAAAAATATTTGTCATAACAAAAAAATATTAGTGGGAAGAAGGACATTGGTTAGCAGTTTTGCAAATTTCTTTTTAATATCTAGCTTAATAAAGAACAACTAGATTCTGGCATCTGCTCTTGTATTCGGTCTGTTGCCTTATGTGTTTTCGTTGAAATATTATGAAGGAAATACAATTTCACATAATTTTACCTACCGTTGCCGTTGCTTTTGTCAGCACAAATGTCAACATGGAGAAAGAGGCAAATAACACCTTAGTATTATTATGAAAATAATTTTGATCTTATGTTTCTCTTGACCGGGTCTTTGCCCCAACCCCATAAGTCTGTGGACCACACTTTGAAAACCACTGCCCTAGTAGATTCAGTTGTGGCCATATGAAATTGTTAATATTTTATTATCATTGACCTACATAATGGCAATCTTATATGGTCCAACCGAATCCATGTTCTATGGGAGGGTTTTCCTTTTGGTTCACACCCTGGGTTTTCCTGGCCAGTTTCTGGTGGTGGACATTATTGGGATGTATCTTCTCTAGGATGATATTATTGTGGGCAGCTTTGTACAGATGATGTGTCTTTCTCTGAGTCATGATGTCCAGTGTGGGAGGAGCTGGCATTGGGTTGTCTAGGAACCATGGACTGGTGATGTTAGGCTAAACAATTTTAAGATATGTATTATAAACAATTGTGAACAAAGAGAGTTGTGTTCTCTCAGTTGGCTTGAGTTCGTGAAGATTGAACTTGGGGCTTTTTGGACTGGGGCTCTGGTCTTAAGGATATCAGAGGACGTCCACGTGGGCTTTCACCAGGTGTTAAGAACTATGGATCATGTGGCCAAATTAAAGGAAAAAAAAAAGACTTTTTCTAGCTGAAGACCTATGGCACAGTTAGATGAATTCATGTCTGGGTGGATTCATGATGGCCCTCTGCCCTTCCACCCTAATTCCTGCAACTAGCATTATGGAACTCTGGTTCCATAATGTACCCTCTAAGTACCCCCCCCAATTATATAGAATATTTATGTACTATTATAGAAGAACAGTTTTTCTGCTTTCTTTAGTCAGGTGAATGCATTTGTGGAAGATAATAAGATAGGAAAGGGGATCCAAGATCAGCCAAGCCAGACCTGGTGATCAATGGGGTGTTTGATGCTGTACTATATAACTACTATTTAAAAAAACTTTGCATAAAAAATACGGTTATTTATTTATTTATTTTTTCCTTTTCAGAAGGAGTGAGGCACTGATCATCCACTCATTCTTCTTCAGGCAACTGCACCTGATTTAGCTCTAGGGTAATCACCACTTCCTCATCCCTCGGCCATATTTTGAGATATTTTGAGATGTTCATTTCATTCATCACTAGCCCATTCAGGATTGAGACGCCCCAGCCCCGCGATCTGCACATTATACTCCTCTTGGGATGCTGATTGGTTCAAAGGAGGGAACATGACACAAGTCAGATTAACCCAGTGAAAGTCTATACTGAGACTTCTCCTTCGGAGTACCACTGGCTTCTGAGTTGTTCAGACTTGGTAGCTCCAGCTGTGAGGCTGATTAGGAATGAATCCCAGCCGGAAAGACGACAGGTCATCTGGGTCCCGGCTTGGTCATGTGACCCACATCAAGCACAACCTGAAGGTAGCCCTACCCTTGGACCTTGTAGGTGCCTGGAGCTATACATTCCCCCCCCCCCCTTTTTTTTTTTCTCAAGCCATCTTGGGTTGGGGTTTCTGTTGCTTGTCCCCGAAAGACTCCTGATTCTGGTGAAAATGTTATCCAAACTACAAAAGGAACCAGGAGGGACAGTTAGTACTTTTTTTTTTTTTTTTTAACAGAACCTTGACAGTCTGGAATGCCCAGGCCCAAATTAAAGTAAATAAGCTAGGACAAGCGCAGGTGTAAAATCCCAGAGTTAGGCTCAAAGAGAGGCTGCAGGTGTTTAAGTACAGGATGGGAAGTGGCGGCTTCGGACCTGCATCTCCCTCTGAGACAGACAGCTTCTTGGAGATGCAGCGCCACCTTCAGGTCTGGAGGCCCCGATTGCGGGAGCTCTGGCTTGGTTGGCAGTTTGAGTCCAAGGGTGGAAAGCGGATGTCTGGATCTCCGGGTCTCATTCCCGCAGTCCACAGCATGGCTCTGACCACAGCACACAGCTGACACCATGCTGTCCTTTTTGTTATTCTTCTTTCTCTCCCTTCAATTTCCCCAGGCCCTCTGCCCTTCCAGCCTAATTCCTGCAACTAGCATTATGGAACTCTGGTACTACCAGCCAGGCCCATGTGTGCTATATCTCCTTCATCCTCCCAAACGATCTTATGCGACAGGTTCTATTTTCATTCCCATTTTACAGATAAACAGATTTGCAGATGTCGAGGAATTTGTCCAAACCGTGGAAAAACCAGGCCTCTCAGCGACCAAGGTCCGCGTTCTCAGGCTTATTGCTAAACCACAGAGCTATAAACTGGTAGTCCTAGACTGGGGTGTGTGGGGAATGGGGGAGATCCAGTTTTCAAACATGTTTTGTCAGACCACATGGGATTAAAATAATTTTTGAGCCCATGTTTAAAAGTCAGGAAATAGCACATAAAAATCAACTTCCTGATTCTCTGGAAAATAAGCCGTCAGGTAGACTGGTGACATAGGGCTTCCATTGCTGCTTGGCCTGGGCCGTCTACAACTGCATGGCAGCTGAGTGGGCCCTGGTTCCCCATTACCCCCACTCCCATGGTGCCCAGTGTTGACACAACCGGCCTGCCCACTTGTCTCTGCCCTGTGGGCATATGAGTGCGGTTGTCCCTGCCTGGCCTGGCCTTCCAACCAGCCTCAAAAGCTTCTGGCCCCTGCCAAGCCTGGCAGTTTTCACTTTGTTCCCAGAAATCTAACCACAGAGCCCAGATCCCACAGGGCACAGCCAGGCTGGCGCTCAGGGTTCACCTGGTCACTCGGAGCACATACCTTTCCATTTTTCTCTCTGCCCTGGCCCAGAGAAAAAATTTAATCTGCTCTGCGGGACGCCTTTACCTAGGGAAGAAGATCTGAGAACAAACTTCCAACTTTGCCATTGAGGTTTTCAGTTGCATCCGGGAATCCTGAGAAAGGTCAGATTGTGGCTTGGAAACTTGAAAACACTGTAACACTCTTACATGCTAGTGAGGGAAGACAGACAGTAAATAAGACAGTCTTTTTTCTACATGGTAATAACTGCTCTGGAGGAAAAAAATGCAGGCCAAAGGAGATTGGATGGAGGTTGAATTTTAAATAGGATGGTCACCCTACAGGAAGTGAGGAAACTAACCCTGCAGATATCGGGGAGAATGTACCAGGCAGAAGGAACAGCAAGTGCAAAGGCCCTGAGACAGAGAGCAAGCCTGGTGTGTTTGAGGAGCTGTCAGAGGCCAGTGTGTCTGAAGTAGACGTGAACTAGAAGAGGGGGCTGCAGGAAGTTGGGAGGGGGGTCAAAACACGGAGGAGGGCCAGTGTAGGAACTTCAGTCCTGAGTCATGAAAAATTTTTAATGTATTTTTTTTTCATTGTGATAAAATATATGTAAGATAAAATCTGCAACTTGAAGCATTTTTAAGTGTATAGTTCAGCACTAAATATGTTCATGTTGTTGTTTGACCGTTATCACTACCCACCTCCAGAACTTTTTCGTCTTCCAAAACTGAAACTCATTAAACAGTAATGTATCCATTAAACAATAATTAGCCAGGCCCCTGTCCCTCCAGCTCTGGTAACCAATATTCTACTGTCTCCATGAATTTGACTACTCATGTAAGTGGGATCATTCACTATCTGTGCTTTTATGTCTGGCTTATTTCACATAGCATAATGTCTTCAAGGTTCATCCATGCTGTAGCATGTGACAGAACTTTCTTCCTTTTTATTTTTTTTTACTTTCTTCCTTTCTAAAAAAGATTTTTTAAATTTACCTGAGAGAGTGTACAAGAGCATAGGAAGAAGCAGAGGAAAAGAGAGAAACAGACTGTAGTTGAGCACAGAGCCTGACGTGGGGCTCAATCCTGTGACCCTGAGATCATGACCTGAGCCAAAATCAAGAGTCAGCCACTTAACCGACTGAGCCACCCCAGTGCTCCAGAACTTTCTTCCTTTTTAAGAGTGAGAAATATTCCATTGTATGTATATATGACATATTTTGCTTATCCATTCATCTGCTAATGGTCATTGGATTTGCTTATTGTGAATAATGCTACAATGAATGTGGGTTTACAGATATCTGCTCATGTCCCTGCTTTCAGTAATTCTGGGTATATCTGACCGGAATTTGAAGAGACTCACTCTATAAGAATTATTGACAATGGATCATAGGAAGGCAAGAGCTGAAGCAAGGACCAGAGTGAATGGCATGGAGGTAGTGAGTAGTAGTTAGATTCTGGGTGTATCTTTCAGGGGTAGCTGACATAATGTGCTGGGTGTGAGAAAATTTAGGACCAAATCTTCTCAAACAATTGGGTGTTTAATGAGTCAGTCTTTGTTGTTGTTATATGCCCTTTTATTTTTTAAATGATTATTATTATTTTTATTGAAGTGTAATTAACACACAATGTTACATTAGTTTCAGGTGTACAGTATAGCGATTTGAAAACCCTATACATTATGCTCTACTCACCACTACCATCTGTCACCGTACGATGATATTCCAGTATCATCGATTATATTCCCTGTACTGGGCCTTTCCTCCCCAGGTTTCCTCACTTTTGAAGATACTGAAGTAAGTTGCAGAACAATGCCTGAAATACATTATTTACATAGAAATCATATAAAACAAAAGAATTCATTTTAATTAGTATATATTTATGTAAATGCAAAGACAGAGTTTTACAAGAATACACGCCAAACTGTTCATCATGATTACCCCCAGAACAAAAGGGAGGAAAGAGAGGTGGGGTGGTCTAGGCTAATTTTATCTTTTGCTCTATTACTTTTCTAAAAAAGTAGTATTTTCACAGGGGCGCCTGAGTGGATCAGTAATTGAGCATCCAGCTCTTGGTTTGGGCTCAGGTGGGGACTCCGGGGTCATGAGTCCAAGACCCATGCTGGGCTCTGCCAAGGGGGTGCAGAGTCGCCTCGAGATTCTCCCTCCCTCCCTTTGCCCCTCCTGCTTGCGCACTCTCTCTCTAAACTAAATAAGTAAATCTTTAAAAAGTAGTATTACATATATCACTCATATAATTAAAAACCTGAAAATCCTAAAAAAATAAAAAATAAAAGCTTGAAAAACCCTAATAAACATCGTTTACACTTTAAAAAAAGAACAGGAGGGGCTGATTTAGTTTAGGACCAAGTCCTCCCAGACAGCTGAGTGTTTAATGAGTCAGATTCACTTTTGAAGCTACTTAATTGCTACTGAGGTGGCCTGAAATCACAGTTTCATGCTGGGAAAGAAAACAGGAGACCTTCCTTTGGCTCCGTCTACCAAGAGACAAAACCCTTCTGGCTAGTGGGGGGCCACAGCCAGCAACAGGCCGAGCAGCCTTTTAAAAAGCCAACAATTATCTGGCCTTAAAAATTCAGAGTTTAGGGACACCTGGGTGGCTCAGTTGGTTAAGCGGCTGCCTTCGGCTCAGGTCATGATCCCAGCGTCCTGGGATCGAGTCCCACATCGGGCTCCTTGCTTGGCGGGGAGCCTGCTTCTCCCTCTGCCTCTGCCTGCCACTCTGTCTAGGAACAGTACTATGTAAGTAGTAGGGCTTGCTCTCGCTTCTCTCTCTATGACAAATAAATAAATAAAATCTTAAAAAAAAAAAATTCAGAGTTTAGGGGCACCTGGGTGGCTCAGTGTGTTAAAGCCTCTGCCTTTGGCTCAGGTCATGATCCCAGGGTCCTGGGATCGAGCCCCACATGGGGCTCTTTGCTCAGCTGGGAGCCTGCTTCCCTTTCTCTCTCTCTCTCTGCCTACTTGTGATGTCTGTCAAATAAATAAATTTTTTAAAAAATCTTTAAAAAAATAAAAAAAGTTAGAGTTTAATCACATATGGAACAATACCATTTCAACAACAACAACAAAAAGGCAGCAGCCAACTATCTACTCTTACATAGTACTGTTCCTAGAGTCAGATTTTGGGGCCCTACAATGACAGACAGGAGACCAGACCCCAAAAATCAAAGGCACAGGCTTTACTGAGGCTCCCGCCCCCGCTGAAGGAAGACACTAACAGGACGGACCCAGCCATCGGTGGAACCCAACCGAGTCTTAGCTCCTGCTCAGGATCCCACTCCCCGCCAATATGCTAATTAGGGAAAAAAGAAAAAAAAAAAGCCTCCTTCTGATTGGTTGATAGGGCCTTGTCCTGATTGGTTGGAAGGGCCTCGTTCTGATTGGTCGATATGGCCGGTTCGTCAGGCCGCTCATTGGTGCTTTTTGGAGCCAGGGTCCTCCGGTTTAAGTCCCGCTTGTGCTCCGGGGCGGCGTCCTGTCCGCAGCCTGGTTCTGCTCCGTCGGAGTTGCGGTTTTCCAGTAACAGCCACCAGAAAGTGCTCCAGGTGGGTAATGTTTTTCACTTGGGGCTTGTTCTCACAGCCTTTGTGTCATTATGATGTTTAAGTCATAATATTTAATATGGAGGTAGCAAAGGATGAGGCTGTGGCAATGCTTACAGCAGGCTCCCCTGCCCTGGAGTTGCCACACAGCAGCCAAGAATAATCCTTTTATGCTTTAATAATCCAGGTCATACTGGGACGCCTGGCTGGCCCAGTCAGTAGAGCATGCGAGTCTTGACCTTAGGGTCGTGAGTTCAAGTCTCATGTTGGGCGTGGAGCTGCCTTTAAAAAAAAAAAAAAAAGATTTAAATAATCTAGGTCATACTGAGCAAAGAAATGAAACTCAACAGTCACCTCTGGAGGCTGCTGGGTGGGGCAGGACAACCGTAGGGTGGTCCCCAAGGTAGCCTCTTGGTGTTAACACCCTTAGTGTAAGACCCTCCTCCAACCAAGTCAGCGATCTCAGCGCCAGATCCTTCCCCAGTGCAGCTGTTTCGTGGGACCCCAGCACCCACCAACATCTTGATCACAGCCAGATGAGAGACTGCAGCAGAAGACCCAGCTGAGCAAGCTGGGATTCTTCAGCCACAGAAAGTGTGAGATAATAAATGTGCATTGTTTTAAGCCACGATGTAGGTAATTTGCTATGTGGCCAGAGAGAAGGAATGCACTAGGGACTTAATGCATTACTTTGAAAATTTATAAAGGGAAAGAGCCAGGCATGTATTCTGCTTGGCCTGTGCAGGGTCATCAAATAGCTGATGCAGGAAACTTTTCATATCTGTATATCTGTATATTCCAGCTAATGAAAGAAGGAGAAAATGAAATATCAAGACTTTGTTTTTGTTTGTAAGATTTTATTTATTTATTTGACACAGAGAGATCACAAGTAGGCAGAGAGTCAGGAAGAGGTGGTGGTGAGCGGAAGCAGGCTCCCCGCTGAGCAGGGAGACAGATGTGGGGCTCAACCCTGGGGATCATGATCTGGGCGGAAGGCAGAGGCTTAACCCACTGAGCCACCCGGGTACCCTGAAATGTCAAGACTTTGAAACTTCTAAAGAATTAACAGATCTAGGCAAAAAAAAAGAAATCATTTGTAGCTGCTTTTATAATGACACAAGGGGCAATCAAACATCATACATTTTCCAACAAAAGTGCCCCAACATGAATGATCGATGAAATAATCCTGCCTCTCTGCCCCCGCCAAAAAAAGTAAACTTGAATCAGATTAGGTCTCTGGATATAACTACCAATTTATTTTAAAAAATACAGAGGAATGTGTTAAATAATACCATGGAGATATAAGCAGGAAAATTCAGATGGTAGGAAATTCTATAGGACAAATGAACCAGTTTTTTCAATAGAAAAATAAAACAGAAACATAGATTTGAAGGAGAATCCTGGATCCTCAAAAAATTAGAAGGAGAACTACCACATGATCTGGAAATTTCACTACTGGGTATAAATACAAAGGAGATGAAATCACTCTATCCAAGGGATATCTGCACCCCTATGTTTGTTCCAGTGTTATTTCCAATAGATAAGACATGAAAACAACCCAGTTGCCCATTGACAGATGAAAGGATAAAGATGTTGCGGTTTATATATGCAGTGGAATATTATTCAGCCACAAAAAATAAGGAAAGCCCGCCATTTTCAATAACATGAATGAAACTCGATAGCATTAGGCTAAGTAAATAAGTCAGTCGGAGAAAGACAAAAACTGTATGATTTCACTTATATGTGGAATCTAAAAATAAACAAAAACCAAACCAAACTCATAAAAAAAAGGGATAAGATTTGTGGTTACAAGGCAGAGGGTGGAGTGTAGGGGAAGCAGAGGGAGGTAGACAAGAGGTACAAACTTCAAATTATACAGAAATACCGGGGATGAAGGTACAATGTGATGACTACAGTTATCAGAGCCACAGGTATATTTGAAGGGTGCCAAGAGAGTAAATCCTAAAAGTTCTTATCACCAAAAAACAAACAAACAAAAAACCCAAATTTCCTTTCTTCCGTCCTTCTTTTTTTGGCATCTATATGAGATGATGGATGTTAACTAAATTTATTGTGATAATTATTTCACAGTTTATGTAGGTCAAATCACTATGCTGTACACTTTATTTTTTTAAGGTTTTATTTATTTATCAGAGAGAGAGAGAGAGCGCACAAGCAGGGGGAGTAGCAGGCAGAGGGAGAAGCAGGCTCCCTGCTGAGCAGGGAGCCCAGGGGGGGACTCCATCCCAGCACCCTGGGATCATGACCTGAGCCAAAGACAGATGCTTAACCCACTGAGCCACCCAGGTACTCTTTAAACTTACTGTACTCTTTAAACTTACACAGTGCTGTACGTCAGTTGTATCTCAATAAAAGTGAAAGAAAAAAAGAGAATCCTAGAGAGCAAAATAGACTCAAGAGCTTTGTAAATAATTGTGATTCTTTCTTCTTCTTTGGATGCTGATTCAAACAAACTATGAAAATTATTGATAAGACAGTTGGGACAATTATGGAACACTCAATAGTTTACAATATTCAGGACTTACTCATTTTTTTTTTAGGTGTGATGGTGTTTTTGTTGTGGGTTTTCTAAAAGGAGCCTTTATGTTTTATTTATACATATATATGAATATATGTATAGGTGAGATGGTAAGATATCTGGGATTTACTTCAAAATAATCTGTTCTGGTGGTGAGGAGGGTGTGGGGGACTCAGCGTGAACCGGAGACGAAGCTGTGTGATGGGTATGTGAGTGTCGTGTACTGTTCTCTCTACTTTTGTATGGTTAGGTATTCCATACAGAATAATAGCAAAAAACCCCGAAGTCCGGTTATGTCCCTCCTTTAATGGTTTCCATCTCCCTCAGAGTAAGAGCCGGAATGGCGTGTAAGTTCCCCTGTTATTTCTGACCCTGCTTCTTCACGGCTTCTCTGAACTCATCTCCTACTCCTCACCCTCTTGGCATTCCTGTGTGATCCACATGGGTCTCCTTGTTGCTTCCTGAATGCCCCGAAGCATGCTTCTACCTCATGCCTTTGCACTTGCTCTTCCTATGGCTTTTATTTATTTATTTTTAAAAAAGATTTTATTTATTTATTTGACAGAGATCACAAGTAGGCAGAGAGGCAGGCAAAGAGAGAGAGGAGGGAGCAGGCTCCCTGCTGAGCAGAGAGCCCGATGCGCGACTCGACCCCAGGACCCTGGGATCATGACCTGAGCCGAAGGCAGAGGCTGTAACGCACTGAGCCACCCAGGCGCCTTGCTCCTCTACCAGGCCTCTCAGCGGCTGTTTTTCTCACTTTTAGGTCTCTGCTCCGATGTCAGCCCCTCAGAGAAGTCTGCCCTCGTTATCCCACATAAAATAGCAGCATCTCCCCAATATCGACGTTCCTCTCGTCCTTGTTCTTCTCTGTAGAGCTTCTCAGACGTTACACTTCGACAGGTATTAGAGTTTACCTGCTTGATTGCTTGATTCTCTTTCTGCCCCAACGGGGTGTAATTCCAGGAGAGCAGGCAAGGACTTAACACTTTTTTCAATCCCTACAACCCCAAGGCGCAGATCAGTGCCTGGTACATAGTAGGTGCTCAGTAAATATTTGTGGGCTAAGTGAATTTGCTTGTTCAGCCTGCACTTGTCTTTTGTTCTTTATTATGAATCATTTCAAACGTACAGAAAAGTAGAGAGAGTCCTATAAGGAATATCCGTATATACATCACTTTTTATACGCATGTCCTTTTTCTTTTTTGGATGAAGTGTTTGAAAGTATTTATGGTCAAAATACCCTTTCATCCCTAAATATTTCAATAGGCATCCTTAAAAAAAAAAACAAAAAAGACCCTTCTTTACTGAGCCACGACACTGTTGTAACACCTAACAAAAAGAACCCCAATTCTGTGCTCTCATCCACTCCCTCCATAGCCACAGTTGCCCCAAATGTCTTTTACACTTGATTCAAACCAGGACCCAATCAAGGTCCACAAATTGTGTTTGATCATATCTCCCAAGTCTCTTTAAGCCTGGAATCGCCTCTCCTCCCTTTTTTCCAGGTCATTGACTTGTCGGAGAAACGAAGCGCATTGTCTTACTGCTAGAACGCTCTCCCTTCTCGGCTTTGGCTGATTGCTTTCCTGCCGTGTACTTAACTTGACCCTTTTTGCTCTTGTATTTGCGGTACACTGGAAGCTAGATCTCAAGGTCTGATCCGATTGTGGCCAGACATTTTTGGCAAGAATTCTTCACAGTTGGTGCTGTGGGTGTCCTGTTGAATCACACCAGAAGGCTCGGAGACGGGCTGTCTCATTACCAAAGCTAAGATTGATGAGTGGGTTTAGGCGCTGTCAGTTTCTTCACTTGTAACCAGTAGGAGCTCTGTGGGCCGATGATTGGCAGCACATGATGATCCAGCCTGCCTTGAACCTTTCACCTCATGGTTTCAGCTTCTGGAGATGATGGATCCTGAGCCAATGATTTCATCCAGGGTTGTAAAATTCTAGTGCTAGTCTTCATTCATCATTTATGAGGGGACATGCTTCTGTCAGGAAGAGCTTCCTCCCCTCATTGACGAGGGCAGATTAAAGTCTTTCCCTGTAAGGCCATCTGGGCGGCTCTGTCAGTGGAGCTTCAGACTCTTTAGCTCAGGTCTTGATCTCAGGGTGTGAGTTCAAGCCCCGTATTGGGTGTGGAGCCTACTTAAAAAATAAATTCCTTCTCTCTCTTTTTAAAAAATATTTTATTTATTTATTTGACAGAAAGAGAAATCACAAGTAGGCAGAGAGGCAGGCAGAGAGAGGGGGGGGGAAGCAGGCTCTCTGCTGAGCAGAGAGCCCGATGCGGGACTCGATCTCAGGTCCCTGGGATCATGACCTGAGCTGAAGGCAGAGGCTTAACCCACTGAGGCACCCAGGTGTCCCAATTCTTTCTCTTTAATCACTATTTTTCAGGGTAAGGATTTGATCCAACAGCCACTTCCAATGGTGACGAATTCCTTCTCGTTCTCTCTCTGAGTATCATTACGAACTCAGTGATCTTTGAAAAGACTATTAAGGTGTTTCATTCAGTTGCATTCATTATTTTCTTTATTTTTTTAAAAGATTTTATTTATTTGACAGAGAGAGAGAGAGAAAGATCACAAGTAGGCAGAGAGGCAGGCAGAGAGAGGAAGGGAAGCAGGCTCCCCGCTGAGCAGAGAGCCCGATGTGGGACTCGATCCTTGGACCCTGAGATCATGACCTGAGTCAACGGCAGAGGCTTAACCCACTGAGCCACCCAGGCTCCCCTCATTATTTTCTTTAAATAACCTTCGATTCTGGAGTAATTTTAGATCTATAGAAAAGTTGCAAAGATAGTACAGAGAGTTCCCATATGCTCTTATCCAGGTAATAATAATAACATCTTTCGTTATTGTGGTTCCTTTGAAAAAACTGAGAAATCAGTATTGATACACTACTATTATCTTTTTTTAAAAAAGATTTTGTATTTTTAGTAATCTCTACTCCCAACGTGGGGCTTGAACTCGCAGCCCCAAGGTCAAGGGTCACATGCTCTATTAACTGAGGCAGGCAGGTGCCCTGATACATTACTATTATCTTAACATCACAATTTTATTTAGGTTTTGGTTTTTTAGTAATGTCCTTCTTCTGTTCCGGGATCCATTCTAGGATCACGCATTCATTTTTTCTTTTTGATGCTTAAAAATGACCCAGTTCGGGGTGCCTGGGTGGCTCAGTGGGTTAAGCCTTTGCCTTCGGCTCAGGTCATGATCTCAGGGTCCTGGGATTGAGCCCCACATCGGGCTCTCCACTCAGCGGGGACCCTGCTTCCTCCTCTCTCTCTGCCTGCCTCTCTGCCTACTTGTGATCTCTCTCTCTCTGTCAAATAAATAAATAAAATCTTTTTTTAAAAAAATGACCGAGTTCAGTCAAGTGGGAGCCCTGGCAGCCTGGCCCTGTGTCCTCTTGACTTGACCTTGACCCTAAATAGTCTTTGATAAGCTCCCCTTTGCTTTCTGGCCCCACAAGATGTCCCAGGCTCACCTGGATTTGGTTCCTTTGCCAGTATTTAAAAAGTGGTAGATTTAACTGGCTGGGGAGGATTTTCAGTTTTTCCTGAAAAGTCAGCTGATCTGGCAACACTGAGTCTGTGTTCCAGCTTGGCAGAGAGTGGCTGCAGCTTTGTAAGGGCTGCCCTGTTTAGAAGGGGTGTGCACGGTCCCCCAGTTTGACACAGTCCACACCACTCCCTATAACCAGCTTGCACCATGCCTTCGTGGAAGCTGCCTGGATTCTGTAGGCATCTGGGGTTGCTCCCAGAGGTTCAGAACCACCTGCTTCCCCCCCACCCACCCCAACTTCTGTCTTGCCTTCATATTTAGGAAGCGTCTCCTATGTGCTGACCACTATGTGAGGCGCTGCGGTTCCGATGACAAGACAGTACGCAGGTCACTGTCCTGTTCCATCTTGGGTCCAGTCCCTGATCTTTTGCAAGTGAAGCTGAGAGGGCATTTCCGTGGTGCCACCGCCACCTGGCCAGCTGACTTCCAGCTAAGTTGAGGCAAAAAGATGGACGGGCAGGAGATGGGATGGTGGGACGGTCCGCTCTTCCCAAGTCCAGGGAGTATCTGCAGCAGAGGCTGAGTTCCCTCTATGGCTTAGCCTCTCATCTGGCAGCCCCGGCTCTGGTTGCTCCTCCTCGATGGCCCCAGACAGGGGCGCCGCCTGCTCTTTGTGCCCTGGCCGGGAAGGCAGCCACCAATCCCTACGTGGCCCTACGTGGCCCTACGTGGCTTCTCGATTGTTGGCTCATTTCTGTAATCCATTCCATGTGTGAGTGTCCCCCTGGATGAAAGCCTAGAATTGTTTCTGTTTGTCTGATACCGTAGCCTGTAGACCTGGCTCCTGACCTCACAGCATATACCCATTCCTTTGTCTGCATTTACTTGCTTCGTGACTCTTGGACCAATTATTTCATTCCTCTCAGCCTCCGTCTTCCTTATCGGGAATGCAGGGTAATGAGAGTACGCATCTCGTAACCCATCTCGTACTTTTTTTTTTTTTTTTTAAGATTTTATTTATTTATTTGACAGACAGAGATCACAAGTAGGCAGAGAGGCAGGCAGAGAGATAGGAGGAAGCAGGCTCTCCGAGGAGCAGAGAGCCCGATGTGGGGCTCGATCCCAGGACCCTGGGATCATGACCTGAGCCGAAGGCTGAGGCTTTAACCCACTGAGCCACCCAGGCGCCCCTTGTATTCTTGTAAGGATTAAACCGGATGCTGCCTATAAGGTGCTGAGCTCAGTCCCTAGAACATACTGGGCCTTCAACAATGCTACTTATTCTAGGCTACAGCGTGCAAACTACCCCACCAGGGGACAAGCAGAGACTTCTTTCTCTCTGGCTCCACAGACACACAGCAGGTGTTTACTGAGTACCTTACTGTCACCAAGGTCTTATTTAATTTTGATAAGTATCTTTAAGGAATAGGTATTACTAATCTCATTTTCCAGCGGAGGAAGTAGGAGCACAGAGAGGTTGAATAACTTGCTCAAGGTCTCACAGCGAGTCTAGAAGAGGGGGCATGGTTGGAACATGAGTGAGTTGCCTTCAGGTCCCAGGCCCTTTAACCTGTGTATCAGCCCCACCCAATACGTTTGACTCCGTTTGTTAGAAAATGTGCAACTACGTCTCTGCCCTCCAGTAGCTCACAGTCTAGCTGGAGAGACAGGCTTGCTAATTGCTAAGCGCGTTGCGATGTGGTGATGTTAGTCATTCTTTTGTGTGCTTGTTCATTCAATTATTCACTCATTCTGCAAGCTCTGGACACCAGTGATATGGCAGTCGCTGGGCTAAGGGCCGGTGAGGAGGCTGGTGTTGGGGGACCCTGACCTTCACACCTTCTCTGGTCACTGAGTGCAGGGTAGGAGAATGGGCGGCTTCTGGCATTTGCTGTTTGTATTCCTCCAAAGCACAGGACTCTGGAGTCAGACCCATTTGAGTTTGCCTCCTCCTTCTTGACTTACTTGCTGTGTGACCTCATGCAGATCACTTAACCTCTCTGTGCTTATTTATATATGTAAAACTGGGGATAAAAATAATACTTCACGAGTTTAATGTTAGAATGAGATGATGAATACAAAGCTCTTAGCAGAGTTCTGGGCACATAGGAAGGCTTAATTATTAGTTGTTAGTGTTATTTGTTGATGACGTGGTTGATTACCCATGACCCCCAACGATGGAAAACTTTTCCAAATGCTGTGTCCCTTAGTTTGGCAATGTTTTGCTCCTCTAACAGCCAGATGTGTTCCTTCTGGCTTTTCAGCTGACAAGTCTCAGCAGGGTGAAAAAAATGCTAGCAGGCATGGCCGACAAATCGTTTTGAAGACACAAAATCAGCTCTTGGTTTCCAGGTGCTGTGCAGGGGCCCTGGAGAGAGCTGGAAACTCTGCAGCCTTCCTGGCCCTCCCAGCAAGCCCAGCCCTGCCTGGCTCCAGATCGGTCATGCCTGGATGGGCTTAAAGAGCCGCAACCCATTCTGATGGAGAAGTTATAAACTTCATTCTGCAAGCTTGGATAAGATACAGGTAAGACTGTTTACCTTTCTGTAACAATGTAATTTCTTTTTCTGGCTGCTTCTTCCAGGAAGCAGAAACTTAGTATCAACCAGTTTGAAGTCTAAAGATGAGCTATATGCTAAAGACTCCCAAATAAATATCTCCAGCATCTTCCCTGAGATTAAAAAATAAAAGATTTTATTTATTTATTTGACAGAGAGATCACAAGTAGGCAGAGAGGCAGGCAGAGAGAAAGGGAAGCAGGCTCCCTGCCGAGCAGAGAGCCCGATGCGGGGCTTGATCCCAAGACCCTGAGATCATGACCTGAGCTGAAGGCAGAGGTTTAACCCTCTGAGCCACCCAGGCACCCCATCTTCCCTGAGATTTAAGCACACATTTCTCTGTCTTCTTGACAGTCTCATATCGATGCTTAATAAACATCTTCAAATGAATAATCACCTCAAACTGAACACCAGAATTTTCTTCCCACCCCTGCTCCTGTGTCTTCTCTGTCACTGGAATTTCTAGGGTGATGGGGTGAGAAGAGTGTTTTTTCTTATCCATAATAGGCCTTTCCAAGCAGATCTGAGTCTATGCCAATGAGCTGACTCTTGGTGGGATACCGAGCGCTTCAAATGGGGCGGGTGGCCAGGGGAAACCAGCCCTGGGTTTAGAGGATGGGAACTTTCTGCCTTATTCCCTCCCTCTACCTGCTGGGCGGAGATAGGGGCTGGGGAGTTAATCTCCAATGGCCAATGATTTAATAAATCATGGCTAAGTAATGGGACTCCCATAAAAACCCCCAAATGATGGGATTTGGAGAACTTCGGGCTGGTGAACACGTAGGGATGCTGGCTTGGGGGCGGGTGGCCTGTTCTGAAGGACATGGAAACTCCGAGTGTTCTCCGCCAATGCCTTGCCCTGTGCTTTTCATCCAGTCCTCTGCTTCAGAGCTATATCCTTTATAAAAAAGCAGTAAATGGAAACAAAATGTTTCCCTGAGTTTTATGAGCCCTTCTAGGACATTATCAAACCTGACAGGTGGTTGTAGAAATCTCCAACTTTGTAGCCAAGTTGGACAGAAGTGTAGGCATTGGGGGCACTGGTCACTGATGACTGGTGTCTGAAATGTCTGAAATCTTGTGGGATTGAGTCCTTAACCTATGGGATCTGTGCTAATTCCAGGGAGCTAGTGTTCAAGTGGAATTAAATGATAGGACAGCCAGTGCAAGTCCAGAGACTTGGAAAATAGGTTGATATGGGGAAAAAAATCCCATGCATTTGGTGTCAGAAGTGTGAGTAGAAACATCTTAAAGAGTACCGCCCCATTAGAAGGCACATTCAATAGGTTGGGGGTCTGGGGATGCTGGGGACAGTGCTGTAGTCCCATCTGCTTAAGCACCAGCAGGTGATGGCCTGTCACGTAGTAAGTGCTTAAGAAATATTTGTTAATTTTTTTTTTTTAAAGATTTTATTTATTTATTTGACAGAGAGAGATCACAAGTAGGCAGAGAGGCAGGCAGAGAGAAAGGGAGGGGGAAGCAGGCTCCCTGCTGAGCAGAGAGCCTGATGCGGGACTCGATCCCAGGACCCTGAGATCATGACCCGAGCCAAAGGCAGCGGCCTAACCCACTGAGCCACCCAGGCGCCCGAAATATTTGTTAAATTAATGAATTTGGGATTCACTACTCCTTTCTCCAGGATAGTGCTTAAGTTCCAAAGAACTTACAAAGTGCCAAGATGATCAAGGAAAGGTATCTTCCTTTCTTCCTTCTGAAAATGAAGAATGCCTGCCGCTGGCAGATCAAAGACCCCTCGGACGCTGTCCTGAACCCCTTTCTTCCTCTTCAGCCATGCCCTGTTTGAGCTGCGCAGGCGTGTTTGCCTGCGGTGCGCCTCCTTCTCCGCAGTCCTCTGCAGTCTGGGGGTTGTGAATGTCACTGACTTCCCTGAGGGATGGACCGTTTTCAGCTCTTCCTTTGCTTTATCCTGTGGACCACCCACACCTTCATGAAATTATTTCTTTTCTTGATTTTCATGATGCAATGTGCTTGTTTTCTTCCATTGGGTCTGATCACTGGTCTGAAGACCCAGTGATAACTGCCTGAAGCGGATCCTTCTCTACATGTTCCCTAGACATCAAAATTCAACAAGTCCAACATTTAAAAACACTCCAGATAGCCAGGGTTGCCCTTCCTGGTAAATGGAATCACGGAATCACCGACCATTCACTCTTCTGAGATGGAAACCCAGCCCTTGTCCTTATTCCTGTCTTCTGCTTAGTTGCACACCTAATCCATCATGAGTTCTCGAAATCCCGTTTCTTCCCATCTGAGACTGTGTACTTCTTCCTACAGCTGCTCTTGTAGCTGACACTGCCATCTTTTCTCAGACCATTGCTCTTCTGGTATTTTTTCTGGTCCCCTTCCAATCTCTTCTTCACACAGAAGCCAGAGAGATTTTTCTAGAAAGCCAACTTGATCCTCAGTTGAAAAACCTTCTGTGGGTCTTTGATTATTGGGATAAATTCCTTAACCCTTATGATAACCGCCCTGATCCAGCGCCACCACAGCTTCCCTTCTGCCCTGTAGACAAGCAAAACTTTCTTTCCCTTTAGCTTGCCATGAATGTCAATGTTATGCATTCCTAAAGGAAGATAAGAATTATGCCTTTCTTTTTTTTCTGTCTTCCTTCCTTCCTTTTTAAAGTTTATTTATTTATTTTTAATAATTTCTACACCCAGTGTGGGGCTTGAACTCACGATCCTGAGATAAAGAGTTGCATATTCCTCTGAATGAGCCAGCCAGGCTCTGCATTCTTATTTTTTTTTTTTTTAAGATTTTATTTATTTATTTGACAGAGATCACAAACAGGCAGAGAGGCAGGCAAAGAGAGAGGAGGAAGCAGGCTGCGTGCAGAGCAGAAAGCCCGATGCGGGGCTCGATCCCAGGACCCTGAGATCATGACCTGAGCCGAAGGCAGGGTCTTCTCAATTTCTCCTTCATCTCCTCCATTTCTTCCCTTTATCTGGTAGATCTTATGTAACATCCCGCCAGGTATCAGCTTAAAAATCAGCCCTCCAGGAAGTTTCCTCTGTCCTCCCAAGTCTGGTGCAGCACCGACTGCGATGTGTTCACTCGCATGCAGGTGGTGGGGCCTTGTGACTCATGGCTACGGCTTGAAGACCTATTCTCAAATCCCAATCAGTTAAAAACCTCCTAGGTCACCCTCTCTCTTCAGTCTGTCTTTTCCTCCTCTGCCAGGTGGATGCAGGGGACCCCATGGAGAACGCTCCCTGCGCGGGAGGGCAGCGGACCCCTTGGATAAAAGGACTCTGGATCCCTGAATGACTGTGTGGAGCAGAGCCCCACCTGCCCTCTCCCCAACCAGCACTCAGATTGCAACATGAGTGAGAAATAAACTTGATCGCATGGAGTCATTGAGACTTGGCGGGTGGCGTATTAGCGCAGTGAGCCTACCCCGATGCACTCAGTGGGATGAATCGTTCTTGCCTGCCCTGCCCCCATTCTCCCATAGGATTCTTTAGCTCCCACCAACGCTCTTAGCAGAGCGCATAGCAACAGCCTTCTCCTGGCTGGCTCCTCCCCTGACCAGGAGCTGTGGGAAGGCAGGGATGGCCCATGCCTGTCTCGTCCTCCAGGTAAGCTGCCATTCAGCTCCGCACCTGGCTTGTGGCAGCCACTAAATAAATATTTGTGGAGTTGCTTTATGGGTGTTGAGTTCTCCATTCCTGAATGCCTATTTTGGTCACTTGCCCAGGACTGGGATTCCTCCTGCATCTTGCCAGGCTCCTCTCCTGATGGCCCAGACCCACCTGTGAACCAGTCCCATGGCCGGGGCTCCCGGGTGACACAGCCCCTGAAGCCGGTCTGCCTCCTGGAGCTCCCTGCATCCCCATGGTTCCCAGGCCTTAGCGTCCGCCCACCTGTCAGGCTCCCTGAGCGACCTGCTTTGTCTCATGCCCGCTGTCTGGCCTCGTGGATGTCACGTTCCTTTTTGCCGGACTGGATTTCCTCTCGAGTCTTGGAACTTTCGCTGCATGCCGAGGCTCTGGCCATGGGGGCCATCACCGAGCTGTGCTGTTAGCAAAAAGAAATCAGGGAATGGAAAGGATAGGTATACAGTGCGTAGTCGTTCGGGAAAAAAATAATCAAGACACATCAGAAAACTGGAAACGGGACAGGGGTGGGGGGTAGGGAGTAGAGACCTGGGAGTTGGGGGGCAGGGGGAGATCCTCCCCCCCAGGATGTCCACATCCGAATTCCCAGAATCTATTACCTTACTCGGCACGAAGGACTTCGGAGCTGTAATTCAGTTAAGGACCTTGACATGAGAGATTATCGTGGATTTTCGGAGGGGTGGGGTGCTCAGTGTAAGCACAGGGGTCCGTATAAGTGGAAAGCACGAGAGCTGGGATGAGGGAAGTGGAGGTGCCGTCGGAAGCCGGGTAGGAGGGGGAAGGGGTGCGCGTGTGCACACACGCGTGTGGAAAGTGAAGCAGTGTGTGAGAATGAAGGCAACTGGAGGAGGTCACACAGCTGGTTTTTATAGGTTGCCAGGGAGGGCCCTGGGGGCAGAGGAGAATGCAAGAGGGCGGTAGAACCACAAAAATCAGAACAGAAAAGACTGCACTAAAAATGCACAACGTAATTCCATTTATGACTCCATGTAAAAGCAGCCCGCGAGTGTGAGTAAACATAGGAGGGGAGAGAGAACCTGCCAAGCACAACAAGCCCACAACGATCACAAAATGTTGACCCGGGGTGGAAGATAAGGAAAAACATGCAAGAGATCACAAGAGAGTGGAAATTCGGGCTCCGGCAGAACTGACGTGGACGACGATCCTGGGTCCATCCCTTCCTGCCGTGAGACTCTGGACAAGTTCCCTAATCCCTCTGAATCTCCACTTCTTCCTTCCCTGGCACACGTGGGTCCTAAAAGAATCTTCCTCAAAGGCTCACAGTGAGGCGTGAGCAGGGAATGAGGTCATGTCCAGAAGGCACCTAGTGCCCATGCCTGGTATGCCATAAGGGTTTAATAAGTGGAGGTCCCAAGCCTTTCAGGGCCAGCCTGCCACGAGGCTCGGGCCAGCCCATCGTTCCCCCAGGCTTTGTAGCATGACCAAGAGCAGTGGCCCAGGTGTGTCCCCCCGACAACCGCAGACGTGCCGGCCTCAACACCACCTCCTGTGGTAGCAAGGACAGACTCTGGGGCAAGCTTGCGCCGCAATTACTAGCCCTGGGAACTTGGATCAGGTTTCCTCCTTCCTCGTGGCTAAATAAGATGCCATTGCGTATATACCCCATGCTCTTGTCCTCTGATTCTCCACGTCACCTTGATTGTAGCATAAATTCCTAAGTCTATTTGTGTCCGTGTCTGGGCCATCTGCTCTGTTACGTTGACTTTTTATTTCTGTACTAATGCTGCACCATTTAATTATTATCATTAATATTAGGATTTTACTAAAGGGCAAAACCCCTTTCACAACTTCTGTTTTTTTGGGCTGTGCCGGTCCATGCTTATCTTTTTGGTCTTCCAGATGAACTTTGGATTCTAGGTCAAATCTATATCCTTACTGCTCTGAAATAAGAATTCTTTTGGAGTTTTGTTTGGCGTATCTTTGTTTATACAGTGCGGAGTTTTGAGAATTCTTGTGTTCCTATTCAGCAAGATGGAGTGTTTCTCCATCAAGCGTTATTTGATCCTTTTCAGGGGCGCCTGACTGGCTCCGTCAGTGGAGCGTCCTACTCTTGGTCTCACAGTTGGGAGTTCAAGCCCCACGTTGGGCAGAGAGCCTACTTAAAAAAAAAAGTTGATCCTTCTCAATAAAATTTCTTAGTTAAAAAAAGATTTCCTGGGGCGCCTGGGTGGCTCAGTGGGTTAAAGCCTCTGCCTTTGGCTCAGGTCATGATCCTAGGGTCCTGGGATGGAGCCCTGCATCGGGCTCTCTGCTCAGCAGGGAGCCTGCTTCCTCCTCTCTCTCTGCCTGCCTCCTTGCCTATTTGTGATCTCTCTCTGTCAAATAAATAAATAAAATCTTTAAAAAAAAAGATTTCCTGGGACGCCTGGGTGGCTCAGTTGGTTAAGCAGCTGCCTTCGGCTCGGGTCATGATCCCGGCGTCCTGGGATCGAGTCCCACATCGGGCTCCTTGCTCAGCAGGGAGCCTGCTTCTCCCTCTGCCTCTGCCTGCCATTCTGTCTGCCTGTGCTCGCTCTCTCCCCCTCTCTCCCTCTGATAAATAAATAAAATCTTTTAAAAAAATAAAAAATAAAATAAAATAAAGATTTCCTGTACATTTTTGCTAGAAAGCTGTACAAAATTTGCATGTGGACGTTTCTGGGAAATACGGATAGTTTGTCTACTTAAAAATTACCAACCTCCTCATGGGAAAAAGTACCACTATCACAATTAAATGGCCCTTGGAAAACGGGGAAATTCTTGCAGCATGGATGACTGAAAAGGGTTAATGTCTTTCCATTCCTCTTTGTTAAGAGCTCTTGTAAGTAGACGAGGTGTACTCCGACAGACAAATGGGAAAGTATGTGAACTAGTAATTCACGATGGAATAAATACAAGTAGACAATAAACATGAAAAAATCTACCTCAAAGGTATAAATTAACACATCAAAGAAACATTTTTCATCTAGCATAGATTTTAACCTTCTATTGTCAGGTACTTGGGAAAAAATGCACACATAAACCAGTGGGGTTGTTCAACCTTTCTGGGTGACAATTTAACGAGATAGAAAGCCTTAAGCATATTCATGGTCTAGTAAAGGAAGTGATAGGTGTGTCCAAACATTAATCTAGAAGGCTATTATCTGTAATAGCAATACATTGGAAACAACCTATTTGTCAAATAGTAGGGTATTGTTTAAATAGACTCTGGTACACGCTGAAATGTAATGCTCCAGTAAGAATTATGCGGTAGAAGTATCTGACCTGGAAAAATATTGATCATGTGTCATTAAATCAGTGGCTCTCAGTAGCGACTGTATATTACAATTACCTGAGAAACTTAAAAAAAGAAAAAACGTCACTGCCTAGAACCCATAGCCACAGATTCTAATTCTACTGGTCTGAGCTAGTACCTAGTCCTGAGCTAGTACCTAGTACCCAGTGCTGGTATTTTTAATTTTTTCTTTCTTTCTTTTTAAAAATTAAAAATTTTAAAAGATTTATTTGGCAGAGAGAGAGGGGGAAGTAGGCTCCCCGCTGAGCAGAGACCCTGATGTGGGACTCGATCCCAGGACCCTGAGATCGTGACCTGAGCCAAAGACAGAGGCTTAATCCACTGAGCTACCTGGGAGCCCCTGTACTGGTATTTTTTAAAGTTAAATTAAAATTTTTAACTTGGAGATCATTGTAGATTCACATGTAGTTGCAATAAATAATACAGGAAAACCCTGGTTTCCCCTGATGGTAATATGTTGCAAAATCATATTACAATATCTCAACTAAGTATTGACACTGATACTATCAAGGTAAAGAACATTTCCGTCACCACAAGAACCCTTGCGTTACCCACAGAGATCTATTTCCTTTTCTTGCCCTATTGTACTGTCTAGAACTTTCTATGTTGAACAACAGTGGTGATTCTGAGATCTTTGCCTGGCTTCAAGGGGGAAGCAGTCAGCCTTTCACCAGTAAGTTTAATGACAGCTGTAGGTTTTTATAGATATCTTTTATCAAGTTAAGACATTTCCCTTATCTTCCTAGTTTTCTGAGGTTTGCTTTTTTTTTTTTTTTTTATCATGAACGGGCGTTGAATTTTGCAAATGCTTTTTCCACATCAATTCTGAACATCATGTGATTTTTTTCCTTCTTTAGCCTGTTTATATGGTTGATTACATGGATTTTTGAATATTGACCCAGTACTGCATCTCTAAAACAAGCCACATTTGTTCATAGTGTTTATATATTTTTATATATTGTTGAAGTCTTTTGGCATCTGTATTCATAAGGGATATGAGTCTGAAGTTTTCCATCATTGTGCCGTCTCCGGTTTTGGTATCAGGGTAATACTCGCTTCCTAAAATAATCGGGAAGCATTCCCTCCTCTTTTACTTTTTGGGAGAGATTATGTAGAATTGGTGTTAATTCTCCTTTAAGTGCTGGAACTCTGCCCAGTTTTTTTTTTTTTTTTTTCCAGGCTATTTTCTCTCTTGTTCAGATTGAGTCATTTCTCTCTTTGGTTTATCTGAAATATCGCTTGTATAACAGCAAAAATTTTTGAAAAATTACCCTCCTGGACTCTGTGCTCTCTGCCTCCTGAGATCTTTCCCATGCATTTACTTCTGATTCCATTTGTCCACAGGACAAGAGCTAGTACCTAGTACCCAGTACTCCCTCACAGGAGAGCCAGGGGAAGGGAGCTACAGACCTTTCACTGTCCTGGAAATTCATTCCTTCAACACATTTCTTGCATGCCTAACATGGGCTAGGAATCAATGAAGAGTAAACCCCAATTTATTTATTTTTTGTATGTTATGGTGGTTTGATATCTTAAAAGCCTTTCTGGGTCGGGTAAACTGCCCTTCTTGGAGTTAGACAATTCTTAGAGATAGCAAAGGGCTCAGCCAGGAGCATGCCTTGGAGATGCAAACTAATGAATCCAAAGCCATATTTCCTCTATCTGGCCCCTATCATGCAAGAAGCAGTATTTCTGGGCCTTAATCACCCCAGGGCCAGATGCCGTGCAACCAGGAATTAAGTCTGTAGCTAAGAGCCCACTGGAATTACTCAAACTAGCCAGTCCTGGCCACACCTGCCTTCGCTCCTGACTTCTGCCCCCTGACCTTGCTGAGGCTTCCCCATTTAGCCTTGCGAGGAATGGCATGCCTGCTCTTTCTAGGACTCGGGATGGAATAAAATCTGTTTTCCTGAGACTCTCCTGTGTTCCCTCTTGTGGGTCCACAGCAGACCACCCAACACAGTGCATGCTCTCATGCACGAGACCGACAGGGATGAGATAGTGCTATGTGTGCAAATGTGAAGCGAGGCCTCGAGGAACCCCCGTGAAGGAATTCGTGGTGCTCAGATTTGGCCCAGGTGGCCATCAGAAAAGGTCTCCTTGGGGAGGTGACATGTGGGCGAGATCTGAAAGGATGATCGGAAGAAATGAACTAGAGACGTGGAGGAAGTTTTCTCGGGCAGAGGGAACAGCATGTGCAAAGGCTTCCCCACGGGAGCCAGGGCGTGGGGTAACCAGGCATCCTGCTGGGCTGAGGCTGAGCGGGTGGGTGGGGGTGGTTGTGGGCGCCGGATTTTCAGTTTGGAGAGTGGGACAGTTCTGGGCAAAGCGTTCTAGTCCTCCAGGGATGGGACATGCAGGTCGGGGAGGAAAGGTAGTTCCTGGGACACAGGAGCCTCATAACTAATCCTGGGAAACCCGTGGACACACCCTGCATGGCACCTTCAGGAAGCTGAAGACAGCTCTTAGAGTGATCGCCTTTAGAAGCAGGCCCCGGAGGCTGCCTGGGTAGCTCAGTGGGTTAAGCCTCTGCCTTCCGCTCAGGTCATGATCTCAGGGTCGTGGGATCGAGTCCCACATCGGGCTCTCTGCTAGGCAGGGAGCCTGCTTCCGCCTCCCTCTCTCTCTCTCTCCCCCTCTCTGCCTACTTGTGATCTCTCTCTCTGTCAAATAAATAAAATCCTTAAAAAAAAAAAAAAGAAGAAGAAGAAGCAGGCCTCGGGAAGAGGCTTCAGTTGCAAGTAGTTTATTTGGGACGTGGAAGAGTAGGGGAATGGGAAAAAGATGGAGGAGGGAACGCAGCCCGTCAAGGGTACCCCCTTGAATGGGTTATCTTCTCCAGAGAAATGCAGCCCACAGGAGAGAGCGAGATGACAGATGGTAGGCAGGCAGATAGATAGATAGATAGATAGAGGAGATGGCTGGAGATACTCCCATGAATACGGGGCTAGGAAGTCTTAACTCTGCAGGGTGGACTGATAGGCTGCAGACTCGGGCAGGAGTTCCTGCACTCTTGAGGCAGCATTTCTTGGGGGAAACCTCAGTTTTTGCCCTTTAGACCTTCAGCTGATTGAATCCCATCCATATTATCAAGAATAACATCCCTTACTTAAACCTCCCTTATTTGGGTGGCTCAGTGGGTTAAGCATCTGCCTTCCGCTCAGGTCATGATCTCTGGGTCCTGGGCTCGAGCCCCGGGTCGGGCTCCCCGCTCAGTGGGAAGTCTGCTTCTCCCTCTGTCCCTGCCCCTACTCCTACTTGTGCTTTCTTTCTCTCTCTCTCTCAAATAAATACATAAAATCTTTTTTTTTTAATAACTATTTTTTTTTGCTTTATTCCATTCATAGGGGACAGCCTCAAACACAACACTTGGGTTTTTCTCTTTTGACTTTGCTATTCTGTCACTACCTAGGTCAACAGAGTCTTCCTCCCAATAGTCTATGCAGTTCGATCCTCAGCAAGTAGGGTACTGGTAGGTCCTCAGAGATCACAGCTCTCCAGCACCAGGATCTGGGTTCTCCCCTTTGACTACACTGTCTGTGCTGGGGGCTCTGCCCAGGTCCTGTCACCCCTGAGGTGTCCTTAGGCCAGAAAGGCCAAGCGGGCTACATGTCATGTAGCAACTCTGAACAAACCCAGGAGTTGCTTAGAGCCCAGGGTCAAGGGTAGTATGGCAGCCTGTGTCAGGGTTCTATTACAAAGGGATGCCATGCTTGATTAGTGATGTCTGCCGTGGCAACACCCTCTAGACATGTCTGGAACAGAGACACCAGGGGAGGAGGCTGCATGCCAGCCACAGGCTCAGATAGGGACAAGGCATGCATCTCATTCTTGCCTTAGACAGTTGTTCTGCTTCCCAAACTACATTGTCTCACAAACCACGTGGCTGGGGAGGCATTCTGAAGGCCATGAAGGTTCAAGCGGCTCCCTTAGGCTCTCGAAGGAACAGCCTAATCCCCAAGCTAGAAGAGGCTTGGGAGGACAGCTCACGCAGGGCCCCGTGGGGGCATTAGCTCCTCATCTTCTGGAGTCTGTTTCATCCGGGGAAAGAGAGCTGGCTGACTGTCAGAGTTAGGCGCAACTTGGGAGGTAAAGACACTTTTCTGTGACACACAGAAATAACCTTAATCTCTGGGTAAACTTGCAAAAATTTCCAGTCCAAACTAAAAAGGTTTATCGTCTGTGCTACTGACAAGCCAAAATAGAGTAAAAGGACAGTCTTATTACTTTAATCAAGTTCCAGAAAGAGGGCATACTGCTTTGGAAAGCACTTGTCTCAGCAGAAGACGCAAGAGTGTGTGTAAAAGTATGTTTCTAGAAAAGACCAAAGGCACCAAACATAACCCCAACTTTGCCTTCCACTTCCCCTTGATGCCACTCCAGACCCTGGGTGCGGAGGCTACTTCGTCCAGCTGGCTTTGGGAATGTCGTAGTGCTCCGTGAGGGTGGCCAGGTGTCTGTTGAAGTCCTCCACTCTCTGCTTGTGGGTTTTGGATGCTTTCTTTAGGATCCTCTCCATTTGCCGCTTCTCTTGCATCTTCTCGAAGGCCGCCTGGGCCGGGGTTCGCTTGTCCAGGCCGCGCCTCTTCTCCTCCTCATTCTTTTTGCTCGTTCCCATCGCTTCCGGGAGTTTTGCCTTGTCTTTGTCCTTCTTTTTCTCCTTTCGCTTGGTGACGCCAAGCTCTGCAACGCCTTTTCGTTTCAGGGGCCCCTTGATGCCACCGCAGAAGGATCCACCCAGGTGAGGATCCTGGGCGTTTATGGGGGGCGGCGTAAATGCTCTCATCAGCCATTGTCTGGGGGCTGCTGGGGGTGGGAGACGGCTGGGCGGCCAGTTTCAGAGACCAGAGGAGGCGCTTAGGCAAGAAGAGCAGGCTGGGGAGCTGCAAGTCCGCAGATGCGCACTGGGGTGCGGGGGGTGCGGGGCGTGCGGCGGGGGGTGCAGCGGGCGCCACGAGATGGCCTCTAGCATGAAGCAGGAGGAGAAGAAAGGTCTCAAGCGTAAAGGGTCTTGCAGGCCGTGTGAGGACTGAAGTCCTAGATTAAGGACCAGGGAAAGGCATTATATGGGCGGAGTGGGGCATGAGCAGCTCTCTGTTTTAAAAAGATCTTCAGGAAGGGGCGCCTGGGTGGCTCAGTGGGTTAAAGCCTCTGCCTTTGGCTCCGGTTGTGATCCTGGGGTTCTGGGGATTGAGCCCTGCATTGGGCTCTCTGCTCAGCAGGGAGCCTGCTTCCTGCCTACCTCTCTGCCTACTTGTGATCTCTCTCTCTCTCTCTCTCTCTCTCTGTCAAACAAATAAATAAAATACTAAAAAAAAAAAAAAAAGATCTCAGGCTGACGTGAAAAACAACGGGTCGGAAGGGGGCAGAGAGGATGTGGAGCCGCTGGCTGGGAGCATCTGCTGGAGTCCAGGTCGGATGGCGGCATCGGGGCGGAGGTGATAATAGGCAGGACGGAGAGAAGACGGATGCTGGGCCGTTTAGGGAACTAAAGCAACAGGCCTGGGTTATGGATCTGGGGTTATTGGCGGTGTGAGAAAGGAGTGTATCAAAGCCAGCCCCACTCTAGTTTTTTTTTTTTTTTCTTCCCCCATAGAAGTTTTTAAAACTTTTGTTTATTTCTTTATTTTGATAGCTGGGGCTCCGGTGTGGACCCAGCAGCCCAGAAGTTGCCTGCAACCAGTTTAAATGACCTTAAGCTGACCTTACCTGCTGCCTGACCTGTTTCTACATCCTAAGATGCTTATTGCACAACCAGAAACCTCCTGTCGAAAATACAGCTGGAAGCCAGCGTAAATGGAGGGTAAGCGTGGAAAACATTCCTCGGGTCCCTCGGCGGGAGGGCACATCTCGGAATGAGACCAGTGGTGGCACGAGGATGAGAAATCAGACACCCAGGGCCTGTCACCCTGAAACAAGCACCCCTAACCTTCTCACCTTAGTTTTCCCAAACACTGGATGTTCATTAAAAACCACCTGTTTTCTGCGTCCTAATTTTGTTTTGTCCACTGTGCAGAACAAAGAATGGATTTATGCACTCTGGGGTTGGGGGGAGGGGTAGGAAGAGCAGTGTCACATTAGGACTTTTGCGGTTGTCCTCGGTTTTAAGAAGCCGGGTGTAATGGGAAACCACGGAAGGGTGGTGGTGTAGTTGCCCGAAACCGAAATCTCCTCACCCCTACGCCCAGCACCATGAGAGTCTCCTCTGGAGGGGACCTTGGCCTAGCTGGTAAATAAGAGTTGGGAACAAAGCATCATGAGTGGACCATAGACATGACTAGAAAACCAGACTGAGCTTTCCTTTCCATTGGCACCTGAGCCAAGGTGGTAGTGTTTATCCCATCAACTCCAACCAAGGAGCTCGAGCTGGGAATCTAAGGGGGTGTGCGTCGAAGGCCCCCTATGGTCCACACATCATAGTATTCACGTCCTTGGGTAGTTGTCCCATGGTGTCCCATGATGGGTCTGTGCGGGGGACAGAATTATAGTTTCCAGAGATTTCATGTCTTCATCCCTGGGACCTGTGAATATGTTATGTTACGTGGCAGCGGGGAACTAAGGTTGAGAATGGAATTAAGTTGCTAATCAATGCACCTGGAATTGGGGGGAGATTATCCTGGATTCCCTGGGTGGACTCAGGGCCATTATGAGTGGCCTCGAATGGGGCAGAGGGAAACAGAAGAGTCAGAACCAGAGAGATCACCTCTTTAGGAAGAGTCTGCTGGACATTGCTGGCTTTGAACATGGAAGAAGGCATGAACCGAGAAACTCAGGCAGGCTCCCGAAGCTGGAGACAAGGAAATGAATTTTCTTCTATTCCTCCAGAAGGAGCACAGCCCTGCCCACAGCTTGGCCTTACCCCACTGAGACCCATTTCAGATTCCTGACATCTAGAACTGGAAGATAATAAGTCTCTGTTGTTTTAAGCCACCAAGCTTGTGGTAGTTTGTTACACGAGCAACAGAACGCTTGGGGTAAGGGATGATAATACGGAGGGCACTCCATAAGTATTTGTGAAATGGAATGAATGAAAAGTCTCTCTGCTCCAAAAATCCTGGGCTTTGTGTCACCCGGGGGTGACTGAAAGCCTCTTAGAGACCCACATAAGCCTCAGCCCACCACTTTAGCCCTGTTGGCTCCCCGGCTCCTGGAAGGATCCATTTGGACATCCTGCTCCTCCCCAACTTGGCCATGCTCTCCTGTGCCCGTTCCGTCCTCCGGAAACCCCCTCCCCTCCCCCACCCCAACTTGAGAACAACTTGAGAACTCACCCTTCAAGAGTGAGTTCAGATGTCCCCTCCAGATAACCTTCGCTAGTTACTCAGATAGGAACTTTCTATAGTGTGTCCTGACACTCACTACCTTGTGCCGTGTCAAGCCGCCTGCCCCTCTGGCTCCAGCGCCCCGCAGAGGAGACCTCCACAGGTGGCGCAGGAACACTACCCACCCATGCATGCACTTGGGACTGTTCTCCCAAAGACTATAGGCTAGCCCAAGCATCCTGGTTTCCTCCTTCCTTGAAATCTCTTTCAGATGTTCAGTTCATCTCCGGGTCACTTCTTTTTTTTTTTTTTTTTTTTTTTTAAAGATTTTATTTATTTATTAGACAGAGATCACAAGTAGGCAGAGAAGCCGGCCCCCAGCCGAGCAGAGAGCCCGATGCGGGACTCGAGCCCAGGACCCTGAGATCACGACCTGAGCTGAAGGCAGAGGCTTAACCCACTGAGCCACCCAGGCACCCTCTTGAGTCACTTCTTAAAAAAGAAAAATAACGATACATGTTAGTAATCTTCTCTTGATTGTAATAGTAATCCTCCTCATGGTCCAGTGCGGAATTAACAGAAATCTCCACAGAAGAAACGAAGTTCCTGCCGAGACCACCACCGTCCTCCATAAACCCGTCTGTCACCCAGAAATGAGTAGCTGACATTTCTCTAGGTCTGACCCTGCTGCTGGGCACCAGGCTGAGCAGGGTCCTTCATCGGCCCCATGTACAGATGGACAAACCGAGGCCGGGGACGTTCCGTGGGAGAGCCCGAGTACACACACACACTTCCGTTCTTCTGGGTCCTGATGTCATTAACAGCAACGGGGGTGTCTCCCTCTGTGCGTCATCTGCTGCATTGGGGGCTTTTCATCGCTAACTATCATGAGCTCCTATCTCTCAGATTAGGAGCTTGAAAAGCAAAGATAAAGGCTTGAAGATTTATGCCACAGGAAGCAAACTCAGAGACCTCGAGGGGCCCGGCACAGTTCCTAATTGGTGACAGGGCCTTGGGGAAGTATGTTTTCCCCCTTGGCAGCCGAGCTTTTGATAACGTCAGTGTTGGTGGCGTTTGAACCACACGTACGTTTGAATTGTTATGTCACCACATCCCTCTCTGTTTCCTCTTTGATGTTTTCTGGGCTTCCTTCTAGGCTTTGCAAGCCCTTCTTCCCTCCCCAAGTCACGAGACTGCCCCCTCCTGCTGTCTTCCCATTGTTTCATATTTTTATTTTTCCTACGTAAAAATTTTAAAGCTAACTGGTCCTTTTTTTTTAAACGGACTTTATTCTCTTTTAATTTTTTAGATGGATTTATTTTAGAGAAAGAACACGAGCAGGAAGCACAGAAGGAGAAGGAGACAGAATCTCAAGCAGACGCCCGCCAAGCACAGGGCCCAGGGCAGGGTTCCACGGGGACCCGGATCCCACCAATCCCGAGACCACGACGGGAGCCGAAACCATGAGCCAGACACTCAGCTGACTGCGGCACCCGGCAGGCCCAAAAGCTGACCGATCTTTTAAAACATCTGAGGTAAGATCTTACTTTTCCTAAACAAAAAGTCATTGTCTCCCCGCTTTCATTAGTGCGTTTCACTACCGATCTGAAATGCCGTGTCTTTGAAGAAAAAAGCTTTTTATTATGGAAAATGTCAAATGACACAAAAGCAATATAGTGAGACCACGACCCCCCCCCCCCCCCCAAATACCTCTCTCCCAGCTTCGACACTGGTCAGTATAAGGCCACTTTCTAAAAGATTGTCGCAAAATACATGTAGCATAAAGTCCAGCATCTTAACTGCTCGGAAGCGTACAGTTAAGTCGTATTAAGTGTGTTTATCCTGTTGTGCAAACCACCTGCCGGGCGGCTGTATTTTTGTATTTTAACAACCTCAGGTGTCTGGACTGGTTCTGGTTTCGTTCCTCTCTTTATTTAGAACTGCACTACCCACTGTACTGGCTTTGCTTATTGATTTTAAAAATTACCATATACGTAAAATCTATAAAATTTATACAAAAGGGCTCTTTATTTATTTATTTATTTGACACACACAGAGAGAAATCACAAGGCAGAGAGGCAGGCAGAGAAAGAGGGGGAAGCAGGCTTCCCGCTGAGCAGAGAGCCCGATGCAGGACTCAATCCCAGGACCCTGAGATCATGACCTGAGCCGAAGGCAGAGGCTTAACCCACTGAGCCACCCTACAAAAGGACTCTTGAGTGGCAGAGTCAGTTGGGCGTCCAACTCTTAGTTTTGGCTCAGGTCGTGGTCTCAGGGTCCTGGGATCGAACCCTGTGTTGGGCTCCACGCTCAGTGCGGAGTCTGCTTGGGATTCTCTTGTTTCCTCTCACTCTGCCCCCCCCCCTCCATGCTCACTCTCTCTTTCTCTCTAAAAATGAATAAGTCCTTAAAAATTTACTGAAAAATTATGAAAGTTTGCCTCTTTGGGCACACAGACCTGTACATTTCTATATACATATTCATGTGATCGTCGCCGTGAACAAAACACTTCCATCCCCCGGCAAACTCCCTCAGACCACCCCTCTCTAGTGTTTCCCGTCCACTCACGAAGAGGCCAATGATGTGTTCTTCAACATAGTTTTCTCTTTTCCAGAAGGTCATATACAGGGAAACATAGAGTTAGGAAGCTCTCGAGATTGGCTTTAATCACTCAGCGTACTGTCTTTGAAATTCATCCACGTCGTGGGGTTTTTCAACAGCGCGTTCCCTACTGTTGCAGAGAGTGTCCCCTTGGGTGGCTGTCCCTCACAGAGCTGCTGTCCCACGGTTTTAAGGGCTGTGGCTCGAGAGTGGATTTTGATGTCTGCCCACTAACATTGCTCTCTTTACATTGTTTTGCCAAAGTGTCTCGGCTGTTCTGTAGACTAATTCCTAGGTCTTCTGTGGTTTGAGCTGCTATTGTGGGTGATACCTTCCATCATCCCATTATCCAAATGGAAAACTCAGAGCTCTCTCCCAGGAAGAAGCATGAAAACTGTGTAAGACCTCGCTGAAGAAAACTGTAGAACTACGCACCCAGATCCGAGGAAAGACTTGAACGCATGCTAACACACATTTCTGGATGTAAAGACTCAGTTATTGAAAAGATATCTACTCTCTCTCCAAGTTAATGGAGGTATTGTGTAGCCCTAACAGAGTTCCACCTTTTTTTATCACCATTTTCAAATTAATGGCATAAAATAAGCCATTTTTTTTTTTCCAAAGATTTTATTTATTTATTTGACAGAGAGAAATCACAAGTAGATGGAGAGGCAGGCAGAGAGAGAGAGAGGGAAGCAGGCTCCCCGCTGAGCAGAGAGCCCGATGCGGGCCTCGATCCCAGGACCCTGAGATCATGACCTGAGCCGAAGGCAGCGGCCTAACCCACTGAGCCACGCAGGCGCCCTAAAATAAGCCATTTTTAAAAAAAAAAATTGTGTTAGCCTCTTCCTTATCACAGTGGCGGTTCCTTTTCTCTTTCCAGAAGCTGCATTTGTATTTCCTTCCTTTTAGCTTGCCTTCACCGTAATCTGACTGTGTCTGGAGGATCCTGTTGCTGGTCTTAGAACAGTTGCATGTTCCAGAAGGTTCTGTGGTGGGGACAAAGTCAGTGGGGAAGAGTATTTCACCCTTTCCTGCTATCTCGCGGACTATCCCGAAAAGGCAGGAAGGGGGTTTTAATCATGCCGCCGAGTCTTTAAGGATCACTTCTACGTCCCGGGGGCTCCCGTGCCCCCCGCCCCACCAGCTGAGAGGATGCTCCAGCCCCACACCTTGTTCCTGCCCTCTCCTCCCCACACCTTGCTGTCTCTCGATGTTGCACTATTAGAGTGGTTGTAAGAATAATGAAATCAGCTCTCATGTTACTAGAATGTAACGGAGAGAGCAAGGAGCTAGATGACAAATATATAAAGACGGGATTTTTTTTTTTAAAGTAATTCAGAATGAAGGAAGGAGCTCACGCACACACACTCACATCATTTTATTGACTAGTCCTTTCACATAAACAGCTCTTTCAATTTTACCTGTTCTGTTCTGTTTCCTTTCCTTTCTTCAACTTGCATTTGGAATTTTGAACATTTCCCCCTTCTGCTTTCTTTTGATTTTTGTTTCATTTCCCCTAATGTCTTGAGTTGAAGGCGCAGCTCACTTACTTTAGAATTGCTTGTTTATCAATACAAGCGTTTAAGGCGAGGGGGCTTCCTCTAGACACCCCCATGGTGACATTCTCCAAAGCTGTGGATGGCTTCATGGGCATTCCGAGGGCAGAGGCCCCCTGTACTTAGGAAACCATCTGGGGGTGCCTGCATGGCTTAGAGCATCCAATTCTTTTCTTTCTCTAAGATTTATTTATTTGGGGGGAGGGCATGCAGAGAGAGAGGGAGAAAGTCTTGAGCACACAGAACCCAACGTGGGTCTCAGTCCCAGGACCCTGAGTTCAAGGTGTGAGCTGAAACCAATGTCAGCTGCTTAACTGACCGTGCCACCCAGGTGCCCCAATCCAGCTCTTAAGCTAAGCTCAAGTCTTGACTTGGTGTCATGGGTTTTAAGCCCTGTGTTGGGCTCCATGCTGGGCGTGGAGCCGACTTTACAAAAAGAAAAAAGAAAAAGAAAACCATGTGTGTGACATGGAGCCTGGAGACCAGCTAGGGCCCTGCAGGCTGAGTCACATCCCTGAAGTCCCCAGAGTGGTGTTCTGCCCCCCTTTCAGGGAGATACTGGGTAGGGGACCTGGAATGGCTCTGTGGGGTCTTCCTCTTCTAAGCCAAACACCTGATGAGTGTCACAGGGACCAAGTATCAGTGGGATGTTTCCTGTCCTCCCCAAAGCCTCTGTGAGCATCTACCCTTTCCCTAACAAGCAAGTGGCAGGCCCTTTGGGCATCAATCTATTTACGGGAATCTTGGGAGTGGGGCAGGTGTTTGTGTGTGACATTCCTTTCAACGTGGTCCAAACTGTCCAATATTTTTCAGAGTTGTGTGCATGAGATTGAGACCTTTTTAAGTTCCACGTAAATGGCAGAATTTTTTTCCCCCCACTATTTTGAAGTTGTTTTGGTTGTGTATCTGGAAGGGTTTTTTGGTTTGTATTTTGGTTTTAAAACATACCTTCTGGGGCGCCTGGGTGGCTCAGTTGGTTGGACGACTGCCTTCGGCTCAGGTCATGATCCTGGAGTCCCGGGATCGAGTCCCACATCGGGCTCCCAGCTCCATGGGGAGTCTGCTTCTCCCTCTGACCTTCTCCTTGCTCATGTTCTCTCTCACTGTCTCTCTCTCAAATAAATAAATAAAATCTTTAAAAAAAAAAAAAAAACATACCTTCTGTCTTAGTAGGGACGCTTAATGTGGCAAAAACCTGACTCAAACCAGTTTAAGCCAGGAAAAGGGAGTTTACTGAAAATAATCAATATTCATAAACAGAGAAGAGTCACATTTGCGCGTCCTGCTGGATGAGAGATGCCGATATCCTCAGAAACCCTTCTGTGTGTCTTCGCATCCTGGCTCTTTCCCGTGTGTCCGCTGTTCGAGTCCCGGCTTTCCCCGACATGCGGCTCCGGACCCGACTCCTTCGCCTGCCTGGTCTCCTGCAGGCGGAATCCTCTGCATGGGGTCATGGATGCTGGGCTGTTGGAGCATCCTGTGTCCGTGTGTGGCGTGGACGCCCACCCTCCTCCCATGACCTCTCCAGTCATAGCCAGAGGTCTTCAAGCCTTACCGTCCACCTGTCAGGGTGGAAAAAATCGTCCCCGTCAGCTTGGCTCTCCTTAACAGCCTCAGGTCGCAGAGTGCTCCTCTCTCCCACACCCTGTGTTCCAACCACAGCAAACTACTCCCCCTTTCCAAACAAATGTGTCCTTTTACCTCTCGGCTTTGGACACGCTGTTCCTTCTGCTAGGAATACACTCTTCCTCCCCTTACTCATTCTGTAGGATCCTAAGTCATGCCCGGGAACCACGGGGTCATTTGTCGTCCTCCCCGGGCTCCTGCCTGCCCCTGCACGCATGTTTCTCCAGAAGCCGGACGGGGTGGAATCATGCACGGCAGTCACCCCTTTAAGACCTCAGGACTGGATCCCTGAGGGCTAAAGCTTCGCCTTGCCCATTTCCATACAGTGTCTAGAGTGTCCGTAGGTGTTCTGTAAATGTCCGTTGGCACCATGTGTGGAATGGGTCAGCCGTCCACGCCCTGCCAATGATTTTATGTTTTTGCGCACTATAGGATTCCTGTGCGTTTTCCAATGGGGCAGTCGGTGCCTTCATCCCTCTGTTGGAGGGCGGGCTGCCCTGGGGCTGCCAGAACCTGCTTTTCCTGCATGCTCTAGAGAACCAGAAATGCTTCAAGTTTTCATGCCCCCGGGACAGACCTTAATCAAAGATTATGGGAGGGGGCTACTCCAGCTCCTTTGTCCTGAAGTGACAATTGTAGGTATGACCCACACTGTCCCCAGAGCTCCTCTGCAGGGCTGAGTCACCTTTCAGTTCTTTGTGACTTGACTCGATTCCACATTCTTGCCTGACGCCCTTTCTCTCCTCATCCTACTCTCCACTCCCCTCCCCCCATCCACCATGTCCTAATAAATCACCTTTACACAAATCCTGGTCTCAGGTCCCAAGATCGGCTCCTGGGGAACCCGGCCTAAGACGGAGCCGATGATTGAATGAATGGAAGGAGACAAATAATGAATTCAGAAATCAGTTCCTATTTGTTGATCCCTCACCGCGTGGGAGAAATGGAAGCCGGCGGGGACCCTCCCTACCCTAACCTTACCCACCCCCCACCCCCGGATGTATCTTCCTAAGGAGATGAGATTGATATGTATAGAGAAAGAACCAAGACATAAGAGGAGTGTGGTGAAGAGTGAGCAGATCTATAGCTCAGGTAAGGAGAGCTGGCTGTAGGCCTGGGGAGCCGAGGGATGTCTGAGGCTGGTCAGACTCCCCGGGCAGAAGTGGGACTCAGTCTGAGCCCGGAGAGAAGGCTAAGACAGCACAGGAAAGCCCCAGTGACTACAGCAGAGTGGCAAGACTAAAATGATGAGACTTGAAAGCCAGGATGTGAACACTTGGAGTCCGTTCTGATGACTTTATCTCATAGCGTGATTGGGACGAGGGGGGGAATCAACATCAATTTATTCATTCAACAAACATTTATTGAGTGTAACACGTGGCACACCCAGACAGGAACGAGGTGTGCTCTAGGAGGGGTGTTCTTTGACTGAACTGTCTGTTCTGGCCACCAGAATCGTGACTGTATTTATTCGTTGGATCCACCTATAATTTCTGGATAGATTTTTTTTTTCTTATGCAATTTTATCATGTGTGTCTGGGTTTTTCTGATCGTAAAGCAGAATGTTGTCATCGTAAAACAAATCAAGCCTTTGAAGGACTGTGCATGGTAGGGAAAGAAAGATCTTCTGTTCAAGAGAGAGGAGTAGAAATCTGCTTGAAGGGGGTCGGGCTGTGCCTCACCCCATGGAAGCTTGCTGGATGTAGCAAGCCCCCACACTGGGTTTGGGCTTGGGGTCCCCAGGAATAATTACGTGGAGGGGCCATGTTAGGCACCTTGTGGGCTGTGTTTCCGGTTTTCTGCAAGCATGCAGTTAAGTTTGGCTCAAACATCTTTGTTATGCTTTGAAAGGAGGTTAGAGTTAAGGTGAAGCCTGTGTCTCTAGTTAAAATGGTGTGGGGACCACAGAACAGACGGCTGAAGACAAAGTGCCAAGTGCTGGGTAGGCAATTGGGAGGAAGAGACAAGCTCCCGCAAGTGGCAGGGGATGTGGGAATGTAGCTTATGAGCACTCTTTGGAGAGCCCAGGTTGGGAGTGGGGGAAGACTGCACTTCCCACTCTCTGGGAAAGCTGGGGAATCTAGTCATCATATTAAATGAACGTTTAAAAATTTGATTAGAAAAAAAATTTTTTTTTGAGATTGAGAGCAAGGAGCACAAACAGCGGGGAGCAGCAGAGGGAGAGAGAGAAACAGACTCCCCGCTGAGCAGGGAGCCTGATGCGGGACTCGATCCCGGGACCTCAGGATCATGACCTGAGCAGAAGGCAGACGCTTAACCACTGAGGCACCCAGGTGCCCCAAGTCACAATATTCTAATACCTGAGTTCTTCCATATTTGAAAATGTCTCTTGGTTCTCTTTACACATGAAGAATACTCCAATGAGATGTAGAATTTAGCACTCTGTTGATGTTGCTCTTGGCATTCCAGGCAGGGGAGAAAAAGTGGGATTGAGGAAGGAGAATGAAGAATAGAAGCAGTGAATTGTGTGACTCAGAAATGAACAGGGGTGCCTGGGTGGCTCAGTTGGTTAAGCATCTGCCTGGAGCTCAGGTCATGATCTTGGGATCCTGAGATCGAGTTCTGCATCAGGCTCCCTGCTCAGGGGGAAGTTTGCTTCTCCCTCTCCCTCCGCCTCTACCTCCTGACCCCCACTCATGCTCTCTCTCTCTCAAATAAATAGATAAAATCTTAAAAAAAAAAAAAAAAAAGAAAGAAAGAAATGAACTGAAGACAGAGTTCAAGGTAGAGGCCGCGGTCAGCTTTTGAAGGCCCTTGAGAGCCAGGGTTCTGAAGGCATCTGATTGGAGGGAGAACACCCACACAGCCAGATCTTAAAAAGATTAGCTGGGCAGAGGTAATGGGAAGAATTAGAGAAGAAGATAGAGGACTGTGTTGTTATGCAATAACAATGTGGAATAAGTGTGGAATAAGTGTGGCTACAAGTCCCACAAAGTGGTAAGTAGTTTATTTATATCATGTAACAAGAGGTCCAGAAAAGCAGGGACTAGTGTTGGTTTAGTGGCTCATTGATATTGGGCTGATGTCCTTGCAGTTCTCTTGGCCTTTTCCTCGTGGTGGCAAGATGGCTGCTGCAGCTCCATACATCCTATTTGCATTCAAGGCACAAGATGGAGGGAAGGGAAGGTATAGTCACAGTTGACTCATTTTATTAGGGGAGCATAAACTTCCCAGAACTCTCTCCCTCCCAGAAGATATTTATATCTCAGTGGCTAGAGCCATGTCATTTGTTCATCTTATCTGTGAGGGAGGCAAGGAACTGGGCTCATCTTAACAGAAAAATTACATCTTTGCATATTTAAATGACACATTTACATATTTAAATGGAACATTTGATGCTGTGTGTATTTACATATTCAAATGACACATGCCTACATACTTAAATGACAGATCTACATATTTAGATGACATACTTACCCATTTCAATGACATACAAATTTAAGTGACATATTGAAATATTTTAAAATGGATATTTACAGACAACTGAGAGGGTCTGCCAGAATACAAAAAGTGCCACCACTGCCACCACCTTGAAATTTAAAAAGCCAAATAAATAAATTGAACTACATTAAAATTAAAAGCTTGTCTGTTCATCAAATAACACCATAAAGAGAGAGAAAGGGCAAACAGTACTGGAAAAAAGGATGTTTTGATTTTTTAAAAAAGATTATTTATTTATTTATTTGACAGAGATCACAAGCAGGCAGAGAGGCAGGCAGAGAGAGGAGGAAGCAGGCTCCCCACTGGGCAGAGAACTGGACGTGGGGCTTAATCCCAGGACCCTGGGATCATGACCTGAGCTGAAGGCAGAGGCTTAACCCACTGAGCCACCCAGGTACCCCAAGAGAGAGAATCTTAAGCAGACTTCCATACCCAGTGTGGAGCCCATTGCAGGGCTCGATCTCACAACCCTGATGTCATGACCTGGACTGAAATCAAGAGTCAGATGCTTAACTGACGGAGCCACCCAGGTACCCCCAAATTTTAAAAACGTGACTGCCACGCCAGGTGTGAGACTAAGCAAGCAGGTCCTCTTCATTGTCTCCCCTAACAATGGAAGGCTCTGGCCGCTGGACCAGGACTCTTCAGGTCTACTGCACTGAGCCAGGTATCCAGCTGTGCCTACACCACCCGTGCCCCAAGTCAACCAAGCTGGCCGAAGAAGAGATGTCAGTCACTCAGTAATTGCTATGTACCGCAGGGGTCTCACAGTCCAAAGTGGGCAGGAGCCAAGCGGGGTACCTAAATAAATGAGATGACCAGTTATCACAGTAGGAAGTGGTGGGGACTGTGGGGGAACTGGCTTCTAGAGGGGCAGGTGCCTGGAGCTCTCGCCGATTAATGCGTTCCAGAATGCAGCCCAGTGAAGTCATTTTTTTAAAAAAGCATTCAGAAATCCAGTTTGCTCTACCAAACCTTTCTGTTTTCATGGTTCGGCAGTTTTTTCAGATGAAACGGGCCAATCAAAACACGCCCTTGGGCCAGATTTGGCGGACAGGCCTCCTGTTTGCAACCTCTGGGTTGACGGTAGAATGAATCATTCTGGAAACTCCGTCTGCTGGAGCCGTAATAATAAAAAGCAATAGCTTTATTGGACACTTACTGGGACATTGACCGTATTTCCTCGCTTCTAAGATGCCACCCACACAGTGTATATGACAGCCGCTTTCTAGGAAAAGAAGGCAAAAAAATGAAAAGGGAAACATTACCATATTAAATGAATTCATCCATAAAGACACACCTAGAGACCTTAAAATGTAAAACAAATAGAACAGAACGAAGGTATGCTGAAGAAATAAAATACATGAGACACTTTCCCACTTAATTCTTAACAAAAGCTTGATGTGATAGGCATGATTGCTAGATCCAGTTTCTTTATTTTTGGTAAAGATCTTATTTATTTATTTGTCAGAGACAAATAAACACAAGAGGCGAGGTGGGGAATGGAGTGGCCGGCAGAGGGAGAAGCAGGCCCCCCGCTGAGCAAGGAGCCCAATGTGGGGCTCGATCTCAGGACCCCGGAATCACAACCTGAGCCGAAGGCAGACACCTAACCGACTGAGCCCCTCAGGCGCCCCATCCAATGCCACAGGCTTAATCGTTGTAACACGTCGCTTCTCTTTGTAGAATGAGTAACATGGAGAGCAAAGGTGGTCAGTTTTGGTGTTAACAGCAGGTGTAGTGGTTAACAGACCCCTAGATGTAGAGGCACCAATGACATAAAAATGCATTTTCTGCTCTGTTGATCATCTTTGATGGCCGTGCAGGGGTGGGAGCCACTCTCCCACGCGGTCCTTCAGAGCAGTGATTCTGTCATCTTCCACATGTGACTTGGCCAGCCCGGCAAGCTGGAAGGGGCAAGGAGCAAGAGAGAGGCCCCTCTAGACCCAGAAATCTTCGGTAGAAAGTGGCGTTGGCTCACATTCTACTCAGAAGAGCCCAGGCCACCCTAAACCATAAGAGGGGCTAGGACAGCCGCTCTCCTATTGCAGTGAAAGATAGAAATAAATTCTGGGGAGAAGCTACCAGTCTTCTGTGGAGTGGCTCGGAGATCTCAAACAATACTGGATCACGGAGAAAGGTCCCAGTTTGGTGCTAGTGCGTCTATAACATTTCTCTGGTTTTGCCAACCACGAGAGCCGACGACAGTGTTTAAGAGAGCTCACTAAACATTGATCTTGTTACATTCTACAGTTGCCTTTTCTTTTTGGCAATGGTTGCTTATATAAAGCTTCCTTTTACAGCTAATGTGTTTAAATTGGAAATCGTCATTGGACAGTCGCTGGACAGGGTTCCTGAAATGGTGGAAAGAACTAGCACAGTGGGGGCCACCTTGGGCAAGTAGGGTGGTGTGGGCTAGGCTGAGGGCAGACAGGGGTCTGGAACCCCATGAGAACAGCCCAGCTCTGAGGGAAATCTGAGGCCAGGTCCCTGTTCCTCTGTTCCCACTGGCCAGGTCCTCAGGGTATAAGCAGGGGCACGTGGGCCTGGGCAGGTGCCTGATGCCTGCCCTGGGAAGCTTGCTGGTGTCTCTTTCCCAGCCCCGGTCCCCTTTGCACTACTGGGCCACCCTCCAGAGGGCAGAATTCTTGGGTGTTTTTGGTGGAAGGCTCTGTACTCTGGCTCGGTGCCTGGCTGGCTGCTGCCCCTGCATAGGCTGCCACACTTCCTGAAGGCAAGGGAGGAGGTGGCACCGGCCCCCAGTCCAGGGACTGGGTGAGTCCGGGGCGCGGTCTGAAGCCCGCATCTTCCCTGGAGATGGCTGGTTGACTGAGGCATTTCTAGGGATTCCATCAGGCCAGTGACGTAAAAGAGACTTTGCCCAGGAAACGGAGGCTTTTGGCAATCCCTTGGGAGCCAAAGGTCCCTGAGAGTGATTTGATGAGCTCTGTGCCCCGTGTTGGTGAGGACTCTGGTCCCAAGGGTGCTTACCGAATGCCAGGAGAGGATGGCCAGATAGCGTGGGGCTCTGAGCGGGCGTGCTCACTGCTTATGAGGGAAATGCAAATTCGAAAACAGGATTCTTTTCCCTCTTCAGAGTAGCAAGGCCAAGTTCAAAAGTCTGAGGGTTCGGTGTTCTCCGTGATGAGGGGGGAAATGGAGCTCTCGCACCCTGCGCGTGGGAGATTGTCTGGGGATGTTGACTTTGGAGAACACTCTCCAGAAAAATTTTAGTGCAAAAAATACTGGAAACAACCTAGAGCCCTAGCAGCAGGAGAAGGGCTGATCGAGATGTGCTCACGGCCGTCAGGGTAACTCACCTGTACTATGCGCGCCAACATGGCCAGCGCCGAAAATCACGGTATGGAGGGAAAAAAAGCATGTGGCAGATGATAAGAGTATTAGCTAGCTATTGTCCTGTGACTACTTATCCCCAAATTCAGTGGCGTTAAACCACCACCACCATTTATCGTATTCCTAGTTTGCGGGAAGCGTGAATTCGAGTGGAAGGTTCCGGGTGACGTTTCTTATGAAGTTCAAGTTAAGATGTCAGCTGGGGCTTCCGTCATCTGAAGACTTGGTTGGGGCTGGAGGACCCATTTCTGGGGTGGTTTATTCATATGGCTGTCACCTTCATGCCGATTGCTTGTGAGGGGCCTGAGTTCCTCAGGGACCTCTCCACGGGGCTGCTTGAGTCTCCTTGCAATGTAGCAACTGACTAGCCCCCAGAGCAAGCCATCCACGAAAGTACAAGGCAGAAGCAGCAATGTCTTTTATCATTTAACTTTGGGGGTCCTATGCCATCATTTCTGCCACATTCTGTTCATCAGGAACAACTTACTAGGATGTCTGGGTGGCTCAGTGGGTTAAGCGTCCGCCTTTGGGTCAGGTCATGATCTTGGGGTCCTGGGATTGAGCCCTGAGTTGGTCTCCCTGCTCAGTGGAGAGTCTGCTTCTCCATCTGGCTCTGTCCTCCACCCCCCTCTCCACTCATGTGTGATATTTATAAAAATATCAGAGAAAGAGAGAGAGAGGGAGAGATCACATGGTGTCATTCCCAGTCCAAGTCCAGGAGAAGATCAATGTCAAGTGATCCAGACCAACAGGGAGTCAGGCAGAAAGAGTAGATTCTCCTTCCTCTGCCTTCTTTCTTGTGGCCCTCTGTGGCTTAGGTGATGTCCCCTTGTATCTGGGAAGGGCTATCTACCCATTCAAATGCTGCTAAGTCACTAAGTTTTAGGGTACTCTGTCATGTAACAATAGAGAACAAGTAAAGGTTTTGAATCATGATCGGTATTATTAAAATTCCCTGACCTTTTCTTCGATCCCCATGGCTTCTCTCTCTTTTCCTAATGTGCTTGTTTGGTGCCCTTCCTGTTCCTCGGGAGTTTTATTTGCTATTGTTTCTCAGGCAGGAGAAATTTGTTATGAAACTCGTTTTGGAAAGGTATATACAGGTGGTATCGTTTCTGAACTCTTGTGAGTCAGATTTTGTTTTTCTTTTTAGGTTTATTTATTGATTGGTTTGAGAAAAAGAGAGAGTGAGTGAGGGGAGGGAGCAGATGGAGAGGGGGGAAGAAACCTCAGCAGACTCCCGCACTGAGCACAGAACCCGACATGGGGCTCCATCCCAGGACCCCAAATCATAACCTGAGCTGAAGCCAAGAATTGGAGGTTTAACTGACTGAGCCACCCAGGCGCCCCCAGATGGTTTTTTTTCCCCTTATGTTTCACGGGTATATAAACAAAACACAATCTTAGCTACTAAAAATCTTGCACGTTTCTTTAGCATTACTGTGGTTCCTAAATCTTAGAAGTCTGCTGACAAACTTACTCTTCTGTAACTTGTTTTTCTGCCTGGCATCTTGTAAGAATTTCTATGTTTGAAATTTTTAAAATTTCACTAAAATTTTTTTAAAATAGATTTTTCATTAATTTTCAAATTAATTCTAATTAATAGTCAAGGAATCCTTTTCCTCTGTTCTGTTCTTCTGGTGATTTAATTATATGCACATTTATCCCTTGACTTTCTTCTCCTGTCTGCTTATCTTTTTCCTTCATTTTTTCTCTCTCCGAGTTTTAGAAGCCTCTAATCGTTCTTCAGATTCATTGACTTGATTTTGTGCAATGTCCAATCTTCTGTTAACTAACTGCCTCTAGGTCCTTTTAAAACTCTATAGGTATATTTTTCATCTCCAGAGTTAATTTTATGCCTTCAGGTTATTTTCTTACTAAGAATTGTTTGAGGAGGGGTGCCTGGGTGGCTCAGTGGGGTAAGCCTCTGCCTTTAGCTCAGGTCATGATCTCAGGGTCCTGGGATCGAGCCCCACATCTGGCTCTCGGCTGGGCGGGGAGCCTGCTTCCCCCTCTTTCTCTGCCTGCCTCTCTGCCTACTTGTGATCTCTCTCTTTCTGTCAAGTAAATAAATAAAATCTTAAAAAAAAAAAAAAAAAAGAATTGTTTGAGGGGTGCCTGGGTGACTCAGTGAGTTAAGCACGTGATTCCATCTCAGCTCAGCACTTGATCTCAGGGTTATGAGTTCAAGCCCTGCACTGGGTGTGGAACCTACTTTAAAAAAAAAAATTAGTTGAGAGATTTAATGCTTCTAATCTTAACACTACAAATTAGCAAGTTTTCTCCCTTCCATTTTTGTTCTCTGGGCCATCTGGGTGACTTATCCTGGGACATTTGCTCGTATCAGCATCCTTTTGACCTGCTTGATCTCTGTAGATGGGCAGTCATGATCCCCTGTTTGCTCATTCTTATAGGAGGAGGCCTGTGTTTATTCAACACTGGGCGTCAAGATGGGTTACACGTTCTGTTTGAGTATTTTGGGCCTGGACAAAGAGAGGAGGGAAAAGTTTATATTTACTGTAGCTTTACTTTGCCCTGGTTAAGCGTCAGCAGGCGGTGGGGAGGTAAGGGAGGAAGCTTCAGCCCAGGACAGATGTCCTGTGCATTTCACTCTTGTGCCAAGTGGAGTGGCCTCTTTTGTCTTCAGATTTAACTGGAACAATGACAACTTCCTGAATAAGCCCAGCTGGACTTACTGGGGGTCATGTACAGGGGTCACCTGTATTATTCTAGCACATCTCTTGGGCATTGCTGGACATGTTAGCAGAATCCAATTCTGTTCCCCTCCCCGCCCCCGATCATTCTGGACTGCACCCACCGCTGTCCCCAGCTGGTGTGCTCAGAGCTTGCAGAGATCATGGGGCTCTTTTGGCCCCTTCCACCTGCTCCTTGAATGGGCTTTTCAGTTGCCTGGAATGAATTGTGGCTGGACGGTCCCTACTCTTCCCCTGGTTGAAGCTCAGTATATCTATGGAAATTCTTGAATGGTTCTGACCTGCCGTAAATGGTGCCCTTCCCTATTCTCCGTCTGTGGGGTGGAGTTTTTCCTCATAATAAGCCTCATGCTCCCTTTGCCTCATCCTTCCTCACTGGGCCCACCAAGCCATGCCTCGGGCCTCCACTTAAACCTCGCTTCCTCCAGGAAATGTTCCTGGAAGTCCTCCCACGTAGCTACCCTAGGCTGTGGTCTTAGAACTTCTTGCATTCTGCCTGCGGTAGACCTCACCACCTGGGGTTCTCACTCTGTTTACTGATCTGTCTTCCCCTGCGGGCTGTCGTCTACAGAGCATGGCAGTTGCTGTTCATTCATTCAAAAAAATTTGATGGGGAGCCAAGTATATATGAGCCACAGTGCTAGGCACAGTTTTTGCCTCCTGCCCCAGTGCCTGTCACTGATTGCTTAGTAAATATTCACTGAAAGAATGAATGGCCAGCGCCAGGGAACCAGGCCAAAGATGGCAGCCGGTGATTTGCAAGAATGTTGGAACGCTGGTGGGTGGAGCTTCCCTGCAGCTCCAGTGAGCAAAGTAGCTCCTAGGGTAGAGAGAACTGAGTTCTAGCTTGGGCTGGTGCCCTGAGGTCTGGAGGCCTGCAGGGGGATCTGCCTGATGGTGGTAAGGAGTGCTCAGGGGCTGAAACCTGGGCAGACCCTCTGATATGGTACAAAGAAACATCAGGCCAAAGGAAAGCAGCATGTCTGTCGCTGAGGCTTCCATGGCTGGGGTTCTGCACCCATGAGTCCCTACCCTAGAGTGTAGGAAGTGTTTAAACCTATGGACTTTGGAGCCAAAGATCTCAGAGCCTCAGTTTCCTTTTCTATAAAATGGGCATAAAACTGGTTTCCTAGGCCCCTGTGGGGATTAAAGGTGGTTATTATGAGTATATCACATCAGCTCTGGCGTCTGGCATATAGTAAAAGTTTTATCAACTTTAACGATTCCTATCTAGGCTTGTTTTTATTATCTGGAGTGCATTTGGGGAAGATAGCAGGAGCAAAACCTTGGCCCCAGTCTGGAGGTATAGCTTCAGCTATCTCTTAGAGCCCCGGGTGTGTTCCAGCCTGGAGCAAGTGAAGGCCCCGCTCCTGGGCCTGGGCCTTTCCAGACGTCTGTGGCTGAGTTGTGGCACAGAATAACTGGGTTTTCCCTGGCATGCTGCCTCCATAGGTAAGGCCTGGCCTAAGGCTGCCCTGAGAAGGTAAAAATCAGAGCACTCGCCAATGCTATCTAATCACAGTAAAACATCCAAAATAAAAGGTATTACCCAGATATCGAGGAAAAAGCTAAATAACAGGGCTGTCCCAGGACGAAGTATAGGGGAATGTAGGCCAAAGGAGGTTTGGAAGAGCCTCCAATGAAGACTTCTGTCCCTGAGGTGTAGACATGTAAGTTCCGGCTCAGGTCCACTGCATTGAGGCAACTGTCTTTTGAAGCCTGCCTGTCATTTAGGGCTTGGTGGCTGATTGGATTAGGGTGAGGGGTGGGGGGCAGAGTGACTTCCGGGTGGTACTGCCTGACTGAGTGCATAGATGGAAGTGCTGCCAGCTGACATTTTGGGAAGATGAACATATTTGGGGGCAGGGGGAAGGGACCAAGTTCAATTTTGAGCATAGAGCCTTTTTCTTAGAGAGAGGGAGGGAGTGTGCATCTGTGAGTGTAGGGAAGAGGGGTGACGAGGGGCAGAGGGAGAGGGAGAGAGAGACCATCTCAAGCAGACTCCCCACTGCGTGCTGAGCCCGACGCAGGGCTCCATCCCACTACCTTGAGACCCTGATCTGAACTGAAACCAAGAGTGGGGGAGGGCTCAGCTATCTAAGCCACCCTGAACATAGAAACTCTTGGGGTGTTTGAAGGGTGTTGATGTAGAAATGGCTATAGGGCAACCCAATGTGTTGACTTGGAGCTGCCAGAGAATTATAGAAAGATGTAGAATTAGAACTGCAAATAAGCAGGGGATGACGTACTGTGCAACGGAGCAAGAACAATGGAGTAAAGAGAAAACCATGGAGAATTGACACTGGCAGAGGGAAAATGGCGGCCGGGAAGCCGGGAAGAAGATGGGGAGGAACCAGGAACTGGATAGAATACCTCCAGGCTTCCCCTCCCCCCAGATTTTATTTATTTACTTACTGATTTGAGAGAGAGAGAGAGAGAGCGAGTGCGAGTGCACAAGCAGGGGCAGTGGCAGAGGCAGAGGGAGAAGCCAGCTTCCCGCTGAGCAGGGAGCCCTACACAGAGCTCGATCCCAGGACCCTGGGATCATGACCCGATCTGAAGGCAGATGCTTAATCGACTGAGCCACCCAGGCGCCCCCAACCAGGTTTTTCCAGAAGAATTTTGAGGAAAAAAAGAAAAATTTCAATAAAACAAAAATTACGATCTGGAGCTACCGTTCCAAGCATGGAGGGCCATTTATAATATAGTATTTAGTGGGAAAAGTACACTGAAGGGAAGGGTGACTATATTTTTATTAAAAAAAAAAAAAAGATTTGGAGCACCTGAGTGGCTCAGTCAGTTACGTGTCTGACTCTTGATTTCAGCTCAGGTGATGATCTCAGGGTCGGGGGAATCAGGCCCCATGTAGGGCCCCATGCTCAACAAGGAGTCTGCTTAAGATTCCCTCTTTCCGGGGCGCCTGGGGGGCTCAGTGGGTTAAGCTGCTGCCTTCTGCTCGGGTCATGATCTCAGGGTCCTGGGATCGAGTCCCGCATCGGGCTCTCTGCTCAGCAGGGAGCCTGCTTCCTCCTCTCTCTCTGCCTGCCTCTCTGCCTGCTTGTGATCTCTGTCTGTCAAATAAATAAATAAATAATCTTTAAAAAAAAAAAAAAAAGATCCCCTCTTTCCCTCTCCCTTTGCCTCTTTCCCTGCTCTCTAACTAACTAGATAACTAAATAAATAAAATCTTTAGTAAAAAGATTGACATGGATAAAACATGGCAGGGGAAGAACATAATGTTAGCTGTAACTGTGTCCAGATGGTGGCTTTGGTGACCATGATTTTTTTCTCTTTTTATAATTGCGCCGCCTAATTTTTCAAAGAGTGATGGGCTTTGTCTGACTAAAAATATACTAGTTTTGGAGACTAGCAGAAAACTTGGAGAAATAGGGTACAGTTTGTAGTTTAGCTCAACGTAGAGTACCAATGTCGATTTCTTCGTTTTGACAAATGTGCCCTGGGTCCGTACGACACTAACATTGAGGGAAGCTGGATGAAGGGTCTACGGGGACTCTACTATTTTTGTGACTCACCTATAAATCGAAAATCATTTTGAAATAAAAATTCTCTCTAAATGTGTTAAAAAATAAGTTTACTGACAAAAATGTCACTTTTAAAATGATACGACTGTACCACTCCTTGGAGGTGGTAGGGTATGAATGAATAGAGAATTCTAGGACAAGAGCATTTACACAGGCAGAGAAGGGGTCATGAGAACTGCCGAGAAGCAAGAAAGGGAGCTGTGGGCAGACAAGGGGGCTGAGGCAAGCAGGTGGGACAGGCTGAGGTGGACGAGGTGCCTCTTTCTCCAAGACTAGAGAGAAAAGAACAAAGAGAAGAGAGGGTGTGACTCAGCCTTATTGGCAGAGAAGCTTATGCCAACGCACCTAGGTTTTCGCTGGGAGGTAGGGGCCAGCTCACCTGCTGAAGGTGAGGGAGCTGGGGAAGGTGTGGAGCTTGTGGAGGACAGAGAAGTCATGGAAGCCAAAATGAGTCATTCAACCCAAATGACCATGAGGCAGCAGTGTTTCCCAATCCCCCGGGAAGATAAGAGTCACTTGGAATGTGTTAAAATCGTGAAGTCCCTAGGCCTTCAATTCATACCTACTTAATCAGAAATTCCTATGGAGAGACCCGATAATCTTTATATTTAACAAGTGCCCCGGGATGTTCTTCCCCAGAGGGAAGGAGGAGGAACACCAAAGTAAAAAAGAATTACTAAAAGCTGTCCGCTTCCCAATGTGCTTTGAGGACCAGCAGCAGTGGCCTCACCTGGGAGCCACTTGGAAGTGCACAGTCCAGACCCAAGAAGTCAGCAGCTGTATTTTACATGTGATCCCCAAGTGAACCACGGGCGCATCTAAGTTTTAGAAGCTCCACGCTAAGTAATCCCATTGCCATCCACATGTACGCTGGGCAGCAATTACAGGACTGTCCCCAGTGGTGAGCTCACTAGCCCGAAGGAGGAGCTCCTGTTTGGACTGAACAGGGTTGGGAGGGTGGACAGAGGAAGATGATGGCGGTTGGAAGGTTCGAGCAGGATGGAAGGAAAGAAGACGAGGAGGAGGACTGATGAGCTGGGAGTCTCGGGAAGGGTGAAGGGGTCTGGAGATTTGGATTGGGTCAAGAAGCCTGCGGGGAGGGAGCACAGAGCAGGAAGGGTGGACGGATGGGAGGGAAGATCATGCCCGCCGTGTCGTCTTGGGGGGGCGGGTGGCTGTGAAGGAATGGAGACGGAAGCAGTGGGACTTGGAGGGACTCGTGGAGTTGGGAGGTCTTCCGATTCAGTGGGTCATTCCTAGTTCAAGGTCCAGTGGCTCAAGGTGAGGATCTATGCTTGTCTGTTTGGCCACCATTCTTTGGGGATCCCCGTGACTTCCGTGGAACTCCCCCTCCTCAAGGATGGGTAGGAAAGCCAGACTCCCCCGGCGAGAGCGCTTCACCTTCTGGCCCCAGTGACTGGCTCAGAACGGAGCATGTGACCCAAGCAGGTCCGATCAGACTCTCTTGGTGAGTTTGATCTATGTAAGCTGGGCGAGGAGAATCTCGTTTCTTTAGATGTGAATGGATCAGAGTAATATAGGTTTGTGGAGGGTGTGTGTGTGGGGGGGGCGGATGTCAGAGTCCATCTTCCTGCTGCATGGGGAGAAGTGGTCTTGGGAATAAAGGCAAGGAGATGCGGGCAGTGGGGGCGAGGGATGGAGGAAGCCCCGTGACCAGCGGGACGTCTGGGTGCAGCCGTGCCTGGGGCTGGACGCAGCCGCACGTCTCGTTTCAGTGAGTGCCAATGTTCAGCTCCGTGGCTGAAGCTGGTGTGAGCTAGAGGGTCTGTCACAACGGAGAAAGCATAACTACAAGAAGAAAACAAGGCAGCCTGCGCTGACATCGTCAGGGGAAGGCAGCGGGGTCCTGGGGGATGGCGGGTGATGTGGCCAAGGACGAATGAGGGTGGTTGGGTCTGGCGCCGGGAGCCTCCGAGGAGGACAATCAGGGAAAGGCGTGGAAATAGCAGAGAGGGTCCAGGAGAAGGTGAAGAACACGTCCAGAAACGCCTGCCGGCAAGGGAGCAGCCTCCACCACAAGCCTGAAAAGCAGAGCCTGGTCACTAACTGGGCCTGGCCCTATCATGGGTTGAACCCTGATCCTGACCACAGATTGACTCCTGACCCTGACTTTGGGCTCGGCCCTCCTCTGGCCATGAAAGGACCCTTGACTCAGGGCCCTGGGCAAGCCCTGATTCTTTCCCCCTCTTTTCAGACTCTGTAAAGTTTCCAGAGGCAGCTGGCTGGCTCAGGGCATCCACAGCGCCCCCCGATTTCCCGAGCTGCTGCCATTACCCGTGAGGGCCCAGGACTTTATTTCAAGATCTCGAGCCTTGGCCCAGAAATCCAAATGCAGTTTTCCATCTGGAGAACCAGCTAGTGAGCTCCCAAATCTTCCCCGCTCTCTGGACATCTCTGCCCCAGGGGAAAGAAGCAAAGAGGAGAGTCTCTTGGTTCCTGAGGTGTTCTGTGAGCCTGTCCATTTCCATCAACTGTCCACCAAGGATGTCAAGGCAGGATTGGCACTTGTCTGTCCCTCTCCCCAGATCTGCATTAAAATGGGATTCTCCCATGGTCCGATTTGGTGATTTTTCAGGTGTCCAGCTATAAGCCCGGAAGTTTCCGTCAGCAATAGCTGATCCCAGGGCTGGACAACTGCCTTGAGAACCTTCAGGAGTCACAAACCCTGAGCTGCTGTTTGTGTGTGTGTTTGTGTGTGTGTGTGTGGTATTTTTTTGTTTTTTGTTCTTTGAGTTTTTTAATTTGTTTGTTTGATTTTTAAGATACAGCATTTGCTGGGATGCCTTGGTAGCTCAATTGGTTAAGCATCCAGCTCTTGATTTTGGCTTGGGTCATGATCTCAGGGCCCTGAGTTTGAGCCCTGTGTCAGGCTCGGTGCTAGGTATGGAGCCCACTAGGGATTCTTTCTCCCTCTCCCTTTGCCCCGCCTGACACCCCCTTACCACCACACAAATGCTCCCTCCCTCTCTCTCTCTCAAAAGAAAAAAAAAGAAAGAAAGAAAGAAAGAAAAAAATTAGAGGAAAAAAGATACAGCAGCTTCTTTTATCAGTAAGTCCCAGAGGACATTTTCCTATGGTCCTCACAGTTCTTTGTAGAGGGAACCTGCCCCTAGGGCAGCAAAGAGGGAAAAGTTGGAGTTGGCAGTGTTTGGTTGACCTTAGCCCCTTCAGCTACCTGTATGCAGCCTGGAGAATGTCTGATCATGGTAAATACCTCATGTTGTGAAAACAGCAGTAACCCAACCTTAGAAAACCCTACTGGGAAACTTTTGTGAGCCAGACCCTCAGCTAAGCACTTAGTATCTGCATTGTCTCGTTTTTATCTTCAAAACAATGTTAGGCAGTAGAAACTGTTAGTGGCCCCTCTTTACAAAGGAGCAGACTGGGGCGTGGATGGGCGAACTTGACCAAAGTCAACCAGCTGGGAACTCTTGGGACCTGGATTTGAACCAGGTGCCAGGACCGGGTAGTCTGACTTTGGAGCTTATTGGGTCAGCAGGTGGTAACGTGGACGGATGAATGGATGGATACGTGGATGGATGAATTGGCAACGGATGGATGGGTGACCGGAGGTATTCCAGGAGGCAGAGATTTGTTCTGAGCTTGGTGGGGATCTGATGACTCCCTGTCAGTGGGAGGTTCAGAGAACCATGAGTAGCTAGTCCCAGTGTCTCAGCAAAGATCCCTTTGCTTTTCTTCTCTTTCTCACATTCTTGCTTGAATCACGGTCATGCTGCTGGTTTAGAGCATGTTCTGAGTGTGACCGAGTTCCCTTGTGTATGAAAAGAGAACCCAGAAGGTCTATCAAGGTCTCTTATCAGTGTGGTATAATGCCTGGCCTTTATTTTCTTCTGTGTGCTTCTCTGAGATTTTTTCCAATTTTCCGCGCTGTGTAGCAGGTTTCTGTTGTTTGTGCTGGACCAGTATGTGTTCTTCCTTTTTGTGACAGCAATCCCCTGGTGGCTTGTGGGCAGTCACTCCTTAACTCTGCTGTCAGTGTAGTTTGGGGGGGGGGGAGGTGGCTCCCCAGTGCAGAAATAAGCATGTGGTCCAGATCTGGCCAATCATGGTGTCGTATCCCTTTGGCTACAGCGATTGGTTCAACAAAAGACACTTACCCAAGTATGTCCAATGTGAGCCCATGAGCTAACTTTTTTTTTTTTTTTTTTTTTTCCCAACAGTTGTAAAAGAGAAGCTCTCTTTCTTTGGGGGGATGCTAAGAGATGGGATACACATGTGGGGCTTTCAGGATCCATTAGCCCTATGTAAGAGGTTGTGTCTGAGATTAGAGTTAACAGAGTACAGCACAGGGGAGAGGTGGAAGGAGAGAGTTCTGACCTTATCACTTCGGTATCTGGATCCAGCCATTCCTGAAGCTAGAGATGCATTTCTGGTGGTTGGAGTTGAAATTTAGTTCTTTTTTTTTTTTTTTTTTTTTAGATTTTATTTATTTATTGGACAGAGATCCCAAGTAGACAGAGGGGCAGGCAGAGAGAGAGAAAGGGAAGCAGGCTTCCTGCTGGGCAGGGAGCCCGATGCGGGGCTCCATCCCAGGATCCCGGGATCACGACCTGAGCCGAAGGCAGAGGCTTTAACCCACTGAGCCACCCAGGCGCCCCTTAGTTCTTTTTCTCAGTCCAACCTGAGTTAGGTTTTTGGCCCTTGCAGACAAGGTTTCTAACACAACGAGTATCACTCTTGTCCAAGTGTGTCAATTCTTGTACAACCCGAATTTGTATTTTGAAGAACATTACTCAGAAAGAACCAAAGACAACCATGGGATTCCTGATCCAGGCAGTCCGTCCACAAACAGCGCCGTCACACAACCATCTGTCAAACAAACAGCTGCAGGTCGGGCCAGCGAGACGGGAGCAGGCTGCTGGGAAGATTCCTCCTGGACTGTTCCTGGGGTGGGGGGGGGGGTGCGGTGAGGGAACATTTGAACAATCAGCTCTGTCTCACCTTCTCCTCTGCTCGGTCCAGTTTCCAACTGGGCACAATGGGTCTCCTTCAGGCCGTAGCCTGCAGTTAAAGCACATGGCTCAGGAATCCTGCTGATCCGGGCCCCTCCTCCACCCTGGGCTGGTCCTGGCCTGGGAGAGAAGAAGCCAAAAGGATTCCCAAGCTGGCTGGGAGGTGGCAGCAGCTTCATGGGGAGATAGGTCCTGGCCGGGAACTCCCCACCCCCACCCCAGGGATGCTTGGCCGGCCATCTCCTAGGGGCTGCCTTGGTGGAGGAGGGAAGGGACAGAGCCAGAGTGACATTGCATTCTTCGGGGCATTTCCTGCAACACCATGTAGCTTTCTGGATTCTGTTAATATCTACACCATACCTATCTCTCTACCCATTTGTCCTTCTCTCCCTTTCCTAAGATTTTAAAAAATTGAACAAAATCATGCATCAAAAAGAAGTGCATAAAACACCATGTTTGGTCGAAAACAACAATGACAACAGCAAAAAACAGACCGCAAAGAGGAAAGCAAACAGCTGTGCTTGCCCTGCCATCGAAGATGAGAAATAGAGCAAATCCAGCCAGTTCGTCACCGGCCTCGGGTACCTTTGAACACCTCCACTCCCGCCCCCCAGAAGTTTCTGCTCTCCTGCGCTCAGTGCCACTGGCTTTTTTCTTCATAGTTTCACATCATCCTTTTTCTTTAAGTAGATTTATTTCTCGAGCTTTTTATTGAAGCAAAATTTCATATAACACAAAGTTCACCAATTTCAAGTGTGCAGTTCCGCGGCATTTCTTATGTTCCTCTCTATCTAGTTGTGTTTTTTGTTTTTTTTTTAAGATTTTATTTATTTAGGGTGCCTGGGTGGCTCAGTGGGTTAAGCCGCTGCCTTCGGCTCGGGTCATGATCTCAGGGTCCTGGGATCGAGTCCCGCATCGGGCTCTCTGCTCAGCAGGGAGCCTGCTTCCTCCTCTCTCTCTCTGCCTGCCTCTCTGCCTACTTGTGATCTCTCTCTGTCAAATAAATAAAAATAAAATCTTTAAAAAAAAAAAGATTTTATTTTTTTATTTGACACACAGAGAGAGAAATCACAAGTAGGCAGAGAGAGGGGGGGAAGTAGGCTCTCTACTGAGCAGAGAGCCCAATGCGGGACTCAATCCCAGGACCGTGGGATCATGACCCGAGCCGAAGGCAGAGGCTCAACCCACTGAACCGCCCAGGTGCCCTCTCTCTCTCCAGTTTTGAAGCGTTTTTGTCGTCCCCAGAGGTGGCCCCGTACCCATGAAACAGCTGACCCTGGCAACCACGAATCCACTTTTTCTCTCCGCAGGCACTTCTTGGCACTTCATAGAAGTGGAATCATAAAGTCTATAGTCTTTTGTCTTTGGCTTCTTTCACTTAATGTCATGGTTTCAAGCCTCATCTACATTATAGTGAATATTAGTACTTCATTTCTTTTCAAGGCGGAGTGATATTTTACTAATGACTAATCATTATATCAAATAATATAATAATTAAAAATAATAGAGAAACGTAGAAAATCTATAAATTCCATAAATACATATCAATAAATCATACAATAATAATTAATAAAATAATTACTTATTTTTTTTAAAGATTTTATTTATTTATTTTACAGAGAGAGTTCACAAGCAGGCAGAGAGGTAGGCAGAGAGAGAGGAGGAAGCAGGCTCCCTGCTGAGCAGAGAGCCCGATGTGGGGCTCGATCCCAGGACCCTGAGATCATGACCTGAACCGAAGGCAGCGGCTTAACCCACTGAGCCACCCAGGCGCCCAATAATTACTTATTTTAAGAGGAAACTCTTTGATGACCCTTTCCCTCTGCCTGCAACACTGTTCTTCCTCAAGCTGTTCAGATGACGGCTTTGCAAGGTCTCCCCTGACTAATAACCCTGCACATGGCCCCCTGTGAATTCCCAGTCCCTCCTTATCCTGCCCCACATGTTTTTTCTTCTAGAGCACTTCTCGCTTTCTGGCATGTTGTGTAATCTATTTACGCTTCTCATTGATGGTTTTTGTGTGTGACTGTCCACCCAGGCACGTGTAGGTTCCATGAGCTCAGGGAGTTTGGTCTGCTGAACTCCGAGATGCGCCCCCTAGCCCTTACAATCCCTCAGTGCTTGTCCCCAAGACATCCGCGTCCTGATCACTAGAACCTGTGAATGCTCCTTCCTAGGGCATGAATGGACACTTTGGCAGGCGAGAATTCTACCACTGAACCACCCATGCTGAATGGACACTTTGAAGATGAGATTAAGGGTCTGGAGAAGCCGCCGGCTTTGAAGGTGGAGGCAGGGGCCGGGAGCCGAGGAGTGCAGTTTGGGAAGCTGGAAAGGGCAGGGGAACAGTTCCTCCCTACAGCCTGCAGGGGGGCGCAAGCCTGGCTGACCGTTGATGGTAGCCTGCAGCACTCTTGCACAGTTCTGGCTTCTGGACTGGCAAGGGCAGACCATCCTGTGGTCTTAAACCATTGACTTTGTGGCAGCTGTTGGACACGAAGGCTGTGCTCCGTAAACAGTTGTCGAATGAATACGTGCTTGTTGAACCAGTCGCTGAAGGAGACGCCTGTCTGGTTTGTAACAAGTGGAAGATGAGAGAAGCAGAGACACGGGCAGCGCAGACACAGTGGTGCCGCTCCGTGCGGGGCGGCAGGCTCCCACGCAGCTAACGTTGGTACCATGGGCCAAATCCTGTGACTTGAGAAGTGTAGCCAAGGTGATGGGCAGCCTCCAGAGGCTTCTGAGCAGGAAATGCCATGGTCCAGCCTGCCCTTTGGCAACATCCTCCTGCCGTAGTCTGGGATAGGAGGAAGAAGGGCTGAGAGACGGGGGGACCTGGGGTGGGGGCGGTGCTCATGCTGCCCCAGCTCTCGCCCAGGCTCCTCATGCTCCAGCTGCTTCCATTCTTGATCTGTTTCTCCCCCATGGTGATCTAATCCAGACCCTTGACGAGGACCACATGTCTCTGTCCGGTGAGGGTCTCTCTCCCGAGTTTGCAACCCCCCGGCAGAGGCTGGGGTCTCATTGTGCTTTCCCCTTAGGGTGCAGGTCGTTGAGTGTGACGTGGCTCTGTCCTTAGATGTTCTGGGGGCTGTGGCACACTTGGGTTTGGAACTCAGGGGCCCAGAAGGGAGATCGGAAGAGCAATGAGGTAGTGGTTTAAGAACAGAGGCCCATCGAGAACAAATATTTCTGTGATCGGCAAACCAGAGTCATTGTCCCTTGGAGTCAGGAACTCGTGACCCCAGTGGCTGCTTCTCCATGGGGTGTGGGCACGAGGTGGTTCTCCCCCACCCTGTCCAGTCTGTCCTGGCACAAGAGGGCCCTTCAGCTGAGCAGGTTGGTTGGGAAGGAAGCCAGAGAGGACTGGCAGGGGCTTCTTCTGGGGCAAGTAGACTTGGCCTCTGAGCAAGAGCTTCCCTCTGAAAGACAGTGAGCCTGGCGGGTATGTACCCAAGCACTGGGGGCAGCCCTGGGCCTATCAGTTACTAGTGGACAAGGAGAACTCTGTGCCTCAGTTTCTGTATTTGGAAGTGCTTCGCAGAATCCCTTGAAACAATAAGTGCTCAACAATTATCAGCCATTATTATGATTGTTATTGTTTTTAATTAGTTCCGTAAACTTTCCCTAAATGCCATCCCTGTCCTCAGTCCTGTCCCCATCAAAGGACAAAGAGATAAGACATCCTGCCCTCGAGTGTTCACTGCTTAGTGAGAAAGACAGTCCAATGGATAAAAATTCTATCAGGGGATGAATATTCTAGAATAGAGGGGGCTCCAACTTCCTGGGGCAAGGGAGGGTATAGGAAGGCTTGATGGAGATGGTGACATTGGCGCCCGGCCTGGGACGGTGCGTGGAGGAAGAGAGAGGGCCCATCTGGCACTGCAGGAACACAAGCCCTGGGGTTGGGTGCCAGGCAGGAAGGAGCTGGCCAGAACCCTAAGCTGTGAGCATGTGCTCCCCCGGGGGGTAGGGGGGATGGGTGGCTGTTGACTCCAGATGCTCCTGGCCTCACCTTTGACAAAGCCAGCAGCAACCCCAGGCTCGCAGGAAGTGTTCCTGCCTGTGACATCATGCTGAGTCCGGTCAATTCCATGAATGGGAGGACACAGCCCCCACCCCTCCTGCCTCCTCCGAGGAGGAAGCAGCAGCTCTCCACGGTGCCTGGGCCGGCACACACCACAAGTTCCCATCCCCGCTGGCTGCAGCCACCCCAGCCCAGTAAGGACAGGAGCCAGGAGCGCACCCTCTGTAACCTGATGCTCGCCTGCCTCAGCCCTGGCTTCTGAGCCCACTCTTCAGGGGTGCCCCAGCCAGCCCGCGGTCACAGTGACCTCCTTGCTGCTGGCTGCCAGGCCTACTCACGGCGCCCCACCCAGTGAGGTCCAGTGGAGCCTCTGCATGGGGCCAGAAATGGCTGTTGTATCCACTGGCCTGGAGTCAAGTTAGACGAGGTATCCCTGGGCCCAGGGAGGGGCCCACAGCCCCTGCTCTCTCACCAAGACTCCTGCCTCCACTGGCGAGCATCCTTGTGCGGGAAGCAGGCCTGAAATGCGGGCCTCCGGGCACCTGTGGATGAAGGGCTTCTTCTGCCCTATCACCGGATGCTGAGCCTTCCCTGTTCCCACCTGCACTGACCTGAGCCTCACCTCCAGAAGACACAGATTCTGCTTGGATGCGAAGTGATAGAGTGATAAGTGCACGGCTCTGGGGTCAGACCGCCTGGGTCCAGATCCCAGCTCTGCAGCTTCCTAGCTGTGGCACCTGGGCTGAGTAAGTTAGGTTTTCTGTGCCTCAGTTTCTGCATCCGTACAATGGGATAATCAGACCCGCTTCATGTGCCAGTCCAGGGTTTGGAAGATCTTTCTTCACCAAGGGCTAGAGAATACATACGTTACGCTTTGCGAACCTAGGGTCTCTGTGGCAGCTACTCGGATGGTGGCAGATGTGGCGCCAACACAGGTGCGGGTAATATGAAAATGAGTGCGTATGGGTGTGTGCCAATAAAACTTTATTGATGGACACTGAAAATGAAACCTTGTATAATTTTCATGAGTCACAAAAGAGTCGTCTTCTGATCTTTTTAACCATTGAGAAAAGTGAAATAAAAAATAGTCCTAGGTCACGAGCAAAACCAGGATCTGGGCTATGGGTGGCAGTTTGCTGTCCCGACAGTCATGTCTGTAAGTGCTTAGAACAGCACTCAGCACGCCGCTGCTGAGCTCTCATTGGACACCTACTGTGTGCCTGGTACATGTTAGGCATTATCACGTTGGAAAGTGTGAGTCCAGGAATGGCTGTCTGCGGTAGTCGGTAGTCGGTAGTCGGCTTGCTGGGGAGGGGCAGGCCGTGAAGGGGTGGGGTGGGCTGCCTGGGAGGCAGAGAGGCTGCGGCGAGTTATCCAATGATCCTTTGCACCTTGGGCCACCGCTGGACAGGGGTGTCCAGCAAGGCCCTTTCATGGGCCTTTCTGTGCTTGGGTAATGGGCCCGGGGCACTGGCTTAGCTGCTCAGAACGTGGCCCCACCCCTGCTCCCAGAGTGAGGAGCTCGTCATGCCCCCAGGCCTCCCCCCACCTTGTCCTGGCCCCCACCCCCACACACTCCAAGGACCTCGGGCCAGCTCCCTGCCTGAGGGCACAGAGGAGAGACCTTGCCCCAATGTCAGAGACTAAGAACAGTTTATTCGCAAACAGCCCCAGCGGCGGGGCTGGTGCTTCTTCCCAGGCTTTGGCACTAGGCAGTGGCTCTCCGCCCTTGTTACTTTGGGTCGTCCTATGGCTGGGCCCCAGCCCAGGTGGGAGGAGCAGGTGAGACTCCCGGCTTGCGGCTTTGGAGGAGTCTCTCTCTCTCTCAAGATCTGGTGAAATCTCTGTCAGGCTTCCTTCTGGCCTTCGGCCGGCCAGTCACCATTTCCTCGACCCCCATCTCTCTCTGGAGCAGATGTGTGAGGGGTTTGGGCGGCCGGATCTTTCTCACCGTGGACAGCTGTGAGGGTGGCTGGGCAGGGTCCAGGGGATCGCTGCACACCCTCAGGCCCCATGTTGTTGGTCAAAGGAGACTTTCAGTCATTGTCTCTGAAAAGCCCAGAGGGGTGCCAAAGGGTCCCCTCCACATGTAGGAGACAGGGTCTAAGTTCTCAGACCACGGCCGGGGCTCCTAGCTACGTCTCTCTTCACCTCCTTGCCTCAGGACTCAGCTGGTATCTGGGTGTCTGAGAGCTGGTCGGAGAAGGCCCTCTCCAAACGCAAGGTATTGTACCTGGGAGGCGGTGTGCCCGGCACCTGGGTCCCTGGGGCTGGAGGCAGGCGCAACGCCGAGGTAAAAGTGGGCAGGTCATCATCTATATCGAGGCCTGGGTTGTCCTGGCCCTGAGGGCCGGGGGGAGCGTGCCTCCTGGCCCACCACTCCTTGGCCTTCTGCCACTGGTGGCGCGCAATGATAGAGAAGGAGTCAATGAAGAAGACCTCAATGATCTCAATGACACAGACGACAGAGCAGCTCATCCACAGGCCCAGCTGGCCCCCGAAGTTGGACAGAAGCATCTCGATCTGCAAGGGAGGCCAAGCCAGATTGTGAAGAGGGTCCTCCCTCCCAAGTTGGTCTCATGCAGGGACCCCCGATTCCCAAGGGAGCTCCTGGCGAGTCCTGGCCCTGAATGGGTTTGGAGGGCTTTCTGTCCCCTCTTCCTCTTGCCTGCACTGATCCCAGGCCTGGCTGGCCTATGGCGGCCCTACCAGCTCAGAATGGATCGCCGGCAAACTGGATCTGGGCAGAGGGGCATGTTTGCAGACCCCGGACAGGTTCCAGAAGGAAGCTACTCACACTGTTGGCGGGACTCTCCATGATGGATCGCTGGTTCAGGTCTTTGTAGAATATCAAGAGTTTGGCCAAGTCTGTCCTGCAGAAAGTCCAAAGAGCCAAGGTGAGTTAGATGACTTTGCATTCTACCGGACGACCAACGCTTTAGTGTGACTCTCTCCGTCCTGCCCAGACCCCAGCACAGCCCAGGCCCTGAGCTCCCTGGGGGTCCCTGGTCCCCCAGGGCTCTTTCTGTACCCGAGAGCACATCTCCAGCTGGGCCTGGTTGTTCAGGCCATTCATTCCCTCTAGAACCATTTCCTACCCTCCAGACTAAGTCAGTCCACCCAGCTATGCTCCCCTAGCACCTGTTCTTCATTAAACCTTGACGTTGCGATTGTTTGATTGCAATCTCAAATATGTACAAGGGACACACAGGTAATGTACACGAGTGAGCTAGGCTGGGTGTAAGGAAATAATAATGACCCGTAACGACAGCCAGCCTTTAATGGACGCTTCCTGTGTTCCCGCCCACCATTCCAAGCATCTTACGTGAATTCACCTGTTTGATGCTCACATCAACCCCATGTAGCTCTGTTTTCATCGTCCCCACATTTCATAGATGTGGAACCCAAGACCCGGGTTGGTTAAGTAACGGCGTGGCCAAGAACGCACTGCTGGTCATTGGCAGATCCAGTATGCAGACCTGGATGAATCTGGCTTCAAAGTCCATGCCGTTAGCCCCTGTACTAAATGGCCTCCTGCTAGGACTGTGGCAAACTGGACAGCCTATGCTTATTCCAAAGGGGCAGCTGTTACTCAGCTCTTCGGTGCCAGGAAGAACGGAGGTTTTCTATTTCCAGAACTTCTTATCTTTCAAGGAAATCCAGAAGTAACAGGTTTCTTTTCTGGAGCTGGCTTTGGCCGAGGGGTCAGCGGCTTGCAATGCTTGGCTTGAGAGTCTGCAATGGCTTGGCTAAAGTCTATCTTTATGGCTAGACCGTAAGCACCCTGTCTGCTCAGTCATCTTGTCACCCCCAACACCGGACACAGTACCTGGCACCTAGTGGATATTCAGTAAATGTTGGAGGCCGACCTCCATGGGGGCCAGGCCCAGTACTGGGTCCTGTGGAGATGAGAGGGGCCCAGAGAGATTTGGGGTCACGTACACCCTATCTCACACCTTCGTCTCCATCCCCTGGGCTCCCTGAACTCTGGCCTGGCTGATTTTTGCTAAAGCTCTCTTGGAAGCGAATGTTGACATGGAAAATATAAGTGGGATCAGGAGCTGCATAGCTCTGAGAAGTGTTTTTCCACCTGGGTCAAGATCTGTCAGGAAGCCATGAAATCAATTTCCTAGGCCATGACCAGTGCCTTTGACAAAGCAAAATAGGATAAGAAATACCAATCGCAGCCACAGAGATGTTCAAACTCTTTGTCAACTGATATAAGCACTAATCATTCCGAACGGCACCGCACTGGGATGGATATGAACAGCTGGGTTAGCTGCACCAGCTTGCAGTGCTGAAGATCAGCCCGAGTGCTTGGCTAATCGTAAGGAAGTGCTGTTCTGTGAGCCTTTTTTTGTTGTTTTTTAGATTTTTTTTTTTTTAAGATTTTATTTTATTTGCCAGGGAGAGAGAGAGAGAGAGAGAGAGAGATCACAATTAGGCAGAGGCAGGCAGAGAAAGAGGGGACTTTTATCTCATGTATATAGTCAGTGGAAAACCATTTTCATACTGCAGGTTCTGGTCAAAGCCTTTGAGAGCCCCAGGCCTAGTGCACGGCCTGGCTCTGGACACGAGCTTGATCCAATAGTTGTTGAATAAAGGAATGAGTGAAGGAACAAGAGAGGGTTTGGCAGCGAGGAAGCAGGTGGGGAGGCCGGGGCCCAGGGCCAGCAGAGGCAGAAGAAACGGGGGGCGGGGGGGTCTGCTTACTTGTTGAGTTTTTTCTTTATTTGCTGGCCTTGGTCCCAAGTGAGAACGGGTAGCAACCATTTCTGTGATAGAGAAAGAAGGAATGACCTGGGGATCTGGGGATGTCTAGAGAGCCCAGGGCCAGCCCCTGGGCCTCCCCTGTGCATTCCCCTCCCCCACCACCCGAGGCTGGAGGACCTAGGCGGGCAGGACATCAGGCTCCCGGCTGAGGATGTGAGGGTAAAGACAGGGCAGCATAACTTACCTCAGAAACCACGGATGGCCACTGTGCCAGACTGGTGGTCAGTGTCCACTCCTTAAAGCTAAGGGGGAAGGGGCACAGAGTGAGTGTGGGCGGCCCAGCCCGGCCCAGCCCTGGGTGCCGCTCCTGCCAGGCCCACTCACCTGCAGGCTTCCCGGCACACGGCCTGGCAGCCCAGCTCCTCCCGGACGAAGGCTTGGTGCAGCTCGTAATAGCAGTACACTGGGGGACGAGGCAGAGGGCAGTATGAGCTTTGGGGCCGCTGTGCTTTTCCAGGGGGGTCACCCATGGGGCCCTCAGAGTCTCCTTGTAGTGATTTCTCCTCCCCTTTGCTACAAACACTGGTTCTCTGGAGACAAACGCTGCTCTGTCATGTCGAGAGACAGAATACTGTGGAGGTTAAGGACGTATGTTGTCGGGTCAGCCGTACTGGCTTTGAGTCTCATTCTGTTACTCCCGGGCTGTGTGACCTTGGACAAGTTGCTTAACCACCCCGAGCCTCAGTTATCTGTTCCGTGAAAGGGTTCCATCTGTGGTTCCTGCCTCTTGGAGCTGACAGAGGTGGCCAGCCTCTCAGCACAGGCTGGGGTTCAACCTTGGGTCCTTAATCGGAGAGTGGAATTCAAGCCAGGTTTGAGGACAGGAGTAAAACCCTGCTTCTGATCTCTCTCTCACTACCTCCCACCTGCAAAAGGCCCTACACAGGCTGGTGCTGAGGCTGAGGGACCTCCCCCCTCCTGCGGCGGCGGGTCTCACTCACTCCAGTTGGGGTGCTGCTGGTAGTTGCAGTAGTTGGCTGCTGGAGGCAGAGGCTGGCTGTACTGTGCGCACCCGCATTTCTCCACCATCTTCGTCTGGAAGCATGAGTGAAGGCAGATCTGAAAGACAAGACCCAGAGGTTCCCTTCACCTTGCACACGGACGCCTGCACCACCCGCATCCAGGGGGCCGGCTTCCCGCAGCCTCGGCGGACCGCATAATTATGCCCCTTGTGGCACAGGGGACCAGGCCGGGGGTGGCCCTGGAGTCAAAGGGACCCGGGGTAGAAAAATGAGCATTCAGATTAACCAAGAGGTGGAGAACAGGCTGAGCTGGGGCCAGGTCTTGGGTGGTCCTTTCTCAGTCACTTGAGTGCTGACACAAGGGAGTGGGGGACATCAGATCAGAGCAGAAGCCAAGAAACGGAAACAGAGTCCCTAACTTTTCTGTTCTCAACCAGTCCTTCCACGCTGGATTCTTAGGGACTATAAGCTGCCGGCGTGTCAACAAAGCTTGTAGAGTACAAGCTCAGGAGGAGGACTCTGCAGGCAGGCTACTCCTGTCCAAATCCCAGATTTGCCACACCCCCAGCTGTGTGACCTCAGGCAAGTTCCTTAACTTCTCTGATGCTCTGGTTTCTTCACGGTTGAAGTATAGCAGTACCTACTTCATGAGGTTGTTGTGAGCACGAAATGCATTGCCATATGTAAGGCGTTGGTACATGGTAGCCTCTCACTAAATATTATCCAGGAGTGTCTTTCCAATGAGTTGACCTTTCCTTTTGGTCTTGAAGTCAGTTTGATTGTATTTCTAGTATAAGTAGACATTCTTTGACTAACAGTCTCTTTTCACTTAGTATTCCTACCACGCTCAGCTCCAAGGTAAGCTAGAGGGCTCAGGGTGTAGGAATACCCACTCTTTTTTATTCTTCTGGGGTGATTTTCATGAACTGTGAGCATCCCAGGAGGAGGGGGCTGCAGACTCCCAGAATTGTAAGAGAAGGCATAACAGATGATCGCACTCGGGGTTGCAAACCCAAATGCTTTTGGGGCCGGTGGGGACTAGGGGGGATGAGAACACATGCATCCTTGACCGGGGCAGCTCCGCCCACTGTTTACACTGCCGGGCTATGGGCCTAATGTTGCCAGATCTTGTTTTTCAAGAGAAGCTGGAAATCTGGGTTTTCTTATGAAATTCCCTGACTTTTAAACACCATCCAGGCCGGAAGAAAACTAGGTGTGCGGTCTGGAAGGGGCCTGGGAGCTGCCAGTTCGCTGCCCCAGACCCAATCCTACCTCCCCCGGTGATTGCTGACAATGACATCACTTGTCCGAGGACATCGGCGAGCGAGGGGCATGAGGGGCCCAGAAACCAGGCTCCTGACCTCTCAGCCAACACCTCTCCCAGACTGCTTCTCTCCCGTCCCTCACCTGGCAAAGCCTACTTAGGAAGCAGGCCTGTCTCGGCTGCACATTGTGTTCCCCGCAAACCTCAATCAATTCAGCTCTGGTTACGGACGAATTGAAGAGGACTGGAACCAACTGGTGTTGTTTGTTCTTGAGGTCTTTGGATGAACCCCAGGAATTATCACCAGAGTTCCTGGTCCCAGACACACCCCAGCCTGTAGATAACTGTCTCCTGTGTCTGAGCCACAACCCAGGGCTGCACGCCCCCTCCCGCCCATACCTGGAGGGAATATGCCGCGTTGTAGATATTACTGATGGGCACGTCACTCCCGTCCTCGGTGCACTGGCTGTAGGGCTCGCTCAGCTTGAAGGACTCTGTCTGGAATCACAGCAGCACACATTCAGTCTTACCCTGTCCCAGGATCCGGGCGGGGGAACCCCTGGGAGCTGAGCATTTAGTCATTTATTTAACAAATATTTCTTGAGCACCTAAGAGGTGCCTGGGGCTATTCTAGGCACTGTGGACTCAACAACGATCAGCAGAGACAAGCTCCCTGCTCTCACGGAGCTGACTTTTCCAGTGGGGTAGACAGACAGCCAAAAGGCAAATAAATGCACAAGATAATTTTGGATAATTATGGCCAGTGATCGAACTGGGAAGGGGGACTGGAGGGCTTGGGGGGAGGGGCACAGTCTTCCCCAGAGTGATTGAGGAAGACGCCTTTGAGAAAGGGACATGCTGGCCCAGCAGGGAGTGGCAAGAGCGAGCTGGATTTGCTAAGTGGAGGAAGGGGATAAGGCAGAAGGAACTGCAAAGGCTGACGGAGGGTAAGACGAGGGAGGCTGGAAGGCAACACGAGAAAGATGAAGCCAGAGGGGGAGGCCAAGGCCAAGTCATGGCAGCCTCCTGTGTCAGGCTGAGAAATCTGGATTTGGATTTGGATTTCAAAAAAAAGCCATTAGAGGGGCGCCTGGGTGGCTCAGTGAGTTAAAGCCTCTGCCTTCGGCTCAGATCATGATCCCAGGGTCCTGGGATCGAGTCCCGCATCGGGCTCTCTGCTCAGCAGGGAGCCTGCTTCCTCCTCTCTCTCTCTCTGCCTGCCTCTCCGTCTACTTGTGATCTCTGTCTGTCAAATAAATAAATCTTAAAAAAAAAAAAAAAAAACCTTATGAAATACTATTTTACCGTGGTTTACTAAGTTTGGCTCTAGCTTAATATTTGTTACTGCAAATGAACAATCCAGACACACCAATTAAAAAAAAAAAAAAAAAAAAGAATGTCTCCTAAGGGGCAATGCTAACTGAATATTAATTGTGACCAGTTTATAGCTACGTTTGTTGTTTGTTTTGTTTTCTGAGAATAGGAGGAAAGGGGAAATTGATGGCAGATTTGTTGGAGGAAAGAAAATCTTTTTTTTTCCTTCTCCGGAGTGACCAGATAGGGAGAAAGATAATGGGGTTGGGGGGGGGGCGGTTGGTGGAATCAAGGAGTTTGAGCTAGGTGGAAAATGCAGACATCTCAAGTAGCTGAACCCTCCTTGTGCTTGCATTGTCATCCATCTGGTGACCATCCATCTCCCTCAGTTAACTGCGGGGACCTCAAGGGCGATGACCGGTGCCCATTTTAAAACATTTAAGCAATAGAAGCAAAGGGAAAAGCAACCGTGTGTCTCCTGTCTTTTTTTTTTTTTTTAAGATTTTATTTATTTACTAGACAGAGATCACAAGTAGGCAGAGAGGCAGGCAGAGAGAAAGAGGGGAAGCAGGCTCCCAAGACCCTGGGATCATGACCTGAGCTGAAGGCGGAGGCCTTAACCCACTGAGCCACGCAGGCGCCCCGGCCTCCTGCTTTCCTAGGGGAGGAGTAGACCTGGTCTCAGATACAGAGACAAGTGGACAGGCAGACACGTTCTCGTACATTCCCTTCGCCTTCTCACTAACAATAGAGGGAGTATCTTTCCTTGTCGGTACAAAATAAACAGACTTATTTCATTTCTCCACTAGCTGGATGGGCTAACAAGTTTAGAGTCTCTCGAACATGCCAGGGTAGGCTGGGCCCTGGGGTGCGAAGGTGCTGACTGTGGCTTCCCTGGAGGGCACTTCAACTCAGTGCCGCCCTGAGCTTCCCCCCAAGCTTCAGGCTCCCTGGGCAGATGTTCCTTCAAGTCCCCGAGTCCTGCCGAGCTGTCCCAGAGCCCAGTGTGTGGCGGTGACTACAGGCTCTACTTGCCTGGGGCGGGCATGGGGCAGGGAGTTCAAGACCCCGGCATCTAAGTGACAGGGTCTGTCTACCTGGAGAGGCCGCAGCTGGCAAAGGTGACCAGAGCTCTGTCTATTTTGAGGACCACGCCATGGGCCACTTGCAGAGTCGTGAGGAACTGATCGTGAGAAACCCATCTTTTGACTTTCATGCATTTGAGTTCACTGTAAGGAGCGTACTGAACTCAGAGCCGGTGGGGTGTTCAGGTGGCTTCCTGAAGCACGGAGGGCGGGGTGGGGAGGGGAGAGGGTGGGGCGGGCACTCTTCTCTCCCTCCCGCCCCTCTTCCCCTTCTCTCTCCCCCCTCCACCATCAGTTTTTCAGAATCGCTGATCTGCCCCTGACCCCTGGGGACACAGAAATGAGAATGGATATATATGTATATGAACAGAAGCAAGTTTTGTGTATATGAGCACACCTGTGTGCTCCCACACATATACACACAGTGTATACATGTGTGTATACACACACATATACACATGGTGCATACATGTGTACGTGCGAGACGGGTGTGTGCGCGCGTGCATGCATGGGTGTATGAAGGCGTGATTAAGTCTCTGTGAGTATACATGTGGGCAAGAGGGCCCATTTTTATCAAACCAGATCTTATCTGCTTCCTTAGAATCCTGGGGGAGGCTGACATTTGCACAGGAATCCTCAGCTTCTTAGATTTCATTAATTTATTAGAGAGAGAGAAAGAAAGAGAGCATGGGCGGGGTGGGGGGGTGCAGAGGAACAAGCAGACTCCCCGCTCAGCGGGGTCGATTCCGGGACCCTGAGATCATGACCTGAGCCAAAGTCAGACACCTAACTCTCTGGGCCACCTAGGTGCCCTTCCACTCACTTCTTTATAGGTATGAACTGTGCCAGGGAGAAGACCAGAGGGCAGCATGATGTCCTAGATGGAATTATGGATGGTTTACGGATTACAGATGGGATTACAGAGGGTCTCTTTTTGCTTCTGTTCGGTTTTTATATATATAAAAGTTATAAGATTTATTTGTGCATGGCAAAGTTTATACTTTTAATCAATGGAGGAAAGAAAAATAATGACTCCATATATGAAGTTAGGACTACTGTTGACTCTTTGGAGGAAGTAGTGAATTCTATCTCTACTTCACGTCCTGCAGAAAAAAAACATTCCAGTGGATTAAGGTATTAATTGAAATAATAAAATAACTGGAAGGCAACTCAGTTCAGTATATGATCTCAAGGAAGAACAAGCCTCAAAAAGCGTAAAGGCTGAAGAAGAAGACAAAGATTTTGACTATGTAAACATCTGAAATGTTTGCATACGAAACAGGAGCATAAAGAAAAGCGAAAGGAAAGCACAAACTGGGAAAGATATTTGCAACACATACGGCACCCAAAGAGCACTTTTTCTACATAGATGGAAGCCAACGCAACGTCTCATAAAGAAGGAGAGTGTCACCAAGGATAAGAAAATCTTTCCTAACCCCTCTTTTCGCTTCACACTTACTTTTCCTTTCTGTCACATTCCTTTTCTTAAAAATAAAAGAGTGCAGTGACAGCCGGTATTTTTGGAACGCTTACTACATACGAAGCGCTCTTCCAAGCGCTTCATGTGAACCAACACATTGAGTGTTCATTAGCCTATAAAGTCACGTTATTATTATCTTCCCCGTTTCACAGATGAGGTAACTAAGACATGGAGATTACAAAACCATTGTACAAAGCTGGGCAGGTAAGCCCTGTTATGCATATGCTTGCGAAAAGAGGTGTGCGCGCGTTTTGAGATAAAAACAAACAGGAGGGTTTGCAGTGGTAGTGAAGTCTGCGCTCTCTCCAAGACCCGGCTGCGCACCACCCTGGGTGAGCTGTCTGCCCTTGCCCACTTCCTCATGTCTCATTCATGATCCGGCTCATTGTACTTTGGTTTCTGTTCCACTTCTTCTGCTGAAAACTGCTCTGGCAAAAACTGACGGTGATCTCTTGGTTACCAAACCCAGACAGCACCTTTTGCCCTTTCTCTTGACGGACCTCCCAGCTGCATTTGGCATGTTGGTTCACACTTTCCTTGAAGCTATCTTCTTTGATTTATCTGCCACCCGTTCTTTCTGGCTTCTGCTTCTCATTCTCTGCTTCTGTTTCTCCATTTTCTTTCTGCTCGGCCCTTACGCATTTGCATTCTGTCTCGGGTCTTGGGTGACAGCATATATTTCCAAGTCTAGGGTTATGCTAGATGCCCACCCCAATCCCCACCTCCGTTTTTCTCCTGAGCTCCCGGTTCATAGCATTTCTGGACATTTTCACCCCGATTCCCCAAAGGCCCAACAACTTGGGTATGTCCCAAGCAGAAGTGGTCATCTTCCCCCACAAACTTATCCCTTCTCTTGCATTCCCTAATTCTGAGCCCGGCACCTCCATCCCCTTCCACTGCCCAAGCCAAAACCTAAACATCAATCTAACTTCCCTCTTAGTGAGGCCTTTCCTGGCTGACCTTGGCTGTCAAGTCTGTTGCCTCCATGCCTCCATTCATTTATGCTTCTGCCTCAGCTAAGGGCCTTACCACTTCTTTCTGGAATTATGTAAAGACGCTGCCTCCAGTATTTCGATTACTTTATCTTGACTGCACTTCAGCCAAAGAGATTTCTCAGGAAGTTTCACTATTCAGCTTAAAATACTTCCTGTGACCCCTTTGTCACTGCTTTGCCCTTGGCTTTCATTAGCCCGTCCTGAAACTACTTGCCTGACACTTGTCCTTCAAGAATCTATCAGCTAGGAAGCCTTCAGCTTCAGCAGCTCCCCACCATCTGTACAACTGTCCATACATCCACCTACCCATCCAACAGTAGTTACTGAGCATCTACTGTGTTCTAAGAACTGAGCCTGGTAACGAGACAGAATGTCTCTGTTCCCACGGAGCTGGTCACTGTATTGCAAAGCCCTGTGGTCTTAAAGATAAGATCTCTAAAGGCAGGTGTTCTGTTGTATTCATCTCTGAATTTCCAGTGCTTTGGACACAAAGTCCCTCACTAAACGAAGGAAAATTTTTAACCAACTGATTGCGTCTACCAGCTTAACATGCCTATTGAGAAAAATAAGTAAACAGAAAATAAATAAGGAAGGAAGGAAGTCTAGTTTGTTTGGACTTATTCTTAGTAACCCCGTGTTGACCTCTTAATAATCCCTAAGATTACTTTTTGTTGTTCCAAATGCTCGTAAATCAGAAGGAGAGCTGACTGACCCTGCTCTGTCACTTTGGTTTTCTACATCTCAAATTAGGTACAGCAGAAAACCCACCTCTGTCTTTGTTTACGCACCGTTGTTTAAGAAAATGTTTGCTTAACAAAGTGGTGGGTGTTTCTAAGCTCAGAGAAGGAAATCAGAGGGCAGAATTCCTCAGTTCTTACACTTCTCCAAGCTCTTGATTCTCTCGCCCAAGCCTGCAGACACCGTAAGGGGCAGAAAGGGACAAGAGGGCGAAAGGATAGGTAATAAAAATTTCTTAAAGGAGAGGATGTACTGCAAATCCCAAGTCCTTGTTCAGGGTGCAGGTAAAACTGCGTGGGCAATGTTGGGTGAAAATGTTCACTATTCTGATTTGGGAGTTTTGCAACCCTGGTGAAGAGAACAATCGATGACCCAGATCCTTAAGTGGTACCCCAAAGTCTTTCCAAGCCACCGTTTCATAGCTTGGGGCTCAGGATTATTTGTGGGGGGAAGAGCAATCTGTATTCCCACAATCCCACAACACTTCCGGTCTTGAAACAAACCTCCCACATTGGAATGTGCCTCCCGAGAGCCCCCAGGTTCCAAGTAACCATCTTGATTGTTTCTCTTGTCCAGGATTGTCCCACTTGATGGGGACACAGAAGCCACAGATTTCCTCTGGACTGTCACCATGTACTGAGTTCATCATCTCAGCTGTCTCAACTTAAATATTGCTTCCTTCGGAAAGCAACCCTTGAACTAGTTATTTCCCCCCATTGGGAGCCGTAGGTCAGCCAGCCCCACGATAGATTCCCATGCATCCTGCATTTCTCCTTGGTAGCACAGATGAGGATTATAATTAATCACTTGTGCAATTTTTTGTTTGTGATTGATCCTCTCTGCTAGACTCTAAGCTCCAAAAAGACAGTGAGTGTCTTATGCTCTGATATGGTCCCAGCGTCCAGCATATAAAGACGCTCAGGAAATGCTTGTTGAGTGGATAAATAATGGGTGGTGAGCCCCGTGCTCACTATATCACTTTATAACCCAGTACGAAGCCGTCATTTATGGCTTTGCTAAAGCTTTTCTCATTCTAACTTTACCTTCCCTTAGGAAGACACACTTTACTTCCCCTCTCATGTTGAACTACTCAGCTTTCTAAAGCTGAGGTTCCTGGGTTTTCTGCGTCTTGAATAGTCACTTGAACAACTGAAGATTGAACAGAACCTGGGCTCGTCTCTCAGAGATTCTGATTCAGTGGATCCGAGTCTGACGATCAGTCATGTTTGGAAACCATGGCTCTGGAGGACAGATTTGCAAGGGAGGAAGACAAAAGGTGGAGAGTTACTGACATAAACAGTCCTCAGTTCATGAGGCACCTGGGTGGCTCAGTGGGTTAGAGCCTCTGCCTTCGGCTCGGGTCATGGTCCCAGGGTCCTGGGATCGAGCCCCAAGTCAGGCTCTCTGCTTGGTGGGGAGGCTGCTTCCCCCTCTCTCTCTGCCTGCTTGTGACCTCTGTCTGTCGAATAAATAAATAAAATCTTTAAAAAAAAAAAAAAGACCTCAGTCCTTCAAACAGGAAGATTGCATTAGTGGAGTGTCGAGGGCACACCCCTCTCCTTGTCTTTCTGTTCCTATTGGGCATCGTTGACTCAGGGATTCGAGTCTACAGCCTCGATGTGCTTCTGTTGACAGGTTATGACTGTTTTTTGCACCCACTGAGGTCAGAGAAGTTCAAAGAGTTGAGGGAGAAAGAGGTTCTTGGTGAATGAGGTGAAACCAATGGAAGTATGATTGGCTAAACAGAGCTCCGATGGCCCAGTGACTTTCCATTAGCCATTAAGGAGTGGCTTACATGCCTCATACACATTTAGGTGGCCCAGAAAGAAAGGTTTCATCTGCTCTATTTATGTTAGTGACAAATATAGCGTCTGATGCTTTGGTCCCAGCACAGCTTCCATAACTGCTAGTGTCTGTCTTTGCAACAAGCAAGGTTCCTTCAGTTCTTACCCAGAATGGCATCCTGTGGCCTCGTTAACCATGCAGGAGATACAAAAACAGCCTGCAGGAGAACCGCTGGAATGACGACTGTGGGACGTTTTAGCAAATTCAGGACTCTGCTTCCTCTCGAAACCAATACACTTTTCCATAAGCTGTACCTTATTGGTTATCCTTGAGAAAAGAGATCTGTTGTCCTTGCCACCCCTACAAAGGTCAGAACATCATTCTCTTACCAGGTGCATCCCTATGGAAGTGGCCATGGCAGGCTCGATCTCTGTCCCCACGTCCTCGATGAAGGGATATTCATCCTGTCGGTGGACAATCACCTTCGCCCCACTGGAGGACACCAGGAAGGGGTTGTACTCCTCTTCGTTTAAGTTCAAGATGACCTGAAGCCCTGGGAAGACAAAATGCCACTGTGGTCAAAGGCTTGGTAAACATTCCCCGGCAGGAGCCTACCTCTCCAGCTACTTTGGGAGGCTCCAGATCAAGACGCAGGCATTTTCAACACACAGAAGGTGCACAGGGCTAGACCAGAAGCTTCGTGGAGAAGACGGGTGGAGGGCTGGTGCCCAACTTGCTCACTGCTGTGTCCCCCCAAACAGTGTCACTGCCACAGTTCTGCTGAGCAATAAAGGAGCTGTGACCCTGCCTGAGATGTGCAGCTCCTCATGGTCCTTTGAAATGGGGCATTCTGCACAGTATCCAAAGGGACGTGCAGGGCTGTGTCTGCTGAAACCCTTATAGAAAAGCACTAATGGGCTATTTGATCACTGGTCTAACTTCTCTCCCTACTCTGGTTCCTACCCTTGCACCCAGCAGCCAGAGGGATCTTGGGAAATTGGATGGCACAGTCACTTGGGCATCTGACTCTTGGTTTCGGCTCCGGTCATGATCTCAGGGTCAGGAGATCGAACCCAGCGTTGGGCTCTGAGCTCAGCAGGGAGTCTGCTTGAGACTTTCTCTCCCTCTGCCCTTCTGCCTCTTTCTCTCAGACAGATGAATACATCTTTTCAAAATTTTGAAAAAGTAAAATTGGAAATCCGATCAGGTCACTCCCTTGCCTGAAACCCTTCAGTGGCATCTCGTTGGATATATGGGAATCCCACGAAATAAAATCCATAAACCTGTGGCTGTCGCCCCTATAGTGATGCAGCCCTGCCTCTGTTTCCCCCCTGGTCCCCCTCCCTGTTCTCTCAAGAGGCTCCTGGCACACTGGACTTCTAGAGCTTCTAGGGCACGTCAAATTCATTTCCTCGGGGTTTTCGTACTTGTTAGTGCCCCAAATGCTCTTCTATGGATCTTCTCACCCCTGACCCACTCTTGTCACACGTGCCTCCTTATTTGAAATAAAACCCCCATCCTGACCCCAGCACCCCCTTTCCCGTTCATTCCTTGATTTTCCTTCTTGCCCTCATTAGGATTTATAAGCAGAACATGTCTCTGTGTTTGTTCATTCATTTGTTCCTTGTCTCTCCCCACGGTCATTCAAGCTTCCTGGAAGCAGAGACACTGTAGTGTCTCTGACGCCTGGAAGAGGACCTAGCATACAGCAGGTACTCAATAAGTGTTAAATGAATGACTGAGAAAATGAGCAGGGCCTATATGGATCGAAAATAGAAAACTTTGAGAGTTCAGGGGGTGCCTGGGTGGCTCAGTTGGTGAAGTATCTGCCTTCAGTTCAGGTCATGATCTCAGGGTCCTGAAATGGAGCCCCTCATCAGGCTCCCTGCTCAGCAGGGAGCTTGCTTGCTTCTCCCTCTCCCTCTGCTGCTCCCCCTGCTTGTGCTCTCTCTCTCCCTTAAATGAATAAACAAGATCTTTTTTTTTTAAATAAGCAAAATCTTTAAAAAAAAAAAAAAAGAATGAAGGAAAAGAAAGGAAAAAGAAAATTTTGAGAGTTCATTCTGACTTCTTCCATTTGCAAATAAAGGCTCTGAAGCCCAGAGCAGTCAAGTGATTTGCTCAAGGTCACACAGCACATAGGTAGCAGAGCTAGGACTCTGCAACTCTTAGCTCCCAGTTCCCAGACTCCTCCTTCCCACCAGAGTATGTGTCCTGAATTACGGTTTCTGGCAATCGTGGTAAGAATACACATCACACAGATGCAAAGGCCAGGCATCCACACTGTTTTCCTCCACGACAAAGCCTTGCCTTTCCTTGGGGGAGTGCGCCTGTGTATCACATCGTGTTCGATTTGCTTAAGATGTCACACAAATTCCTCTTGTGGGTAAGCCAGCACCATCTGTCCCTGCCTGCCCTTCAGCAGTCATAGTAGCTGCGCAGGGTTGGTGGCAGGGCTAGAGGTCGTCATGGTATTACCGGGGCTGGTGGTAATAGTCATAACACTACCTACAGTAGGAATGACGATCACAACCAGCATTTGTTGTGTGTTTCATGTGTGTTCCCCTCCCTCTAAATCCGTATGTTGAAATCCTATCCCGTAATGAGACAGAATTGGGGGTAGGGCCTTTAGGGAGGTAATTAAGGTTAAATGGAGTCATAAGGCGAGCCAGGATCGCATAGGACTGGTGTCTTTATGGGAATAGGAGGAGACACCAGCGCTCCCTCTCTCTGTGCCACAGAGGAAAGGCCAGGTGAGGACAAAGCAGGAAAGCGGCCATCTGCGAGCCAGGAAGAGAGCTCTCCCCAGAAACCAGATTCACCGGCATCTTGACCCTGCGCCCCTCGCCTCCAGAACCGAGAGAACATGAATGTGTGCTTTTCAGGCCTCTCCGCCGGTGATATTTTGTTACGCAGCCTGGACAGACTCATCCAGTGTGTGCCAGGACTTACTGGGAGCGCTACACACAGGAAGTCCTCCCGATAGCCTCAGAGCAGGCGCGTTATTATGATGCCCACTTTGCAGACACTTGGCCCTGTGCAGTCACTTGCGTGGGGCCACACGGTGAGGTGCAGAACTGCCGTTATCTCAACCAAGGTAAAGGTGTGTTTGCTCCGCACGTCTGGGTTCAAGCCCATCTGAAGGCTGCCTGCGCTGCGTTAACTCGTTCCAGCTCCAAGCTCAAACCAGAGCGGTTTTACCGCAGCGATGTCACTGTGCTCTCTGTCTCTCTCTCTCAAGTAAAGAGGAGACGTCAGAAAAGAAAATAGACATTGAGAAAGAAGGAGCCAGCATGGACGCTGATGGAGACGCTGCGGCCAGGGGGGAAGTGCTGTCCCTGGTTTTCTGGCCAGACGGACCCTTTCTGGAAGGCGCTCGGGCACCCCAGCTGTCCCACTGCCCGTGTGCTCACCGTTGGTGCGGATTTCCTTACCATATTCGCTGCCCCCCATGGACGTGCTGAGGATAGTCTCGTTCTCTCTGTTGTTGAATGTGTAGCAATTCCCATACATTGGATGGTGGAACAGCGTGAAGTTCCTATGAGGAAGAACATGGGTCAGAAAGCGCTGTGGTGGTGGGGCCGCCCCTCGAGCGTCTGAGCTGCAGGCTGGATGGGCCGTGCTTATGGGGCCAGCTCTCTTTTATGGGCAATGGAAAATGTCTTCTTTTCTCCACGTTTCGGGCTGAGAAGCCACAGACCACGCCCGCCACCCAGCCCGAGGCACACCGAGGTGGGACTCTGCTCTGCTCTGTTCTCCCGCTCAATATTCTCATCCCTGTCTCCATCTCGAGGCGGTCCTCCTCTGTCATTTGTCTGCTCTCGTATTCCTCGGCTTGTGAATTTCTTAGCCAACACCTGACATTTTTTTCCATTCCAGTACCGGGAAATGACCTCCGGAGAAGGTAGCACATCATCACCCGCTGTCTTGAGAACCCACCCCTCAGGCGAACACGGTTCCAATCACTCAGCTTCAAAAGGACCAATATAGCTACTTTCATACAGAAAGGGTTCGTGTTGACATAGAATGAAGTAAGCCTTCTGGAAAGGCAGGAACACTCCAGAATGTCCCATCCCTGCTCAGTCACCACCAGGGGGTCTGAGTGTGAACTTCAAGGCAGAGAGCTGGGGGAGCTCACCCGTCCGGACGTAGACCCATCTTCCTCTCTCTCTGCCACCTTTCCTTCCTAACTGTTTCTTCCTCTGTGCTAGCTCAGGCGTTCTCCATCACTGGTGTGTATGATGGTAGCATCCAAGGTTATACATAGACCATCAACCACTCTGTTTTTATGAGTAATTTAAGGGCGCCTGGGTAGCTCAGTGGGTTAAAGCCTCTGCCTTCGGCTCAGGTCATGATCTCAGAGTCCTGGGATCAAGCCCCACATTGGGCTCTCTGCTCAGTGGGGAGCCTGTTTCCTCCTCTCTCTCTGCCTGCTTCTCTGCCTACTTGTGATCTCTCTCTCTCTCTCTGTCAAATAAATAAAAATCTTATAAAAAAGTAAAAAAATGTTTGAGTAATTTAATGAGTTCAAGGATATTTTGACTCTGTGCCATTTCTATCTTCCTCACTGACTCTAGAGCCTGGCTCCCACGCCAGCTGTTTTCCAAAGGGCAGGGACAGTGAGAAGAGCATCTTCTACTCCCAGACCCTCCCTCGCAGAGCTGCAGGTGCAGGCCCGGGGCTCAAAGCCAAGGGAGCGGACCCCTCTCCTGACCTGGCATCGCAAGACACCCCGTCAAACAGGCAGGTGACCAGCAGCTCCTCGGCAGAGTAGCTCATGTTGATCTTCTTCTCCAGAGGGACCTGCGCCATGATGTTCATGTAGTGGAGCTTGTACCACTCCTGGATGGCATTGATGCCTGAGCTGAAGTTGTAGAGGGCACAGTGGGACGTGTCATTTGAGCACTGTGAAGAAGAGAGTGGGCTGAAGCCATCGGCACCAGCACGGGCCTTCCGCAGGATGGTGAGGATGAGGAACTGGGACTCTAGACCAGACACTCGGGGCGAGTGGGAAGGGGTGCCTGAAGCAAGGGTGGGCTTCCTCTTACTTCCAGGGGCTGAGAGAGATTGGCCTCGAGGACCAAGAAGGGGCCGAGAGCAGGACAGAGTCTCACGGTCACGACTTCCTGTGACTGCTTACCAGATAAGAAGAAAAACCAGTTTCCTTAGCATCTCCAGATAGCGAGGCCATGGCTGATTATTGCTGCTGACCTCCCACACACCTCTAGCCATTTCCTATTAGCTCAGCAGTCTAGAAATCTGGATGCTTGCCCAGACTCCAGCACGATTTCTCTGCAGGATCTTGGGCAAGACGTTACGGCTCCATTACTGCACTTGCCAGATGTTGGCTAACACATCATCCTTCCCAACCTCAGAGAGTAGTTGGGAGGACCCACATTTGAAATATAAAATAATGAGAGCCTTATAGGGAGACGGTAGTATGTTTCAGATGTTCTCGTCACACAGAGCTTGGAAATTCTCAAATGCCTGATCTAGCTCTCAGGGATGACGGGGTGGGTATCTCAGCAAAATACCCAGGAAGACTTTGAAAAGGCTGGGTGGTTAAGAGAAAGGGCCAGGGGCGCCTGGGTGGCTCAGCTGTTGAAGCGGCTGCCTTCGGCTCGGGTCATGATCCTCAGTGTCCTGGGATCGAGCCCCACATCAGGCTTCCTGTTCAGTGGGGGGTCTGCTTCTCCCTCTCCCACTCCCCCTGCTTGTGTTCCCACCCTCGCTTTCTCTCTCTGTGTCAAATAAATAAAAATTTTAAAAATCCTTTAAAATAAAAAAAGTGAAAGGGCCATTTTTTCAGGATTGTAAGGTGCCCCGGGGTCTCACAATTGGCAAGCCTCTTCTTTAAGTTATAGGGGAAGTATCTCATCTCACAGAGAAGTCTGGGGCATGGAGAGATAGGGTGGTGGGTTGACTTTGCCCAGGACACTAATGGAATTCAATTTTGGTGAATGGCTGCGTCCTCAGGGCCGCTCACAAAGTCAGGTACTGCAGGGATCATCGGCCATTTCCGCTCCTTGTTATCTATTTTGTTCCTTCAGGGTTCTGCACCCTAATTTTGTTTTGGTGGAATGTCCTTTCCCCTATTGGGTACAGTCTGATGAGACTGTCCACCGTGATGCCTCACCCGCTGTTAGCCATTAGGCGACCCAAACTTGGCCAATCACACAGTCCCAAGATGGGACTTGAATCGTCTTTATGGATGGATTAGCAAAAAGCCTGAAAATAATTGAAGTTTATTTAATCCAGAGCCATAATGTGAAATGACTCCAGCATTTCTTGCCACCTAGATCCCTGGATCGTCGCTACTTCCTGTCCTTTGAGAGGCTTCCATGAGCTACTGGTCCCTTTCTAAGACATTTTTTTTTTTTCCTGCTTAGTATTGCCCGAGTCAGTTTCAGTTGCTTGCGGAAAATTCACCCTGAGCTGGTTGTATTTCTTTGGACAGGACCACAGAGACAGTGGCAAAGGAGAAACCTTCCCGGACCCACTATCTCTAGCCGCTCCCATGCCCCCCAGCTGTGAGGACGTGCATCTCACCAATCGGAATCCCACCACCTCCTTAGACCCGTGGACGTGCATGGCATCTGACGCCTTGTGAACGATGCGCCCGCTGAACTTCCGCTTCCGCCCCGTGAGGAAGTCCCTGACCTCGCCGGTCTCATCCTGACTGAAAGCCATCAGTGGGACCAGTCTGAGGAATTTGGGCCCATCCGAATTCCAGGACTCTGCCTCTCGGCGTCTTCGAGACGTATTCTCCGGAAAGCCATACAGGGTCTTCAAGGCCACTCTGGTCTCCTGTTCCAGGTCAGCTAGAAGGTCCCGCACCACGCTGTACCTGCCAAGGTGAGCAGGAGGCTTCAGAGAAAAAGCAAGCTCCCCCGACAGAGTGCTGGCCCTTCTGCCCTCCACTTCCCGTCAGTGTGGGACAGCCCTGGGCCCACTCCCTCCTGCCTCCTTGGCCAAGGAGACCAAGGCTTTTCCGATTTGCCCCATCCAAAGTGACTGTTGGCTTAAGTAAACGGTGACAGGCTCCCGGGTGACCCTTGCGTGACTTCTTATGGCTGCATTTCTGCCACTACCATCTGCTTGCTCTCAGGGTGTGTTGGTGAGTTTGCCCCAACCAGCATTTCTGGAGTGGTGACTATCAGGTGCCTCCCATAAACCAGCCACGGACAATTACAGTGCAGACAACACCTGCTAACCAGAAGTCTGTCCAGGGGACAGGCTCTGTCTCCACTCAGCTCACTTGGCCCTGCCCACGAATTCCTCTTGAATCAGTGCCGGGAGGGGGAAGAGAGGTAGAACCGTCCCCTTAACAACCCCCAAAGAACAAGAAGAGTGACACGGGATGTGACCGCGTGAAGCACAACCCCATCTTTAAATTTTCATAACACACATAGTCCTGGTCTCCCTCCTCACTGCCTCATTTCGCCTCTCTCTACCCCTTGCTCTCTGACTTGGTGACACAGCATGGTGACCGAGTGTACAGACTCCAGAGCCAAACCACATGGGGGTCCAGTTCCCCATCCGGGCCCTGGATTTGTGACCGTGGACCCATTATTTTAGCCTCTTTGTGTCTCCGTTTTCTCATCTGTGAAATGGGAGTGTTGCCGAGATTCTGAGTTTATCCCGTGTCTCTGTGTGTGTGTGTGCGCGCAAACATTCACTATTAAGTTTTTAGTGGAATTATATTTGTTAATATTTCGCTTCTCCACTACGACTTAGCTCCATTAAGACAAAGACTGTCGGGTTGTTCAGGTCCGTGGCCTCGACTCTAGCACACTGCATGGCCGCTCGTCTGATTATGGAATAAGCGACAGATGGAACAGAGGGAGGGACCAACAGACTGTGAGGTAGAGAATGAGTCTTGGACCTGATTTTGATTTTGCCCAGTTGGTTTCCTTTGATACTCTTCCTGCCCTGCTCCTCCCTTCTCTCCACACCCACACCTGCTTGGACAAATTCTGCCGGATTCAGACCTGCCTCGCAGATCAGTTTTCAATCATCCTGAGCAGGATTCCAGTGACCCATTTAAGAGCAGGCCCCGTGGCAGACAATAGGGCAGGACCAAGGGCTGATCCTGCGCAGAGCCTGGCGATCTCAATTAGTGGGGCTGGGTTCCCTCAGATGAGGGTTTGGGGCCGCTGAGATGCTTCCGGAAGTCATCTGGGTGTCACTTCTGAGTCAGCCTCCCGCTCACATTTTGGGGAGAGTGTAAGCTTACAGGGCTCCCGGGAAATGGCTAAATGGGGCTGTGTGTGTGTGTGCTCCTGTGTGTCCACGCACTCAGGTGCCCGGGCTGGGGGACAGGCCTAGCCCATACCAGGGCTACCTCCAAGTGAAACTGACTCCTGCCACCTCCCCCTCCTGTACATCTTTGAACTAGTCCCTCCTCAGGAGCAGCTGATAGAAAACTTGGTACAGATTTAGAACCCGGGAGAGGGAGTTGACCAAGTTTGGCAAGGAATTCAGATTTCTAAAAAGCGTGTCTGCGGCCTGGCTGGCGCCTAGTACCTTGGAGAGGGGCTGCGGCCCCCACCCCCCAGGGCCCTGCTCCTGCCTCTTACTTGTAAGGGTTGATGTTGCAGATGGTGACAGCAGGAAAATCCAGCTTCTGGAAGTGGACTTTGATGGAGACAGAGACGGTGTAGAAGGAGGCCACGAGGAGAGCACACTGCCAGAAGATCAGGGCCACGGCAGTGAGCGTGAACAGAATCCAGAGCAGGCGCCGCAGGCGGCCGCGGGACACCACGATGCGGCGACAGCCGTGGGTGTTGGTGTTCAGACAGTACCACCGCATCAGCTCTTTGATTGTGGGCGCCTGGGGCCCCCTCACCGGCAGATTCTTCTTGATTTTGGCTTTGATCTTCTCTCCAGGAGCCATGGCAAGAATGGGATGTGGAGGGGCAGGCACGCTGGAGAGGCGGAGAAGAAAAGCAGGTGAGCTCCCAGCTCCCAGCTCCCGGCGCGACCCCCCCACCCCTGACTCCCCCCTAGGGGCGGGGCGGTGCCTGGAGGCCCGACTCTGGGTGACGCTTGCTCTCCTAGGCCGCCCTCCTTTTTCCCTCTGGGGGGCTGGACAAATCTGCATTCTGAGGTCCCAGGCCCCTTTTCCTGGGTATTTGGGGGTTTTTTTGGCCGCTGCCAAAGGGCTGGCTCCTCCCCTTGCAACCCCCTGTGGGGTCTGGGTGGGGTTTAACCTGAGAATCCCCCGTGGCAGGTTTATAGAACCTTTCGCCTGCGTGCCTGGAGCAGGAGCCCTCTGCACCGCACGTGGGCCTCCGTGGGCCACCGCACGTGGGCCTCCGTGGGCCTCCGCACCACTCTTACCAGCGCTGCGGCATTTAGAGCACGCCTCCCGCACCATATCGCTTCCCTCAACCTGCCCCCTTGAGGGCAGCATTCCTGCCCCTGGTGTCTCCCTCCGCGGGTAGCCGAGCAAGCGCCCTGCACTCTCTTTGACAGATACAACCTGCCAAGAGAGTGGCTCGGCAGCCAACTTAGAGCCTGTTCGGTGGTGGGCTCCCAGCTTTGTTTTCCAGGCTTTTCCCCCGCTGCTTTCCTTGCCAGTGGAGTTTCTGTTTCATTTCTGTTTGACCTCTTCTCTTTACAGTCAAGCTTTTGGTGTTTCTAGAACACCTTCTAAACAATAGCCCACAGCTCTTGGCCACTTCATATTTCCCAGGCATTGTGCCAGATTTCCTTGATTCTAAGGGATCGCTAATTAGGGGAATACGCTTTGATTCAATGACAGCTTTGTTTGGGGGAAAGTGATGGAAAGCACATTACCACATTCATGAACGTCCAAGATGCACTGCAGTTACAGAAACTTCACAACATGCAACCACATTCTTTCTAGAAATTAACTAATACACGTGTATTGTAGGCTATATATATATATTATATTATATTATATTATATATATAATATATTAAAATATATATATATAGTCTATATATAGGGAGAATCTTCTCATGGTTATCATATATAAACTCTCACTAGTCTCATAGATGGATACAGTCTCTCTCTATAAATAGACATATAATCTATGCAGATTTCATTTTGTGTTTCAACAAGCTCAGAGAGGTAGAGTCGTTCATACAAGGCCACACAGCTAGTAAGGGGAGGAACTGGATTAGAACCTTGCAGCCTTCTCCACCACCATAATATGCTTCTGAGGGGCCTGGCATTGTGCGGGGCGCTGCCCCCCTCCCCAAGGAAGAGGGAAAAGAGGGGTTCCTGAGCTATTTAATTTCCAAACTCTGGACAGTCAGTGTAACTGCCTCCAGACAGCTGTGAGCCCTGGGAAAGGGGGAGAGGGGGTTATCCGGAAACTCTGCCTCCTGTGCCTGCCTTTGGGGACAGAGGCAAAGTAGGGTAGAGCTTAACTTGGAGTAGGATATGGAGGGTGGGCCCCATGCCCCCAGAGGGCCTGCGTCTGGGGCAAGGGCTTTTGCTCCGTCAAGTTCTTCGGGCAGGGTTCTGGACTGCACGAGTTACTTTTTCTCCACGCTGACCCCATGGGATAGTGGCCACATTTGGGAACTGGGGGCAAAGCTGGGAGGCTTCCAAGTTTATGATGTTAGTGGGTTTCAGGTTTATGGTGTAAAGGAAACAAGAGTGCCGGGGGAGGGGGAGGCCAGGGGGAGCCGTCCAGAGGCAGCGACCTCCCTCCAGCAGCGCCCCCTGCCGGATGCATATGACCTTACTGGGATGGAGAAAACCTTCTCAACCCTCAAAATTATGGTGTTAGCCTCTTGGCAAGAGGAATGTAACTTATTTTATCATTGAAAATATTTCTCATCCCCACCTCTTTTCTCTCTATAATCCAAAAGCAAATAAGTTAACAAGTTTGTTCGTTTGTTTGTTTTAAAAACCTGGGTCGGGGGGGGGGGGCTGGGTGGCTCAATTGGTTAAGCATCTGCCTTTGGCTGAGGTCATGACCTCGGGGTCCTGGGATCGAGCCCTGCCTTTGGCTCCGTGCTCGTCAGGGAGCTTGTCCCTCCATCCCTCCCCTCATTTGTACTCTCTCGCGCGCAAAGAAAGAAATAAAATCTTTTTAAAAATTAAAAATTAAAACCTGGATCCAGGTTTAATTTCCTGTCAAGTAAGACTGCAACCCAGGGAAGGTTTTCTTCTGTGGGAATGTTGAGAATCACAGATTCTGGGTGCTCCTCCTGTCTCTGACTCTCCTCACTGAAGACAGTCCCTGGGGTTCCTCTGCCCCATCAGCTCCTTCTCCAGGACTGACCTTGACCCCAGTGGATCAGCCACCCGTGTCGGTGAAACTACCGGCAAAAGGAGGGAACCCATCTGGCTCATCACAAAACAGATAAATGTTCACTCAAACAGTGTTCCAACTTCAAAGCATTATTATGGTTACTATTATTACTATTATGGTTACTATTATGTTACTATTATGGTTACTATTATGTTGCGCTGCTGGATAAAACACGATGCCTTTGGGAAGCACCCAGAGCTGACACCAAGCATTTACTCTCTAAAGTACTTTACTCTTCAGTCCATTTCCACAATAGATTTCTGAGGTAGGCATCCTCATTCTCCCCATCATACAAATGAAATGGAGACCCTGAGAAGTTTAGTTTGTCCAAGGTCACACGAGAAAGTCGCTGAGCTGGGATTTGAACTCAGGAGTCCACACCCAACTACTAGCTGTGCTGCTCCTCAAATAGTAATAATAATGACAACAATAGCAACAGCAGCAAGAATAGCGGCTGCCATACACTGAGCCTCCCCTTCTTCCAGCCTTCCCACGCAGCTCTTAACACATTACCTATTCAATGCTCATAATTATATGAAGTAAAGTACTGTGCCCTTTTCACAGAGAGGGGAAACTGAGGTGCAGAGTGATTAGATAACTTGCCCAAAGCCACACAGATAACAAGACTCAAAGGATTTTTTTTTTTTTTCTCCAAATTCCAGGGCCACTCTTGGCGGGCCATTCTCTACCTGCCCCGCTGGCTCACCCCCGAGCTCGTCTATCTCCCTTGCCCCAGGAAGGGACGCCAAGCCTCAGGTTCTAGTCGCGGGCCCCGAGCTCCTCCCCGGCGACTGCACAGCCCCCGCCTACCCTGCGCAGAGCGACCGCACACGGTGCTGTGGCAGAAGGCAGTCTGCTGAAGCCGCTGGAGAGAACCCAACCCGATTCAGGTGTTGAAAACATTCCGGAAGGTAAAGGGAACAATCGCGGTCTAGTATCACCAAGGCCAGGAAAGGGGGTTGAACAGGGGCTGCGCAGAGAGACCAGGCAAGGCGTAGCCCGGGACTCCGGGAGTCCTAGATCTTGTTCCTGAGTAGCTCAGAAATGCTTATCGCCCCAGCTCCGCGTCCCAGGCCACGGCGTAGACGACGCCAGAGAGCTGGCTGGACCTGGATTGACCTGGGAGGGTGTCCCAGCATCCCGGCCCCCGGGAGGCAGCCCCGGGCGGATGCCAGCTCCGGCGCCTACCGCGGGGACCGTGTCCGAGAAGCCACCCCGCCCCGCGGCCGCTCCGGTGCCTGGGAGCCCCAAACTCGTGCGACGCGACCTGGCTCTAGGCTCACCTCGCTCAGTTCCGAAGTCTGGGGCTCGCGTGCGCGCGATCCGTGAGCGCTCTGTTCTGCTCGGCCTAGAGCGAGAGCATCCCGCCGCAGTCGCGGCCTCCGGCTCTTGTGGGCCGGACCTGGGCCCCGCCCCTCCAGCCCCGCCCCCTCGGGGCCGCCCCCACCTGCCCAGGTGTATTCCCCAGGAGGCCCAGGATCTGCCAGCCGCGACTCTGCAGCGCCTCCTGCCACCCTGAGGTCGCTCTGCGCCCGGGTGCGTCCAGCACTGTGTCTTGCGGTGGCGCGGCGCAGAGCCTGCTGCCTCCCTGAGGCCACCCAGCACCCTGCATTTCCTCTGGGTCTGGGCCCCACCCACCAGCACTTCACAGCGCCTCCTGCTGCCCTGTTGCTGCCCGACACCTTCCACTCCCGTCCTATTGGGCGCCCTTCCACCCCAGCACCAGGAGAAATCCCAGGCGGCCTCTTCCCGTGGGGTCCCTACTGACCTGCATCACGAAGCTGCTTCAGGGCCCGCTGCCTCCGGCTGTGGGCAGCAGGGGCTTTGCAGAAAGGTCGCTTATCATGTGTTCTCTTCCGCTGCCTTTTCATAATGACTCACACACAGAGTTGTAAGAAAGGAGCTTAGAAAATTGCAACTGGGGGGCGCTTGGGTGGCTCAGTCAGTTGGGCATCTGCCTTTGGCCCCGGTCATGATCTCAGGGTCCTGGGATTGAGCTCCGCATGAGGCTCCCTGCTCCCTGGGGTGTCTGCTTCTCCCTCCCTCTCTCTCTCTCTTTCTCTCTTCCCCTCACTCAAATATATAAATAAAATCTTTTTTTTTTTTTTAAAGAAAGAAAGAAAGAAAGAAAAGAAAATTGCAAGCACAAGGGACCATAGGGACACCTCGATCACAGCCCCTTAGAGTAGGGAAGAAACAGGCCGGGACAAAGAAGGGTTCTGTTCGCACACAGGACTCCTCAGACTTTAACATACAAGCACTGTGGATCGCGTTAAAATGCAGATTCTACCTCTATAGGCGTGGAGTGGGGCTTGAGAATCTGCATTTCTAACTTCCCAGGTGACACCTCCATTGCTGGTCTGTCACCATGTCCCACCTGGATCATTGCCATATTCCCCTGATTAATCCCTCTACAGCCTATGGTCAATATACCAGCCAAAGAGTTGCCATTAAATTAGAGTCAGATCATGTCACTCTGCTTAGACCTATTCGGTGGCTCTTTTGCTTCATCCTTAGCAAAAGCCCAAGCTCTGTGGTCACCTACAAGGTCCTCCGTGTCTGACCCCTATTATCACCCTTTCTCATCTCCCACGGCTCTGACGCATTCTGCTTCTTTCTCTTTGGCCTCTGTGTTGTTCCTTGGATATGATGACACACTCCTGCCTCAGGGTTTGTTACCACTGTCCAGTCTGCCAGCCACACACACACACACACAGGTGCACCCAGATAATCACGTGAATCATCCCCTTGCCTCTTTCCAGTCTTTGCTTTATTGTTACCCTATAATCGGTTAGAACTCCCCCCGCCCTCCGGCTACCCTATCTAAACGCTCAATGTTTCCTACCTTTCCAATACTTCTTATCCCCACGATCCCTTCTAGGTTATTTTCCTGTATAGCAAGACCAGTCGAGATAAGCAGAATTGCCTAGCCTCAGTGCTACCAGAATCCTGTGATCGGAATTAGTCTTGGTGAAGTCATTTGGTTTCAAGTAACAGAAAACAACTCAAATTAATGTAAGCAAAATCAAAACCTCTCTCCGCCTCAGTGGATCCCTAGGAAGAATTTCACTGGCCACCAGATTGGTAATAATTAGCTTCTGTGGGTCAGGTGTCCTCATGCCTCGTCCATTCAGGATGGAAACACATAAACAAATATGGCCGTAGAGGCCCACCCCTGTAGGCGGATGGGCATTTCTCTAAGAATGTGGTGAGAGTGAGGGGGAAAGGAACCTTAAAAGGAACCAACACATCCTTTTGTTGTCAGTACTATCACTTCTAGGCAACTTAGGAAAAATCAATATGAAATGAGTCTTGTGCTGTCCCCTAAGTACATAGACTTTTTGCCAAAAGCAATGTTGTAGCGGTCATGTTTTCTTTTCTTCCATCAACATCTATTCCCTCTTTACCTGGAGACATCTCTGAGTTTCCTTTAGAGAACAGTTCGTCCACCTTGCTCAGTCCATGTGGTTTGAGTTGGGGTAATCCCGCTTCTGGCTCTAGGTCCAGCCGATCAGCTTCTCTCATCGCTCAGGTCTTAGTGTTTTGTTCAGGAAGAAGCATGAGCCCCAATGGAATCAAATGAAAGTCAGCCCCACCCAGGATGTGTTCTGGAAGACTGTGAGGAGAATTTCTCTTTTGGCAGGGGGGCTGCTAGCAGGAAGGACTGTGTGATCCAAGAGCTATGGGGAATGTCACATGGGGCTTGGGAGTGAAGCCAACAGAAAGGAAAGCAGAGCTGAGAGATGGGAAGGATTTCAGCCCTAATGATGAAATGTCTCCGGACCCCGCGCTACCTAAAGCTGGGTGTACATCCCCACATTTTTAGTTCTTTGGGCTAATAAGTTTGTTACTATGCTTATGACATTTTGAATTCAATTTCTTTCAGTAGAAGCCAAAAGACTCCAAAATAATATAGAGGATAAAAGTCCTATCTTCGCACTTGAATGGAGTGATGCCATTTTTGTTTCTTTTCTTTTTAAAGATTTATTTATTTATTTGACAGAGAGAGATCACAAGTAGACAGAGAGGCAGGCAGAGAGAGAGAGAGAGAGAGAGAGGCAAGCAGGCTCCGTGCTGAGCAGAGAACCCGATGCGGGACTCGATCCCAGGACGCTGAGATCATGACCTGAGCCGAAGGCAGCGGCTTAACCCACTGAGCCACCCAGGCGCCCCTGTTTCTTTTCTTTTTAAAGATTTATTTATTTACTTATTTTAGATAGAGAGTCAGAGTGTGAGTGAGGCAGAGGAAGAGGGAGAAAAGCAGTCACCCCTCTGAGTGCAGAGCCTGACACAGGGTTTGATCCCACGACCCTAAGATCATGACCTGAGCCAAAATCAAGAGCTAGATGTTCAGCCAACTGAGCCACCCAGGTGCCCTGCCATTTTTTTTTAAGATTTTATTTATTTGACAGAAAGACACAGTGAGAGAGAGAGAGAGAGAGAGCGCGCACAAGCTAGGGGAAAGGGAAAAGAAGGCCTCCCACTAAAGAGGGAGCCCAGTGCAGGGCTCGATCCCAGGGCCCTGGGATCATGACCTGAGCCGAAGGTGGACACCCAATGACTGAGCCACCCAGGCGCCCCAGTCATTTTTGTTTCTTAAAGTGAGTGTATCCCGTATCCAGTCCCAGACGAAGGATCTAGAAGTCTTCTGGGGAACATTTTTCTATGCTAGACAACACCAGTGAGAACCCTGTGCTACTAAAAGGGGAAAGGGGAATTTGAATTCTGACAAGAAAATAAACTGTCCTTGATCCCAGACCTTTCAGTTACCTCAGTGAGGCCCAAAGTTCATTGCATTACCTCCACAGAACCTACAGCATGATGTGAATTAGACGTAGAGTCAGTGGTACTGAAACTCCCAGGCTCATATGTATACTCTGTAATAGGGTGATAGGATTCCAGGACTTCCCTGACTTGCTGGGCTAATGTGGATTGGTAGCATAGTGCAAGATCATTCTTACTTGTTAATCAGACCTTAGTTTCCAATGACCAGGGTAATATTTCTGTGTGTGGTCTTAGCCAGGGGCGATGACATCAATTGTTGCAATATTAGAGAAATGCAAATTTGGTTACCCCCATTTTCTAGGACAATTTCTTTCTCCCAAGAAACTCCACTTTCTTTCCTGGTTTTGACAAAAGTTAGCATAATTTTCCTAGTGTAAACAAACAAAAAAAATTCTTTCATGAGAATCAGATTCTTTAAAGAACAAAGACATGAACAGATAACCTGTAATGATGAGGAAAGGGTGTTGAAGATACACAGATGACTATCACAGGAGAATAGTTGATGAAATCTGTTGCGCTTGCCTATGTGGAATCTAGTCCACTTCCTACTGGCAACAGAGCCTACATTTTCCTCTGGGGAAACATAAATTCCTACCTTAGCCTCTGCGATACTGATAGGAACTCTGACCTCAATACCAATCATAACATTTCTCTCTCGGGCCATATTTGGTTCAGGGAAGGGCATGCCTCCCAAGCCAGCCAATGAAAACCTTCCCCTGGAGAGAGTTTAGCCAGCATTTTGGCTAACAGATGAAAAGTCTTGCGGGAAGCTTCTTTTTGTATAATCAGCACCGCGGACAGCAGCACTTGTGGGTTCCCTCTTTATGCAGGAGGTCTCCACTGGGATGCTGCCGTCTCGAGTACTGCTTGCAGCTTTGAGAGGGCTATAATAAGAATGAAATAGTGAAAGTGACCTCCTTTAATCAGCTTACTCAGTTGGTATGGGTGAGAGATGTCACAGTCAGATTGCCTTTAAAACTAGAAATGTTCAGTCGATTCTTGACGCTTGTCCTTGCAATAGTTATATTCTGTATAATTGCCACAAACACTGAATTAGCAGATATTGAGATATCACTCCTAAGCCAAATATAGAGTTAGCCAGCAGGTTTCTGCAAGTTTCTGATCATAACATACTCATCAACTGATCAATACATCACTTTTTAAAAATGTGTGTTTCTGTTTAAAGATACCTTATTTAGGGCCTTCTGGGTGGCTCAGGTGGTCGAACATCTGACTCTTGAGTTCAGCTCAGGTCATGATCTCAGGGTCATGGGATAGAGCCCTGTGATGGGCTCCTGGACGCGGAGCATATGCCTGCCTAAGATTCTCTCTCTTCCTCTCCTTCTGCCCCTCCCCCCACTCACATGTGCTTGCATTCTCTCTTTCTAAGAAAAAAATTAAAAATTAAAAAAGATACTTTATTTAATATACATGATTGGATAATCAACATTGAACTCCTAGCCAATGGCACTATAACTCATGCATAAATGAAACCTATCTAACACATATATTTTCTCTGCAAGGCATATCACAGCTTTTTTGTGCTTATGAAAACTGGACAGCTTGTCAACACTATGCTCAGATGCTGGTTTTTAGGCTTTTTAGATTAACATATTATGTATTAGTTGTTTCAGGGGTACAGGTCTGTGACTCATTAGTCTTAACACAATTCACAACGTTCACCATAGCACATACCCTGTCCTCCCCGATGTCCATCACCCAGCCACCCCATCCCCCCCACCCCTTTCACTCCATCAATCCTCAGTTTGTTTCCTGAGATCGTGGGTCTCTTATGGTTTGTCTCCCTCTCTGCTTTCTTCTTGTTTCATTTTTTGTTTCTCTTCCCCTGTGATCTCCTGCCATGTTTCTCAAATTCCACATATCAGTGAGATCGTATGATAAGTGTCTCTGACGGACATATTTCGCTTAGCTTAATACCTTCTAGTTTCATCCATGTTGTTGCAAATGGTAAGATTTTATTTTTGATGGCTGTATAATATTCCATTGCATATATACACCACATCTTCTTTATTCATGTATCTGTTGATGGACATCTTGGCTCTTTCCATAGTTTGGCTATTGTGGACATTGCTGCTGTAAACATTGGGGTGCAGGTTCCCCTTTGGATCACTACATTTGTATCTTTGGGGTATGTACCCAGTAGTGCAACTACTGGGTCATAGGGTAGCTCTATTCTCAACTTTTTGAGAACCTCCATGCCATTCCCCAGAGTGGCTGCACCAGCTTGCATTCTCACCAACAGTGTAGGAGAGATCCCCTTTCTCTGCATCCTCGCCAGCATGTCATGTCCTGACTTGTTAATTTTAGCCATTCTGACTAGTGTGAGGTGGTATCTCACCGTAGTTTTGATTCATGTTTCCCTGATGCTGAGTGATGTTGAACACTTTTTCATGTGTCTTTTGGCCATTTGGATGTCTTTGCAGAAATGTCTGTTCATGTCTCCTGCCCACTTCTTGATTGGATTATTTGTTCCTTGAGTGTTCAGTTTGATAAGTTCTTTATAGATTTTTGGATACTAGCCCTTTGTCCTATATGTCATTTGCGAATATCTTCTCCCATTCTGTCTGTTGTCTTTTGGTTTTGTTGACTGTTTCCTTTGCTGTGCAAAAGCTTTTGATCTTGATAAAGTCTTGATAGTTCATTTTTGCCCTTGCTTCCCTTGCCTTTGGTGATGTGTCCAGGGAGAAGTTGCTGTGGCCGAGGTCGAAGAGGTTGCTGCCTGTGTTCTCCTAAAGGATTTTGATGGATTCCTGTCTCACATTTAGATCTTTCATCCATTTTGAGTCTATTTTTTACTCAAATGGTGTAAGGAAGTGGTCCAGTTTCACTCTTCTGCATGTGACTGTCCAATATTCTCAACACCATTTGTTGAAGAGACTTTCTTTTTTCCACTGGACATTATTTCCTTCTTTGTGAAAGATTAGTTGACCATAGAGTTGAGAATCTATTTCTGAGATCTCTGTTCTGTTCCATTGATCTATGTGTCTATTTTTGTGCCAGTACCATACTATCTTGATGATGACAGCTTTGTAATAGAGCTTGAAGTCCGGGATTGTGATGCCACCAGCTGTGGTTTTCTTTTTTAACATTCCTCTGGCTCTTCGGGGTCTTTTCTGGCTCCATACAAATTTTAGGATTATTTGTTCCATTTCTTTGAGAAAAGTTGATGGTATTTTGATAGGGATTGCTTTGAATATGTAGATTGCTCTAGGTAGCATAGACATCTTAATATTTGTTCTTCCAATCCATGAACATGGAATGTTTTTCCATTTCTTTGTGTCTTCCTCAATTTCTTTCATGAATATCATATAGTTTTCTGAGTACAGATTCTTTACCTCTTTGGATAGACTTATTCCTAGGTATCTTATGGTTTTTGGTGCAATTGTAAATAGGATTGACTCCTTAATTTCTACTTCTTCTGTCTCATTGTTGGTATATAGAAATGCAGCTGATTTCTGTGCATTGATTTTTGTATCCTGCCACTTTACTGAATTCTTGTATGAGTTCTAGCAGTTTTGGGGTAGAGTCTTTTGGGTTTTCCAAATGAAGTATCATATCATCAGCTGCTGTTTTAAATAGCAACATCACCAACGAAAAGCAAGAAAATGTGAAAAACAGGACACTAAGTAGGCTGCAAAAAGAACACTTGTTTGCAGGGTAGGAGCTCAAACAAGCAGGCAGAGAAAATGGACATCCCAGCTCAGGAAGAAGAAAGAAAATGTGCCCTTTCTCTGCCTTTTTCTTCTATTCCAGGTCTCAGTAGATTAGATGATGCCTACCTACACTGGTGAGGATGATCTTTACTCACTCCACCAATTCAAATGCTAATCTCTTCCAGAAATACCTTCATAGAGGTACCCAGAAGTAATGTTTTCCCAGCTGTATGGGCATCTCTTACCCCAGTTAAGTTGACCCATAAAATTAATCATCATTCCAAGTCTTGGGATACAAAAGATACTCAGAGTTTGTAGAAGCCAAATCCCATATGGCCCTACATAATTCAGTTTGCTCTTCCTTTACTTGTGTCTCAGGATGGTTGATTAGGTTATTGACTTGAGACTTTTATTCTTTCTTTTTAATTAAGAAAAAAAAATTTTTTTCTTTGTACGTATACTCTACACCCAGGCTGGAGTCCGACCCAAGGCTTGAATTCATGACCCTAACATTGAGACCTGAGCTGAAATCAAGAGTCAGATGCTTAACTGACTAAGTCACTCCTCTTCTTTCTTAATATGGATATTTTCAGCTATAAATTTTCCTCTAGAAACTACTTGAGCTACATCCCACAAGTTTTGATATGTTGTATCTTCACTTTCACTCATCTCAAAGTATTTTCTTTGCTTTTATTTTCCATCTCAAAATATTTTCTTATTTCTCTTGAGGTTTCTTCTTTAACCATTGGTTAGCTTGAGTATCTTCTTGAATGTTCACGTATTGGTGAATTTGCCACATTTCTTTCTGTTAACTGATTTCTGATTTCCCTCAGCTGTGGTCAGAGAATGTATAGTGTATCATTTCAGCCCTTTAAACATATTGGGAGTTGTTTTATGCCCTACCATGGGGTCTGTCCTAGAGCCCTATAGGACTGAGTGCCCCAGAACCGACTGCCACTCTAACCCTCATATCCTATACTTGCCCTTCACTTACTTGGCCCATGCTGGCCTCCTTGCTATTTTTCAAGCACTCCCAGGCACGTTCCCATCTCAAGGTCTTTGCATTGTGATTCCCTCTGCCTGGAACGTTCTTTTTCTAATTTTTGCCTAGCTCACTATTTCACCTCCTTCAGATCTTTACTCAAAAGTCGCCTTTCCAGCAAGACTTTGGTGATCACTCTATTTAATTTGCAGCCTCCAGTGTTCTGTTCCTCTTTCCTGCTTTATTTTTCTCCATAGCACCAGTTTTCATTGGTTACACTGTGTATGTTACTTGTTTATATCTTTCTCCATTAGGATATAAGCTCCTAAAAGTGGTATTTTTGCTTGATTTGTTTACTGGTTCATCTCTAGCACACAGAACAGTGGTTGGCACATAGCAGAAGCTCAATTTGTATTTTAGAAATAAATGCATGAGAAACTAATACAATCTGTCCTAATGTGGGTTATGGTTGGCTTCCCTGCCTCCAGAAGGTTATGCCTGGGGAAAACCAGGTTGTTCCAGGCAGGGGAAATGCCCAGTTAACTGCAGGCAAGGCATATTCCATATTGAATGGGCCAATAAGAGAGAGTTAGGTCTGTTTACATTGGCCAAAATAGAAGAATGAGTGTTTAATGTTATTACTTTTTCAGCTTTTCTCTATGTTTGAAAATTTTCATAATAAAAGCTTTAGAAAATAAGAAGTAGGGTAGTTGGTGATGTGCTCCTTGATATAATATGGACATGTTTTTTCATCTACCAATGAAATGGAGATCTTGGGGCACCTGGGTTGCTCAGTGGGTTGGGCATTTGGCTCTTGGTCTCAGCTCAGGTCTTGATCTCAGGGTCATGGGGTTCGGTCTTTTGGATTAAGGGCCCACTGTAAATGACTTCATTTAAACTGAGTCACCTCTGGGGTGCCTGGGTGGCTTAGTGGGTTAAGTGTCTGCCTTTGGCTCAGGTCGTGATCCCAGAGTCGTGGGATTGAGCCCCACGTCAGGCTCTCTGCTCAGCAGGGATCCTGCCTCTCCCTCTCTCTCTGCTGCTTCCCCTGTTTGTACTCTCTTTTAAATAAAATACTTTTTAAAATAGGGGCACTCCCTTTATATAGTGTTTCCCTTTATATAGTGTCTCAGTGGGTTAAGCCTCTGCTTTTGGCTCGGGTCATGATCCCGGGGTCCTAGGGTTCCCCCCCCCACAATGTAGGGCTCTCTGCTCAGCGGGGAACCGGCTTCCCCCTCTCTCTCTGTCTGCCTCTCTGCCTACTTCTGCCTACTTGTGATTTCTCTCTCTGTCAATTTTTTTACTTCTTTAATAAAAAATCTTTAAAAAAATAAACTGAATCACCTCTTTATTTATGTTTTAAAGATTTATTTATTTGAAGGAGTGAGTGGGGAAGGGGTAAAGGGAGAGAGAGAGAGCATCCTGAAGCAGACCTCCTGCTGAATAGGGAGCTCCACGCGCCGGGCTGGATCCTAGGACTATGAGATATTGACCTGAGCTGAAATCAAGAGTCAGAGGCGTAACCACTTGGAGCCACCCAGGCGCCCCCGGCATCACCTCTTTAAACACTACCTCCAAACACAGTCACCTTCTCAAGTCCCAGAAGGTTAGGATTTTACCATATGAATTTGGTGGGAGGGACAAAACCCCAGCCCATAACACTGACATATTTGAGATGCTGCAAACTGGTTTGCTTGTTGTTTTCTTCCTCTCTGCAAATACTCGATGTTGTATTTCTGAGTTCTGTTACTATCCTTACCTGATTTCCAGCTTTTGAAATTTCTTGACGTCTCTCTGCTGGAATTAGCTGCTCCTAACTTGACAGCATCACCTCCCTCTTCTGTAGTTCCCCGGGCATCACAGGGAGGAAGCCTAGCATTACACTTCTAAGAATCTCTTTCTTTGCGTTTGCTAATGCCAGGAACACATAAAGAATCTGGGAGATAAAAGAGACGTTGTGTTTTTTTTTTTTTTTCTGCTCTCAGTTGTGGGCAGACAGAGGAGCAAACAGCGGGACCTGAAGTTCTCATTAGCTCCCAAGCATGCTACTACAAGTCACTTCTTTTAATACTGTGGGTGGATGAGAAGACAGTGGGTCCTCCCAGAGCTCTTGAGCAGGGCTGGGATTTAGGGTGAGGTAAGTGAGTCAGGGTCTAAGGGCAAGGCCAGTGTCTGTTTTTATTTAAAACTTTGACATTTTGTTCAGCATAGATTTTTTTTTTCCATAAGTGGTCTTTTTCTAGATGGTGCATTAAAGTATTTTTGATTCGGATAAGTGAATTGGGATGGTTCATTCCTGTGTCAACTCGCCTGGGCTCTAGGATGCCCAGATAGCTGGGAAAACACTATTTCTGGATGTGTCTGTGAGGGTGTTTTGGGAAGAGATTTGAACTGGCGGACTAAGTAAAGATCACCCTCACCAGTGCAGGCAGGCATCTTCCAATCCACTGAGGGCCTGGGTAGAATGACCACGCAGAGTGAAGGGCGAGTTCGATTTTTTTTTTTTTTTAACTTGAGCTGGGACATTCATCTTTTCCTGGCCCTGGTCATAGGTGCCTTTGGTTCCTAGTCTTTCAGACTCAGACTGTGAGTGACAGCATTGGCCCTGTGATTCTGAGGCCTTTGGACTGATTTATACCACCAGCTTTCCTGATTGTCTAGCTTGCAAACAGCTGACTGTGGGACTTCTCAGCCTCCGTAACCATGTGAGCCAATTCCTAGAGTAAATCTCCCTTCATATCTATGTATCTCTATTCCGTTGGTTTGTTTCTCTGGAGAACCCTAATACATAGTGCCTTGGTGCTCTCTTAAAGTTTATGTCCAAGGCGACTGCCTCACTCGCCTTGCCCTATCCCTGGTCTTGCCCTTGGGGAAGCTCGACGCTTCCAGTTTGCTTCTGGAATTCACTCACTTTGGTGAGGCAGGCTGAGACGGGTGACAGCGGCTTGCTTGCCCTGCATATCCTAGCCTTCCAGTGATGGAGTAAGCCTCAACGTCCCCCTTCCTACTCAAAATGCAGAGTGGCTTCTGTTCTTCTGATGGAACCTTGATCCATACAACCTTTCATCAACTGTATTCACTTTTTTTTTCTGATCACATTTGTGGATTTACATCTGTTTTATTCTTTTACTCTCATCTGAGTAATGTTTTGGTATGGAGCAGAGGAAAATTTATAGGTTAAATCTGCACATTTTTCTAAAAATCCCTCTATCCTCAAATTCCCAGAGTTCTGAATCATTTGAACAATTACTCATCACCCGTTGCATCATGTCAAATTATAACTGATCACGTCTTCTCCATTTTTGTGCAAAATTTAAATCTTCAGTACTCCTCGTGTCTAACACGTCCTACGTTATCTGACCTCATTCCCTCCTCAACCTTATCTTTGGCCAGTTTCTGCTTTGCTCAATTTGTTGCAGCCAACCTGACCTCCTGCTCTTCTTCGAACATGCCAGCCTCATCCTCAATTCAAGAGTTTTTGCACTACCTCCTTCCCTCTGGAAGAGTCTTCCCCAGATTTGAACCCTTGCTTCATTCACTTCTCTGTTCAAATGTCCTTCCTCAGAGTGGCTTTCAATGCTCTATGTGACAGAGTCTCTCCCCTTACTCCCCATGTCCTTCTTAGGTTTCAGTTCCCTTCAAAGCAATGACCAGTAGCTGAGATTATATAAGAGATTTGTTTATTTGCTCATTTTCCCTCTGGAATGGAAAACATTTTGTATTTTCACTGCTGCATCCCCAGAATCTTGAACAGGTGCCTACCGCATGGTGAACACTCCAATATGTTTTTCAAAGATTTTATTTATTGGGGTGCCTGGGTGGCTCAGTCATTAGGCATCTGCCTTTGGCTCAGGTCCCAGGGTCCTGGGATTTTTGTCCAAAGCCCGCTTTGGGCTCCATGCTCAGTGGGGAGCCTGCTTCTCCCTCTCCCACTCCCTCTGCTTGTGTTCCCTCTCTCACTGTGTATCTCTCTGTCAAATAAATAAATAAAATATATTTTTTTAATTTTTAAAGATATTTATTTATTTATTTGACAGAGAGAGATCACAAGTAGGCAGAGAGGCAGGGAGAGAGAGAGGAAGGGAAGCAGGCTCCCTGCTGAGCAGAGAGCCCGACGTGGGACTCCATCCCAGGACCCTGAGATCGTGACCTGAGCTGAAGGCAGAGGCCTAACCCACTGAGCCACCCAGGCACCCAATAAATAAAATCTTTAAAAAAAAGATTTTTTTAAAATATTTTTTTAAAAGATCTTTTTTTTAAAGATTTTATTTATTTATTTATTTTTAAGATTTTATTTATTTATTTGAGAGAGAGAGCATGTGCACAAGTGGAGGGAGGGGTAGAGAGCAAGAATCCCAACCAGACCTTGTGCTGAATGCAGAGCCCACTTGGGACTCGATCCCAAGACCCTGAACTCATGATTCTAGCTGATACCAAGAGTTGGATGCTTAACTGACTGAGCCACCCAGACACCCCACTCTAATATTTTTTGAGTGTTTACACTGGAATGGATCTCACGATCCTTTGGTTTTGGCAAATAAATTAAAGATATATATTTTTTTCTTTTCCATGAGGTTCTGGTGTCACTTAGTCAGCTGTAACTCCTCCAGGGTCTCCATTTCCTGCCCCTGACTCTTGTCTGAGACAGTCTTTTTTTTTTTTTTTTTTTTTAAAGATTTTATTTATTTATTTGTAAGAGAGAGAGTGAGAGCGAGCACAGGCAGACAGAGTGGCAGGCAGAGTCAGAGGGAGAAGCAGGCTCCCTGCGGAGCAAGGAGCCCGATGTGGGACTCGATCCCAGGACGCTGGGATCATGACCTGAGCCGAAGGCAGCTGCTTAACCAACTGAGCCACCCAGGCGTCCCTTGTCTGAGACAGTCTTACAATTCCTGGGAGGATCTCTGGCCTCTGGCCTCTGCCACGTGAGTAAGGGTCAGACTTGCCCTCTGTTTGGACATGCCTGATCTCAGACACCTGGAAGCTGACAGCCCCTGTGGGAGCCCCTCTTACCAAGCAAGTGTATCAGTTGCCTCTTAAGATGCCCAGATGCAAACTCTCCCACAAAAGGATTCTTTTTTTTTTTTTTTAAGATTTTATTTACTTATTTGACAGACAGAGGTCTCAAGTAGGCAGAGAGGCAGGCCGAGACAGAGAGGGGAAGCAGGCTCCCTGCCGAGCAGAGAGCCCGATGCGGGGCTCGATTCCAGGACCCCAGGATCACGACCCGAGCCGAAGGCAGAGGCCTCAACCCACTGAGCCACCCAGGCGCCCCCCACAAAAGGATTCTGATTTCCTCTACCATTCTCAAGTCTTCCTTACAAAAAATATTTTTTTAAATCTACCCTCATTTTTTAAAAAAAGATTTTATTTATTTGACAAGTAGGCAGAGAGGCAGGCAGAGAGAGAAGGGGAAGCAGGCTCCCTGCTGAGCAGAGAGCCCGATGTGGGGCATGATTCCAGGACCCTGGGATCATGACCTGAGCCGAAAGTATAGGCTTTAACCCACTGAGCCACCTAGGCACCCCTCTAACCTCGTCTTTTAACTTAAATACATTTTAATACTTTTTTATGTTGGAATAATTTAGATGTACAGAGAGTTGCAAAGAGAGTACGGAGTTTCTATATAAAATTACCCAGTGCCCCCCCAAGTTTGACAGCTCATGCAACCATAGTACAATTGTTAAAACTAAGAAGTTAGCATTGGTGCAGATCAATGTCCAGGTTTTACCTGGATTTCGTCAGCCCTTCTGTGAAAACCCTTGTTAATATGCCAGGATCCAATCCCAGATACCTTGCTATGTTTAGGCATCATATGTTGTTAGTCTTCTTTGGTTCCAACTTTAGTATATGTGCTGCCGAAGTGAGCACAGTCTTCTTTGGTCTTTGACAGTTTCTCAGTCTTTGATTTTCCTGACCATGGCATTTTCAAAGAGTACTGGTCAGTGATTTTGTAGAATGCCCCTAAAATTGGGTTTATATGAAGTGCTTCCTTATGATTCAACCAGTTATGGGTTTTGGTAAGAATACCATGGGGGGAAGTGCCTTCTTTCTCACATTGAGTCCTGGGGTTTAATGTTTAATTTTATATGTCAACTTGACAGGGTCATGGGGCACCTGAATATTTGGTCAAACATTATTCTGGGTGTTTTTTTTTTTTAATTTAAAGATTTTATTTATTTATTTGACAGACAGAGATCACAAGCAGGCAGAGAGGCAGGCAGAGAGAGAGAGGAGGAAGCAGGCTCCCTGCCAAGCAGAGAGCCCGATGCGGGACTCGATCCCAGGACCCTGAGATCATGACCTGAGCCGAAGGCAGTGGCTTAACCCACTGAGCCACCCAGGTGCCCCTATTCTGGGTGTTTTTAATGAAAGTAACGTTTAAATTGTTAGCCTGAGTAAAGCAGATTGCTCTCCCTATTTTGGGTGGGCCTCATCCAATCAGTAGAAGGCCTGAATAGAACAAAAAGGTTGACCCTCCCTCAATCAAGAGGGAATTCCTCCTGCCTGACTGAATGAGCTGGACATGGATTTTTTTGTGTGTGTGTTTTGTTTTCCTGCATTTGGACTTGAACTGAAGCATTGGCTTTTCCTGCTGGCCTTTGGACGAGAAGTAGACCATTGGTTCTCTTAGGTTTCCAGCTTGATGACTTCAAATCTGGGGACTTGTCAATCTCCATAATGATGTGAGCCAATTCCTTATATCTCTCTTTCTGTCTCCCCCCCGCCCCCGCCACAATCTCTGCCCCACTCCATCTCTTGTTCTCTCTCTCTCTCCATGTATATATGTATACACACACAGACACACACAGACACACACACATCTTATTAGTTCTGTTTCTCTCGAGAACCCTGGTTACGAAAAAGGGTTACTTAATATCAACCTGACTTATCCCTGGGTGATGTTAACTTGATCACTTGGTTAAATTAGTAGCTGCTAGGTCTCTCCACTGCAAAGTTACTCCTTTTCCCTTTCCACGCTTTGTTCTTTGGAAGTGAGTCACTAAGCCCACCTTCAATGAATAAATGTATTTTGAAACTTCATATCACTGTATCAAGGGCATAATCAGTGTTGCTATAAATAGAGGGCAAATATAAAAATGAATACAGGAAAACAAAACAATGTCGTTAAAATCTATACAGATACTTATTTGGTGATCCCATTTTAAGTAACAAACCCCCACAGTAACAGGTTAAAACAATACAGTAATTTATTTTGCCCAGGAGTCTGCCACCTGGGCAGGGCTGGACAGGGAAGGCTTGTCCCTGCTGTAGCAGCACCATAGGGTGGATCGACCCACTTCCAGGATTGCCCCCTCACACAGCTGGCAAGTTGGTGCTGGTTGTCAGCCGGAGCTCAGCCAGGGCCTGGGGCTAAGGGCTTTGGGTTGCTTGATTCCATGTGGGCCTCTCAGTGTGGCCCGGGCGCTCTCAGAGCATGGGTTCCAGGGCTGAATGTTCTAAGAGAGAGCAAGAGAAACAAATGAAAGGTACATCGTGTTTTAGGATCTGGCCTTGGAAGTCACATAGTGTCACTTCTGTTGAATTCTGCTCGTCAGGATAGCCATGAAAGCACACCAGGCTTCCAAAGGGAGGGAGCATAGACTCTACCTCTCACTGGGGAGTGGAAAGGTTCTCAAAGAGCATGTGGGGTGTAAGCTGTAAACTATCACAGTCGTGTTGCCTGCTGAAGGCTCTGACCTGGAGGCTGCTCCACTGTTATTTAAGAAGAGAGAGAGAGTGGGGCGCCTGGGTGGCTCAGTGGGTTAAGCCTCTGCCTTTGGCTCAGGTCATGATCTCAGGGTCCTGGGATCGAGCCCCCCCTCTCAGGCTCTCTGCTCAGCAGGGAGCCTGCTTCCCTTCCCTTCTCTCTGCCTGCTTGTGATTTCTGTCTGTCAAATAAACAAATAAAATCTTTAAAAAAAAAAAAAAAGAAGAAGAAGAAGAGAGAAAGAAAGGTATTAGCAAGTTCCAGAGCAACCTCCCGAATTGGCCAGCCCCACACTGAGACTGTTGCTTTCAAAGGAGAATGAATGGAAAGGACATATTTTTCTTACCACGTACTTCTGAGTCTGTAGAGGTGCTTTGAACTTGAGCCTCCTTGACTTCCAAATCCTTTCCTCTCCCTGCATCTTTCCACATGTGAGTCTCTCTTCTTCACTTACCCTCACTCCCGTCTCTGCCCAAGAAACTCCCTTTCACTCTTGCAAACCCAGTTCCTCCTCTGAGGCAAGAACAACAACATCCTACTTATTCTCGCCCTTATTTTTCCCTTGCCTTGTAATTTCTCTGAGACCCGTTTGGCTTCCCACATTCGCTCACTACATTTTGAATTCCCAAGGCATAGGAACTACATGCTATTTGTGGTCAGAAATTTTTGCCCATTTTACCTCTTCTTGCCACACTGTACCCCCACCCTCTACTTCCTACCTCGACAACTCCTATTCATCCTTAAAAACCCAGACTGGCTAATAATTTCTAAATGAAGTGCTTGCTACCTCCTCCCAACTGAACTATTAACTTCATCTTCTGTAACTTCATCTTCTGTAATCTCTCAGGATCTCGTCTGTATCCTTAGGACAATGTCTGGGTGTTCTGATGCGATTCTATAGATAGGATACCAGGCTTTCGGGGCTGGGAATGAGTTACATTATCCTTGCCCTTGACCGGTTCCCCGGCACTAGACCCTGAGATGAGAATTCACGTTCTTAGAAGGAACTCCTAAGGAGTGAGGGGAGCAGGTCATAGAAAAGGAAGATGTCAAGCAAGGATAGGATGAGAGGCAAGAGTATCTTTAGCCTAATCCTGCAGGGAGCTCTGGAGTGATACACGTCACAATTTGTCATAATGGGAGGCAGGGAAGCTGGTTTCCATACTCCGGCACCTGACTGTTATTGGCTAAGGGTCACCCCAGAAGACATAAACCCTAGGTATTTCCAGCTTTCTGTGTGAGCAGACAAGACAGTGGAAATAGCCCAAAAGCAGGTACCAGAAGCTGTCACAAGTGCTACCATTTGTAGCAAAGCACACAACCGGAGACAGGCACACAGAAAAAGCAAAAGGATCCCACAGGATCTGGGTAGGCCCCCAACAGTGTCAGCTACAATCCTGGATCTTAGTGAATGTCTTTGGAAAGAAGAAATGACTAGGAAACCGGGGAGGCCATCAGCACACCGATGGCATCAGAGTCGCAAATTGAGGGATAGATTTAACTTGCATGCACGGCCCTGAGCTAAAAATGAAAATAAAGCTAATTTAAATAAAGATAATTTAAAAATAAATTAAAATAACGATAATTCTTTGTAAGATTTCGCTAGCAAACTGGAAAACCCGGGTGACTTTCTGACGAGATAAAAATGGCTGAAATTAATTCAAGAGAAGAAAGAAAATGTAGACAGACCAGTATTAATGGGTAAAATTAATGGATGAAAAGTATTTCAAAGAACTGCCTGCTTTATCAGATCTTTGAAAACACGTCATTTAAATTGTTCCAGAGCTAAAGAAAACAGGGACACTTCACAGTTGTTTTTAAAAAAAGCTGATAAAACTGAAACCTGACAAGAATACTGAGCGCACATACAGCCTGCAAGCTGGCTTTTTTATAAAAATAGATGTGAAATTCTCTATGAAACATTAGCAAGTAGACAAGCATACACTTGACGCTATCGATATGGCGTACCACGTGGATGGGTTCCAGTGGTCCTTTGTCATTTTGGGCTGCCTGGCATTCTGTGGTCCTTTCAGAGGGAATCGCATGAGAGATGGGAGGCAGCTCTGCCCCCCATGAGGGAAGCTATAGGGAGATAAGGTCCTGTCCCTACATCCCAAGCAGCTTGGAACCCGAACTAGGATCTAGTGCCACCAATGGATGTTTCTACTTGGGGCTTAGGATTTGGAAGATGGACAGCAGAAGCTCAGGGATAATCAAGAAATTATTCACGATTATTCAGAGTGGCTGTGGCAGAACCAAGAGTCCAGTAGTGTGGCTGACACTGTCAAATGGTGGTGTCGGTCTTGGTGGCAGTGGCATGTCTCTGGCTTCACAGATGGTGCCATCTTGAGTAGCATTTTCTGGAGCAGGTCCCTGGCTGTGTCCTTTCTTCTTTGATGTCCCAAGTCTGATTCTGAAGCTTTTCTGACAGTTCTGTGAGCTGCTCTTTATGTGTCCTTCCAATAAGCTCCTTTTCTGCTTAAGTTAGCCAGAAGTAGTTTATGTTGTTTATTACCCAAAACTCATATTGCGTATAGAGGTCAAAAGTAAAAATAATAGTAATAATAATAATAATTTTATTTTTTTTAAAGATTTTATTTATTTGACAGAGAGAAATTACAAGTACACTGAGAGGCAGGCAGAGAGAGAGAGAGAGAGAGAAGGAAGCAGACTCCCTGCTGAGCAGAGAGGCCGATGCGGGACTCGATCCCAGGACCCTGGGATCATGACCTGAGCCAAAGGCAGCGGCTTAACCCACTGAGCCACCCAGGCGCCCCAATGATAATAATTTTAAAAAGCATATGCTCATCACTGTTGATGCCCAGAAGGCATTTGATAAAACTCAAGATCCATTTCTGATAATAACCCTTTCTGAAGGAGGAATAAATGGATACCACTTTAATGCAATAAATAATATATATCTCAAACCGAAAGCAAGCATCATGCTTAATAGTGAGGCACTGGAAGCCCTGCTGGGAATGTCAGGAGCGACGCAGGCTTTCCTACTCTCACTAATGTTACTTAACAGAATTCTAGATGGGCAATTAGATAGGAAAAAAATAATGTGAAGTACCCGTATTATAAAGAAAGAGGCCAAGTTATTATCTCATGCATCAATGTGAGTTCCTGAAAAACCCAACAGCCTCAACAGAAAATTATGAGAAAGAACTAAAGTCTATCAAGGTGGCTGGTTACAAAAATGATTTTGTCCTAGAGACAAACAACAGAAAATACAATGGCATAAAAATATCCCATTTAGGCGTTCCTGGGTGGCTCAGTGGGTTAAAGCCTCTGCCTTCAGCTTGGGTCATGATCCTGGGGTCCTGGGATCAAACCCCACTTTGGGCTCTCTGCGCAGCAGGGAGCCTGCTTCCCTTCCTCTCTCTCTGCCTGCCTCTCTGCCTACTTGTGATCTCTATTTGTCAAGTGAATAAATAAAATCTTTTTTAAAAATGCCATTTATAATAGCAACAGAGAGGAACAAACTCATTAATGTTACATAGACCTATGGAAGGGAACTGTAGTAATTTTGAGAAGCATTAAAAATCCTTGTATAAGCGCGCCTGGGTGGCTCGGTTGGTTAAGTATCTGCCTTCTGTTCAGGTCATGATTCCAGGGTCCTGGGATTGAGTCCCAGGTCTGGGCTCCCTGCTCGTGTGGGGAGTCTGCTTCTCTCTCCCTCCCGCAGCCCCTCCCCCTATTTGTACACACACACACTCTCTCAAATAAAAAAGTAAAATCCTTTTAAAAATCTTCTGTAATTTAAAAAAATTGTTTATTCTCAGATAAGAAGGTAAATACTGTCATGATGTCAATTTTCCCTAAATTAACCTATGTAAATTAATCCCCTTTAAGGATTAAACTCATCTGAGAGAAAAAGGAAACAGCCAATCAAATACTAAGAGGTATTGTCCTACCAAACACTGCAATATGTTCTAAACCCATATTATCAGGGAATATAGAGACATATCATTGAGATAGAACACAATGTTTAAGAACTTTAAATGTATGTGGCGTTTAATCTGTGATAAAAAGTGACATTATAAAGCAGTGGGAAAAAGTGAGATAGTTTTTTTGGAAATGGCACTGAAACAGCTGGCTAGCCATGTAAGGTGGGTAAAAGGCAACATCCCTACCTCATCTCTCACCGAAAATAAATTCCAGATGGAGCCATCATTAAGAGTTAGACCAAAGGGCACAACTGGGTGGCTTAGTTGTTAAGCATCTGCCTCCAGCTCAGGTCATGATCCCAGGGTCCTGGGATCAAGGCCTGCGTCAGGCTCCCTGCTTGGTGGGAGGCCTGCTTCTCTCTCTCCCACCCCGCTGTTTCTGTTCCTTCTCTCACTGTGTATCTCTCTGTTATATAAATAAATAAATAATATATATTTTTTAAAGTAAGACAAAAGAAAAAAATTAGGAACCATAATAACCCTAAATGAAAACAAAGTGGGTATTCTTATGATTTTGGAAAGGGGAAAGCCTGTTTTCTTTTCTTTTCTTTTTTTTTTTTTAAAGATTTTATTTATTTATTTGACAGAGAGAAATCACAAGTAGATGGAGAGGCAGGCAGAGAGAGAGAGGGAGGAGGAAGCAGGCTCCCCGCTGAGCAGAGAGCCTGATGTGGGACTTGATCCCAGGACCCTGAGACCATGACCTGAGCCGAAGGCAGCAGCTTAACCCACTGAGCCACCCAGGCGCCCGAAAGCCTGTTTTCTTAATCATGTTTATAAAAAAAAAAAATCAGAAACCTTTATGAAAAAAGACTGATCAACCTGACCATATAAAATAAGTATAATTTTCTATTTAATATCAATATCCTATTAATATCAAAATATCTATTTAATTTTCTATTTAATATCATATTTAATATCAAATATGGTGAAAATTAAATAATCAAATGGTATAGACCAAGGAATAATGTAATTCACATACAAAGTGCTTTTATTAGCAGACATTTATAAAAAGAACACATCAAAGAAAAAAATGGGCAAAGGATGTGGGCAGGTAAATCACACCAGTAAAAATACAAATTGCAAAAATAAAAAAAGGCATTATTAGTCATTTTCTTGCTTGCAAACAACAGAAACTGACACAGGTTTAATTTCAGCAGTAAAGGAATTTATAGGAAGCCTATCAGGCTAGTTCGCACAATAAACAGAGCCAGAGAAACAGGCTTGGGCAGAAACCCAGAAAGGCAGACACCAGTAAGAACTTGCCACTCGAGCAGCCAGCTGGACCCTCTCTGCCACCATCAACGGCTCTGCCCCCACTTCATCTCTGCTGAATACAGAGCCGCTAGAGTCACTAATTTGCTGTAATGTCTCCAACTGACCTTGCATCAAAACTTCCAGAGCCAACGCCCAGGTGGGAGGATCTGATTGCCCTTACTTAGGTCACCTTCCTGGGCTCTGCTGTCCTGGGGTTGTAAAGGAAAGCCCTGCTCCCCAGCTCCTGCCCATTTTTCACAGTGGAAGCTTGAACTGTCCTGTCTAATTTCCAAATAGAAAGTCTGTTTAGATGCCGGAGAGCTGAAGACATAGCACATGATGTTCAATTTCATTTCTACAAATACGAGCACATAACATGACATCTTCTGTTCATTGAATCTGTCAGCATAAAAAGAGTGAAAAGCTCAACACTGTCTTCGGATTGGAAAATGTGTGTCCCCCCATTCACTGTTGGCAGGATAAAACCTTTCTGGAAGGCAGCTATGCTCACTGCTATATCACCAACGCTGCACTTGATAAAGCCTTCCCGGAGGTCAGCTTGACAATAGGTGTCAAAATATGACATGTGCATACACTTTCATCCGAGGTGTCCGTTTAAGGAGATAGTTACTTGCAGGGATGGACCAAGTTTGGATCATGATGGTTACTCACTGCATTGCTCTTTCTAATTTGTGTTTCTCTGGTGCAGTGGGGGCCAGGGGTGGGTACAGAAGGGGACGGTGGAAGATTTACCGTAGAATGTTGTTTGGGGTAGGTCTTAAAAAAAGACCATCTGGGGCGTCTGGGTGGCTGAGTAGGTTAAAGCCTCTGTCTTTGGCTCAGGTCATGATCCCAGGGTCCTGGGATCTAGCCCTGCAGCGGGCTCTCTGCTCAGCAGGGAGCCTGCTTCCTCCTCTCTCTCTGCCTGCTTTTCTGCCTACTTGTGATCTCTGTCTGTCAAATAAATAAAATCTTAAAAAAGAAAGAAAAAAAGACCATCTGGGTGCTCCAATTAGGAATTCTTTTCCAACCCTGCTCTGGCCAAACTGGGGTAGGTTGACTTTGGGGCCCCATGGGACCAATAAACACAGAATGGCGGGAGGGGCCAGATTGGGAGGGAGGTCCTATGTCCCACTAAGGAGGTCCCATGTTATTTAGATATATTGTTGCCGAATAATCAATATGCTATAATGATGGCTACCTTACAAGGTATCCAATAACAACAACAACAAAAAATGAGCCCCTGTTGGATTGAAGCCTACCCTTCAATCCCTTCAGTCCTGGCTGGGGACAGGTTGTAAGTTGACTTCCACTATGGTACTATTAGCATCATGACGGAGAGGTGCCAAGAGAGTCTGCAGAAGGGATGAGGAAGGGTTAGTTAAGAGAAGAGGCTTGAGGAAATGTGTTGGGGACAGAGGGAAGAGGTTGAGCAAAGGCCCAGTTGTCTTTAGATTACCCGAGGGTGTGGAAGGAAGATCAAGACTTTCCATAGTGCTGGGGGCTGGAGGGCAACTCTTCTGTGAGCAGATTAGAGAATCGTAGTTTAGTGGACTCAGTGGAAACCACCTTTGGGTTTACAGCTAAACTACACTGATTACATTTTGAATTTCAGCTTCATGCTAGTGGGAAAAGAAGTGGCAACCGGGTGAGGGGAAGGGGCAATGTTCAATGGTGAGAAGCCTGAGCCCCGTCTAGTGGTGCTAAGCCAAGGAAGTCAGATCTGCTGATGGGCTCAGCCCTAATTTCTCTGAATCACATGAGGAACTAGGATTCCATGTGGCTTGCTTAAACTGGAGAGGAGGGCTTAGGTATTGGGGTCATATTCAGGCTAAGTCTCTAGGATAAAGAAGCAGCGTGGTAAACTTCTACTGGTCTTTGACTTTAATAAACTAAATAAATTTTAAAAAGTGAGGTTTGTTAGCATCTGTTGTGTGCCAGCCACGTAGGACAGTGCTGGGGGCTGGAGTAAAAGTAAAGAATGATATTCCGGAAAGCAGTCAGCAGGACAATCACATGGACAAGTGCTGTTGGTAGATAAGATCAAAGGTTATTTACAGCAGTCAGGAGAAAACCTGATCTTCATCAAATCAAATCCAGATCTGTCTTTGGTTAAATACCTGGCCCTAATATAAGTGGCTCAGTGTCTTAGTTTGGGTCGTCCTTAGAGCCTACAACAAAGACCTGCGTGCAGATAGTACATTTGGGAGGTGATCCGTGATGAAGTCCCAGAGAGGGAGCAGAGTAGGAAGAGGGAGACAGGGCAGTAGAGAAATCCAGAAAAAGGTACATTATTGAACTGGTTATGGAGGCAAAAGCGGCTGTATTCCTCTGGGGACTCTCTGAAGAGCCCCATTAGGTACACCTTAGAGTTGTCTGTCCAAAGGATGAGAGGCCTGGCTGGTATCTCCCATTGGTTGAAGGTTGCCTCTGTTGGGGGAGAAGGAGTTGTTAATTCAAACTATCCTCTGGAGAGAGAAAACCCTCAGGCAGAAAAGCAGAAGGGGTAAAGAGCAGGCATTTGAAGTGGGATGGTCACAGCAAAGCGGCTTACCCAGTTTATAGTGGTGGCAGGAATTGGAGATGGGCTCCAGGCATAAAATGTGTTGGAGCGAAAAGCTTTTCCTATGCTCAATTTCCTTCTAAAGCCGTTTATTCGGTCAACCAAACATTTACCAGAAACATGGTCAATGCTGGGCATCTAGGGTCAGGAAAAGAGACCTAATCTCTGCCTGAAGAGCTGATGGCCTTTTACGGATTTGGAGCGATTAGGATGGTTCTAGGAACATCTATGTCCAAAATGAAGGAGTGCTAAAAATAATTAAGTAAACAAATAAATAAATAAAAGGCAGCATGGGAAAACTAATGGAGGGCTAACTTCTTCTTGTTGTTGTTCTTTTTTTTTTTTTTTTAAAGATTTTATTTATTTATTTGACATACAGGGAGAGATCACAAGTAGGCAGAGAGACAGGCGGTGGGGGGGGGGGCGGGCACAGGCTCCCCGCTGAGCAGAGAGCCCGATGTGGGACTCCATCCCAGGACCCTGAGATCATGACCCAAGCTGAAGACAGAAGCTTAACCCATTGAGCCACCCAGGCACCCTAATGGAGGGCTACCTTCTAAGTCCATTTGATATTTAGGGAGACCACAGCCCCAAGACCCTTCCTACCACCTAAAAACAAGCAAGCAAGCAAACTTGTTACATAATGGCTGGTTATTATGAGAAAAGCGTCGTCAAAGTGCTTGAAGTTCCACTAAAAGCTATTCCTTTCTTTTGTCCCTCCCTCACCCATGATTTTCATATTTGAAAAAAAACTCAGATATGTCTGCAAAGGTTGAGGGACATCGCATTCACTCTGAAGTATGAATGATCAGATTGCTTTCTTCCTGGTATCTAGATGAGTTCAAGACGAAGTGAAGAATGGGTATTTTTACTAGGAGGTGGGAATGTAGGTGATTTGGAGGCCAGTGCAGAGCACCCTGGGTGGGGGTTGGGGGTGGTCACCTTAAAGCCCCTGTTTACTTGAGGTTGGGCCTCCAACCTGGCAGAGACATTTACTCTGAAATGTGAGGTAAGGTGGGGTTTATGTTTTAAAAAGGTGAAGGGCTTTCCCCTCCCTGATTTCTCCCTTATGCAGTAACCAGGACTCAGGCTAAAGGTCAGCAAAGGACAGTCTAGAGAGAGGAGGTCACAGACCAGTTGATTTTGAGATGAAGGTAGCCCAAAGATGTACCTTTTTTTTTTTTTTCTGCACTATTTCTTTTTTAATTGAAACCAACACTTAAAAACAGGATTCCCAAGTTCTCTTTTAAAAGTTAGATGAGGGGCGCCTTCGGCTCAGGTTGTGATCCCGGGGTCCTGGGATCCAGCCCCACATCAGGCTCCCTGCTCCATGGGAAGCCTGCTTCTCCCTCTCGCTCTCCCTGCTTGTGTTCCCTCTCTCATTGTACCTCTCTCTGTCAAATTAAAAAAAAAAAAAAAAAAAAAAAAAAAAAAAAAAGATGATCTGGGCCCTCATTTTTGCATGGAAACAACTGATCAGCTGAGTAGCAGCCACCTCCTTTAGAAAGATGTTGATTTGTAGTTTGCCAGGGTCCCCACCATTTCTTATAATCTCCCCAACAGAGTCAAATCATTTGAAGTATTGTTTGGTCAACACCATGACTGAAACACCATGATTCTTTACTTACTGATAGGACCTGCCTTGGTCCCTGTGATATTCGTGGATCTGTGACCTTTTGTTTAGAGGTCAAGTCTTGGGGCTTTGAAACAAACTTGGATTTGAAATGGATACATCTTAAAGGCACTGAATTGAAAATTAAAGGAAATATTGCATGCTTAGAGCAATGCTTGAAAACATAGCAGCTACTTTCAGCATCTGCGTGTGGGAAATGCAAGAGGGCAGGCAAAAATCGTGTTAATTTCATTCTTTCCCAGCGCCTAGCAGTGCCTAGCATACAAGAGTAACTATTTGTTGAATGAATGAATGATCGTAGAGTTCAGCGGGGATTTAAAGGTAGGGCTGCAAAGAGAGGTAATTCTGAGTATACCGTTTCATTCCAAGTCCAAGGTGCCACCTGGAAGACCAGCCTTCCGGGATGTGCCAGACTCTGTGATGGCGTTCCGGTATGCACGCAAGCAGTCCGGGTCCCTCGGGAGCCTGGCAGGGCTGGGTTGCTCAGGACCGGTCAGGGCCATGCCCATCACTTCTTCCAGCGTCTGGTAAGGGGCGGCAATCTGATCTCCGCACCTTCCCAAGGCCTTCGCCTTCAGATCAGAAGACGGAGACCCACCCACGGGGTCCATCCCCGGACGCGAGCCCAGCGCTGCCCGCCGCGCCAGGACCATGCCCACACTAGACATGGCCTGTCTCGGACTTCACAAAGCCCGACCGCCCCGGAGCCGCCAGTCGTCTGGTCTGGTTGGAGGGGGGGAACTTCCATTCCCACAGTCAACATGGCAGCCACCACGGCTTCAGCGCGGGCCGGGCGGCGCCGAGAGGCGGGTCATGTGAGCGGCCCAGCTGGGCGGATCGCGCGCGCGCGCCGGCCCGCCCGCCCCCCCGGCAGCCGCTTGCTCGCTGGCTCTCTCGGCAGTGCTCTGTGGTGTGTGAGGCGTCCGGCCCCCCGGCCCCCTGAGGCGCGGCGCGGCGCGGCGGGATGCGGCGGCGGCCGTGGCGGGGCCGCGGGCCGGGCGGGCGGGCTCGGTGATGAGTGTCGGCGGCCGCCGCCATGTCCAAGGTAACGGCGCCCGGGCCCGGGCCGCCGCCACCGGCGGCGGCGGCGGCGGGCGGGAAGGAGAAGCGCTCCTTCAGCAAGCGGCTGTTCCGGAGCGGCCGCGCGGGCGGCGGCGGCGGCGGCGGCGGCGGCGCGGGGGGCCCTGCGGGGCCCGGGCCGGCTGCGCCCGCCTCGCCGTCGTCGGCGCGCTCGGTGGGCAGCTTCATGAGCCGCGTCCTCAAGACGCTGTCTACGCTCTCGCACCTTAGCTCCGAGGGCGCCGCCCCGGACCGCGGCGGCCTCCGCAGCTGCTTCCCGCCGGGGCCGGCCGCCGCGCCCACGCCGCCGCCGTGCCCGCCGCCGCCCGCCTCGCCCGCGCCGCCCGCCGCCGCCGCCGAGCCGGTGCCCGGGGTGGCGGGGCTCCGGAACCACGGCAACACGTGCTTCATGAACGCCACGCTGCAGTGTCTCAGCAACACCGAGCTCTTCGCCGAGTACCTGGCGCTCGGCCAGTACCGGGCGGGGCGGCCCGAGCCCTCGCCTGACCCCGAGCAGCCCGTGGGCCGCGGCGCGCAGGGCCAGGGCGAGGTCACCGAGCAGCTGGCGCACCTGGTGCGGGCCCTCTGGACGCTGGAGTACACCCCGCAGCACAGCCGCGACTTCAAGGTGAGCCCCGCCGCGTCCCCGGCGCCCAGGAAGGGTCGCTGCACCCCCGCGTCCCTGGGGCACCGGCCCCCGAAGTCTTGCCTTCCTCCTTTCCCTGGCGGGGCGGCGGGCGGACCTGCGCGCGGGTCTGAAAGGGGGTGGACGGACCCCGAGTCTGGGACTGGTGCCGCTCTTTGGCAGGCAGACGCACCTGTTCATTCATCGGGTCTTTCTGGCGGGGTTACTCTGTGCCTGTCCTCGTGGAGCTTACCTTCTTGGGGACGCGAGCGTGGAGCCTGGCTTCCGAACCGCGTGACCTCAGGCAGGTGACTCAGCCTCGCGGTGCCAGTTTCCTCATCTGGTGTCCGCGTCGTACGGGTGGCCGAACCCAATGAGGTTACCCATTTTTGGCTGTTTTTGACTTCCAGGTTGGCACTTTTTTTTTTTTTTTTTAAGATTTTTATTTATTTATTTCACAGACAGAGATCCCAAGTAGGCAGAGAGGCAGGCAGAGAGAGAGAGAGAGGAGGAAGCAGGCTCCCTGCTGAGCAGAGAGCCCGATGCGGGGCTCGATCCCAGGACCCTGAGATCATGACCCGAGCCGAAGGCAGCGGCTTACCCCACTGAGCCACCCAGGCGCCCCAGGTTGGCACTTTTAAAGGGTTCAACCTGGTATGTCAGTCCCTTCCGTTGTCCATAGTACCGTGTGTATTTGCCGCGTTTATTCTTATTATTGAAGATTTCAGAAAGGTGAGAAGGTGCTATCAGACAGTGGTTCCAACAGAGTCAACTCTAGTGATGCGATTGATGTGTGGGCAGGCTACTTCAAATGGGGAGGGGGCCGGCCGGGTTAGGGTGACCTCTTGGAAGCGGTGGCGTTGGAACTGAGGCTTGAGGAACCAGGGAGAACCAGCCTTGAGGAATCCGGGGGGAATTGCTCCCCAAGTGTAAGGAAGGCAGGAGCGCTGAGAGCCTGGTGCGCTTTAACGGTGTAGCGCTGGGATCTGCAAACTCTCTGTAAGTGGCATATAGCAAATGATCAAGATGCAAAGTCAAGGCTGTTAGGTAGGTGCTTATATAACAAGAGAAAACAAATTTCCACTAATTTCTCATTGACTAAAATAAAAATATGACTAACAGTGCTTCGTAATACAGGTCTAATGAGAGAAATGGGATTCTTTTTTTGGAAGGAGTAACATTTAGCTTAATTGGAGTGCAAAATTAGTGTTCCCCGGCATCAGATTAATTACAAATATTTGGAGCGCCTGGGTGGCTCAATCATTAACACCTGCCTTCGGCTCAGGTCGTGGTCCCAGGGTCCTGCTTCTCCCTGTCACGCTTCCCCTGCTTGTTTTCCCTCTCTCCCTGTCTCTATCTCTAGCAAATAAATAAAAACTTTAAAAAGGAAAACAAAAAAAATTTAGTTCTTAGCTCACAGGCCATACAGAAAAAGGCAGTGGGCTAGGTAACGGCCCTTGGGTCGGTGTTTGCCATCTGCTGGTGCCCTTAGAGCTTAGATGAGAGCTAATTGGTGGGCTGAGCCAGTTTGTGTGGGGCCATTTAGGCTGCCCCAGGGAAATGGGCCCTTATTCTGGGAAAAGAGAGGAGAAGATGATTTGGAATCGTATGAGGGATACTTTGAGATGGGACATGAATATGGTGTTAAATAGAATGAAATCACATGGTGAGCAAGTTAATTCCTTTTGCATTCTGATTATGCCCACGAAAAGGTCTTAGCTTGGTGGTAGCCTGACTTTAAGACCTCATGCTCACTCCCCTACTTTTCTGTTTTCTTTTTTTTTAACCGAACAAACTAAGTTTAGAGGCCTTGGCAGGTACCAGTAGCTAGGATTTAATAAGGTTTCATCGTGTTTGTTTTTAAACTTGTCTTTAAAAATATTTTATTTATTTATTTGACAGAGAGAGATCACAAGTAGGCAGAGAGGCAGGCAGAGAGAGAAGTGGAAGCAGGCTCCCTGCTGAGCAGAGAGCCCGATGTGGGGCTCGATCCCAGGACCCTGGGATCATGACCTGAGCCGAAAGCAGAGGCTTTAACCCACTGAGCCACCCAGGCGCCCCATAAACTTGTCTTCTATTTGTGGCAAATGGTACTGGTTTTCCATAGATCCTGTGAAGTATCTTTTAAAATTTATTTAAATGATTTTAGTAAAATACAAAATGATAATCTGAGAATTCAGCACTTGGTTGAGGACCCACCTTGTTGAGGAATAGTACCCCCTCCCCTTTTTAAGAGTTCATTTATTTATTTGATAGTGATTCCAAGCAGGCAGAGAGGCAAGCAGAGAGAGAGGAGGAGGCAGGCTTCCCAGTGAGCAGAGAGCCCGATGCAGGGCTCCATCCCAGGACCCTGAGATCATGACCTGAGCGGAAGGCAGAGGCTTAACCCACTGAGCCACCCAGGCGCCCCTACCTGTCCCCTTTTAAGACATTTTACTTATATTTATTAATGTTCTCTTTTTCTCAAAAAGAAAAAGTGATTGCTGTTTGGTCTTGGAAATTTGAGTGAAAGTCCTGGACTGGGATAGGGACTGGAAAAAAAAATGAGTTCCATGTCAGAGATCTCAAAGTAAGAAAGTAGGAGAGAATGGCAACCAACCAGTACTGTTAAGTCTTTTTCCTTCTCTCTCTTTTTTTTTTTTTTCTCCTGCTTATAGTTGTCTGCCCATCAATAGCCACAGCAGTTGCAAACTTTTCAAGGTCAGAGACCAGTGTTTTAAGTTTGTTTTTCTACTCTTTCCAAAATGTCAAAATCAATTTCTACAGCATTTTTGTATGTGAACATTTCCATTGCATTTTAAGAGTTTTTTTTTTTTTTTTTTTAATCCATTGAAAAGCTGTGAACAGAAATGGGTCAATAATTCTAGAAGTGCAGAGGCTGATTTATAAGCATGCTTTGGCAAAGTTCAACAGATCTTCGAGTTGCTATTTTTAAAACATATAATCTTCTGAACCTGTAGTAGCTTTCACATGGCATTCATTCACTCACTTCCCATTTATTGACGGTTTACTCCATCAGTTAGGAATGCATTCCGCACAAGAAAGAGGAAGCCCTAATGATGATGTCTTAAGCAATAAAGATGTTGAGTTGGCTTACACAGTATGTCTGGAGGTTCATGTTTAATGTGGTACAGTGGCTTAAAGGGCCCAATAGGGACTCCCACCATTTCTGTGTTTCCACTCTGTTGTCCTTTGCCATTTTGTCCCTATTACATCTTTGGCTTTTTAGCCTTAATGTTTGTCAAGGCAGGAAGTCACTGGGAAAATAAAAGTTCTTCCAACAGTGCCCCCTCAGCAGGCTTCTGCTGACATCTCGGTGACTTAACCACCTCTGGCTGCCATGGAGGCTGGAAGGTGTTTCCCTTCCTAAAGGAGGGATTTGCCTCAGAGGCGGCCTGCCGAAGTGTGAGGCACTTCGATTTTGGGGGGACACTGTACCTGCCTGTGAAGATCCGAGTCCAGTGAGACCTGGTATGTTCCCCAGGACATCGCTTCTTACAGTTTCATGTGCCCATATTCACGTGGGCATCTTGTTACCAAGCTGTTTTGGGGTTGGCGGAGCTGGGGTCGGGTCTGAGATTCTGCATTTCTTTCAGTTCCCGGGTGGTGCTGATGCTGCCCGTCTAGGGAAACTGTTGGTCCAGGGGACAAGTAAAGAGTCAAAAGCGCAGTGATCTGCAGGGTGAATAGAAATTAGCCAGGCAGAGCAGGGGTGGAGGTGGCATGAAAGGGCCTGTGATTTTGGGGGAACAGTGAGACATTCGGTGGCTGGAACCAACGGGGGTGCAGAAAGTTTGGAAGAAGAGTGTTGTAAGTGGAGTGTGAATGGCTTTGTAGGCTGTGTTGGTTTGGACATTATCCTGTAGAAGCTGAGAATCCAGGGCTGATTCTTTTTATTTTTTTTTTATTATTTATTTATTATTTTTTTAAAAAGATTTTATTTATTTATCAGAGAGAGAGGGTGGGGAGAGAGTGAGCGCAGGCAGACAGAATGGCAGGCAGAGGCAGAGGGAGAAGCAGGCTCCCTGCTGAGCAAGGAGCCCGATGTGGGACTCGATCCCAGGACGCTGGGATCATGACCTGAGCCGAAGGCAGCTGCTTAACCTACTGAGCCACCCAGGCGTCCCTCCAGGGCTGATTCTTAAGTAGGAGAGTGACAGATCAGACTTCTTCCTTTTTATCCTTTTTGCCCCTGAATTAGTTAAGTCTGGTGACACTGTGGAGGTTTACTTTTTTCTCCCCAAAATATTTTATTACAGCCAAATTTGATGGGCGTTATTTTGAGCATAAGGTAAGCTGAGTTCAACACCTGTAAGGTGGATGCGAGGCATACCTGTTACCCCAGCCCCTTGCCTGTTTGTGGCAGATGTTGGTGTTTGATGCGGATACTCTTCCTGAGCTCACGTTCAGCCTTAGAATCCTGCTTAGTTCTGGGCTTCAGTGAGCACTACCAGTTCATTGGAGTTGGCAGAGAAGATAAAACCAATTTGCTCTCTTGAAAGTTTGCCTTGAGGTTTCGAAAAGCACTTAGTATGTCTTTGAGTGTGCTTTTACTGTCTTAAAGTTACTAATGATTTTCTTTGTAAGTTTTTCTATTGGAATTCTTCCTTGATTTCTAACCACATTGATTTTTGTGGATTTAGGAGCTTGCCAGGTAAATGGATTTTTGGTTTTGGATGAGCAAGATGGTTGTTAAGGTAGGACTTTAATTTCCCAGAATGAAATGGATTGACTGGCCTAACTTTGCTTTAAGAAATTTCTTTAAGAAATTTCTCTAGCTGTCACTTCTCTTTTTAAGCAGGTATTTTTCTCCTCTTTGAGCAAGGTTTTCAACCAGGGCTGTTTTGCCTGGTTCCCCAACCCCTTTATTCCTGGGTATATTTGGCCTGTCTGGAGACATACTTGGTTGACACAACTGGGTTGGGGGTGCTATGGGCTCTGCTCACCTCAGTGGGTAGTTATCTAGCCCAAAATGTCAGTAAGGCTAAGATTGAGAAACACTTTGTTGGAGGAATGTTTTGAGCTTCCTTAGGGTGTTTTTCTTACTAACCCAGACTTTAGAAGGTTACCTTGTTACTTTTTCTCCTCTTTGTGTTTCGTGTTTGTAGCAGCACTAAGATAAAATTTGGACTTCACTGGCAGGTCCTTGGATCATTGTCTTAGTAAAAACAATGAGAGAAAACAAATGATTCTGAAATCCAAATACGCAATATGCCATTTTTTAGAGGAAATGAGCTTACTGTCTTCACTAGTAGGATACTATCATGCGTGCTTCCAGGTTCCAGGTTCGTGTAGATGCTGATTTCTAGTGCTCAGTGCCTTTTGCAGTCGGTAAAAAGATGAATCGTCATCTCAAGTAACAAAGATATGTTTTAGAGCAGCCGTTTTCAAACTGTGCTCCCAAAGAACAACTAGAACATAGTGATCTACAGATAAAAGAACTGTGGGGAGTCCTTCCAAATTTGCAGCAAAACAAAAAATAATTGATGAATAGAAATTTCTCTTCCATATTTTCCCCCTTGAACTGTGGTGCTCGGAGGTGCTGCTTTATTAGTGAGAGTTCTCAGGTTCCAAGGGGAAGGAAGGTATAAATGAGAGTAGTGGCAGACAAGCTAACAGGGTAATACTGGCTCTGTTTTCACGCCTAAATTTTTCATAAACTCATGTTGAGGGCTCTGATTTTGTGCTGCAGACCTGTGGTCTAGGTTTTCTTGGTTGGTGAGATGTTTAGGATATTGGTATGTCCCAGTGGTTCCCAGGGAGTACTCAGACTTCAGGGGACCCCCTGAATTCATTTGAAAAGTAGAAAAAAAAAATTGTGTAGGTCACATTTAGCTTTGTGCCCAGGTATAGAATAGAAATTAGGTCTCTTGGGGCGCCTGGGTGGCTCAGTGGGTTAAGCCGCTGCCTTCGGCTCAGGTCATGATCTCAGGGTCCTGGGATCGAGTCCCGCATCGGGCTCTCTGCTCAGCAGGGAGCCTGCTTCCTTCTCTCTCTCTCTGCCTGCCTCTCAATGTACTTGTAATTTCTCTCTGTCAAATAAATAAATAAAATCTTTAAAAAAAAAAAAAAAAAGAAATTAGGTCTCTTCCTGGTTGGTCAGTTCCCTTGTCCATCAAATGGTGTTACTTTTGTTTCAGTGAAGCTCTACCTCTTTGAAAGAGAAAGGAGGCAACAGAGTCACCAAATTTTTGACTTAGAAGGAGATGTGGGGGAGATGTGAGTGGCCTCACCTTTATGTGGATGAAGAAACTAAGGTTCACCTGCTGGCTAGAGACTGAGGGAGCAGGACCAAGTTCTTTTTTTAATTACTGGTATTTCTTATTTTTGAGAGCGAGCGAGCACGCATGAGCACGAGGAGGGTGGGAGCAGAGGGAGAGGCAGGGAGCCGGATGCGGTATGTGATTGATCCCGGGGCCCTGGGACCATGACCCCAGTCGAAGGCATATACCTAACCGACTGAGCCACCCAGGCGCCCAGAACCTGAGTTCTGACTTCACTCTTTGTCACCCCCGCATTGCTGAGGCATGGTTGCCTTATCTTTGCAACCTCTGAAATGATAATTCTCAACATAAAACATAAGGACGTGGGGGATGTGTTGAAATGTGTCGTGTTTTTTTTTCCTCTAAGATTGTGGTACTGAATCTCTGAAAAGAAGGTTGGCTCTAGCTAGCTTTATGTATATGCCATTGCTTCTCAGACTTCGGTACTTTTGGAAGTCTGTCTTAAAAATAATCCTTTCAGACCACTTAAATGCACACAGAAATATGTGTATACAGCTTTTACATCAAAGGGCACATGCTCCGCCTGTAGGTCTGTAACTCGTTTTCCCCCATCCCCATTCTCCATGGGTAGCATGACTTGCTTTGGTTTTTTGTTTGTACGTCTAAGCGCATCTCATTCTTTTTAACAGTTGTATAGAAGTCCAACGAAGGGTGCTTAGGTTGTATAAAGTTTTTAATGATGATAGCCAATCCTTCAACATGTATCACGTCTCCTTTTCTAAAGACTGAGTCTTAGAAGTGGCACTTCTGAGTCAAAGGGAAGGTGCGTTTAAAATGTGGCTACACGTTGCCGGAGTGCCCAGCCAAGAGCTGTAGCGGACAAGATTCTCCGGCCCATCCGTGGTGCATGCTAGTGCCTGCCCCGGACATGTGCTTCCCCCTACAAGACTGCCTTTGTTCATCATTTTTTTTTTTTTTAAAGATTTTATTTATTTATTTGAGAGAGAATGAGTGAGAGAGAGCATGAGAGGGGAGAAGGTCAGAGGGAGAAGCAGACTCCCCAAGGAGCTGGGAGCCCGATGCGGGACTCGATCCTGGAAATCTGGGATCATGACCTGAGCCGAAAGCAGTCACTCAACCAACTGAGCCACCCAGGCGCCCTGTTCATCATTTTTTAAACTTAAAATTGTTTCCTTTCATAGGGTCAGTTTTGTTTGTTTTGTTGGGGATTGTCCTGACATACCAGCGCGTTTAAGGTCGCCCTTGCCCTCTACGCACTAGATGTTGATAGTACCCCTCTCCCTACCCCTTTTTTTTTAAAGTTGTATTTGTTGAATGTTGTCATATATCAGGTACTGTGCAAAGTGAATCATTGAATCATTTGGATTTTTGGTGACCCAGGTAGAAAGCAGCTGCTCTCATAATTCTCTCTTAAGTCCAGATACAAATGTAATAATACAGGTGCTTGGCCTGACTTACAGATGCTTATCCTGAATTAGTTCTTTTTTTGTCTCCCTTTGTGTGGCCTAAAGTTTTTAGTTTGACTCTCCCTCTTTTGTTTTGTTATTAGAGTGTGGTTTGATGGATTTTTCCTCTCCCCTTCTATACACTTGTCACAGTGAGGGGCTACTAAATAGGGCAGTGTTCACTGTTTGTGTAGTTCTCCACAGCTGTTTCCTATAGTAAAGACTCTGCAAAACAATGACCTCATGGTTTCCACAAAAAAAGCCTTTTATATATAATAGTGGAAAAGAAATCATTGAAAGCTGAGTGATTTAAAGTTCTGTCCTCAGCAGCTTTTTCCCTCAAAAATATTCTTGTTTTCTCTGCTAATTAATCGTTTGTTGGCTGTTCCTCAAATGACCTTTTATGTTTAACAAACAACATTTTTGCAGTTGAGCACATCGAGATATCTTGTCTTTCATCTGACTGTGATCTTTCTCCATTTGGAAATCATTGTTTGATGCCATGGACTGCGGCAGTTCCTAGAGGAATTGGCCAGTCACTGAACATCTGTTGCTTCTTCCCTCCGGTTGTTGAGCTTGGATGGTAGCAAACAGTGTGTCCACAAACAAACAGTTCACGCGTTAGGAGATTTCATGGGACTGGTCAGGAAATGCCTTTGTTGCTTCTACTGTAAGGAACTTTTGTAATCGCATCACCAGCTCAGTAAATTCTTTTAATTCTTTGTATTCTTACCTTCCTTCCCTCCTTCTTTCCTCTCTTTCTTCCTTCTTTCCTTCCTTCCTAAGTCTCTTTGTTTGTTAGTAACTTTATACCCAACATGGGGCTCAAACTCAACAACCGTGAGATCAAGAGTCACATGCTTTTCTAACTGAGCCAGCCAGGTGCCCTTGGTATTCTAATCTTTATTTACTTTTTTTTTTTTTAATTTTTTATTTTTTATAAACATATATTTTTATCCCCAGGGGTACAGGTCTGTGAATCACCAGGTTTACACACTTCACAGCACTCACCAAAGCACATACCCTCCCCAATGTCCATAATCCCACCCCCTTCTCCCAAACCCCCTCCCCCCAGCAACCCTCAGTTTGTTTTGTGAGATTAAGAGTCACTTAAAGTTTGTCATTTTTACTTATTTTTTGAAAAAGATTTTATTTGTCAGAGAGCACAAGCAGGAGGAGTGGCAGGCAGAGGGAGAAGCAAGTTCTCGCTGAGCAAGGACCCTGATGCGGGGCGTGATCCCAGGACTCTGGGATTGTGACCTGAATCAGAGGTAGATGCTTAACCAGCTGAGCCACTCAGGCATCCCAGTATTCTGATCTTTAAAAGCAAGGCAGAGCTGCCTGATTCTCAGGAGATTTAAGAAACAATAATCATAATAAAATACCATTTATTTGTGCGGAACCAGTTCATTTACAAAGTCCCTTTGATTCTTTTTTTTTTTTTTTTTTGTACCTTTGATTCTTGAACCACACTGGTTTGAACTGTGCATGTCCACTTATATGTGAAATTTAAAAATATATCTATGAAATTTTTTTGGAGGTTTGTGGCAGTTAAGAGAGACTTGCAAATGAACTGTGTACCTAGAAATATAAAAAAACTTAAGTGGAAGTTAGGTATGTCATGAATGCATGAAATATATGTAGATACTAGTCTGTGTAGATATTTACTACCATAAAATATGTACAACCTATTATAAAAAATTAAAATTTATCAAAATGTAAGCTCACACAGACTGTACATGGCATGATTTATAGTCAAATGTAAACAAGTATGGAGATGCAGTATTAAATCATAACTGTATAAAATTCACCGTAGTTCATACTGTGCTACTACTGTGGGATTTTCACGGCCACCTTCTGTTGCTCGTGCGGCAAGCTCGAATATGTCAACGTCCACTTACAATGCCAAGTGACGTAAATCATGTCTGGGTGAGCAGTTCGTCTGTCCAATAAATTGTATTTTGCAATAAGTGATCACTTGTGGCTGTCACTATTAGTTGTTCAGTTTTTGGGGAGTCCAAAGTTACACACAGATTTTTGACTGCATGGAGGTCAGTGCCCCTAACTTCCACATTGTTCAAGGGTCAACTGTACATTCATTTAATTTTTGTCATTAAATTTTCACTACAGTGCCTCTGAAAGAGGCATTATTATTCCATTTTTGAAATTAGGATATTGAGTTCAGTGTAAGTAAGTAGGAGAGCCTTACATGATTTTTAGGAGGATTAAGTAAAAAGATATAAATAAAAGTTTAATATAGAAACTTATACTTAGTAACTATTCAGTAAATAGCAGGTGGTGAAAATGAAGGCAGTCATTTTAAGTCTGTGGCCTTCAAGTACCCTTCCCCATTTCTAAACTCTGTCTCTTCCAATGAGCAGTTTTTATTGCTGCCATGTTAATCTTAAAGTTTACCAGTGATTACATTATTTCTCTTCTTAAAAATTGCTTCTACTTTTTCTTTTATATACAATACACAGTGTAAATTTCTTAGTTTGGCATTTAATAAGCTTTTCCAGAAAAATGAAGTAAAAGGCATACATAAAACCAGCCCCGTTAAAATTTAGACTCAGTAGACATAAAACTACTGTTAATTTGCTCTAAATGTTTCTAAATGCCTGTTCTCAATTTCTGTATTTACCTGGTCATGGACTGGAGACAAAAACTTTACAGACGGGCACCGGTCCGTGGATCACATTTTGAAGAGCATTGCTATAGTGCTTTCCAGAGTCTGATTTTGCCTGTTGTATTCCTGTAGTTTCAATTAAATGTTATGTTCCCAGGGTGCCTGGGTGGCTCAGTCCGTCAAGGTGCTGCCTTTGGCTCAGGTCATGATCTCAGCAGGAAGCCGGTTTCTCCCTCTCCCTCTGCCTGCCTCTCTGCTGCCTACTTGGGCTCTCTCTTGATCCCTGTCAAATAAATACATAAAGTTTAAAAAAAATGTTCTGTTCCAATATTTTCTGTAAAATGATAGATTTGGAGGCTTAATGAGATTCAGGGTTGAGGTGTTTTTGTTTTTGTTTTTTATTCCCCATTCTGGTTTTGGTAGTGTTGTAAACTTTAATCAGGAAGCCTATTAATGTCTGGTTGTGTGTCTTACTATGTTAGGAGACACTGCTGATTATTCCATGATCCATTAGTTCATTAAGGATCGAAAATGGTGTTAAAGCTTTAACATCTTATTAGTTAGAGCACTTCTGTAGAGGCTGTTGCCCTCATGAGTTATTTGGTTACCCTAAAGTAAATTTGGAGAAGAAAGGTAACATAAATGCTTGAGGGTTTTTTCCCCTTAATTTTTGGTTTCCAGAATAATTTTTCAAAAGGATTTTATTTATTTGACAGAGAGACAGCAAGAGAGGGAACACAAGCAGGGGGAGTGGGAGAGGAGGAAGCAGGCTTCCCTTTGAGCAGGGAGCCCGATGTGGGGCTTGATCCCAGGACCCTGAGATCATGACCTGAGCTGAATGTCTGAGCCTTTGAGGTGCCCGGAGCGATTACTTTTCAAAACTTAATTTTGTTTCATAATTATGTAAAAAATAAAATACATGGTTGAAGTCAAATGTACAAGGTAAGATCTATTGAAGGAAGTCTAGTTTGTCTTTGACCCTGACACCCACTTTCTCCCTAGATTGTATGATTTATTCTTTCGTTGTTTTAATACAAGCAAATTAGTTTTCTCTTGCTTTATGTGTGTGTGTATATCTGTGTGTGTGTATTGTGTATGTATTCATTCATAGTTTCTCTTATTTAGATAAATGGTAGTGCATTGTATGGGATTTTCTCCATTTTGCTTTTCCCTATAGCTGACATATGAGTGCTTGCCACATGCCCTACATAGTGGATTATTTTATTTATTTCTTATAACGGTGTAAAGTAAATACATGAATTATTATTTCTGTCTTACAGATGAAGAAACCAAGACATTTCTACAGACTTTTAATTCTGTGAATCTCTAAATTTCCCATAATAACTGGTCTTGTTCTTTGTATGCATGTTGATGAGTGAATGAATGGGCAGGGACCCAACTTCTCTATCTGCTTTACTTTGAGCAATAAGGGAGGCAGAGCAAGGCTTGTATTTAAACTCTAGGGAAGGAGATTCAACTTTTTATTTGAGGTCCAGAGCTCTCTATAGCTGGAGAAGAATAAAGAACTTTTCCTGACCAGAGGTGCTCCCAGTAATTATAAAGATACATTAACTTAGAACATTCTTTAATCTTACCCTAAAATAAGAGTTCCTTTTTAATAGTTTAGTGACAACTTGGTAAATCTCCCTCATTTTAGAGCTTTATTCCATGAGAGTTAGAATAAACTAGAAATGCTAAAGAGAAGTCAACACCTTTAAAAGCAGTAGCTCATGGGAAATAGGTACTAGTGACAGGAAGGAAAGTAGCCTCATTTCCCTGCAGGTAGATGGAGAGAGGAGCACTGGTAGCTTGTTATCAACTGTCCAGCAGGAGGAAGGGTAGGTTAGGTTGGAGACCTGTTGGTCATTACCCTTCAATGCTCTGTGGTGATGCCAGGTAGCTGAGTAGGCTGTTGTAACTGCCCATACTCGCTTCCTGGTGATACCCACTTCTGTCTCAGGCTGTCAGCATCAGAGGATCATGCCAGGGGGAAGCGGAGGTTACCTGGGGTGCAGGTCTGCTTCTTCCCTTTGAAAATCTGAACCCATGAGTTTTGAATTTAGTGAGCTGGTCGCTGAGCCTCAGTTTCTTTGTTTTCCTTTTCATTGCCACTTGAGACCAGCTTCACAGATCAGTGTCGGACAGCCGTTGGTTCCCTTAGTGATGGGGCATTTTAGCTGGAAAACCAACCAGCTGTCTCACACATCTACCAGCCCAGCCTGTAAGAGTAAGCCTGGGACACAGGAAAGGGACCTTGGTAGGAAGAAGACATGGAGGGTCCTACAGAAGGCCACGGTAGTCAAGTGCTGAAGAGAAATGTGTTCTGCTGCAGAATTTTCTCCGGATCTGGCCTTGCAACTCTAATTGTTCTGTAGCTCACCTTTGATGCATGTGTGCTCCAGGTTTTGACCCCTTGAATTGTAGACTCTTTTTGAAGGGGTGGTATTTAAATTTCCAGTGTTACAGAGCTAGGTGGCTCAGCTGAGGCCTCTGTCCCCTGGAGAGTACTTTTCAGGATGATTCATTCTGTGCTCTTGTGTTGTCAGTTTATATTTTTGAGTAACACGATATTAACCATTCATCTGCCCTTTTGAGGGAATAAGTCTTTCATGTAAGTTATTTCCTAATTATTTGTTCTTCATGGTCCGTCCTTATTTTTCTCTTGCTTTATCCAGTTTTGCTTTTTTTCCGGAGAGCCTCTATCTCCTGATTCTTCATTCCTGTCTTTTGCCATTTTCAATCTGCTTCTAGTTAAATAACCAGATAAATACAGTCAGCTCTAAATAAGACTAAATAAACGGAGTTATGGCCTCAGAGTCTGGCTAAATTAAGAAACATCAGTGTTCTTCCTTTTTGAAGTCAACTAATTTTTAAAACTTTTAAAAAATTACTTTATTTATGGGTCTGTTGGGTGGCTCAGTCTGTTAAGCATCTGCCTTTGGCTTGTCATGTTCTCAGGGTCCTGGGATCGAGTCCTGTATTGGGCTCCCTGCTCAGTGGGGAGCCTCCTTCTCCCTTTGTGCCCCTACCCCCTGCTCATGCTTCTCTCTCTCTCTCAAATAGATAACATCTTTTTAAAAATAAATAAAATATTTTCATTAATTTAAGAGATGGAGAGAGAATGAGTGGGGGCAGAGGGACAAGCAGACTCTCCTCTAAGCAGGGTGCCCAATGTGGGACTTGATCCCAGGACCCTGAGATTGTGATCTGAGCTGAAGTCAGATGCTACCCAGGCCCCACTAATGTTTTTTAACTTTTTAGTGAAATACAGCATACATACAGAAAATGCATACATCGTTAGTGTATAGCTTGGCGAATTATCCTAAAGTGATAATGTGTCAACCAGATCACAAAGTAGAACGTCACTGGCACTCCAGAAGCTCCTTTGATGGCCGCCCTCTCCCGAGTTCTACCCTCCCCCTCGTCCCCAAGGGAACCATTCTTTTGACTTCTGACACCTCTAACAGACTTTGCCTGTTCATGAGTTTTATTGTGGGTAGAATAGTAAAAACACCTTTATTGGGGTGCCTGACTGGCTCAGTCAATAGAACATTTAACTCTTGATCTCAGCATCATGAGTTCAAACCCCATGTTAAGCATGGAGCCTACTTTAAAAAAAAAAAAAAAAGCTTCACTGAGATATAACTTCCATATCATATAATTCACCCAAAGTGTACCATTCAGTGGTTTTTAATATAGTCACAGAATTGTGCAACTATAGCCACAGTCAATTTTAGAACATTTTTATTATCCTCCCAAAGAAACCCCATTCCCTAATGGCAGTCACTCCTCATTTCCCCTCAGCCTCCCAGCAGTGGGTGTCTTTCTGTTTTTCTAGATTTGCCTTTTGTATAAATGGAATCCTGCAACACATGGTTTTTTGCATCTGGCTTCTTTCACTTAGCATGTGTTTTCAGGGTTCATCATTATACTTCATTCCTTTTTATGGTTGAAAAGTACTCCATTGCATGAATATACCGTGTTTTGTTTATCCATTCACCCATTAATGAATATTTGGGTTGTTTCTACTTTTTGATTGTTACAAATAATGCTTCTGTGAACTTTCATGAACACATTTTAGTGTGGACTTATGTTTTCATTTCTTTTGGGTACATGCCTAGGAGTGGAATTGCTGGGTCACATTGTGACTCCATGTTTAACTTTTAAGCAGTTGCCCAGCTGTTTTGCCCAGTGGCTGCACCATTATGTATTCCCATCAGCAATGCATGAAGTTTCCAGTTTCTCTGCATTCTTGCCAACACTTGTTATTGTTTATTTTGTTAAAGCCATTCTAGCGGGTGTGAAGTGGTAACTCATTGTGGTTTGTTTTTTTTAAGTGACATCTTTTTTCTTTTCTTTTTTTTTCTTTTTTTTTTTTTTTTAAAGATTTTATTTATTTGACAGACAGAGATCACAAGTAGACGGAGAGGCAGGCAGAGAGAGAGAGAGAGAGAGAAGCAGGCTCCTTGCTGAGCAGAGAGGCCGATGCGGGACTCGATCCCAGGACCCTGAGATCACGACTTGAGCCGAAGGCAGCTGCTTAACCCACTGAGCCACCCAGGTGCCCCTAAGTGGCATCTTTTAAGTAAACTCTACCCCTGATGTGGGGCTTGAAATGACAGCCCCTGAGATGAGCCATATGCTCCGCTTACGGAGCCAGCCAGGCACCCCTCATTGTGGTTTGGATTTGCATTAAGTATATATTCTTTTGTGTCTGGATTCTTTTGCTAAAGCTCATTATGAGGTAAAATCTATTTTGATAAGAATATTATCTAAGTTATTGTGGGAAACTTAGGAAGTATATAAAAGTTGAAAGAGGAAAATCGAAAATGTAGAAGTTGTTTGGTATATTACTTTCCTGGTATTGTATTATGACAAATTTTTGCCACAAAAACTCTTCTGATCATTGTATGAAGGTATATGATAATCTGTTTGGGGTGGTTTCTGGTTGTGATGAATATTTTTTATATATATCTTTCACCTTTTTTTAGGAGCAGAAAATGGTTATTCATTACATATATGAATTCTTAAAATTTGTAAGAAAACTAGTTACTTTTGATTATTTCTTTAGGATACGTAGAAGTGAAATTCCTGGTTCAGTGGCTCTCTTTTTTGAAGATCCTTAAGTCACCTTGTTATCCTTATTTTACAGGACTGTGCCATTAGCAATGTGCAAGAATGTTTCTTGTACCCTACAGAAATCTTTACTCCCCTAAGTGGGAAGTAGCATTTTACTGTTCTAATTTGCATGTCTTTGCTAACTAGTGAGATAGGACAGCTTCATCTGTTCTTTACAGTGGAAATATACCCATATGATGGTAACATTTTGATAGTTGAGGGAATTACCCTGTTTTGATTTCACAGACTTGCCTTTGTTTTCTGTGTATGCACACACTCTTCGTTTAGCTTTCACCTTCTACAGGCAGATGAGCAAGGCCTGAACCAACTAGAATTGGTCGGGTCAGACCAGGCTGAGGCTGGGAAGGTTTTAAATTGTAGTTTGCTAGGAAAAGCCTGGAGCCAGGACTAGGGCCTTGTGCTGGTTTTTATCTGATCTGATTTTCAAGGTGAGGGCTGAAAGATCTGGTTGAGGCCCTACCTGTGTGCAGCTCAGGAGTCAGCGGTCTTGACTGTGGGGTACACGGTGTTGGGTATGGAGAAGCGATATGGCAGGCCCATGACTTGAAAGCATCTTCAGCCAGGTAAGATTCATTGGGTTTATCGCACTCCAGGTTTTTGGCAATATGAACACATCATTTGTAGTGAAACTTGCTGGATCTGCTTATGAATGCTACCTCTTGGTTACTACTAGTTGATGTTTCAGTTATCAAAATGCAGTAGCAGTAATGCTTCAAAGCAGGATTGTTTCCAGAATATTTTGGATCCCTTTATGAAATTGTCTGTTTGGTCAAAAACATTTTAGATCTGTTTATCGTCAAATACCAACATATTCAGAATCAGGAGGATGCGTACTTTGTCTCTTTGTGTATAATCTCTCTCTCTCTCTCACACACACACACACACACACACAGATTATAGAAGAAATATATGCATGTTTGGCTTTGGGATAATTCAAGGTTTGACCTTATGCATCCCCCACTGCTTGTCTTTCTCAACCTGTTCTACCTCCAAGGTTGTATAGGTCACTTCACTTCCACCTCAAAGAGCAGTACCACTCAACCAAGTACTCTGGCTGCTGTGCCAGTGAGTAATGCCATTTGCTGACTTCCAAGGGTGTGTTTCTTCCAAGGGTATGGTTCCCTTGGTCAGGAAGCTGACCCTGGGTTTTTTCCTCTTCCTAGACCTAAGCTTTTACCTCCTACGTGGCAAGACAGGGTGGCTTAAAAAGGCCCCTGGTAGGTGTCTGTAAACATAAATTCTTTTTTTTCTGTCTCTCTTTCCCCCATTTTTCTTTGATGCTAGCTGCAGTCCCTTTTTTCCTCCAGTGATAAGATTCAAAGATTGGTGTAAGTTTGGGTTTAGGATTACTATAGGCAGAAAGCTTTGATCTGAGTTCCTTAGGTCTGTCTAGCAGAGGAAAAAGAAATTCTTGGCATTGTGCCATCTGACTCTCTAGGATTTGGGGCCAGAAATAAGGTACATTTCTTTGTTTTGCGAGCCCCATCCTCTGTGCAGAAGGTTTGGGTTCCCTGGCCAGGATAGTAGGTGGTATGATCTCGTGAGATCTCCTTATGTACCACCTACCACATTTAGAAAATGTGGGAAATACGGAAACGTATAAAGAAGAAAGGGATAACTCACCTAAAACTTGCCACTCTGAGGCAGTGCCTGTTAGTGTTTCAGTGTATATTTAGAAGGATAAAAGACAAAAAAGTCCCTTAAAAAAAGTATGAAATTATGTCCATAGGTAGTTTTGCATCTTCTTTTCACTTAATTGTATTGTGTATTAATTTCTCCATGTTTTCTAAAACTTAAATATTTGTTCCATGGTAAGAATATATAATAATTTTGTAGATATATCTATATCAATCAGTTTATTTATTTTTTAAAGATTTTATTTATTTGTCAAAGAGAGAGAGGGTGAGCACAAGCAGGAGGAGAGGCAGGCAGAGGGAGAAGCAGGCTCCCTGCTGAGCAAGGAGCCTGACGTGGATCTCCATCCCGGGACCCCAGGATCATGACCTGAGCCAAAGGCAGACACTTAACCAGCTGAGCCACCCAGACATCCCTAATTTTATAGATATTTAGATGGTTTTTCTGGTTTTTCTGTTTTGACTTAAAAAAAAAAAAAAAAAAAGAAAGCTCTTTATTAAATAATAATTCATGAATCCAGAGTCCAAGATCTCTGTTTTGGCTTTTGACTGTTGAACATTATTAAATTCCCAATGAGGCTTTTCAGCTAAATCAGAACCGGACGTTGGCTTTTTTGGACCGTGTTGGTCAGATTTTCCTCCTTCAAAAAAGTTTTTTTGGGGGCACCTGGGTGGCTCAGTGGGTTAAGCCACTGCCTTCGGCTCAGGTCATGATCTCAGAGTCCTGGGATCGAGTCCCATATTGGGCTCTCTGCTCAGCAGGGAGCCTGCTTCCCTTCCTCTCACTCTGCCTGCCTCTCTGCCTACTTGTGATCTCTCTCTCTGTCAAATAAATAAAATCTTTAAAAAAAATTTTTTTTTTTTAAAACCCAATTTTGTTATAGTTGGGAAGAATCTTAGACCGTGTTGGATAATGACAGACTGAAAAAAGAAGATATTCTTGAGTTACTTAAGTCACTTGATTAGATACATAAACACATTTTGGTGCTCTGAGCTGACTCTAACCTCGGAGTCCGCACGTAGGGCGTGCTGGGAGGGATGGACAGGCTGGGAATTCAGTGCCAACAGTGGAGCAGCCTGAGCACTGTAAGGTGAAGAGCACCCCCTTTACATTTGCTGATGAGGGACAGATGGAGTTCTCCAGAGCCAGATCTGTCTCTCTTGTTTGCTTCTGCAGCATCCTGGGACTGTCAGGCCGGCCATAGCTCTCCTTCACATACTGCAACTTGATCTTCTGATATTGTCCAAATTCCTCCTTACTCCTCAAATAATAACATCGCAAATAGACTCCTTTTTTTTGTTTGTTTGTTTCTGGGCCATATTTCAGTCGTAGGAAAAAATGCAAATTACAACAAAGCACTCATTAACAAGGATTTCTTTAAAAGGAAGTAAGCTCCCAGAAGCCTGGCGTCTCCAACACATGTTCTGCGTCCACTCGAGAAGTGACATTCCAAATGATCAAACTCTATATGATCCTGAGTCATGTAAGGCAAAAAAAAAAAAAAATCATTTATTGAAAGATTTTGGACAAAAAGTTTTTAAGGCTGTTTTAGTCAGACGAGGTTGAAGAATAGTGGTAACTTTGGACAAGTTATTTGACTTTTCTGAGCCCAAGTTTTTTTGTCTGTAAATAATAATGATAATACTTAACAACATAGGGAACTTCTGAGGGTTAATTTTATAGGAAATAACACCTATAAACAATTAGTATAATACCTGGTATATTATGAACATTCAATTATTAGCTGTCATTATTGTTACTGTTTGTCTCAAGTATTGTTTTTGCTAAGTGTTGGGGAAATAATATTGAATGAGACATTCCAAATCACTGTGTAATGGCGGACGCAGATAATGAGGTTATGAGTTCTGGTGATATGAATAAGATAGAGTGTAATAAACAATATAGTACAGTTATGATAAGACCCACCCTTGAGTTTTAGTGCTTTTGTAAGTGAAACCTCAGAGCTTTTCCAGTGTGGCCATTTTCTTTCTGTCTTGGCTTCACATTAGAAAGAAAATTTTTCTTTCTTTATTTCTTTCTTTTTTTTTTTTTTTAAAGGTTTTATTTATTTGACAGAGAGGAAGAAATCACAAGTAGGCAGATAGGCAGGCAGAGAGAGAGAGAGGGGAGGAAGCAGGCTCCCTGCGGAGCAGAGAGCCAGATGTGGGGCTCGATCCCAGGACCCTGGGATCATGTCCTGAGCTTTTTTTTTTTTTTTTTTAAAGATTTTATTTATTCATTTGACAGAGAGAGATCACAGTAGACAGAGAGGCAGGCAGAGAGAGAGAGAGGGAAGCAGGCTCCCTGCTGAGCAGAGAGCCCGACGCGGGACTCGATCCCAGGACCCTGAGATCATGACCTGAGCCGAAGGCAGTGGCTTAATCCACTGAGCCACTCAGGTGCCCATGTCCTGAGCTTTAACCCACTGAGCCACCCAGGCGCCCTGAGAATTTTTCTTTTTAATTACACTTGAGAAAGGTTAAAATGATCAGGTCCCACTATAGATAATTAAATCAGCATCTCTGGGCTGTTCCCAGTTTGTGGTTTTTGTTTCTGTTTTTTTAATTTCCCTAGATGATTCTAATGTGCAATCAAGAGACAATGCTTTAGATATTTTTGCTTTCTCTGTGACATTTTCCAGAATTATATAGGATAATTCCTTTCTTTTTTCTTGACTTTTGAAACTTAAATAATACAAGCTGTGTAGATATTTTAGAATTTTTAAAATGCTTTTATAAAAAATTTTTTTATGGGGGCGCCTGGGTGGCTCAGTGGGTTTAGCCGCTGCCTTCGGCTCAGGTCATGATCTCAGGGTCCTGGGATTGAGTCCCGCATCAGGCTCTCTGCTCAGCGGGGAGCCTGCTTCCTTCTCTCTCTCTCTCTCTGCCTGCCTCTCAGTGTACTTGTAATTTCTCTCTGTCAAATAAATAAATAAAATCTTTAAAAAAAAATTTTTTTTTATGAAAGTGCTTTTATAGAGTTTGTAAACGAAACTCATTAAAGCTTCACAGTATTTCTTTTAGAAAAGTATTCTCATCCCCATTTTATAGAAAAGATAGCTGATGCTCAGAGCAAACACACATGGAGAAAGAGGATTTGAATCCGTATTCCGAATCCAGTCTTTCTGTTGCCTTTCTAGTAGAAGCTTCCAATCACTGTTTATGTACTTGGTGGTCTTCTCTTGCTGCTGTATTTTCTACCTATATAGCTTTATGATCTGTGGTAAACTCGTTGCTCATTGTTCATCTGGCTCAATCACTTGGGGTATGTTACTTTTTATATTTCTCTCTTTCATCCTGGCTCTAATGCTCTTGGTCCTACTTCCACCTTAGTTGTAATTTTTTGGAATGCAGTCACTATTTCTCAACACTCTTAGTAGAGCTTTCTCTTTCAGATAAGATATATACCCTTTCCTAGTCTCTCTTTCAGCAATGAGTCCCTGCCACCAAGTCTTTCCGGTATTTGCAAGTTTGTTTAATATCCAAATCTACTCTTTGAATGCAAATATCCCTTGCTATCCAAATCTGCTTAGTTCCTGAGTTTGGATCATGAGAACTTGGATTCAAGGGACACCTCTACTTAAGTTACTCATGTTAGGTCCTTCTGTTATAAATCCCTTTCCCCTGTGGCCACCTGGGAACACACGAACAGGCTCTGTTTGGCAGTCTCTACTTACTCTCATTGAGTTGTCTTTCCAGCTTGGATGGAAGCTCCTTTCCTGTTGTCGCCTTTCTTTTCTCTCTCCTCTCCCACCCAGCTCCCAGCTCCGTTCTACCAAGGAAGGAGAGTAAGGGAGTGCATTTGACGGATGGGAATGGAGGGCATTCCGGTCCTGGGGCAAGTATATGTGAAAGTCTGGAAGCGTCACAGTCTCTTTCAAGGGCCCGTTGTTGCCACGGCTGGCAAATGACAAGGGTGCCTCAGCCTAGCTTGTGTTATGTGAAGACCTCCTCACTGGACGTGAAGGTGAGGAGGCGGCAGTGGGTCAAGGACTCGAAGAGCCCTGTTGGAGCACGGCTGCGCTCTGTGCCCGGGTATGGGACACTGTTGAACGCGCTCTTCGGGTCTATCACTGTTTTATCCCTCATGTTTTAGTTAAGTATTCTTCATCAACTTAGTACTTGTCCATAAAGTCAGATTCAAAAGATGAAACTTTTCTCAAGACAAGTGTTACTATTCTGTTCTTTCCAATGCAGTCCAGAAACCAAATTTCACTTTTAGATGCCATCTGTGAACTCAGCTGTTCACAGTGCATCTTTCTCTGAAAATTTAAGTGCTCTTGTCCTCCCAAGTTCTCCTTCTTACCCAGAATCACTGGAAATAAATTCTGCATTTCTTCTGGCATAGAATCAAGGAAAGTGGGTAATAATTTGGTGAGTTTTGGCAAGCTACCTTTTCCCTGAAAGAGTAGAATAACCCAGCTCCTGATCAAATCAGTACCACCGTGTCCATTCCCTGTAGGAGGAGATCATCAATAGCCATTGCTTTGTCGTCTTCTTCCTGGGATTGGGTCAAGAGTGTCTAGAGCCAGTTTCTGTCTTTTCCCTGGAGCCCAGGATTCTGCTGCTGCTGTACTAGGGCATTATGGTAAGAAAACCTCATGTCTAATATTACCATGCCAGTTGGATAGACTTTATTATTTTTCTTTTCAGGGCCATGCTTCCAACATCCACCCCCCCCCCTTTTTTTTCTTTTTTCTTCACAAGGGGAAAAAAGTTCTCTGTAGAGCTAGGCCTTAAGATTTTATTTGAAGGGTAAAGAGAAGTTTTAATATAAAATTCAAAAGCTGTATAGATTTGTTTGACTTTCACTTTATTGTTAAGTAACTGGATGTTAAGGATCATTGGAAAATTGGAGTGATAGTCAAATTCATTTATAATAGGATGTGTAGGATTTAAATCAATAGGTCAGTTAATCATCCAAACAAATACCACACCCGCATTCTAGAATGGGTATTTTAAGAAGGCTCATATTCTATTTTTCATAGAAGTGACATTTTTTTTTTATAATATCTTTTTTTAAAGATTTTATTTATTTATTTGAGAGAGAGAGAGAGAAAGAGAGCATGAGAGGAGAGAGGTCAGCGGGAGAAGCAGACTCCCTGCAGAGCAGGGAGCTTGATGTAGGATTCGATCCCGGGATGCCAGGATCATGACCTGGGCTGAAAGCAGTTGCTTAACCAACTGAGCCACCCAGGTGCCCAGAAGTGACAGATGTAAATAATTTCTCAGATTGTAGCAATGCTTCTATTTATAGATGACATATTCCAGTGATAATTAACTTTTTTAAAAACTGCAAAAGTACAGAGGGATTGATTTTAGGACATAAATAAAAATAAACTAAGGTTTAATTATGCAAAAAGTTATAAAAGGCATACCAAAGCAATGTCAGATGAGGCCCAAAGCGGGGCACCTGGGTGGCTCAGTGGGTTAAGCCTCTGCCTTCGGCTCAGGTCGCGATCTCAGGGTCCTGGGATCAAGCCCAGCATAGGGCTCTCTGCTTATCAGGGAGCCTCCTTCCCCCCCCCCCCCCGCCCCTTCTTTGCCTGCCTCTCTGCTTACTTGTGATCTCTGTCTATCAAGTAAATAAATAAAATCTTAAAAAAAAAAATGAGGCCCAAAGCAAAAGTCAAATCACTTGTTGGGACTCTAGGGGAAGAGGTTAGGGGAAGATTTGGGATGCTAGGAGTGTCATCGATGGCCAACTCAACTGCTTTGCTTTATAAACCAGAAAGCACAGGTTCCGTGAGTTACCTGAGATAACCAGTTTATGGTTTGTGGCAGAGCCAGAGATTGGGCCCCGGTTTCTTGATTCCCACTGTTTTTTCCTTCTTGACTCCCACTATTCTTCTTTCTTCTGTAACATGTGCTACAAGGTAATTACTAGATTATTCTATGTTTTCTCTTGTTTTGGTAAGAAGTAAAACAGATAGTCCCTTGGGTCTCTGCAGTGGGAAAAAGTCCCCATTGTGAAGGAGGAAAAAGGGTCAGAAAAAGGAGCCTCTGTGTTTGTGTGTGTTCCGGGAGGTTTCCTGTAAATAACGTCCTCCAATTTGTGATGCAGTGATTTAGGGTGGGGTTGACCTGGAGCAGTTTCTGCCCTAGTTACGGGGGTTGTGGAAGTCCTCTTGCCTGTTGAGTCGTGCCCAACAAAAATCTGGTCGAGCAGCCTCTGCACAGCACTTTGTACACAGGAACTGGGGGATGAGTGCTTAGCTGAGTTGAAGCGATAGTGGCAGGAATCATAAATCAGATTTGATGCAGTCCTGATAAAGAATTGTGTATTGTCTCCACTGTGATGTTTGATGGATACTGTGCTGAACTGTCTGCTGTGACACGTAACGAGGAGCTTGATTTCAGCTAACTCGTTTCTCAGGAACGTGTGTGTGGAGGGCTCCCCACCCCCGCTGGGAGTAAGTACAGGAGAGCGTTCCTAGACTAGACACTTGGCGAGCTTCAGGCAGTTGGTGTGCCCTGTCTGGAGGCCAGGAGATTTGTCATTAGCCTGGCCACCCCTGAGACTGCCTCTTGGCCTCTGTCATGTGGTTCTTCCCCAAAAGGAACAACCCAAAACAAACAAAAATGAAGGTTCCCTGCCTTCCTGTCTATAACTTCTGAATCCGTAACTATCTTTACGTGCTTCTCTCCTGTCTCTCCTCCTCCTGTTTACGGCACTTCTCTGCCTCTTTTCTGGATCCCCGCCCTTGCCTCTCACTGAAGAATGCTCCTTCTGCAGGCGTCTCCCTTCCGTGAGCTCCTTCCACTCAGCGCGCAAGTCGCTCTTCACCGGAGGCCCCCCAGCAGGGGGAGCATCTCTCCTCCTTCCTTCTGTGACTGAGCCTCTTGCGGAGGAAGGTGGTGTGCGTGCAGTCATTCCGTTTCCTTGCTTTTCCTCGCTCTCACCCTCTCCGGTCAGTATCGGCTTCACTGGGACGGCGCTGTCCGTTCTTAACTTGCTGTTCCAGAGGACCGCCTGCGCGCCCGTCTTACCTGACCTCGGCCGTTGACCTCTCTGCTTCCTGAACTCTCTGGCTCTTCGGGCTTCTCTTCTCTTCTTTGGCTTCTTCATGGGGACTTACCCCTTCTGTGCCATCCTTACTCAAGAATCTAGCTGCCTCCTTTTCTCATTATTTGTTTCCAGGGTTTTTTCCTCTGTTCATACGGTAAGAGAGTGCTGCTCTGATTTAACTTTCCAGCTCAGATTTCGTTCCTGAACCCCAGACTTCACCTCACTGGGGATTCTACACGTCCCTCAGAGTCAGCATGTTGAAATCTCCACGGTCCCTTAGTCACTTCCTCTGTTCCTGATTTCATTATCCATCTAAATCAGATACTAAAACCTTGGTGTCCCTCATTTCTTCTTTGTATCCCTTAATATAGTATCACAATCACTTGTTACTTGTTTCTTTTCCATCCTGAGTCGGCCACACTGTCAGTGGTGCTGCTAGTGCTGATGGCTTTTATTGGTCTTTTCTTCTTTATGGGGAAAACTTCTCTTTCTTCTGTAGCTCACATTTTCCCACTGTCTACACCAAATGTCTCTGGCTTTGATTCTCCTAAATGAGTACATAAGGCCACAAGCCAGACTATTTCTAGATGGAGTACGGTGTCAGGTATAAACTGCTATAGGGAGATTAAGGAAGGTGAAACCCAAGGAAGAAAATCCTGGATTTGATGATTCGGGTGGTGTCTGGCCCTGGAGGAAGTTTTGTAGCATAGTGAACACTCCCCACACCATTTCTCCTTTGGTGTACCTTTGTCTGAGATAGCATGCAAATGGCATCCTTCTAGTCACTAAAACTTTGTTGTCAGGGTCCTTCTGCTCCTCTGCTCACTTTATCCAGTTAGTATGTTTTGCCAGTTGAGACCTCAGTGTTCTCTTATTTGTGTCCCTTTGATTTTTTTCCTCTTTGAATTTGAATCTTCGTCAATCATCTTTTTGTTATCATTCACATTTAATTGATCATCAGGTTATGATGGTTCATAATCAAGTTGTAAATATGTCCCTTTTCTTTTTTTAAAGATCTATTTATTTATTTTAGAGAGCATAAGGGAGTGAGTGGGTAAAGGAGCAGAGGAAGAAAATCTTCAAGCAGACTCTCTGCTGAGTGTGGAGTCTGATGTGGGGCTCGATCCCACTACGTGTGAGGTCACGGGCTGAGGCAAAAACCAAGACTTGGAACTTAACCAACTAAGCCACCCAGGTGCCCCTTAATATTTTATTTTTATGTGATCTTTAGATCTAATGTGAGACTCATACCCACAACCCTGAGATCAAGAGTTATACACTTCACCGACTGAGCCAGCCAGGCACTCCCTTATTATCATCTTAAATGGAAAATTCAGTGGACAATTTTTAGTTCTTTGTACTATATGATCATTCTTAACACCGTTGATCACTGTCTCCTTCATAACCCTCTTCTCTTGATTCTTGAGACTCTGTTTTCCTGCTTTTCTTTCTTTCTTTTTTTTAAATTTTGTTTATTTATTTGACAGAGATCACAAATAGGCAGAGAGGCAGGTGGGCCGGTGGGAAGCAGGCTCCCTTCCGAGCAGAGAGCCCCATGTGGGACTCGATCCCAGGACTGTGAGATCATGACTTGAGCCGAAGGCAGACTTTTTTTTTTTTTTTAAGATTTTATTCATTTATTTGACAGACAGGATTCATAAGCAGGCAGAGAGGCAGGCAGAGAGAGAGGGGGGAAGCAGCCTCCTGCCGAGCAGAGAGCCCGATGCGGGGCTTGATCTCAGGACCCTGGGATCATGACCTGAGCCGAAGGCAGAGGCTTTAACCCACTAAGCCACCAGGCACCCCGTTCTCCTGGTTTTCTTACCATGTCTTTGGTGGTCTTTTCTTGGTCTCCTTTGAGGGCCCCCAAATATATTTGTCCTCTGGCTTTATCTCTCCTGACCATGTCTGGGCAATCTCATCTATACTCATGATTTCGGCTGCCACTCATCTGTTGACTCCCAAATCTTTTTCCTCAGGACACGCTCTTCCACTGAACCTCAGATCTGTATTCCTCATTTGTTTACCAGATACTTCCACTTGGAGGTTTCACAGAACTTTAAATGCAGTGGATCTGAAAAGGGAACTCATTGTCATCTTCCCCAGACTTCTTCCTTTTTCATTTTGCCTTGATGAAGGATACCATCAGTTGCCCATCACCCAGATATGACACCTTGGGGACATTAATGCCTCCCTTCTTACTGTCCCCATTCATTTGGTCACAAATCCTATTGAGTCTGCTGCCTAAATTTCTAAATCTCTCAGGTCTGCCTTCATGTTTCTGTCCTCACTGCCTTAGCTGGGATCCTCAGTATTTTCTTGCCTCATCAGTGCCTTTGTCTCCTCACTGCCCACAACTGCAGTTGTGTCTCCTTCTCTCTCCTACTTCCAAATCCCATACTCAGCTGAAATTTGAGTTCTTATTATATCTTACTTACATGTGAAATGTTGTACATGCATTCTTACTTAACCACCACATTAAATCACCATTCTTTTACTTTGGAAGAGAGTAGGCCCAGGTCTCACAAATAACAAGTGGTAGGAGAGAAATTTGAACCCAGGCTGTATGCTCCAGAGCCATGAATTTAATTAACCAGTTCACTGAACACCTTTCACTGGCCACCCCTCTTTCCATATTGTAATCTTTGGAAGCATGTCATTGGTCAAGGTAGTTAAGGCCCAACTCCCGAGAGGAAACTATTGACATTAATTATTTGGAATTCTATGAGGAAGATTTATTTCTTCCCCTTATTCATTTACTTAATCATTTATGTGTTGTAGATGTATTTATTTTATACTTGGGTTTATAATTCAATACTATGTTACTTATTTAACCAGCTCTCATTTTTAAGATGATCAAGTTATTACCAACTTTTTGCTATTATAAAGCCTGACGAACGAATATTTTCTTAGAAGTCTTGACTTGCTGTTTTGTTGGTTTCTTTAGAGATATTCCCCAAAGTAGGATTGTTCGATAGGTACATTTAAGTCTTCTGTACATGTTTCTCGGGGTGGGTTTTTACCTTAAGCATCTGTTTTTATGTTGCTATCTTTCTAGGAAGTGCTCTTAACACCCTTGAGATTTTTGCATCCCTCTTTGGGATTATGAATAGTTCATCTTTAAAACCAGGAACTCAACTTTTCATGCTGATTTATTTACCTGTGTAGAGTATTGTGTCAAAGAACGCACTGCAATATCGGGGAAATTCCCAGCATGACGCCCAGGAGTTTCTGCTGTGGCTTCTGGACCGAGTTCATGAAGACCTCAATCATGCTGTGAAGCAGAGCGGCCAGCCTCCTCTGAAGGTGAGGGTGCGCGCCCTGCTGGGGCAGCCAGGGAGCTGGAAGCAGGGGGCTCCGGGATGGTTTAGTGAATGGACTGAATGTAGATTCTTCTCTCGGACCTCCACTGAGGAGTTGTTGCTGTTTGCATTTAGTTAATAATAGTGAAATCAACTAAGCCCTGGGTAAGTATAAAACTCAGGGGTACTTAGAGGATTTTCCTCATGTTTACTACTTGCTGGCAGCATAAGAGAGATGCTGTGTCTAAGGAACTTAGAGTCTAGGGAGGGAGGACATTGCATGTGTGACTAGCTTTAGACTACAGTCAAGTGATTCCACGTCACTAAGCTGTATTTAAAGCAGAAATTGCTTTCTTTTCCAGTGAGACACATAGACTTACAGATTACTGAAATGAATACACACTCAAAAAGGAAATGAATGGATGTCTTTGCTATTACAGTTGGATTTGAGTGTAGGAACTGAACCCCTAGAATATTCTACTAAGAAATAATGATTCTTCCTCAGTTTTTATGCATGCAGCCTTAATATGATTGGTGAAATGATTTATATAATGGAAATAATTAAGACCAAAGAGTTGCTATTCGCTTGTCATTTTTAAAGGTTTTGATAATTGTGCACTGTATCTCAAAATTTCAGTCTGTGATTTTGGTAAGGTGTTAAGTAATTCTGATTCAAGATCCCTCTGTGCCCACACACTCTGTACTGTCATAGGACCACGTGATTGTGGCTAGGTGTCCCACCAGACTGAGATGTACTCAAGGTCAGGCACTGTGTCTTACTTATCTTTGTGTCCTTGTGCCCTTTGCGGGGCTCTCTGTACATGCTAGCAGGGGTTCAGTGACCAACTGTCAGGTGGATGGACATGAAAAGGCCAATTAAATATGCAGTAGAGTGGCTGGGCACCAAACCAAGCAGCACAGCTGGCAGGGGCTCGAGCGGGTGGGCACCATGGTGGGGGTTATTTCCTGGAAGAGCCCAGAGGGAGACCTTCAGAGCTGGAGGGAGATGGCAGCACCCTATGGAAGGACTGCCAGGCTGCCCGGGTGGGGTGGAGGCAGAGCCTGTGACATGCATCCTCGTGACCCCCATCCGGGCCACTGCATTCTGATGCCTTCAGCACGTTTTTTTCACTGGAACATCTGGACCTGATGCACAGCTTGGAGAGGAAGTCAGGACATTTGTGACTGTTTAAGGTTTATTTCCCATCAAAAATTGGTACTTCTAATGTGTGAAATTGTACTTGCCCTTTTTTAGCCACCATCAGAGACTGATATGATGCCTGAGGGGCCATCTTTTCCTGTCTGTAGCACTTTTGTACAAGAACTTTTTCAAGCCCAGTACAGGTATGAGGATATCAAATTGTCTCTTATGTGGTCTGCTTGACATAGCTCTAGATTATCTTACTGTGTGTGTCTCTCATTTTTGTCTCTGAAGATCTTCTTTGACATGTCCTCACTGTCAGAAGCAGAGCAACACCTTTGACCCTTTCCTCTGCATTTCTTTGCCAATTCCTCTACCCCACACAAGGTAAGAAGAGCAGGTTTAATAAAATTAAGACTGTACATTCCTGTGTATTCCTTTCCTCTGTAGGCTCCTGTTGGGTCTCCTTACTTACTTAGACAGGTAACGAGATTAGTGATACATTGAATACAGGCATAAAAACCTCACAGACGTCTGTAAATCCTACTCTGAATTTGCGAAGTGAGCAGGCACATGGGGCAAGCATGTCTTTTTGCAGTTCCCATGGCTGTCGTCTGTTTAGTCGCATCCACTGATAGTGTGGGGCAGGGGGAGGTTGTGGAGTGTCTTCTAGATCTTCTAGAGACTATATGCTGCACTTTATTTATTTTTTTAAGATTTTATTTATTTATTTGACAGAGAGAAATCACAAGTAGACGGAGAGGCAGGCAGAGAGAGAGGAAGGGAAGCAGGCTTCCTGCTGAGCAGAGAGCCCAACGCGGGACTCGATCCCAGGACCCTGAGATCATGACCTGAGCCGAAGGCAGCGGCTCAACCCACTGAGCCACCCAGGCGCCCCTTTGTTGCACTTTAAATTAGTTACTTTATTTGAACTGTTTATTCAAAATTTCTGAGAGTTAGGCTGTTGTCAAGAACATACAAAGCACAGAATCAAGTGTTGATATGTTATATTTTGTTTGACTGCCTTTTCCAAAGGTGTCTTGATTATTGTTTTCTGGTTCCACTTAGGTCCAGATGAGACCCCTTCCCCCCCTTTGGCTTCCAAATAAAGGTGTGGGTTAGCTTCAGTTTTGTGTTAATTTCAGATCAGGTTTGTTTTGCTTCTGTATTTTAGTTGAAATAAATGCCTAATGAGAAGATCTGACTTTGATCTGCACAGGCCTCTCTATGTTACCGTAGTGTATCAGGGGAAATGTTCTCACTGCATGAGGATTGGTGTGGCCGTGCCTCTGTCTGGGACTGTCGCCAGGCTTCGGGAAGCAGTGTCTATGGAAACAAAGATCCCCACTGATCAGGTAATAAGCCTGCTCAGGCCGATTACACATGAGCCATAAAGGTGTTGCTTTCTGTTCTGGGATTTTCTAATAGTCTTCTGCCAAGTATGGTTAGATAGAAATGCAAAACCAGTTGTGTCTGTGTTAAGGAAAGAAAAGGCCCAAAGAAGGAAAATATATATGATAACTTTTCATGCTTCATTTAATTATACATATATTTTTAAAAGGAAAGCTGTGACTTGACACCAAGACCTTCTTTTCACTTTATTTATAAAGCATAATTACTCAGTCTTTCTTAAACTATCCTTATGAATGCTTATGTGGGCAATTGAAAGAGCATCCCTATGCTATTTGAAGGTCACAGAGGCTTGGAAAACCCCACTAGTGACTCTTGAAAATCCCTTTCCATTATGGTGAGAAGGGTGGGTATCTGCTTGCTGGTGTAGTACATACACATGCTCCATATGGTTCGTTTCCTGCTTAAAGCTGGGTCAGAGACTCACTTCATTTAGATGTGAGAAAGGAACATTGTCCCCCTTCTGCCTTTTTTTTTGGGGGTGTGTGTGTGTAAATTTTTGATAAGTAGTTATATTTAAATTGACCCAAAATACTTTTGGCTTGTGACTTGACATTTTAGCATACAGTTTTTATTCAATTCATTATTACAATTTTATTTAGAAAGACATTTCTGATTTTAGATTTACTAAAGAAAGATGATCCTGTGGTAGAATAACTTTTCCCTAGATAGCTTCTGGAAGCTGCTGTGTAGTCATGTGATTAATAAAGGTGTTTTGTACTTTGGCCTCATGTGGCTTCATTTGGGAAGTTCCAGTAAAACAAATACAACCAATAATACAGCAAATATCTCATATTTTCATAGGCCAAGGACTGGCGTGTTGATAAAATGTTCATATTCTTCCTTACTTTCAAGTGCTTTTTGATTCTTTTTTCCCTTCAGGATGAAGGGAAAGACTGAAAGAAGGAGGCAGGCTGAGGTGTGTGATTCTGGGCGGGTCCAGTTGTATCTTTAAAGCTTCAGTGCTCTCTGGCTCTTTTTGCATGTGGTTTAAATGGCTGATAGAATTACAGGTTTGTTTTTGACGTTAGCTTGCTGGAGAAAGTAAATTATCTTGCACGTTCACCTGCAGAAAAACAATGTGGTTATTAAACTCATCAGAAGAAAAATATGCTAGGGATATTTTTCTTGGACGATTTGTGGAATGTGCCACCAGCCTCTTTAGCCTCACAGATTCGTAGTATGTTTGCATTAGCGGAGGGGATTTTAGGGCTCCCTTCCAAGCCCCTCATTTGAAGGAGGCCCAGAGAAACCATGTGACTTGTTCAAGAGCGTAGGGCTGGTTGGTGGCAGGCTGGGACTGGAGCCTCTTCGTGCCCAGTCCAGTGCTTTTTCTCCAGACAGTGCTGCTGAGCGTGTAGTGAGCACCTAAATGTTTCCGTTGTGTTCCCCCCTCCCCCCTTTTTTTTATTGTGAAATATTCAACCATTTCAGAAACAGGACTTAGAAAGTGGAAGTATCTTGTCCTAAGTATCTTAGAACTCAGAGTTACTGACTCTAATACTGTGTTGTATATTCACCCCTATTTTTTCCTGTGCATATACTACATTTGTCATTTTATAAAGAATGGAATCATTTCCACAAATTATTCTTTATGTCACTTCTTATTTAACTAGGAGATCTTCCCATGTTAGTGCACGTATGTGCAGCTCATTCTTTGTAATTACAGTAGGACTATGTAATATACTTAACCAGTTCCTAGTTTGGGTTGATTTCATTTTTTTTTCCTTTTACAAAATCTGGGTTGTATGACATTTTTAACCTGAAACAAAGAAAAGTTACTGAGGTAGGACCAAGTCTCGGAATTAGATGTGGTCTCTGCTTGTCTTGTTGACAAGTCTCCCACCTCTTCAGTTTCTCCCCTTTGTGAGACAAGGGGCTTTTACTTTATCATTTCCTGGGGACTCTTCTTCACAAAAACTTAGAGGAACTCTGGATTCAGTGACGTAGCATTCTGAAATGAGGGCATGTTACACGTTTACAGAGGATATCGTGCTTCGATGATTCTCTCACTGAAGGCAAACAGTGTGGGCCCTGGGACATGTTTCAGTCCCTCTCACGTCCCCACAAGCCCTGACAGACTGGAGAAGCTCATGGTGGAATTGGGAGATCAGTTCGTATTGACTTTCCAGTTACCCAACTGTTTACATTTTTCCCATTTTTAGATTGTGTTAACGGAAATGTACTATGATGGGTTCCATCGTTCCTTTTGTGACACAGACGACCTGGAAACAGTCCATGAAAGCGACTGCATTTTTGCCTTTGAGACTCCAGAAATATTTAGGCCTGAAGGAATTCTCAGTCAAAGAGGTAAATGAGCATCTGTTTCCATAAGGGTTTTCAGGTTTCACAACTGTCTACCCTTTGAGATGTCTATTCTGTAATGGCATACTTTTTTAAACTATGGTAAAATACCCATAACTTATTTTTATGATGGTATAAATTTTATGGTAACATTTCTCTGGAACAAGGCAGTTCTCACTGTTTTAGGCAACGATATTTCCTTATTCTCTAATCTTTTCTGCCTGCAGTTGGAGCAGCCCCTATCTGAGGCTCGAACTGACTGAATTCTCCTTCCTTTTTGGTTAAGTGGCTTCTTAAGCATCTTGTGACAGCATTTGGGAAGATGTGTGATGCCATAGCTGCTTTTTTTTTTTTTTTTTTTTTTTTTTTGCTTTTTGTTACCTGCTCTGATGCTTAATTTCTAAATTCTAACTCAGTTATAAGATGTTTGCTTAATACCTTGCTTTTAAGAAATTTGCATCCATAAGCAGCAAAAGAAAGTCTAGCTCTGGACAGTGCTGTTCCTTTGCCTGTGGTTTGGAACTTAGCCTGTCTCTCTACTGTAGTTGGAGGATTTGGGGTCTATTTCTGATTTTGAAATTTGCTAGGCAACTCGAACTTTGTTCCTGGCCTTAGTGTTCTTCATGGTTCTGGGGCTTCTGTTCTTTTTCTTTACTTTACTCCAATGATTATTAAAGCATGAATGGCACCTGGGAACTGGTTAGAAATGCAGATTCCCGGAACCTACTGCAGACCTACTGAAGGAGAGGCTCTGGGGCTGGGGCCAGCCTGCGGTTTTTCACAGGTGATTCCAGTGCACACCAAAGTGGGAGAAGGGCTGAACTGAGAACCTAGTCTGAGCAGTGTCTTTCTCCTGCCATGTTTTTTAGAACTGAACCTCCCTGCTCATCTTCTTTTCCTCTGCTTCCATACCCTGACTTCTAACTCTCCCTCGGAATCTCTGCTTAGAAGTCCTGCATCGTCTTAACACTCAGCATTTCTTAGACTGGATCCTCCTGCATTTCTTCTCTGGAATCATGGTATCACCATCCTTCTTTTCACCCAAGGTGGATCCAAGCGCTTCTCCCTCAAAATTCACATAGAAATGATTAAACACTATGCCATTTTCTTCCTCATCCTCTTGCCACTGGTATGGCTCAGACCAATCTCAGCTGGGCTTTTCTAGTAACTTCTCTACTAACTGTCTTTACCCCTTGACTTTCTTCTGTTAATTATTTTTTCATGGTGCCACCAGACTTTTTTGGATATACATTTCTGATCATATTATATGCTTATTGACTTGCCGGTGTTTCCCCTTTGAGATTCAATCTGAGCACCTTGGGAGAATTCATGGTTGGTCCTTGCCTTTCTTTCTAGCCTCTTTACTATATTCCATCTCCTTCATGTTCCTTATCCAGGTTACTCTGTATTTCTGGAATATGTCATGTACTTTTATACTTTCTGTCTGTTGAGAATTCATTTCTCTAGCTCCTTTATCAGCTCCTACTCTATCTCCCTACACGTGCCTCCCTGCAATCCACTCATCTCACCCAGTCCTAAGCAACCACACTGTTCTACTCTCATCTCTGTAGATTTCCCTAGTTTAGAGGTTCATGTGAACAGAAACATTTAACATGTGGCCTTTTGTGACTTGCTTCTTCCATGTAGCATAGTGTTTCAGGGTTCATCCATGTTGTAGCTTGTATCAGTCCTTCAGTCCTTTTTATCGCTGAGGAGTATTCCATTTTATGTATATGCCACATTTTATTTATCCATTTATCTGTTGATGGACATTTGGGTTGTTTCCACATTATGAAATAGTGCTGTTATGACCATTCATGTACAAGTCTTTGTTTGAATACCTGTTTTCATTTTTGGGGGGGTTACACACACCCCTAGGAGTGGAAACACTGGGTCATGGTAATTCTGTGTTTAACCTTCTGAGGAATTGTCAGACTTTTTTTAACAGGTGAATCATTTTTCATCCCACCAGTATATGAGGGTCATAATTTATCCACATTCTTGCCAACATTTATTATTTTCCATCTTTTTGATTATAGCCATTCTAGTGGGTGTGAAGTGGTGTGTTAATGTGTTTGTATTTGCATGATAAATGATTTTGATCATGTTATCATGTGCTTTGGACATTGGTTTACCTTCTTTAGAAAAATGTCTATTCAGATTTTTAAATGGGGTTGTTTATTTTTGTTATTGAGTTGTAGGAGTTCTTTATATATGCTGGATGCTAGACCCTTATCAGATACATGACTTCCAAATATTTTCTCCCATTCTATAGATTGCCTTTTCACTTTCCTGATAGTGTCTTTTGATGCACAAAAGTTCTTAGTTTTGGTGAAGTCTAATGTTTTCTTTTTTTGTGGCTTATGCTTTTTGTTGCTTATCTAAGATTCCGTTCTTAAATCCAGGACCATGAAGTTTACCCATGTGTTTACTTTTAGGAGTTTTAGCTCTTACACTTAGATCTTTGCACCCTTTTGAGTTTTAGCTCTTACATTTTAGCTCTTACATTTAGATCTTTGAACCCTTTTGAGTTATTTTTTGTATGTGGTTTGTGATGGGTATTCAGCTGCATTCTTCCGTTGTATGTAAACAGTAATCCTAGCACCATTTGTCAGAGATACTATTCTTTCTACATTGAATGATCTTGGTGCCCTTGTTGAATGTCCTTATTTTAGTTCCTCCTTTCCTTCATCACCTATTTCCAGAGGTGCCTCAAGTTTCTGAACCTTTTGGTAATTCTGTACATTGGGTTGGTCAGCTTTCTCTGCTGCCAGTCTAGGATTCCATTATCTCCGGTATACCCATATTTACATTATTATTTTCTAGGTAGTCTTTTGTTTCAGTTTTAATTTTTCTTTGACCCGACAGCTTTTTTGTTTTCAAGTGTCATTTTCATGTGTGTGCTTTTGCTCAAGTTGTTTTCTACTTTTAATTACATTACAGTAAAAGAATACTCAGTTATCACCTTTTCCAGAAAGCTTTTCCTCACCACTCACCGCCCCCCCCCCCCGCCCGAGCCCCTACTCGCAAGCTGGCCGGCTTCCTCCTTGCTCCAGCCACATCTTCTAGACATCTCGGACACCAGCACGTTGTATGCAGATGGTCTTTTTTCTCCTCTGTCCTTCCACTGCACTATGAGATTCTGTGCAGTTGGGGCTGTGTTTTGTTTTCTCTTTCTGTACCCAGCAGTTCTGTATAGTTCCTCATGCATAACATGAGCCCAGTTAAGGTTTGTTAACTGAAAATTTGCTAAAATCCCCTTTCACACCCTCATTGCTAAGGGTTAACACTGAGTTTCTGTTTTTAAGTGAATTTGGTGAAGTCCAAGGTTATCATCTACTAACCAGAGAGTTCCTCTGTTGGAAGACCAGACCACTTATTGAGTATGTGTTAGCCTCTGTTAAAGCCTTGTAAATAACTTATTTGAGACGGATGAATCTGCTACCTTCCTGCTTTGCAAATAAGAGAGCGAAGTCTTGGGGAGGTTGAGTAACCATCCCAGTCATGCATCTGCTAGCAAGTGGGGGTGCTTCTTGAGCACAGAGCTGTGCAGTTGAGTGGTGCCCCCTCATCTCATTAGGGACCCTCATCACTTTAGCACAGGTCTTCCCAGCCTTCTGCAAAGAGCTGGGAAATGAGATCATTCATTGTCTCAAATTCAGACTTATTTTTATTTTCTCATACCAAAGTTTAAAATAACTATGAAGTGAAATCTGTTCTTCCTTTTGTGATTTCTTTTTGGTGTTTAAGCTTAAAAAGTCTTCTTCTCTCTAATAGCTTGATGAAGATTCTATTTTTTCTTACTTCTAATTTCTATATACTTTTTTTTAAACTCTCATTCACCTGGAATTTATTTCGATTAACCACACACTGGTCCTTTTAAAATACTGTAATACTAATGTCCCTTAATAGGTTTGGCAAGTCTCATATTGCTGGATATTTAGGTTGTTACTAAAATGCTGCCATGAATACTTTTGTATAGCCACTTTTTGTTTTAGTCTCCTTTTGGTGGCGGGCCTGTTTGTGTGTTTGTGCATGTGGTGGTGGTGGTAGAGGGCTTTCCTTCTCCTTCCCTTTTTAAAAAAAGATTTTTGTTTAAGAGAGAGTGAGAGAGACCACGGGGGAGTGGGGAGAGGCAGAGGGAGTGGGAGAAGCGGACTCTTTCCTGATCAGGGAGCCTGACGTGGGACTTGATCCCAGGACCCTGAGATCATGACCGGGGCTTAAGGCAGATATTTAACCGACTGAGCCACCGAGGCAACCCGGAGGGCTTTCTTTTCTTTGCAGGTTTCCTTATGCTGTACTTCCAGAGGATTAAAGAAAGGAACAACTAATTTTATTTTTTTATTGAGGTATAATTGACATATAACGTGTTAGTTTCAGAGGATACAATGATTCAGTGTTTGTATATACTGCAAAATGGTCATTACAGGAAGTCTAGTTAACATCCATCTCCATATAGTTAACAATAATTTTTTATTATGATGAGAACTTTTAAGATCTACTCTCTTAGCAACTTTCAAATATACCGTGCAGTATTAACTGTAGTCACCATGCTGTACATTACATCCCATTACTTACTTATATTATAGCTGAAAGTTTGTACCTTTTGATCGCCTTTCACTGAATTTGCCTGACATCACCTCACCTTCTGCAACCACTAATCCGTTCTCTGTATATGTGAGCTTGGTTTTGTTGATACTATCTTATATTCCACATATAATGATATCATATGGTATTTCTCTTTCTCTGACTTCTTTCATTTAGCGTAATGCCCTTAACGTCCATCCATGTTGTTGCAAATGGCAAGAGTTCCTTCTTTTTTATGGCTGAGTAGTATTCCATGGATATGCACCATTATTTAATCAAGCACTTGAGTTTCTGCTAAGTACAGGGCATTGTACTAGGTGCTGAGTTGCTGAGTGGCTCTGATAGCTCTGTTTTCACCTGATTTTCAGCAACCTGTATCATGCCCATCAATCATATATTTTTGTTCACTTAAATGTAGGTCCATCTAGTGTGGTTGATTGTATTAAGGTTGCCATGTCTTATAATGGCTGTGGATCTGGTAAGCGTGGTTTATCTTCTGTTTTTCATAACTCTGGCTCTTTAATTAGGGAGAAGATACTGCAGTTAGAATATTGAAGTTCATTCCACATTTACTAGTTCTAATTTTTTTTCCCCCAGTTTATTTGGTTGCTGGTTGCGTAGTCTTACCTTAAATTTGTCTTGGCGGATCATCTCTGCAAACTTGCTCTTCTAAAACTGTATCCAGTATTTGCTCAAGTGAAGAGGGCTTTTTGTTGTTGTTGTTGTTTAAGATTCATTTATTAGAGAGAGAGAGAATGCATGAGCCGGGGAAGGAGCAGAGGAAGAGAGAGAGACTCCTCAAGCAGATTTTCCACCAACTATGGAGCCTGGTATGGGGCTCGATCCGAGGACCCCAAGATCATTACCTGAGCTGAAGTCAAGAGTCAGATGCTCAGCTGACTGAACCACCCAGGTGGCCTTAAGTGAAGAGTTTTAAATTTCAGTTTTCAAGATACATAAAGCTAGTTTAAAGGAAATGTGGATACTTACATTATTTTAATGATGGGACCTTGGTGGCTCAGTCAGTTAAGCCTCTGACTCTTGACTTCAGCTCAGATTCTTGATCTCAGGGTTGTGAGTTCAAGCCCCACTTGGGATCCACGCTGGATATAGAGCCTACTTAAAAAAAAAGAAAGAGAAAAAGAAAAAATTATTTTAATGGCTAGAGAAGTTATCTCAAAGTAGATCTTTGTTTTTTTATTATAGATTAAATTACATAATTTAATTTATAAAATTTATAATTTATAATTTCTTAATTTCTCTTTTGCATGAACTTCTTTGTAATGAATAAAAGGAATTTTGAATTGATAAGGTTCTTTTTAATTTTTTTTTCCAGGAATCCACTTAAACAACAATCTAAACCACTTGAAATTTGGCTTGGATCATCGACTATCTTCTCCTACACAGGCAGCAGCAAAGCAGGGGAAAACAGACTTACTCCCAACAAGAGCAGGAAACGACAAGATTGTTCTCTTAGTGTGTAACCGAGCGTGCACTGGGCAGCAAGGGAAAAGGTAAAAACTGATTGACTAATAAGTGCTGAAACTTTAAACGTTCAGTATTTTCAAACATTTTAAGAAGTAAGGATGAAAACCCCTTACTTTTATTAATTTTTGATTCGGATATTTAGAAAGAATATATGTATTAGTTGACCTGATTTGAGGGCTTGGGAGGGGGAGAATATAAAATTAGGATGATAGAATCAGAATTAGAAAGGCTTTGCAAGCTCATCTAGTTGTTAAAGCCTTGGTTCGTGTGTTTATTTTTAGTTCAGGTTCCTCAAGGGGCCTGTAGGCCTAAATCCAGCTACTTTCTTAACAGCTTTTTTTTCTCTTTTAAAAAAATTCTTAACATATCTACTTGAATGGTACATGCATCTCAGTCTTATGTTCCAAACTGAACTGATTCTCTCTATAAATCTGGCCCTCCAGTATTTCCTGTCTCAGCAAATGGCAGCACTATTCATTTAGCTGCTTAAGTCAGAAAATCGGGAGTTGCAAATCTCTCTCAAATCTTTTTCCTGCTAAGAATTTATAGGAGTTTTAGACTATCCTTTAAGGCAACTCTACCACAGTAGTACTGTAACCTGAGTAATAACAAAATATGGATATGTTTCATGGACAAAGGGCTCTCTTTCTGCTGTTTGTCAGAATAGCATTTTATTAGTCTTTTAAAATGTTGCTTTGAAATAACTTCCTTATTTAATCATGGTTATTGTAAGTACGAAACGTGTTGATTTGTGTATTTGTGATATTCGTTAACAAATACTTCAGTGTTCACAGCGTGTTGGGCACTGTTCCAGCACTGGGGATGGGGCAGTGAATGAGACAGACTGTTCTTGTGGAGCTTACATCCCAGTGAGGACAGACACGCTGTAAACAAGTAAACATAGGTCACTTCAGACAGTCTTCACCACTTAGAAGATATTAAAGCGGGCCGGGGTGGTAGAGTGTGCTGGTCGGGGGGGCAGCCAGACCCCTCTAGAGAGGGGGACCGGGAGGTCCACCTGAGGAAGGAGCATGGAGCGGAGGAGACAGTGTAAGGGACGTGAGCCTCCAGAGAGAAGGCTCTGTGGGGAGAAGACATGAGTACAGAAACCCCGAGACTAAGGGGAACGTGGCATGTTTAAGGGGCAGAAAGAGAGGCAGCTCAGTGTGTTGATATAAAATAAAGAATCTGTGGAGTCCCTTTTGTGATGCTCTTCTCTTGCAAGTGAAGACACGACCGTGTGAAAAACAGGAATGTCCAATTTACATGCGCCTGTGATTTCTTTCACATCGCAGTGCTGTTTGTGGAGTACTGCTCTGCGTACACCAAGGCCGTTAGAAATGGTTTTTTTGATATGAGTGCATCTCTTTCAGCCCGAGTCAGGGTTTATCTCTTGGCTCCTTCATTCATTCATTAAGCACTATGGATTTCTGGGCGTTGGCTCTTTGGGTCACTGTGATAAATAAATCACAGTCCCTGCTGTCAGATTAACTGTCTACTGGTGGAGGCAGGAAGAGAGACAGTATTTGTAGCATGGTGGAGTTAGTGCTGTGGCCCAGAGAGCACAGGGAACAAATCAACAGTGTGCTTTCTAGAGAAGAATACCATTACTAGGCCTAAGGAGGTGGCCTAGAGGAAGGGTGGAGGGGTGTTCCGGGGAGGGAATTGACTGCACAGAGAATGAGTAAGACACGCATAGGGCACGAATAGGTCTAGTGGCTAGGCTTGGGTGAGAGAGCCCCTGGGCCAGGGGTCCTCGGCCCCGGCTGCATATCAGAACCACCTGGGGGTTCCTCAGTAAATCTCTGTGCTCAGCCCCTGTACCAGAGTGATTACAACAGAATCTTGGGGGCTTAATTAAAAAAAAAAAAAATCCCTGGGGGCTGCAGCATGGGCAGGGGCACATGGCTTCTACCATAGGCTGGAATCTGACTTTCAGGGTCGCTTGCTTGCCAGCAACTTCCTTGTCAGACAACCAGGCTGCAGCCACGTGCGTGCTAGACCGACCATGTCCTCAACCGTCCCCTTTCCTCACCATATCCGTTGATCCTGTCCTCTGGCTATCTAGTACCCCTGAGAAGCCATTTTGGCACATGAACTGTTAAATTTCATTTAGAAACCTAAGCTTCTCGGCTGACTTTTTTATCCACTTATGGGAGTAACTGTTAAATTTCCTGTTTTATTTTGAGAACTGTCCTAAACCCAATAATATAGTCATTCCATTTTAAGAGACCATGAATGAAGAATTACGCATTAAAGGGATGCCATACTTTTAAGGTGATTGCAGTATTTATATGTGTTAGATTTGGACTGCCTTTTGTGCTGCACTTAGAGAAGACAATAGCTTGGGACCTTTTGCAGAAGGAAATCTTGGAGAAGATGAAGTATTTCCTGAGGCCCACGGTTTGTGTCCAGGTGAGTAAGCATTTTGACACTCCAGCATAGCATGCGTGTGTACCCAAGTGAAGAAACAGTCACTAGAGTGAAATTTGAATTTTGGACCTCTGCACTTAGGGAAGACCAGGTGCTGAGCTGGGATGTTGAGGAGTCTTGGTGGAAAGCTGTGTTCACATTTTCAAGACTAAGAATTTACCCCTCAGTTCCTGGCCACTGCAAGAATTTCTTTGAATTGCTAGGTATTTCTTTATAATATATATGTATCTAATAAAGTACATGGCCAGCTTTGAGAGATTTTGTAGAACAGCTATCTATATATTTTCAAAATTAGGATTACTATATGAAGGTATCCCTGGAGGACTTACATTCAATTAAGGTTCAGCCTAAAGCAACATATTACTTGTCTTGCATAACATATTTGCTGTGTAAATTGCATTTAGGTACCTCATCTTTAAAGTGTGTAAGAGTGGCTCAAGAGCCTAACAATAGCAGAGAGAAGCATTTTGCAAAACCATTTGTTGTCCATCTAATCTGTTTTGGAAATGCCACTGTGACGCACATGCCCTTGAAGAGCAGTTCAGCCCCATTTTCCTTTATTGTTTGATGCAGGTGTGTCCATTCAGTTTGCGTGTTGTCAGTGTTGTGGGGATAACATACTTGTTGCCCCAGGAGGAGCAGCCGCTGTGCCACCCAACAGTAGAAAGGTAAAAATCAGTCACCGTGTAGAATTTTGTTAATGCTCCGATGTAATTTCTAGTGATGTCTGGTATAATTTCTATCTCAGTGTGGTAGGCTCTTTAGGCTTGTTTAGAAATTAAGTCTACTTCTTTTACTTTTCATTCATACTTGAGTATAATATATATGATCTTTTTTGAGATCAGAGAAGCCTGGAGTAGTCCTGTCAGGAAATCAAATTATTGTATGTCCCAGGAATACAGCTAAATTACACTTTAATATTCAGTCAGGATGGAATTTATCCAAACTAGAATTCTCATCATGCCACTCTCCTGGAAATCTTAAATGGAATCCTATAGCCTAAAAGATAAAGTCCGACTTCCACGGTGTATGAAGGTCTACACAGTTTGAACCCTGCTACTTCCCACTTGTCAGGCCCCGCCCTCCTCCCGTCTTAGACTTTCAGCAGTATCAGAACACGAGGATTGCTGGAACGTGTGGCACAGCTTCGTGTGTGCCTTTGCATGTGTGGTGCCCTCTGTTGATCGTTCCATTCCTATGAGCCTTCTTTCTGCTACCTCTGTGCTTGGTTTATGGGGGAGAAGGAGAGATGCAGGAGCAGACTTTGTTTCCAGAGGAACTATTATCTGGTATCTATCTGGGTTGGTGAGAAATGAGACAAAAAATTAGAAAGGTTATAAAGAATATCTAAAAGTGATTGCGGACAGCCTTATAACATGAGATTAATTTCTTCCGATCTCTTTATTTCTATACTGGACATTTTTTTAAAAGATTTTTTAAAATTTATTTATTTGACAGAGAGATCACAAGTAGGAAGAGAGCAGGCAGACAGAGAGGGGGTAAGCAGGCTCCCCGCTGAGCAGAGAGTCCGATGTGGGGCTTGATCCCACGATCCTGAGATCATGACCTAAGCCGAAGGCAGAGGCTTAACCCACGGAGCCACCCAGGCGCCCCTATACTGGACAGTTTAATTTAAGGATTTTTTCAGTCCAATTGTAACCTAGTTATTTAGATATACGAGGTCATAATGGTCTCACTAGAAACTTTTTCTGATAAGGAACGATGATGAAGAATTTCAGTAATCGCAATTTATGATATCAAATTTCAAATAGGACATAATCACATAAGTAAAATCATTTCTTTAGAACACAATATGTGACTTACATCTCCGCGCTCTAGGGCATTAAAATCTTGTGGACCAGGTGGCACCGCTCATGTGAAGTTAGTGGTAGAATGGGACAAGGAAACAAAAGATTTGTGAGTATTTTTTTTTTACCTAGTGCTTATAGAATCATTGTTTGAATGATCATTTTAATAGCATCCCTTTGGTCTTTCAGATTAGCTAAAACAAATCTCTCTTTAAGTATCCAAGTGGACTGCTAATCCTTTATTTAACCAGTTGTCTGGATCTCAAAAACCTTAGAGTATTTGTTGGATGCTGATCAGACAGAACTAGTTATTCATTACTCTATAGGGCCAATTACTTTTAAAAAAACTTTTAAAGAGCGCACGCTCCAGGAGGGGGGGAGGGGAGGGGAGGAGAGGAGGGGGAGAGAGAAAGAGAGAATCTTAATCCACACTGGGCAAGGAGCCCAACTCGGGGCTTAATCCCACAACCCAGAGATCATGACCTGAGCTGAAATCAAGAGTGGTATGCTTAACTGACTGCGCCACCCAGTTGCCCCTTTAATTTTTACTGTAGGCCCATTAACTCTTGTAAATTATACCAAATGCCCTTAGATACACAGGATAAGAAAATATGAATTAATAGTTCATGGCCACTCCCATGAAAACCAACTCCCAAATTATTTCTTGAAAATATCTTTATAGACACAGAACTTTTCAAGCATATTTTGAAACATAGAGAAGTTGAATGACCAGTTGGGTAACCTGTTTGCTTTCATTACCCATTGGTTCTTTTTGGTTATAAATCTATAGTCACATTGTGAAGCTGCAGTTTTGAGGTCACTTTTGCAGTACATTCTCTAATAATTACCCACCCCTCCCTCATTGCAGCCTGTTTGTAAATACTGAAGATGAATATATTCCTGATGCAGAAAGCGTCCGTTTGCAGAGGGAGCGTCATCATCAGCCTCAGACTTGCACTTTATCCCAGTGTTTCCAGCTCTACACCAAAGAGGAGCGGGTAAGCACCTGGCAGTTCTTCTTGGGTGGGGAGGGGGCGGGGGTGATAGGGCAGGATGACACGAGAGAAGCAGATGATGCCCCAGAAGAGTCCCCGGCATTCTGCACTCATGTAAGTTTTGCACACTTGATGGGCATCTAAGTGTTGTCTCTTTTAGGACTTCAACAAAAAGTAGTTTAGATTACTAGAAATTTTTGACTGATTGAAATGCTCTAAAAGTGAACCTGCATAGTTAATATTTTCCCCTTTTAACAATAATGCATTTTTTTGTTTCGATTTAGAGATTTTGTCTATTTATTCTTAAGACTTTATTGAGAGCAAGAGAGAGTATGCACGAGAGAGAGCAAGCACAAGTGGGTGGAGGGCAGAGGGAGAAGCAGACTCGCCACTGAGCAGGGAGCCCAACGCAGGGCTCAATCCCAGGACCATGGGATCATGACCTGAGGCGAAGGCAGACATTTAACCAACTGAGCCACCCAGGTGCCCCTCGATTTAGAGATTTTAAATCATTTGCCCTAGTAACCAGAATAGTGATTCTTAATCTTCTGGTGCTAAGAACATAGGTGCTAGAACCTATTTAAATTTAAACTAAATTAATGAAAATGAAGTAAAATTAAAAATTCAGTTCCTTAGCTGCAGTGGGTATACACGGAAAGTTCTATCAAACAGCATGCTTTGGACTGCTCAACATAGTGCTGGGCAGATAGTGGGGACTCAGTAAATATTTGATTGGAAGAGTGGACAGATACATGGATTAATAAGTCTCTGTGGATGGGGCCAACGCCTGTGTGGTTTAAAACTCTTTAGGTTTATGCACCTTGACTGGAGTACTTGGCGTTCATCTAATCTTGAATTGATGTTTAGGATCATAATCTTGACTAATTGTTACTGCTCACTCTTGTATGTCGTGAACCCTGACATTTCAGGGTCAGAGGGGACTAAAACTCCTTTATTCTAAAGGTTGTTCTTCTGCCTAATCGCAAATAGGTGATTGTCCAGCCACTGTTTCAGTACCTTAGTTATGAGGCATTAGTGTCCGCTCAAGAGACATACCATTTCCTCTCTAGACATCGCTGGTGGTCATGGAGGCTGCCCTGAAATGGGCCCCAGGTTACTGCAGCCAACAGGCGTTCTCTCTCCTGAGTTTGTTAAGGATATTTGAGGACACGTCTGACTATTCTTCCACTTGTCTATCCTTTAAATATTTGAGAATACTTCTAATATTCTCGCAGAGTCTTTTTCCCCCCAGCTGTTCATAGTTAGTTCCTTTAATAATAGCTTTGTTTATAAGACCTATTTTTTTCTTTTTCAGTGTAGGGCCTAATTATAAAATAGTTAGTTGGCTTTCTTAATTAAAAAAAAATTGTTCAGATTTTACATATTTATTTGAGAGAGAGAACACAGCAGGAAGGAGAAGAGAGGGAGAAGCAGACCCCCTGCTGTGCAGGGAGCCTGGTGTGGGGTTTGATCCCAGCACCTGGGGATCATGACCTGAGTTGAAGGCAGATGCTAAGCTGAGCCACCCAGTCGCTCCAGTTAGTTGGCTTTAAAGTGGGTTGATAGTAGACTCTTGTTTGGAACTTTGTCCTATTTGGGTTTTTTTTTCCCCTCTTTTTAATTTTGGAGATGTTTGAGAATGGCACAGAGCTTAAAACTGATCAGATCTTCTAGATGACAACATTGGTATTCCACAGAACATCTTACTGATCTAGAAGGATGAGTTCAAGCTGGCAAGATACATTTGAGTAGAGATTCATTCATTCAGTAAATGTTTACTGAGTACATACTGTGTGTTAGGGTGCTACGCATGGTACTGGGGATATAATAGGGACCAGGCCAGGTGGTGTTTCTGACTTTGGGCTGCTGATAGTCTAGTGGGGATAAATAAGTAAATCAAGGAAGCAACTGGATGTGGTTGAGAAACAGGAATGAGGCCAGTGTGGCTGGAACACAGGCCTGAGGAAGAGAGTTGTGGGAATCTGTCCTAGCATAACCTAGCTAGCATCTGTATATCCGTAGCATCTATAAGCAGTGCCTGGCACAGAGAAAGCATTTGGTAAGTACATAAGAATGAATGAATAAATGAGTATAACTGGGACAGTTCAGCTATCGGGTCCAAAAATAACAGTACAGGTACAGAGCAGGAGACAAGGAGACTTAGCAGCAGGCCATGAGGTGGTAACTTTGGGTGTAGTTGTCTAGAAGCTCAGTATTGATTCTCAGTGTCACATGTCAGCCGCAGTCAGCTGCCTTAAGGATACTTTATTTTTTAATTTTTTAAAAGATTTTATTTATTTATTTGACAGATAGAGACACAGTGAGAGAGGGAACACAAGCAAGGAGAGTGGGAGTGGGAGAAGCAGGCTTCCTGCCAAGCAGGGAGCCGGATGTGGGGCCCAGTTCCAGGATCCTGGGATCATGACCTGAGCCAAAGGCAGATGCCTAACGACTGAGCCACCCAGGCACCTCACGGATACTTTTAAACCAGTGCTCAGAACTCAGATGGTGATAGCGCTGCTCTTTTCATTACCTTAAATGTTCATGGTTAAAAGAGTGATGAACCGGGGCATGAGCGAGCAGCTAGGAGATGGTCCATCTGGAAACTATGATGCGCTGAATATCTTTTGACAGAGGCAGACTTAAGTGGGGACCTGATAGTTATTTTTAGGCACTTCAAGGACTGTCTGTGGATGAGGGATTGGACTGAATTCTATCTAAAAAGCAGAACTTACAGATTGGAAGCACAAGGGAGAATGTATTTGTCTTAATATGAGAAAGAACTCTCTGACCATCTGAAAACGAAACAGCTGCCCGCTGAGATGGCTGGCCTTCGTTTGCTGAGCAGAGTTAGCTGGACCAGCGGTGCTCCGAATATGATCTGCAGGGCCAGGAGCTCTTTGTAGCAGTTTGCAAGAAGAAAAGTGCAGAAATCAGAGACATTTTAGAAAATGTCATAGCTGTTAGACATTGTCAGGACATTCTTACTGTATCTTATGTAACTATCTATATTAGAAGTTAACAAAACAAATAAACAACAGCTTGTCCCTTTTCCACAAGGCCTGGGCTGGATGCCCACATTTGGAGACTGTCACAGAGAGGTGCAGACTTACAGGATGACAGTGTAGGTCCTTGCAAGTCTAAGTGTCTGAGCCACTTCCATCCACCCAGATTTCTGTTTCTCCCCCTGTCTCCTACAAACATGATTGGGTCTCCCTATCATGAGGAAAAAAAAAACGTCCCCTCAATTCTGTTTCCCTTTCCAGTGCCTGGGCCTGCTTTTCTGCTCCTCCTTTCTGCTTCGTTACCCTTTGGTGGTTTCAGCTCTTTCCTTCCTGCATCTGACTGCGCTGCTGACACTGTCCTCTCAAACTCTCGGTGGCCCCTGGTTCGCCCAGTTCTGCGGCCTCTGCCCCGTCCCCATCCGATCTCTCCAGGATCTTGCCATTGTCTCTCCTTGGCGCGCATAAACAAAAACGCTTCCGGTTTGCTTATTTTTCTGACCACACATCCTCAGGCTCTGGTGGCTTCTCAGCTTTAGTACTTCGTTTAAAAAGAGGCATTTCCCCAAGATTCTGTTCTTGACTTCTGTCTGTTCCATCTCGGCGGGCTCTCTCATCCATACCGTGGTGTCCTTGCCTCATCACCCTCGTGGCCCTCAATCTCATGCACCTTCTGAACTCGGGAGGGGATTGAAGTCACTCACCAGACGTGCGCCATGGGCCCCTCTAACTGAATGTGTCCGCATCCCGCAAGCCTCACCTGGAGAGATGACACACGTGCACTTGACGCCCCAGAAAGACCTTGTTGCTATCAGGAGGTGGGGGCGTTCTTCAGAGCATTTCAGTGTTTGGGGGGAGAGAGCGGTTAGGAGACTTGCAGAGGTCCAGGTAAGAGCAGGGGTGAGGATCTGGAATTAAGGCCATCTCCGTGGGAATGGACTAGAGGAGGCAGGTGTGAGCTGTGGCGGGGACGATTACTTCAGATAGATGTGGAACCAGAGGAAGAGCAAAGGGCTTGAAGGCTTGCGATACCCACCCCCACCCCTGCCGCGGGTGCTGACTTTGGTGGGTGGTAGTGGTGGTTGCTGAGGTAGGACATGGAGGGGGAGGAAGTGTGTTGGTGGAAAGGCAACAGGTTGAGTTTGGGAGTTTGTGGAATTTGAGGTTCTTCTGTGACATTGAACGTCCTCGGTGGAATATTTACCTGTTCGGTCATCCCTTTTGGAGAGATCACGTATTCAGCAAATCTTTGGGGGCCAGCTCTGGCCAGGTGCCTCTTGGGATTGTGCTTTTCCATTGACTCCCCATCATAAGTGGTTTCCAGTGAGATTCTGAATCACGCCATGCCCTGACCAGGAAGGGAGTGCCGCGGTTTCCTCTAGAAAGTCTCGCGTTAAGTGGTGCTTAATGGAAGTCGTTTTGTGCTGCTTGTTTTCAGCTCGCCCCAGATGACGCCTGGCGTTGCCCGCACTGTAAGCAGCTGCAGCAGGGGAGCATTACGTTAAGCCTCTGGACTCTGCCCGATGTGCTTATTATACATCTCAAGAGATTTCGACAGGTAGGTAAATCCTCTGTCCTAGTGAGAAAAGCTGTGATGGCGTTTCTTACGGTGGGCTGCAGGGGGATTCTTCAGGTGTCCCTTTTTGATGTAGTGTGTCTGTCCGTGGTGTTACACATCTGCCCCCTGTTTCTTTTTACCAGAGTTGCTCCTTACCCAAAACAAAATTGGAGCATCCTGTAACCCTTTAATTTCTAAACATTTTAATTCATACTGCAGATATTTTACTTTGTTTTTGAGGACTTGCTTTTGATTTGTGAATGTTGTATTTTAAATTTGGTAAGTGTACTTTGGGATTGGAAAAAAAAAAGTAGAGCTCCTTTCTGGGGTGGGTAGAATTCTCTTTGCACCAATAATGGGTGTCATCCTGCTCCCCGGGAGCTGTTATATAATGGGGAAGATGAATCATAAATATGTATAAAGAAAAGCTGCTTTGAGCTGAATTACTCTGAGTCAGTTTTTCAAAAAAAAAGGCTATTTCCCGAGGCCCCGTTGTAGGAGAGGTAAAGAGGAAGTTTACGAAGTGCCTGAGGCCTAGCTTTAAGGTTTGTATCTTAAAGATTAGGAGGAGGCATCTCCCAGGTGAGGTGGCAACAGGGCTGTGGGCGCACTGGGGCAGAGGGAGCAGTGTGCACTGAGCCCTAGGCACGGATAGCACGTGCCAGAGACTGAAAGCAGGCCAGTTTGGCTGGAGCTCCAGAGGGCGGGGGAAGCTGTGAGTTGAGGTCAAAGGGGTGTGCAGGAACTGGCCAAGCAGACCCTTGGCAGACAGAGTGGGATTCTGATAAAGGGTTATAAGCAGAGAAGCAATATGACCAAACTGGTGATTTGAAGAGACCATTCTGGCTGCCATGAGGAGAATGTGAGGCTGTACCCGAGAAGCTAGGGAAATCTGAAAGGAGCTGTGGCAACTGCCCAGTGGAGGGATGCTGCTATGGAGCAGTGGCAATGGAGATAAGAGCGGAATAGAATCAGATGTTGAGGACTTGCTGATGAAGTGGAGGTGTCTGGGGTGACATGCACAGTATCCCTAGGGCTGGGCTTTCACTCAGAGATTTGGGGTTTGGTTCCTATCATAGTAAGGAATGTCCCAACTGCATGCTTCCTTTGGGATCCACAGGTAGAAAGCTGGTGATGTTCAGAGCCCAGACTTCTCTGGCCCCTTACACACACACACACACACACACACACACACACACACTTCCTTCGCTTTTTCTTTAGAAGACCTGTCCTCACACTACCCACACCTCAGACTCAAAACTGCAGTGTTGCTTTTGACTTCTTTCTTGGCCCTCCCCTATAGAAGTCACCTCTTGAGCTTGGCTGAGCCTCCGCATGGTCTCCTGAGTGTGTCCTCTTCTCCCCATTCGTGCTGTCAGCCTGTCCTGCAGACCTGTGAGACTGCCCAGCTGGTTGCAGTCACATTGTCTTCTACTTGATTTCCTAACCTAAGCTGCTCCTTCATGTCACATCCTGTGCACTGCTCACACAGCTCTGATGATGACCCTCCTCCCTCAAGCCTCAGTGCTTGACTGCAGAACAAGGTCCAGATTCTTTAGTCTGACCTTCCTGACCATCTAGGGCGCATCCTGCCTTTCTCTTATGAACATTTTCCTTCTCTTAATAGATCCTTGGTTCCTTGGGGTGGGCGTTAGCCGTGGCTGATTAATTTCTTAAAGCTCCCATAGATGGGAAACATTCAGAAAACAGTCATTGAGCTAATGGTTGGATTTCAGAGGATTTCCCAGTGGCCTCAATAGAAAGTACAGATTACCCAGGATTATAACCTACATGAATATATGAAGTCCCTGTTAGGCAGTAACGTGCTTGTTGGGGGAGGTGGGGAGGAAAAGGGCATACTGCTTATCCAGCGCTCTTCGGTGCCGGCATTGTGAATCCTCTCTCATGTACATGATCCCTCCGTCCCTTGTTCATGCCTCTGTGACAGAGGTAGCAGGATGAACTGCCTGATAATGTCATTCTGTGAGTCAAAAACCTAAAAACCCTGTATCAGATAAGGAAATGGAGACTCGGGTTCATGACCCCTTATACATAGGTCATGGCTTATTCTACTTTTAGTGGTATTACAACCTGTTTCTCCAGGTAGTTCACACTGTTAATGAGTTTCCCTATTTTGTATGTACCTTGGGAAACATCAGATAGGTAACTCAAACCACTCTAGCTGATAGGGTCCACATTCCACACAAAACTGGTCTCCCATCTACTTGCATGAAAATATCACCAGAACTTGTTTTTCTTCTTGCAACAGGAAGGAGACAGGCGTGTGAAACTTCAGAACATGGTCAAGTTCCCCTTGACTGGCCTGGATATGACACCTCATGTGGTTAAGAGAAGTCAGAGCAGCTGGAGTTTGCCATCCCATTGGTCTCCATGGAGACGGCCCTATGGACTCGGGAGGGACCCTGAGGACTACGTCTATGACCTGTATGCTGTGTGCAATCATCATGGCACCATGCAAGGGGGGCACTACACAGGTCTGCAGTGCGAGAGGCCGGGTGTCTATGCTGACCCTTCCTTTAGACAGCTTTTGCTTTTGACAGGGTTACTTTTGCTTTAGGACCTCCCTTTCTCTTCCAGTAGACAGTGTGCCAACTTTGAGGGCATTTTCATCCTCTGGATCTCTATCCAAGAGCAAATAAGTGAAAATTCTTCCTTTTTCCTGAGTTGGATCCTCCAGTAATTGTCTGACCTGACTGGGGAGCGGTGCGTGCAGACAGCACTGTCTGGGCCACCAAGGGCTCACTGTGGTTACCTCCCCTGCACTCCACATTTAAGGTTTCACTCCGTCTCCTTGAAATTCTAGCTTCTTGCTTATTTGGAGTGATTATATGAACCAGCTTCATAGAGTCTTTAAAGTGATGTGGAAGAGTTTTTTTTTGTTTCAAGGCTAAATTTATTCTTCATTTTTTAAAAGTGACTTTGTTTATTATCTGAAATTTATAGACTAGAGAGAGGGAGAGAAAGAACATTATCATCATCCATGGGCTCATCACTCAAAAATAACCGTTGGTAACATTTTTAAAAATAGTGATGAATGTACCTATCAAAATTGACCATTTGAGCCGTGTTTGAAGTGTGCAGCTCATTGGCATTAAGTACATTTACGTTGTTGTGTGGCCCTCACCACCACCCGTCTCCAGACATTTTCTTCTTTCCAAACGGAAACATTAAACAGCACCTCTCCTCTGCCTTCTTCCCCCCATCTCCTGGCTACCACCAGTCTTCCGGTCTCTCTGAATCTGATTACTCCTGGAACCTTCTCTAAGTGGAACCATACAGTAGTTGTCCTTTTGTGTCCAGCTTAGTTCATGCCGCATAATGTCTGTAAGATTCACCCGTGTCCTAAATGTGTCGGAATCTCCTTCCTTCGAAGGCTGAATGATAGTGCCCATTGTATGTAGGTAATATTTCTTGCAGTATTTTTCTGTAAGTTTTGGCCATTATTTTACACTGTCGTGATTGTACTGGTAGGTTCTATTTAGGTAAACATTAATGGACCACATCCTACATAGCTTGCCATGGGCTCACAGCAGAGACGCATCAGAAACGAGCAGGCCTTAATTCTGTCTTCCAGGAGCATAATCGGATAGAGGGATATAGGGCCGGATGATATGTAAGATCAGTAACGTGTCGTAGATTCTGTGGTGGAAATGTGCATAGCAGGCGCAGCAGCGGGCCAGGAGAATGTGGTCAGAGTGCTGGAGGCACAGGAGAAGCTGTGGGGATAGTAACCTGCTGTCGGTAGAGAATGTGTGTTCCATTGATAATGTTGTTTCTCAAGAAAATGCACTTTTTTTTTTTTTTAAGATTTTTATTTATTTATTTGATAGACAGAGAGAGATCACAAGTAGGCAGAGAGGCAGGCAGAGAGAGAGAGGGGGAAGCAGGCTCCCCGCCGAGCAGAGAGCCCGATGTGGGGCTCGATCCCAGGACCCTGAGATCACGACCCGAGCTGAAGGCAGAGGCTTAAACCACTGAGCCACCCAGGCGCCCCGAAAATGCACTTTCTAGCAAGAAATTGTTGAGAACAAGTAAGACAGACCTGGATTTTATCCTGTTTTGTTCCGTATATAGAGTGGGCTTTGGAAAATACCTGAAAACCCGCAGGTACTTTGGAGGTCCTATAGTTTAGAGACAGGAACAAGGGCTAGAAGCTAGACACCTCTTCCACGTTCTGTGACTTATGGCAGGTGACCTCACATGAACTTGGTGCCTATGCCAGTGAGCTAGAAGGGTGCAGGCCTGCTTCTCGGGACCTGTTGTTACCTAGGAAGAGCTTAGGCACTTTCTGCATTATTTCCCCTTTGTGATGCCTAGGTCATACCACTGCTTTTCTGATTGATATATAAAAGTTTACGGTTTTTTAGAGAACATTTTAAGTGCCTTAGTGTTGTTGAATTCAAGATAACATGTTTTTAATTGGAATTTTATTTTGCACTAGTTCTAGTTATAATCACATAGTATATGTATGGCCAACTCATGTATGAATTCTAGATCAGACTTGAGGAAGAACCTGCCTTTTTTATTTTTTAAAATTTCCAATTTTTCATGAAACAGCCTTTGTAAAATACAGTAAGAATATCACAACGGTGTCAGATTGTTATTAAATGCTAATCTCAGTTTGCGTGCTTACCTTGTTGTGGACGGAGACCAATCTATGAACCACAATTTGAGTAGCACTTGTCTAGAGAACAATTGAGAAGCTAGTGCCAGGAAGAAAAGCAAGCAGAATGATTTTGTAAATACACTGAAACCATTAGTGATTTGCCTTGCTGCCTTAGTTGCCTTGCTGTGACTGAGAACAGACCACCCTGAAGAGAAACACTGTGGCGTAAGTGCTGGGCTGCTCTGTAACCATGTCTTGGGTGTGTGTCCCACACTAGACGAGCAGCTGCCTCGCCAGCTGGGTCATTTCTATATCAAGTCTGACCTGACACCACTGGCCAGTTGCTGTTTTATCAGCTCCTGTGCTGCCTCTCTCTCCACTTCTCGTTCTAGGAGTTCATAGCTATCCATGACTTCCCTCCCCACAATCAAAGATTCTTATTCGGCTCTTCTTTTCGGGGATCTGTCCAGTGTAGCCCCTCCTCACCTGGGTCCCTTTCATTTCTTAAGGTCCCATACTGACAAACGTGGCTTTTGCCTACAAGGGAGTCACTCTGGCGCCACTGGAGCGGGAACTCCAGGGCTCTAGGACACCACATGTCCTGCTCCTGGAGTGTTCAGTGAAATATTCTAGCACTCATTCATTCTCACTCCAATAAATGGGTATTTGTAGAAAGAGTGATAAGAATGTATCCCTCTGGATCAAGCTTACCACACCCCTTGATATATCCTTTTAAGATCACATAGCTTCATGAGCACTAAGTTCTTGTCTGCTTTTGTTGGTACTTGAATGGTCATTATTTCTATCTCAGGCTTAGAATTTGAACTGGAGAGAAACGTTCATGCATTTATGAGCTCAAATGTTCTTAGTTTGCCAGGGGATTTCTGGGTCTTTGTTTGTGCTACCCCTGAGGGAGAGAGGGAGGGTGCTTTAAGTGTAAGCTCAGGGACTAGATTCATCTGTTGTGAGCTGGGCCCTGCCTTTCACCAGCTGCTTGACCTTGGGCAGACCGGTTAATCTTTTTGAGCTTCTGTAAAATGCCGGTAGCACCCTGGCCTCTAGTGTGACAGTCAAAAATGTCTCCATTCATTGCCAGATGTCCCTAGGGGAGCAGAATTGTCCCAGGTTGAGACCCACTGGTTTAAATAAATGAGTATATTGTGTTTTCTAAGATTAAAGAGAGTTTTGTCCATCTGGAATAGTTTAGAATTCCCTGAAACATTCTGCCTGAGTGTGATAGACCATTTGAATTTTTTTTTTTTTAAACCATATTACATGCAGCCTTAAAAAGCTCTTGAATTAATGATGCGAGCCAAAACACAAGTGTCCTTGGGCAGAGTGGAGTGGCTAGCGCCCTCCTCCCCGGGTACTGATGACAGGCTCTTTTTTGGCAGCGTACTGTAAGAACTCTGTGGACGGCCTGTGGTACTGCTTTGATGACAGCGACGTGCAGCAGCTGTCGGAAGATGAGGTCTGCACACAGACTGCATACATCCTTTTCTACCAGAGGCGGACGGCTATTCCGTCATGGTCGGCCAACAGCTCAGTGGCAGGTAAGGCCGACTTTTTCTTCGGCAGGTTTTTCTAGAACAGAAGATGGTCATGAATGGTCCAGAGAACTCCACAGGGTCTCAGGACTCCGTGGGGCTGGTCAGAGAAATCGTCACGTTTACACTTAATCCAGAAACCAAAATGATTGTGGTCAAGAAAACAGGGATGCAACGTGTGAACCAGCAGAGTTCACATGGAAGCAGGTAGAACGTGTCTCAAAGTGAGCTCACCATGTTTGCTTGTGGTATGAGCGAATGAATAAATGAATGGATGGATGAATGGAAAAGCAGTATGGCCTGCTATTCTAAAAGAGAGAATGAGTCTTGGCTCTGCCATGTTTCGGTTGAATCATCATCTTGGAGCACATCCCATTTAAGCCACATATTTAATCACCTGTAATCTGGGAATACTAATAATACCTGCCTTACGGGGTCATTGTGTAGAAAAGGTAAAGTGCCATTCAAAATAGTTATTTTTCCCTGTGAGGTTGGCCTGTTCTGTTAGAAGGGTTGAAGGCTATAGTCCTATTCTGAGTTTAGCTGGATGGGATCTGGTCTGGATACAGCCACACCGTCCAAACAAGATGATGCATGCTTCTTAAGGCAGAGTTTAAGAGACTGTGGCTGAGGATGGGGACATGGTAACCTGGGATCACGTTAGGGAGTATTAGCCCCAGACTGAAGCTTGCGAGAGGTCAGTTCGAAGCCTCTGGAAGGGGGCGCAGCTGAAGCAGTGTGAGCCTCTGCTGGAGTCAAGCCTCACTCGGTACACCCGCCTCTCTGTAGCACTCACTCCATGAAGAGAGTGGGAACTCCAGTGCTCTAGTGCTTTCCCCCAGCGCTTTCCACAGCCCGAGATATGCTTGGAAATTACATCCTCTTGAAGTCTATCAAAGACATGTTCTCAATTTCAAGAGCAGTATCTGGTGCTCTGGAGTATATTTTAGGGCATCCCTGGAATGGACAGTAAGAGACTGACACACAGCCTGGGTATGTGCGTATGAGTGTGTGTTTGTGTATTAACATCGTGAAAATGACTTAACTATTCCACAAAGCAGTGAGGCTAAGTAGGTAACGGAGCATGCCACTTTTATTTGCTCTGTGTGGGAATTTTTTCCGTGTGCTTAGAACAGTGCCCGGCAGTAGGAGCTTAATAAATATTTGTAGAGTGAGTATGAATGATTCCATTGCCAGCACTTAAGGCCTGCACTTTGCATTATGAGGTGTCCATGCCTCCACTTGCATTTCACCACTATGAACATGTGCGAGTCTGCCCTCCTTCTCATCTTAATGGAATAGGCAAGCAGCCTGGGCGCGGCCACCTTCCAGCTCCGGAGCCGCACTTCTGTGCAGGTGTGCCCCGAGCCGCCAGCCCAGGATTCTGACCTGACCTCAGTGCCCGCTTCCTTTACTGCAGGCTCCACAAGTTCTTCCTTGTGCGAACACTGGGTGAGCCGACTCCCGGGGAGCAAGCAAGCCAGCGTGACCTCTGCAGCTTCCTCCAGACGTACCTCCCTGGCCTCGTTGTCCGAGTCGGTGGAGATGGCTGGGGAGAGGAGTGAAGATGATGGTGGGTATGGGTTCTGTGACACTTCTCTGACACACAGACATGCACAGGGTACCTCATGCTTAGGAACCAAGGCCCAAGAAGACTGGGAGAAGGTAAAAGGGCTGTGTAGCTGTAGGTTACAGTCCTAAGTGCCGTTTTCTATAAACCTGGTCATTCGCTTTTCCTCTAACCTTTAGGATGGCTTTCTTCTCCCACTTCATTATTTTCCACTTCTAAGGTCCAGCGTGGAGGCTGGAGCTTTAACTCTGTACAATAATATATACATTTGTTTCAAAGTGCTTTTCAGAGTCCTTAAAATAAGCTGTAAGGGGATTCTCCAAAGTGGTGATTTGCCCCGGGCCTCCTGGCAAGGAGGAGTCACAGTGCTGGCTCCCGTGAGGGCTACCCGACCCTTGACTTCTCCCCTTTCTTCCTCCGTTTCCTTTAGAGGAATTCGTGGCATGTTCTTTTAAGTATAGAAGCATCTAGAGCAAAAACTCTTGCCTTTGTTTAAAGGTAGTTTTCAAGAATTCTGAAGATGGTCACAATACAAAAACTTGGGAAATACAATACAAATGGACCTCCCCCCTTTTTTTAAACCTTCACTGACTGCTTGAGTAATGGCAGCAGAACCCTCAGTTCTGACAGGAACCCCAGGTGGTACGGGAAGGTGTCAGGCAGCCCAGGCACTGAGGCTGGGAGGAGGTGAGAGTGAGCTCAGCTTCTCTAATGAGGACGGTGACTCATCTCCCAGCAAGTCTCCTTCTGCGGCCAGCCGGTGGCGGCCAGCTGGTGGCTGTAATCTGCGTCTTGCGATGGGTAATTGTGAGAAATGAGAACGTGAAGTGGAGGGAAGCGGCAGGAGGCTGGCAGGGGAGGTCTGCGTCATTGCGACTCCAGCCCCGCTCCCTCTTCTGGCTTGTTACCTCTTTATTTGTAAAGTAACAGTACTTAACTGGAATCGCTAAGCTCCTGACATTTTATGGAAAACCAGCCAGTGGACCTTTGCTTGTTTAGGTAGGTTTTTCTCAATGCAGCCTTTAAATTTAGAATTCACTGTTTTAACAGTAAGCTGGTATGCCCTCCGTCAGTTTTTAAACAGTATAGTTGGTGAAATCAGTATCCTCTTAAGCATCGTCATCACCGGGGGGCCAGGTGGTGCCCACAGAGCAGAGCCTGTCTCTGGGGATCTTATCTGGAAGGTTTTATAAACACCACAGCTACAGCACCCAATATGCACGGAGTCTGATTTAGAATATTTTCTTTGGAAGGAAGTTTTAAGGCACTCAAAATAGAAGTGTGTAGTTCTAATTATGAACTTTTTCTTCGGAAGTTTGAAATCACTCAGGAGTATATTGTTCGATTATGGATATTTGCCTTCAGAAGTTTGAAGTCACTCAGGCTGGGAGTGTATTGTCTCTGTTTTTTTCCACGGATCTGCTGTTATAGTCAGTAATCACAAGTCAGACTGCATATGGCGTTGAGTCAGGGGCAAGGGTTTGTGGTTCTGGTGTTTGCTCTGCCTCTGACTCCGTAATCTTGAGCAGCGACTTGACTTCTGTGGGTCCTGGTTGTCCTTAGATGAAGAATCTTCAGTAGCTCACATTTACTGAGCGCCTGCGAAGTGCCAGGTGGGCATAAGACTTTCAGGATTTTATTTAGTTCTTATAGTAATCCTGTGAGTTAGAGCAGTCTGCCTATGGGCAAAATATGGCCCCGTCTTTATTTGTAAATAAAGCCACACCCATTGGTTTATGTGTCTTCTCTGGTGGCTTTCATCCTACAGTGACAGAGCTGAGTGGTTGGCCCACAAACTCTAGAGCATGAACCGTCTGAGCCTTTAAGTCTCTTGACCCCCGACGTACAGCAAGAAGTAAAGAGACCCTTCGCTGATTTTTGAGTTAGAATGTCCCTATTTTGTACATAGGGGAATTGAGCTTACAAAAGTTGGAAGTCACGTGGCTGCCTTTGTGACCCCAGATATGCTGGCTGTGACGGTCACACTCCTGTCATTCCACCAGGCTTGCCTGCCTTCCATCTTCAGTATCTTAAAGTGTTGCTGGGACGTGTTTTCGGTTTAGGTTAATGCTGTTCTCTCTGCTGCATTCAGGAGGTTTCTCAACTCGACCATTCGTGAGAAGCGTCCAGCGTCAGAGCTTGTCATCCAGATCTTCTGTCACCAGCCCCTTGGCCGTTAACGACAATTGCATTAGACCTTCTTGGTCCCTGTCCGCCAAGCTGCAGATGCGCTCCAGTTCTCCCTCTCGGTTCTCAGGGGACTCTCCGATCCACACCTCTGCCTCCACCTTGGAGAAGATCGGGGAGGCAGCGGATGACAAGGTCTCTATCTCTTGCTTTGGCAGCTTGAGGAACCTTGCCAGCAGTTACCAGGAATCAAATGATACTCACAGCCGACGTGAGCACAAGGCTGTGGGCCGGGCCCCTCTGGCTGTCATGGAAGGTGTGTTCAGAGACGAATCAGACACCCGCAAATTGAACTCCAGTGTTGTAGACACACAGAGGAAAAACTCAGCACAAGGGGATCATGTGCCCCCCATCTCTGATCCATTTGATAACAATAACCAGATCGCTTATGTGGATCAGAGCGATTCTGTAGACAGCTCTCCAGTCAAAGAAGTGAAACCCACAAGCCACCCGGGCTCCCTCACAAAGAAACCAGACAGCACAGCCAAGAGATCCCCCAGCTCCAAAGGCACTTCTGAGCCAGACAGAAGCTTGCGGAAGGGGAGACCAGTCTTGGCAAGCCAGGAGTCCTCTCTTTCAAGTACATCCCCTTCTTCTCCTGTTCCTGTAAAAGTTTCTGTAAAGCCCTCCCGCTCCCGAAGCAAAGCAGATTCTTCTTCCAGGGCCAGTGGACGGCATTCCTCCCCTGCCCCTGCCCAGTCCAGAAAGGAGTCCTCCTCCAAACCCCAGGACTCCACATCATCTCCTTCACCCCAGAGGCAGAAATCATCTTCCTCCCTCACTTACACTGCTCCCTCCACATCTGCCAAAAAACCTTCGGGCCCTGCTGCAAGGGGCCCCTTCCCTCCTGGGAAGAGCAGGACTTCAGACCGGAGCTTGAGTAGAGAGGGCTCCAGGCAAAGCCTGGCTTCGGACAGAGCCAGCGTCACCTCTAGCTCTAAACCCAACTCCCCTCGGGTGAGCCAGGCCAGGGCGGGGGAGGGCCGAGGGGATGGAAAGCATGTCAGGAGCTCCTCCATGGCCAGTCTGCGTTCCCCCAATGCAAACATGAAGTCTGGTCTGAAGAGGGACAGCAAGTCAGAGGACAAGGGGCTGTCCTTCTTCAAGTCAGCCTTGAGACAGAAGGAAACCCGGCGGTCGACTGACCTTGGCAAAACAACCTTGCTCTCCAAGAAGGCAGGTGGGAGCTCTGTCAAGTCGGCTGGTAAGAATGCCGTGGATGACAAGGCAGAGAAAGGCTACCAGCCTCCAGGTTCCCAGCAGCCAAATGCAAGTGCAGCTGGAAAAGAGCAGCTTGTCTCCAAGGACCCTGCTTCTGCTAAACATTCCCTGCTGTCTGCTCGCAAATCCAAGTCTTCCCAGCTAGATTCTGGAGTGCCGGCATCTCCTGGTGGCAGGCAGTCTGCTGAGAAATCCTCAAAAAAGTTATCTTCTAGCATGCAAACCTCTGCACGGCCTTCTCCAAAACCTCAGTGATATTTCTGCAATCTAAGTGTTTTATCTGTAAAGATGTTTATTTATTTAGAACCCTTCCCTCCCACCAAAGCCCTTTATGCTTTTGTATGTTTTGGGTCACGTGCCTGGTGTGCGTGCGTGTGTGTGTGTGCGTGCGCGTGCGTATGAGTGTGTGTATATGTGTGTGTAGAATTCAACTGCAAATTGTTAAAAGCGTCGCCTTATTCTGCCATTGAACCAAATAACAGCCGTAGGCAAAGCATTGATATCAAGCTAACTGGAAGAATCGTAGACGAGACCCTGGGCGGTCCCTTTAGCAATTGTACATATTTCTTTCTAGAGAACTCTCATGACTTCCGTTGGACATTAGGGTTTGGAAACCTCTGAACCAGTTAAGCTGTCATTAGCGTGTGCTGTAGAAGGATCGGTTGTTTGACTTGGGTTTCATCTGAGCAGGATTTGTCCTCACAGCTGATTGTTGTAGGGCACCAGGAGCTCTAAAAACTGTGACGCTAACAATGAACAAACCGAGAGAAGACTTGCTTTTTGCACTTTGGCCCCATCTACCAGTCTCTGTAAAGGGCAATATTTTCACACTAATGCTTCTCAGGTATATACTCAGCCAGTTTAGGGTGGATGCACATCAGTAAAAGGGTTGACGACGAAGGTGGCCTGTGAGTGACTGTCGCTTCTCCAGCTGCTGCAGATAGAAATTTCTAGAGGCAGAACTGAAGTCTTTCAGACCTTCATGTCTGCAAAGATGTGTGTACTATAAGCTGTCTTGATTCTTAAGATCTGTCTTAAGAGGCGGCACATAGGACAGTCAGAGCCGGTCACTAATTAATTTTGTTTTCCTTCTGAATTTGCTAGCTATGGCCATTGGCATTTTGAAATGTAGTAGAGCAGTTAACACCTTTGAAAGAGTTCTGGAAAAAAGTGGATTCTGACCTGGATGCATGAATCTGTACCATTTTCCTTCTCTGCTGTTGCTTTTTTCTGTGTTGGAAGCTGAAAGCTCGATGCTACCCTCTGTGCGCGTGCCCGGTGTTTCTTGTAACTTGGAGAGGAAAGAAGATGCCTAATGCCAAAAGTCAGTCGATGGTGTGTCGAAGCAGTGTGTGACAAAGTATTACGTGTGCGCTTCTGATGCTGCCTGTCAGTGTCCGTTGTAGACTGCTTTTCAGTAAGTCGTTTATTCTCTGTGCTTAAGACTTCATCTCTTACTCAGAACTCAGAAGCAGAATTGGAGCGCGTTCCATCTGGTGTTGTCAGTGCGAATTGCATTTCTTGTTCAGAAAACAAGGGAACCTCACCAAAATCTCACTGATAAGCAAGATACATAGTTCTTCAAGATTTCTGGAGGTATCCTAGCAATTTTTAGCTTTTTCTTTTTCTTTTTGTTTTTTTTTTTTTCCATTTTTCTATTTCTTTTTTTAAGTGTCAAGAGAGTCATGACCCTGATTCTCTTTGCGTAGCATTTGTCGCTTTGCTACGAAGTTTAGCATACTAAGTTTTTATGGTTTAAAATACTAATTTGTAAAAAAAAAAAAAAAAAAAAAAAAAAATTGTAAACCCTCCCAGCTCTTCCTGAACTCTTGGTGCACAAATCCATTTATAACCTCCCTTTCCAGTATTGCTGTGTGTGAAGTGATTAGAATACATGCACATGCATAGCTATGAATTCTGCGCTGCCTTTTTTTTTTTTTTTCCTCCCCATCCCGCCCTCTCCCATGAATACCTCTTGGGAAATATTTCCATTAGGTTTCTAACTTTATTTTGCTGCTACTTTGAGCATTAGCAGGTAACTTGCAAGTCTGGAGGCCATTGTTGTTGAGGGTAGCTGGAATTTTAGACCCTTGCAGTTTTTAAGACTTAGCTACTCCGCCTTGTGGAAGTTACCATAGTGCTCCGTGAAGTTCATTGAACATGAGCCTGTTGCCCAGTGCACTCAGTCCTGTCCGCGCCCCTTCGCTAGGTGTCCCCGTTGCACTGCACCAGCTTCTGGTCTCCCAAAGCAGCGCTCCTCTCCTCTCTGTTGTAGTGTGACCGTCGACGACTGGCTGCCCTCAGTGTTGTCACTGCTTCCTCGGGCACACTGACAGCCCTCTCAGTGTTTAGCCACTGCTGGTTTTTCTGTGTCACTTTTATTTCCTGGAAAGGATGCACCAAGTATGGGATCATCAATCAGGGGTTGAATGTTTGTCTGATTTGAGCCTCTCGTCTTTGTTTCAAAAAGGTAGCTGTCATTTGAAATCTCCTATCCGAAGCTCTGAAACAGCCTTAGAATTATAGTCTGTCTGCCCAAAGGGTTTTTAATAAAACCTTTTTCTGTGGCTATTATCAGTTAAGCATTAGTAGAATCTAGTTTAATTTTCACGGTGGCAAATATTTTTATTCTCGAGATCTTCAGGAATGGATTTTCCATTACATCCACTGTTTTCCAAAAAAAATAACCAAAAACACCAAACTGAAGAACAACTCTGCAGATTTATTTTTAATTTTCCATGGGAACTAGAAAAAAAATTCAGTATCTGTAAACTATAAGTCTATGGGGTTTAGTCTTCATTTTTTCATATTTAAATGAAAAAAAAAAAGTCAGGAAGCCTTGTGGCATTGTCTGGGCGTCTTTAAGCTGTTCTGTTTTTGTGCTTGATAAACAATGAAAATCTCATCCATAATGACTAGGAACCATCTTTAAGCCACAGAAGAGGATATTTGCCCAAAAATTTGGACGTGGTCTTTGAGGTGTGAAAGATCTTAAGGGAAAATTATTACTTGGTTCAGTTCAGTTGTTCAGTAGCTTAGGGACATGGCATTTGCTTTGTTTTTTATTTTCCTGGTGATGTTTGGCGCATTGAGCATATCTGTGCTTTGGGGTTAGAAATGATCCGTCAAGGATGGTGGGCCAGAGTTTCTGGTTGATAACCAGGTGGGCCAGAGCAGTCATTTCCTGGTTGGCACAGAGTAATCCCTGACAGGAGTGTGGCTTTTTAATGTTTTTTGCTTTTCAAAAAACTTTCTATTTTTGATTTCTTTTCCTGTGAATATTCAGTGCACTGAGGCTGTATCATTCCTTTGCACTCCCTTGTATAATGTGGAAGCACAACGAAATGTTTGAGCTCACATCATTTCAAGATGACCTCCCAGCCCTGGTGCTTTCCCATCCTAAAAGCAACCTAACTGAAAGGAAGTAATACCTCGCTGGACCAATAGCAATGGATGTGGGAGTATTTGTGGTCTGGTAAAATATTGTAGTTCTCTGTGAAGCTGCCCTAAACCCTTGTAATCATTCTTTCCCCATTCATTCATTCATTCATTCATTCTGCAAGCATTTGTTGAGGGCCTGCTTTGCTCCTAAAAGCAAGCGGAAAGCATCGTGAGTTCGCTGTAGCCGAGGAGCCCTGGGAGCCCAGCCGATGAGCCAGGGGATGCCAGTGATACCTTAAATGGAGTGACAGTCCCCCCCGAACAAAGAGAGCAAGTGGATTCTGGTGAACTGGCCAAGGCCTGTGGTCCTCTTGAGCAAGTCTCTCCTGTTCCAGAAACCAAAAGTGCCCTTCTTCATCTTCAGAGACATTATACTCTTAACATCCACTTTTTCAGACTGAGCTGTCTCTACTACTTAGGGTTTGAAAATCTATTACAAAGTCACTTTCCATTAGAATTTGGTCATCCACGTGTGTATGAAAGTAGATGTGGGGTTTGGGGGTCGGGGACAAATTGCCATCGCTCTAAAGTAACTGTCGCGGAAAAAACTAGTTATGTCAAGGAGGCAGTAGTGTCAGCCTTTAGGAAGAATGAAGCAAAGAAGAGCTGTGGAACAGAGCTTACTTACTTCAAATAAACATGTTTCTAAAAAATAGCTTGACATCTGACGTTACATTTCATTCTGACAAATAACCGAACAGCCGAAGTTGTTGTTTCCTATGTAGGTTATCGGAATTATTGGATGGCAAGATAATTAGTGTTTCTGGGTTGGATTTTTAAGATAGTATGCAAATCATAAGCACAGTTTCAATAAAACACATATTCTGTGAGGCGTGTTGAACTTGTATTATTTGGAATTGAGAAGAGCAGACTTCCCTGACAAACCAGTGCCTATATCATAAACAGAGTAGCTGCTACTGTGCAGACTGTCGGTCTTTACTTTCATAAAGGAAACGTTACTGTTAAACCTGACTACATTTTGGGGGGTGGAATCCTATGCTTTCTTCAAATGAACACTTAGTGTTTCGCACTGCCTTTTGATCAACTCTCAAAGTGTTTGTTTTGCAGCTGCCGTTTGAGCATGACAAGTCATCTTTTCCCCCCCAAGTAATGAAAAACGATTTTGCATGGCCTCCATCTAACCCAGAAAGCATGTTCTTACCACCTATGCAAATAACTAATAAAATGTAGATTACCCTAAATGTAAATTTTTTTAAAAAGCTAATTCTTGGATTATGGAGCTCTATTTTTGAATTTGTAATTTTTTACATGTGGCTTAATCATCAATACAGAAGAGCATGAATGTGTTTTCTTGTTTTGCTTGCAAATGTTTCTCTTTGCTGCTTGCTTTTTTTTTTTTTTTTTTAAATCAGCAAGATTGTATGTAAAATGGTATTTTGCAAGCAGGAGTGGAATTGGATATGTTGAACACACACGGGTTTATATACTGTATTTAGCATGAACACTTTCCTAAAGTATTTTGTTCTAAAAAAAAATAACCTGCCATTTTCTATAGATTTTAATTTTAATTTTCTAAGGTTCTATTGTGGTCACAAGGAGAAAATGTGGCTTCTAATAGTGCTAACAATTTTAAAAGGCTTTTGTAGAGACCTAGAGCTGTTTTGGAAAGCTTCGGAGATTCCCAGCCATTAGTCACAATAAGACTAAGCTCATGGAATTTATGGTAGCATACTACAGTGGATTAGTTTCTAGATCCATCTCACAAGCATTCAAAACAAGTGTTTCCCAATTTTGGAGGGAAGGGAGGTCCACTGCAGGCTTGGGAGGCTTTTTCAAATCTCATACGAGTACTCTCCTGAAGATTCCGTTAAGCCTCTTCTGAATGACTTCTAATGCTCAGCACTCACTAGAATCATCTAGAGAACTTTTAAAGATGCCTGGGTTCTACTCCTAAGACTTTGATCTAACTAGTGAAGGGGCAAGGTCCCAGGAATTGCCATACATTTTAAAGCTGCTGGGGGTTTCTAATTTGCAGTCAGAATTGAGAACCACTGTGCTAAACACCATCCCTGTGGTGAGAATCACTGCCATGTGAAGCACTCAGGAGTGACTGACTGAGACTCTTGTTTGATCAGAGAGGAAAGGGAAAAAAAGAGAACCACTGATTTAACATCCAGTTTGAAATAGGGGAGCCTCTCTGATCTGAGACTCCATTTGGGTGCTTGGAGCGTTTGGTGGGTGGCCCAACACTTGAGTCTAGTGGGATTCAGTGGTCTTCAGTTTGCCAGAGCAGACAGTCCCCTGGGGGGTGTGCATCCTTCCCAGAGCCTTTTCTCTGGATGCCACCAGAGGGCCAGACCCACAGGGGAGCTGGGAAGGCACTCTGAGTTAGAAAATGCTGAAGTAAAGCGCTCGTGGCCTTGGAAAGCCTGTTCCTGATTTTGGCAGAATGACTGTCTCTGTAGTAATTTCAGTAGCAAACTCCACGCCGTCACCTGATGTCCTAGTCGGCTCATTCTCTGCTTCTCCGCGGTGTCATTTCAGGAGTGATTTTCCGTTTAAAAATGATTGTGAAGCATTTTATTTGGAGTCCTTTTTTTGGTAACCCTCTGTGTTTTTCCATGTAATTACAAAAAGTCAAATAATAGTCATCCAAAAATTTGCTAGTATGTTACCTAGAGAGGCGAATGAAATCGAGTTTTAATCTGTGGTGAGCTAACGGCACGTACAACATCTTTAGAGTAGTCTGCTGTGCTGCTCAAGTGGTTTTACCCTGTCCAGCAGGATGCTGCCTACAAAAAAAAAAGAAAAGAAAAGAAACACAACTTACCTGGTATTTCCACCATTTTGAGGGAATGAAGATCTAAGTGAAAATCCAAGTTGGAAATCCCCCTGTAGAAAAGCCCCTCGAAGAAGAGGGGCCTCGGAGGGGTGAATCGGCAGTGGGAAATTGCCTGTAGGTGCTATTCTCAGTGACCCAGTGTCTGCGTACCAGATGGGAAGACAGTCCCAGGGTTTTCTGAAGCTCCCGTCCAATGCCGGCCTTTCCAAAAACGCGTCTGTGTTCCCTCTCGGTTTGCTCACCAACTGTGCCTCTCACCACTGGTTAAAATCGAATTCAAGCCCCATTACAAAAACAGTTTCTTCCCTGAACGCTTCAGTGCTACACTGGAATTTTCTGTAGTTGTCTTACAAGCTGCATGTCCCTGTCACTGTACTCAGAATGCCTTGATACTGTTCGTGCTCCGTTCATAGTGATTTCTGTATCATTTTCTTCTTTAGTTGTACAGTAATATGGCAGGCAGGATGGCTTTTCTTGAGGCTGGAAGAAAAGTGTACCATACATTTTTAAATTATTTTAGAAACAAACTGCATGAGATGTGTCACTGACTTCTGTTATTTATTTGTATGTTTTATTATTCAAGGTGTATGCACTTTTAAGAAGCAAAATTTATATTTTTATGTTTAAAAACGTTTTATTTCTGGAACAGCAGTTGATTATATAGTATACAGTTGGAATTAAGAGAAAAGTGGAAAATGTAACAAAATATAATAAATTTATTACATGATGCCCTCCTTAAGCCATATTCCTCTTTCTCCCTTTGCCAACCTATATCTTTTTGCTGTTGACTAGCCTTGGAAATGAAGCAGGAATGATCTTTGTACCACACCGATCTCTACAAAACACTTTAGCACCATAGTATGAAGTGAGGAAGAGCAAATCACAGAAGAATACGGACAGGTGCTCTATCTGGGGAATTTTAAAACAACAAAAAATCACATCTATGCTTATTTTACTTTTCATGATCAGGGATTATAATTCCCACTTTCTCTAAGAGGTATTGTGTCCTGGGCCTTGGGGCTTGGAAATAACTCACAGTCTGGCTCAGGTCCAGCAAAGGAGCCATTCTTTTCTGGACCCTCTCTTGCCCAGATACCCTATTTTTAACCATATGTTCTGAAAAAAATTTTTTCCCAGTCTTCATCTTCCCTCAGGACCGGTCTCCCTGTTGAGATGGCACATTACTTATGACCACTTGGGGGCACCAAAGATCGCCATCAGCAAACGTAATTTCAAAGTCTAGTGTGCTGGTCTCTGCTGACATGCTTAACATTATGAGAGGAGTGCACTTGCAACGAAGCAGGGGTTTCAGTTTAGACGAGTGCCACCAGCCATCGTTGTACTTGAAAACTATTAGCTGCAGGCCGCAGAGCAGATCTTGTTTTTTCTAAAGCACTGCCTGGTGGTTTATAGGGTTGGGACAGGGAAACGGCTCCTAACCAAGGACAGGTATGAGCCACATGCCTTGAAACCAAGGTATGGCACTTAACAAACCTCTCTAATTTTATTTTATTTATTTATTTATTTTTATTTTATTTATTTATTTGACAGAGAGAGATCACAAGTAGGCAGAGAGGCAGGCAGAGAGAGAGAGGAGGAAGCAGGCTCCTGCTGAGCAGAGAGCCCGATGCGGGACTCAATCCCAGGACCCTGAGATCATGACCTGAGCCGAAGGCAGCGGCCTACCCACTGAGCCACCCAGGCGCCCCAAACCTCTCTAATTTTAAATAGTGAAGTTTTATTTTAGGTTCCATAAAGACTAACCATGTAGTACACTGATCATTCAAGAGGCTTCATTATGCCTGAAAGTATTTGCGTGTCATAAAGTACATAGACTTAATAGTTATGCAGATGTTCACAGATCATTTTGTCTGTCTCCGTAGAATTTGGAAGATTATTTTTAAAAATATCTGAATGATCAGTATCTCCCTGTACGCCTTTCTGTCCTCCGTCAGTCTTCCTAGAGAAAGCAAAGGCTTGATAAAGCCCCTGGTCCAGGACACATGTTCCTCTGGGCCCAGGGAGTGATTCTAGACCACTGTGACTCCATCGGATGGGACTTCAGCCTGTTCCCCACCCTCAGGGTCCCCTTTCCCTTTCTGAAGCCTGCTCCTAAGTTTTTGCAGTTGGTGGTTTTGGTTTTCCTTTTTGCGGGCCTGAGTCTCAGACATTTCCACGCAGGTCATCTGGTAGGTTTCACCTCTCTGGGTGGGTTGGGTCTACCTCATGTAGAACCCTCTGGAATTCAGTCTTGATTTGGTCTGGTCTTAGCCAAGTTTCTCACCCCCTGTCAACATTGGCTACAGAGAAACGACAAGGGCTCTCTCCTCGAGTGATAGGTTTTTGCATCACGCCATATAGCCTGATGGCCTTGCACCTCGTTTCTTTAAGAATTCAGGGCTGTGACATTAATCTGGTTGTACTTTGTATTTATAATAGCTCGGTTTTTCTTCAAGTGGGAAGGGGATGTGAATGAAACCAGGGTTATAGTCAGAATCAGGCCGCCCCACCACTGGCAGTCTCTCCTGCGCTCTTCCTTTGCTTCAGAAGAATTCACAGAGGCTCACCATATAGCGATCCAGTTCCTGCGACTCGGACGGTGTCAGACTCATCGGAAGGCACGTGTGGGTATGGTGCAGTGTGGCTGAGCACGGGTGGCACTGGCTTCAGGGTTCCCAATCCACGAAATGTGGCAGTGGAGAAAGCCCCTTTACTGTTGCACTCAAGATCGAAGTCCAGATTCCTTTGTTTTACAGTGCTTCCTGTATGCCTGAATGCTGGGGATATGACCACGTCCTGAGGAGCTCATGATCTGGCCAGGGTCAGGTTGGTTCATAGGTAATTAACGTTTCAGTGCTTCCCGCCATGCTATTTACTCATTGCTCTTCCCTCAAGGCATCGCCGCGTTCTCATCCCTCTTCCAGCCAACTTCCTGGAATTTTGCTCAGGAGGCCTGTCTCTGGGGTACCCACATGGCCATCCCAGCCTTCATGTCTTTCCTAAGATGTTGCCTTCTCAGCAAGGCCCTCCCTGATCACCCTTTTAAAACACTGCAACCTGTTTCATGGCCCACCCCCCACTCCCTACTTTATTATAGTTCTTTATGTAACTTGTCAACTACCACAGTCTATATACAACATAGCATGTATGCAATACATTTGCAACCTTTGGTCTATATGCAGTAATCTATATGTTACAGCCATCCATAAGCGATACATACGCAGCATGGAGCCTGTATGCGATACAGATGCAACAGGACGTCTGTATGTACGTGTAGCACATACGCTTACTTCTGTAGCTTGCCTCCCTGTTCTGTTCACTGCTTTTAATCCAGTGCCTCAGAGAGTGCCAGGCCTCCCAGTACCTAGTAAAAAATCGACTACCAGAATTAGTGGATTTGCTTGAGTAATCCACTTAACCATTCTGAGTCCCCTTCCTGTCTAGAAGAGGAAGACGAGCAGGACTTGCATCGTGGAGTTGTGGAGGTTAAATACGAAGGATGCCCGTAAAGCACGCAGCGCAGTCTCTGGCACAGAAAAAGTGCTTGGGGAACGGTGCCATTCCTAATCCTAACGGTAGCGATGGAGCTGGGGCTGACCCTCATGGGAGCTTTACAGAGGAGGGGCCATTGGAGCAGAGCTTGCACCTTTCTGGCTGAAAGTGCTGCTTGCACTTTCTGGAAACCCCAGGAATCCAGCTTTCCTGGAATGTGGGGCAGGAAGCAGTAGCTGGAGGGGCAAGGAAGGCCGCAGAGGCCTCATCTAGAAGGGCCCCCCCGACTTAGGTCTGTCCTGAAGTAAATGAGAATCCAGGAAGACATTTTAATTTAGGGGGGAGAGGAGATCTACTTTGTGCCTTAGCATGGTCACCATGGCAACAATGTGGCACCAGCGAGCCCGGGTTAAGGAGCTTGTTGCAGGAGTCTGCGAGCAGTCTGGAATGCTGGCCTAAAGTAGTGTTGGGTGGACAGAGACAAGGGGAGCTCCTGGAGGGGTGACATGCTCTGGTCCCGGAGGCGGGCTGCTGGTTCAAATTCTGATATGGTGACTTCTTAGCGGGACAGCCTTTGGCAGATTACTTCACTTCTCTGTACCTCAAATTCTTCACCTGTAAAATGTGGCTGAAAGTGTGTCTACAGGATCATAGGGAGGCTTAATTGGGGGGTTGGTTTGTCTACATTTAATATATTACATTGACTGCAAGTGTCTTTGATTTTATCTCCTATCTTAGTATTCTTTTCAATTTGTCCCACCTGTTTTCTGTTTCTTTTTCTCTTCCTTCTTGCCTTTTGTTTAGATCAGTCCAACATTTAAAAAATTCCAGTTTTTCACTTCTGTCAGTTTATTATTCATCCTCTTACTCGTTTATTTTCATCCTCTTACTCTTTTTTTAGTGGCTGTCCTTATGATATCAGCATGCATTCCTGATTTAGAAGAGTCTAAGAAAACTTAGTAATTTTTGCCCTTTCAGGGTCTTAGAACACTTTGAGTCCATTTTACCCTTTCCACCATTTGTTACTGGTCGCTATGCATTCCAATTCCATGTGTATTTAACTTGTGTAGACACAGAACACACATAACTAACATGACTACGGGTGTCGAAAGCCAGTGTTCACTTAGATGGACCCGTACGCTCACCCTCCCTCGCTTGTTCTCCCCTCCCGCATTCCAGTGTGTCGCCTACAGTCCTTTTCCTTCTGCCTGAAGAATTCCTTTTAATCTTTTTTTTTTCTGCCCTTGCTATTAATGCACTCTCTTAGCTTCTGTTTGATGGGAAAGGTCTTTATTTTGCCTTTAATTTTGGAGGTTATTTTCACTGGGAATAGAATTCTAGGTTGCAAGTTATTTTCTTTCCTTTTCATTCTGTGGTCTTCTGCCATTATTATTTCTGTTGCTAAGTCAGTTATTAATCTCATGGTTGTTCCTTTGAAGGTGTGCTGCTGGGTTTCTTTCTTTCTTTCTTTTTTTTTTTCCTAAATGCTTTGAAGATGCTTTTCTTTGTTTTTCATTAGTTTCACTTTTAAATGTGTTTTTATCCTGTACTTCATGAATCAGACCTGGAAATGTTTTTAGCCATTATCTCTTTAAATGTTGCTTCCGCCCCATCCTCCCAGACCATTCCAGGACTCTGTAAACGGCTTCACTGTCCAGCCCAGCTGCTCCGTGCAGACCAGGGGTCCATCCTTGACTCTGGCCTTTCCCTCCGCCCCCGTCCTCACATCAGATCCATTCACAAGCCCTGTCTAGATCCACTTCCACAACCAGGTCCTAAATCTGCCCTCTCCTCCAGCCCTATTTTATATCACCCTCCTTCAACTTTCAGGCCCAGAAGCTGCCTCTTAGTGCCTTGACCAGAGGATCCTATTTCCATTTTATGCATGTATAGACGGAGACTCAGAGAGAGTAAAAAACTTACCCAAGATCACACAGGTAATGAGTGATAGATCTTGGATGTGGATTAGGCCTAATACTACAAGTCTTGTGTTTTGTTTTTTTTTTTTAAGATTTTATTTATTTATTTGACAGGCAGAGATCACAAGTAGGCAGAGAGGCAGACAGAGAGAAGAGGAAGCAGGCTCCCTGCTGAGCAGAGAGCCCGATGCGGGCCTCCATCCCAGGACCCTGGGATCATGACCTAAGCCGAAGGCCGAGGCTTTAACCCACTGAGCCACCCAGGCGCCCCACAAGTCTTGTGTTTTTTCACATTATTACTCCCAGTTCCCTATGTGATAGTAAATAAGGGAATTAAATCATCAACATATAGAACTGTATTCAGCCATGCAGTTACTAGAAGGAGAATCTAGATTATATAAAGCCCTTTTCTTTGTAATCTCTGAGTAATTTTTGTTACAGCAAATTCAGGAAGTGAGGAAATTTCTGCTTTTTGGTTACAGAATTTAGAACCTCCTTTGCTCAATTTTTTTTTTTTTTGAAACTAAAAAGTAATTTTAGACTCAGAGAAGTTACAAGAATAGTTCAGAGAATTCCCATATACTCTTCACCCAGCTTCCCCCAATGTCAGCATATTGTGTAACCGTAGTACAATGTTCAAAACCAGAAACTAACATTAGTACAATACCATTAACTAAACTACAGGCTTTTATCCAGGTTGCACAAGTTTTTCCGTATCTGTCCAGGCTCAGGTCCCACATTGCATTTAATTGTCATTTCTCCTTAGTTCCTCTAAGCAGTGACAGCACTTAGTCTTTTTTGATCTTGACAGTTTTTGAAGAGTACTGGCCAGTTGTGTAGAATGTCCCTTGTTTGGGTTTGTCTTATGCACTGTCCCAATTAGATGGAGGTTTTTTGGCATTTTTTGGCAAGAATATCACAAAAGCAATATGCCCTTCTCGGTGCATAGGGAGTACATGATATTAATATGTCCTATTCCTGGTGACATCAGAATCTTGGTCACTTGGTTAAGGTGATGTTTTTCAGTTTGTGCATTGTAAAATTACTATTTTTCACTTTGTACTTAATAGATGTCTTGGGAGAGGTACTATTAGACCATGCAAATGTCTCCTCAGACTTTGGCCAGCTCCTCAAGTTTTAGGATCTGTGACGATTTTTATTACTGTGGTCTAACTGCAAAAAGAGAAAGACATTTTAATAAGCTGATTTCATAAGGAGCCCAGAAGCAGAGCAGATGCAGGGGTTGGATGAGCGCCTCATCAGGGTCACGAGGACCATGGTTCTCTCTGCCATTCTCAGCATGGTAGCCTTTGTCCTTAGAGTCAGCCTTCAGTAGCAACTGCCACAGTTGCATAAACTTGACAATGTCCAGTTGAAGGATGTGGGATCTATCTCTGCCTAAGTTCTCTCGAGCAGTAAGAGAATATTTCCCAGAGACCATCCCCAGCCTCCTCTAATAAATCCTTCCCTCTTGTTGACCAGGGTTTTGGTTACCTCCTTATCACCAAGTTGCAAGAAAATCGAAGGAAGTATGACATTTCCCAATGGTGTTTTGGATGGTAGAAGGGTGGTTGGCTCTGTCAGAGAAGAGGACTGGGGGAGTGAGTTTGGGGAGACAGCCCAACACCTGAGGCAGTGCCTTACGATGAAATCTTTATAAATCTCAATAAATCTTTGCAGAGCGAATGAGGTTCTTTGTCTCTTGCCTAGAGACATAATTGGCCATTAATGTGGAAACGTTAGAGCTCTTGCTTGTGGAATCAGAAGAGAGTGACTTAGTGGATTGGGGAACAGTGAGGACATCTTGGCAAGGATGGAAGAATGGCAAACACGGGTCCCTGGTGGGAGACCTCCCAGCTCTGTGACACCCTTAAGCTTCATTGTACTTTGGTCAAGGATGATGCACCTCTGGCCCGGTTGTTCCATCTCCAAAACCTGGAGAGACCTTACAGGTTCATTTTTGAAGGAAGGCAGAGAAACCTGTCTGTTAGACTCAATTGCCTCTCCTTCAAAGGCTCTCTAGTGGCAAAGGGGCGCTGAGAGGCGGTCCCTGCTCCATACACTCAGGCTTCTGGCTCTGGGGGCCTTCGGCACAGCCTGGTAGCTTGTTTGGTAAATAATGACATTGTTATAAATATTTAATAAGTCAAGGGACTGCAGCACATGCAAAATTGATGAGGTCCCCGTGTGGGAAACGCAGGCTTTTCTCTGTATGTGTGCTCTGAAGGAGGCAGTTAGAGGCTGACGTCTGCTAGGGCTGACACCTGTATATGTGGTAGGGCTGATGAATGGCCGGAGGACTCTCCGCCATATTTAGGAAGCATCAATCCATCATGCCGGAGTTTAGGCTGAGGGAGGAATTCACGGCCATCAATATTCTCCGTGTTTATTAAGCACCTCGTGCTGCAAGAGACAGTGAGTCCTGCACCGGTCCTGGGAGCAGCGCCTCCAGAAAGGGCACGGTGGCTCCTTGATGAATGACTTTAATAAGAAGCAGCTTGGAAGTACCTTCAAGTAAAAAAACTAATAACAATAATTAGATGTTTCTTAATCATTTATTTATTTTATAATTTATGCCCCTGCCTGCTTCCGGAAAAAGGAATGGATGTGGCTTGCAATTAAAACACATCTACCCAGGATGGTTTAAATGAAGATAAACACGAGATCAGAAACGGTACTGAGGGAGTGAATTTTTCTTAATCAACTTGGCCGCTCCCCGCCGAGAATATCGTATTCCCTCTGCACAGCAGTCACCTTTTGCTCCGCGGAGCCACGGGATGTGGCAGATGTAAAGCAGCGGCTGGAGGTGTCGTGGGGACGGGAGGATGAGGCGGGAGCATGATGTGACCTGTGGTCTCAGCCTCTCCGCACCGGGCTCCCAGGCACATTTGCATTTCATTTATCATCGCTCCAAACAAATCTGTTTGTCTACGGCAGGGTGGCATGAAAAATTAATGCCCCTGTGTCAGGCAGAGCTTGTCAGAGTGACAGTGCCGAAAGGGGATGACAAAGGGGCGACATGCGTGGCACTTTCTACTTAACAACCACTCTCCTGTTCCCTGAATGCCTTTTCCCCAGCCTGTGTGTTGACTGAATGGGGCTTTGGCAGCCATAGCCTGCCTAGGAGCTCAGCACAGAAAGCCTGTCTCTGTGTAGTAGCTCGGGCCCTGTGTGTGGTGTGTGCTGTCCAGAACAGAAGTGGCCACAGTTAGAGCTGGGTGACCCTTGTCCCTGTCTTTGCGGAGCCATCCCAGGCTCAGAGGAGCAGAAGGAAGGCAGCCCCTCCAGAGGGTTCTCAGAGAGCAGGCCAGGGCAGAGGGTCCGGCACCTCGGAACCTCCATGAGATTAGTGCTTTTTCCTGCACACTTCGATGCTCCACAAATGTTTGCTCAGTCAGAACCTTGTACTGGCTTCTTTCTGACCTGTGGTCCTATCAGGAGGAAGAGCCACCTCCTTCCAGCAGCAGGGATGGTCTAAGGGAGCAGTTCTGAAATCATGGATCCTGGAGTCATGACTGTCTAGGTTCAACTCCCAGCTTGACCGCTTCCCAGCTTTGTGACTTCGGGTAAACTTTTGAAAATGTTTTTGTGCCTCAGTGTCACAGATGTATTCAGACAAATGTCTGGTGCTTGGTGTTAACTGGGTGAGTGAGTATTATTTCCTTGACCTTCATCCAAGGTGAGTGGATGAGGAAGGCCATGGAACTCAGTGAGCGAGCCTTGAGCCACATCAAAAAGGCAGTGTGGCCGGAGCTGTGTCGCAAGAGTTAGGAGCTTGTTGACTTGCTGAACGGCCTTGGGAAAGTAGACATCCTCTTCTGTCTGGTTGACCCACTAAAAAAAAGAAGTCCCTCTTGCCTCTGTTCCCCACCAAGCCTGAGTATAAATGTGATGTTAGCTTTGTTAGCTTTCTGAGATGAACCACTCTGACCCAAGCCAGGGCTGAGCAAGGCACTCTCCTTTTAAGAAGGAGAAAGGAACGCAGTTTTCCTGCCCTCTGTGGGAATTTAGTAGTAATCTTCAGGCACTGGATCACTTCCCTCATTGCACATTAGAATTCCCCTGGGAGTTTAAAAAAAAAAAAAATCCTGACGTCTGGAACCCTCACCTAGAGATTCTAATTGGCCTAAGGTGAAGCCCAGGTAGCAGTGTGTTTTTATGGCTCCCTCCGTGTTAATTCTACAGGTGGTGAAGAGTGAGTCCAGAGAACCTGCAGGACGGATGCAGGATGGACCATAACAAGGTCAGGAGGCATGTGTGCCTCTGGTAGAAGGGCTGTGGCATGTTTTCATATAGGACCTGGGTGATAGATAATGCCAACAATTGCAAGGGTGGGTCTAAAATGTCTGGAGTTTGGAAAAACTCTGGGGTAGATCATCCACTATGGTTTGGGGCTGGCTGGGTTTCCTGCTCTAGCCCTTGAAACGGGAACTTTGGCCAACACTTTAGGCAAGTATTTAGAGGTGTTGAGAAGTGAGTTTGTGTCCGGGGGTCAGTGATTTCGTCCTCTGCAGTACAAAGTGACAATTGTCCTCCGTTTTCCGTTCATCGCACCCCTGCCGGCAGCTGCATTTCCCTCCCCCCCCTGCGGGTGGGTGGTCCTCTGGCCAGGAGGGTGTAAGGGGAATGGGTGCATGCCACTGATGGGTCACATCTTTGGAAAGGAAGCAGGTTGACCTCCACTTTCTCTCGTTCCTCTTCCTGCTGGCTGGGCTGTGGTGGCCCCTGCAAGCAGAAGCGAAGCCACCAGCCAGGGAGGGCAGGGCAGCCCCGCAGCTCTGGACTGTGGTGAGAGAAAAAAGAAGAGCCTGTTATTTTACCGAAGTCACCAGGTTGTTAAGTCTTTGTTTCAACGGGACAGCCTGCACTCTAACTAATACGTGATTCCTTTGGCACCAACGTTGGCATGCTTGAGAATTCTAGGAAGAGGACATGGAAGAGTCGGAAGAGGAGGGGGAGAAGGAGGATTTCCCCCTCCCTTCGCCACCTCGGTGATCGGGTGATGGGTATTACTCTTCTCAGGTACCAGAGAAGTCTTCCTGATCAGGTCCGTCTCTTCCCACACCACCACCAAAAGCCTCCCGAGTTTACAGCATTTATCCCAGCGGTGATTTTTATACCCCCTTTGGCTCCTGTTTCACCTTCAGGTTTGCTCTCAGCTGGCTCAGGTTCTTGGTTTGTTGTTCGCACCCCGCCAGAGCAGGGGGATGTTATTCCTTGACCCCTTTGTCCCCCTGCCATTAGGAAGCAATGATCGGGAGTCAGACTGCGTGCTTCTTTCTCAGATCAAAACATGGTCCAGATGGAGCCCTTCATTTTTTTTTTTGTAGATCCCATTTGGCGACCCAGCATTTTGTTGAAGTTTGGCTCATTCACTCAACAGCTACTTATGGAATGCCTCCTGTGTGTCAGCCACAGTATGCCAGATGCTGGGGGAAGAGTGTTGAGCAAAACCAACATGCTCTTTGCCTTCATGTGGCTTAGAGTCGGAAGAAAATATGAACAGAATAACTTCACATGGCCCGCATTATTCACAGAGAAACGTTTGCGGTTTTCTACGTTGCTCATGCCTATCAGAAAAATAAGAGCAGTATTAGCCATCAATGGTTTATTCCCCTGGAAAAGAGGACAATTGTAGTGTGATTTTGGTTTTTACGATTTTAGATTTTTCCCTCTGATGAGATAGCAAAGAAACACACTGAAGAAAAGGATTTTTTCAGACCAGATAACAATTCAAAGCTATGCATCTGACTCTCTCTCTCTTCCAGTATCTTACCGAAGTGTCCTTGCTTAAACCAAAGAGAAAGCTCCAAGGCCATGCCTACAAACAAAAGTAGCATCCCTCAGAAGGCTTGTGTGGAGAGCTCAGTGTGGGAGAAGGAGGGCCTCCTAAAACCTGTGACCTTGAGAAGGTCTTGCCAAAAAAAGTGATGGAAGGATTCCCACCCCGAACCTCCCTAAACCCTATAGCATCTGTGGAATGTACAGATGCTATAGTGAAAGGGTAGGAGAGAGAACCAGTGAGTACAAAACAATGCAAGGGACAAGTCCTGCTCTCTAAGGAGCCGGGGGTTCTACAGCGATGCCTTGGAGTCTTCATTCACGGCCTGTAAGGGGAGAGGGGGGACACTATTGTGTATGATCAGTACCTGCCAGGTAGCCCCTTGCAGGGGGCAGTTATCGAGGGGGCATGGAGAATAACTCAATACATGCATGAATAAGAGAAAGAACTTTCAATTATTTTATGAAAGCAGGCTTTTCACAGACTGAATATAATAATACGCCATAAACCAAGGGGGTATGTTTACCTCAACTTTCTGCAACTGTGGTCAGTTAGACAAACAATCTAATGATCAAAGTAGAATTTCCTTCTCCTTTTGTTCTCACAACCCATCAACACGAGGAGTCGTTAATGAAGCTCACTCTCAGCTACTGGCATTGAGCTATCTTCACCTATTTCTGAGGGAATTCTCTGGACACGGGAAGGACTTCATCAACGTGAAAGAGAAGAAGCACCCTAAAGACTCAGAACAAGGGGCACACCATGAAGCCCCGCTGCTGCCACGAGATTTAGAGGGACAAGGCAATGACAGAAGCACACACAGGGTCCAATGAAAAGGTATCCTTAGAGAAGCAAAAGGAATTTTGGAGATAAAAAGAATGGTTTCAAAAATGGGATAGCATAATCAAATGGATAAATTAAAAGCCTTTATCAAGAAACGCCTTTAAAATTTATTTAAAAAAGACAAAAATCATAAAAGACAAGATATGAAACTAGATCAAATTATTCAACACTTATGTAAAAGGAGTTCCAAAAATACATAATGAAGTAGACCGAGGGGAAGAAATAATCAAAGAAAAGAAAATTTGACCTGAATACTTAAATTTTTATGTCAAAGGGGCCTCCTGATTTATGCTTTTAGGATTAATTGAAAAAAAAAAAAAAGTTCTGCACTCGGAGATGTTTTGTGGTTTTTTATAAATTCTAAGTATAAAAAGAAGATACAAAAATTAGCTAGGGGAAGACAACAATTTAAACCTAAGGCATGCTGAAGGAAATAATAAAGATTACAGCAGAAATTAGTAAAATAGAGACTAGAAAAATCATAAAGTCAACAAAACCAAAAGTTGGTATTTTGAATGAGTCATCAAAATTGGCAAATCTTTAGCCAGACTGATCAAAAAAAAAGGCTCAACTTACTAAAATCAGGAATGAAAAGAACATTTGTAATAGTGTGATTGGTAAGAAACACATATTAGGTCTTCATCCTGGTTCTTATCACAGACCTCCAAAAACCTTTGCAACTTCCTGAGAGGAACCATAAATGTGAACGGAGTGTCTTCTGTTATTCATAAGAAGCCCCTTCCACCCGACCTGAGTTTGTTATTGATGTGTATTGAGGTCACTTTGGGAAAGCCCCTAAAGAGGGAGTGGGTGCTGGTTGCCAGGGGAACCGCCTCTGTGCTTAGAGGGTTGGAAATTTCAGCCTCACCTCCCAACTTTCAGAGAGGTGAGAGGGGCTAGAGGTTGAGTGAATCACCAATGGTCAGTGATTTAATCACTCCTGCCTTCACGAAGAGCCTCCATAAAAATCCAGGGTTTGGAGAGCTTGTAGGTTGGTGAAGACAGAGGTGCTAGGAGGCGAGGGAGGCTGCTCACCCTTTCCCACACAACTTGCCCTATCCATCTCTACCATTGGCTGTTGCTGAATTGTATCCTTTTGTAATAGATTGGTAATCTAGCAAGTAAACTGTTGACAGAGTTCTGTGAACCATTCCAGCAAACTGTCAGACCTTAGGAAGAGGTTGTGGGAACCTCTGGTTTATAGCCAGTTGGCCAGAAGAACAGGTAACAACATGGACTTGCAGCTGCTGTCTGGAGTGGAGGGGGAGGGGCAGCCTTAACTCTGCGATCTACACTAACCCCAGGCAGACCATGTCAGAGCTGTGAAGTCACAGGGCATTCGGTTGGCATCTTCAAAGAACTGGAGAATTGCTTGGAGAAATTGTGGGAAAAGCCCTTCCACACTCGGGTGTTAGAGGTGAAGTATTGAGACTAGTAGTAGAGATTTGAGAAGAGAAGCAGTGACTTTTTCCTTCTGACAATATTACTACTGACCTTATAGAAATAAAAAGGATTATAAGGGAGTGATATTGTGAACACCGTGGCCCAGGAATTAGCTTAAACAAAACGGACAAGTTCTTAAAAAGACAGAAAGTAACCAAGAAGCAGTAAAACGTTTGAATTGACACTGAACAAGTAGAGATTGAGTTAGTAAAATGAAACCCAAAAACTAACCATGAAGAAAAGCCCAGGCCAAGATGTCATTGGTGAATTTTACCAAACAGTTATGTTTTTTTCTTCTACCAAACATTTAAAGAAGAACTAATACCAGACCCTTCCAAAAACATAAGAGGAGGGAACACTTTGCAATTCATTCTATGAGTCTAGTGTTACCCTGATAGTTAATCAAGTTAAAGACATCACAAGTGAAGAAAACCAGAGTCTAGTAGCTCATAACTATGGATACAAAAATCCTCAACAAAAACTACTGAACCAAATCCAACAATATATAAAAGGATTACACACCAGGACCAAGCAGGATTTATCCCAGCAATGCAAGGTTGGTTTCATATTTCAAAGTCAATTAATTTAATGTCCCATGTGAATAGAATAAAGGCAAAAGCACATGATCGTTTCAATAGATGCAGAAAGGTATTTGACACCAATATCCCTGCATTATAAAAATACTCAACAATCTAGAAATAGTAGGGAACTTCCTCCCTGATAAAGGACATTTATGAAAATTCCACAGCTGTCCTCATATTTAGTGGTGAAAGCCTCAATGTTTTCTCCCTAAGTTCAGGAACAAGAAGGATGTCTGCTCTCACCACTCCTATTCAACACTGTACTGGAGGTTGTAGCCAGGGCAGTTAGCTAGAAAATGGAATAAAAGGCATCCAAATCAGAAGGAAGAAGTCAAATTACCTCTAAGTGCAGATGACACGGTCTTGTATGTAGAAATCATAAAAAGCCACTAAAAATGATTAGGACTAATAAATGAGTTCAGTGAGGTTGCAGCATACAAGCTCAATATACAAATATCAATTGTATTTCTATACACTAGTAATGAACAAACTGAAAGTTAAATTAAAACAATTGTATTTCCAAGTGCATCAAAAAAATAAAATACTCAGTGATATACTTAACAAGAGAGATTCAGAACTTGTACACTACAACTACAAAACATTATTGAAAGAAATTAAACAAGATTTAAGTAAACAGGTTCATACATTGGAAGACAGTGTTGTTAAGATTGGCAGTACTCCCAAAATTGACCTACAGATTCAATGAAATCTTTATCCAAACCTCAGCTGGCTTCTTTGCAGAAATTGACAGATTGATGTTCAAAATCATATGGAAATTTATGGATCCCAGAATAACCAAAAAAATTTTGAAAGAGAAGGACAAAGTTGGAGGACTCACACTTCCTGATTTCAAACCTTATTAGAAAGCTACAATAAGAGGTGCCTGAGTGGCTCAGAGGGTTAAAGCCTCTGCCTTCAGCTCAGGTCATGAACCCAGGGCCCTGGGATTGAGCCCCACATCAGGCTCTCTGCTCAGTTGGGAGTCTGCTCCCCACCCCCCGACCTGCCTCCCTGCCTACTTGTAATCTCTGTCAAATAAACAAACAAAATCTTTTAGAAAAGCTACAATAATCAAGACAGTGTGGTATTGGCATAAGGACAGACATAGGGTTCAATGGAATAGAATTGAGAATGTAGAAATAGACCCTCATATTTGCAGTCAATTAATTTTCAACAAAGGCATCAAGACAACCTAGTGGGAGAAAGTACAGCCTTTTCAACAAATGCAGGGATAACTGGATCTCGCATGCAAAAGAATGAAGTTGAATTTCTGCCTCACACCATGCACAAAAATTAACTCAAAATGGATCAGAGCCCTAAATGTTAAGTACCAAAACCATTAGACTCTTAGAAGAAAACTTAGATCTAAATCTTTGTGGCTTTGGCACTAAAGACACAAACAGAAGGGAAAAAACAATAGGTAATTGACATCAAAATTAAAAATTCTTATGGTTTAAAGGACATCATTGAAAAGTGAAAAGACAGCCAGAGAATGGGAGATAAAAATTTTGCAAATCATATTTCTGATAAGGAGCTTGTACTACTATAGATAAAGAAGTCTTACAATCCCAAGATACAAAGAAAATAACTCAAAGAATGGGCCAAAAAACCTTAATATTTCCCCTAGAAGATATACACGTGTCCAATAAACATGTGAAAAGATGTCAACATCATTAGTTTTCAGGGAAATGCAAATCAAACCCACAATGAGATGCCACTTCCCACACACAAGAATGGCTAAAATAAAAAGGAGGGATGAAACAAGGGTTGGAGAGGATAGGAGAGTTGGAACCCTCATACACTGTTGGCAGGAATGTAAAATAGTGCAACCACTTTAGAAAACAGCTTGGATGTTCCTCAAAAAATTAATCCAGTAATTCGACTCACAAAGAATCAAAGTTAATTTGGTGCAACCACTTTGGAAAACAGTTTGGAAGTCCCTCAAAAAGTTAATCCAGTAATTCCACTCACAAAAAAATAAAAAAAAAAACAAGTGTTCAAACAAAAACTTGCACATGAATATTCGTAACAGCATTATTCATAATATTAAAAAAAGGAACTAAGTGAAATGTCCATCTTCCAATGCATGGATGAAAAAATGTAGTATAGTCATACAGTGGAATAATCAGGAACAAAAAGAAGTGAAGTACTGATATGTGCTACAACATGGATGAGCTGTGAAAACATGCTAAATGGAAGAAGCTGAACTTAAAAAACCACTTCATGTATGTATCGTCCCATTTCTATGACATGTCCAAAATAGGCAAATTCATAGAAGTAGAATACAGATTAGTAGTTGCCTAAGGCTGTGGGCAGAAGTGAGATGGAGGAGGGGTAAGAGGGGTGGGGGGAGTTTGGATGAAATAGGGGGTACTTCTAAGGGGTCGAGAGTGTCTTGTTGTGGTGATGGTTGCACAGCTTTGAATATACTAAAAACCACGTCCATTTAAAATTGGTGAATTCTATGGTGTGTGATAATAGTTTCAATTAATATTTTTTACAAAAATAGCAGTGGTGAATCACTCATATCAGTGAAGATTAGAGTTGGCTAAGCAATTGTGTGCTTGCTAAGGCTATTATAATTGAGAAAAATGTTTTATTGGGAAAACATTCTTTGTGGAATAATTATCAACATTTTGACAGTCTTATTTCATCTCATAATATATTTTTAAAGATCAATGATTATCTGGGACCATATAAACTCTTTTACATATTTAGAATACAAATTTAACATTTTTTTCAGATGTCCACAGAATGACTAGAAAAACTCACTCCTCTTTTGTCTTTCTCCTTTACTCTCATACAACTACCATACTCACAACACTTCTGATGCCATTGTGGGGTTTTTTTTCCCATGCAAGGCAATCTCTATGATACCAGCTGGGTATCCTACAATTCAATTCAATTCAATTTTGACACTAACTGGAGTCGCTCAGAACCCATATATTAAGGGTCCAATCCCACAAGACTGCCCACCCCATTATGGATGCCATTCACAAGTGGTAGGGCCCAGGTTACCCACAACTTCTGCTGGCTACAAATCAGAGGTTCCCATAACCACCCTTAGCCCCCACTTTGAATTCAAGTATTTGCTAGAACAGCTCATAGAACTAAGAGAAATACTTATTTACATTTACCAGGATAACATGTTAAGAGATGAAGACGTACATAGAGTAAGGTCTAGGTGGGTCCGGAGCACAGGAGTTCTGTCCCTGTGGAGTTGGGGTACTGTACCCTCCTGGCATGTGGTTGTGTTCACCACCGACATGGAGGTTCTGCAGACCCCATACCATTGGATTTTTATGGAGGCTTCAACATGTCAGCAGGATAAGTTACTGACTCCATTTCCACTTGACTCCCCTCTGTGGAGAATGAGGAGGGGAGGAGTGGTGGGACTGAAATTACAAGCTTCTAATCATCTAATCATTGCTTGGTCTTTTTGGTGACCAGCTCCTGCCAAGAGGCCACCCAGGAGTCCACCCGGTGTTTTCTCATTAGAATGAAAGACACTACTATCTCCTAGGAAATTCGGAGGCATTTAGGAACTCTGCCAGGAACTGGAATCAAATATCAAATATTAGAACAAAAGAATTTCTTAGTGCTCTGATCACTTAGGAAATTACAAGGGTTTGGGGAGTTCTGTGCAGGAACTGGGGGCAGAGACCAACATATTTTTTTTCTATTAGAACAGAAAAAAATACCAGAACTGAGGATGAGAATCGTCTATTTTGTTTACATACTGAATACTTTATGACTCAGAAATGCTTTCAGATGCAAGTAACAAGAAACCCAACCACGGTGGCTTATACAAACGCAAAGCTCCCTTTTTCTTCATATGAGAAATCCGAAAGAAGGCAGCTGCTGAAATTGGTTCAGATGCTCAACAATGTCAAAGCAAATATTTCTGGGGTTCCCTTGGTATATCTCAACATTAGCAGTCAAGACAGGAAGAAGGAGGAAGACAGGACAACACCAACATCAGAAAAGTAAAATCTGAAAAAAAAAAAAAATCTTTCCTGGGAACCCCGCCAACTTCCACTTACCTCTAGGTCACATGGCCACCTCTGGTTGTCAAGTAGATGGGAAAAGGAGGATCAGGGATGACAATAAGAAGCAGGAATACCAACCAACAATATCTGCTGGGATCCCAATGTCTTTAACAATTTTTGGTATACAGTAGGAGTTATCTCCATAGATAAATATCTGTCAAATGCATATAGTAGAATATTTATTCACAAATATTCAGCCCTCTTCCGTTGAGAGGATAAGATGTCCATGCTCTGTTGAATTCGGGTATCTGAACATTCTTCAGCCAATGAAATGGACACAGAAGTGGCTTTAAGAGCCAGGCCCTCTTTTCTCTGCCCCTGTGATCATGGAAGCATATGTCAAAATGGAGCTTCTATCAGCTCAGGTCCTTGAAAGAGCATGACGAGAAGAACACCCAGCTTGCCCATGTTATTTGAGCCACTGGGAATTTTTAGTTGTTACTACGGCTTAACCTAACCCATCCTGACTGATACAACGTATATACCCAGGCAAAGAAATCCACAACAAATCCCTAAATTAAAATTTTACAAACTGTATTTCCTGATCACATTAATAGAAAGACTATGCCTAAATTAAGATAAATGGTACCCATCTGGAAATTAAACAAAATAAAAAATAGCCCTACTGTCAAAGTGGAAATCGATACTGAAAAAACAGGCTACACATTTAAGATGATGAGAACACTGTATAAAAATACATATGGGGGTGTGACTAAAGTTATTCTTAGTAAAATCCATAATCCAAAGCTGTGATTACTAAAATAAATATGCTTAAACATTGAAGATTGAGAATAATTGGATTAAGAATTCAAAATAAAAAGCTAGAAAATGAACAGCAAAATAAAAGCAAGAGGAAGAAATTAATAAAGGTAAGAGCCTACATTAATCACAAAGCAAAAAGTCAGTGGAATTGATTAATCAAATCAAGGACCAGAACTTTGAAAGGATAAATCAAATAGACAAATCTCTGAGAAGTGTGATTTCCCTCAAAGAAGGTAGAAACATAAACAGATATTCAATGTAAGGCATGAGCAAAGGACAGTATAAATTGCTACAAGATTTCTGGTGGGCGGATTGACACAACTGTCAAAATGTAAAATGTGCGTACCTTGAAAACTTGATGAATAAATACATGTTAGGTTGAATTGAATGAGGATCTGAAATGTTGAAGTCTCATGGAAAAATACTACCCTTCTATAAGAAGTTTAGAACCCAGACTTGGTGAAGAGTGGATAAAGTGGAACCATCTTCTCCATCAGCTTTTGGAGATCTATGTGTCTCCATCATTTTGGTCCTGGAGATGGGCCATATGACCGTGGCTTCATGATTCTGTGATTCAGTCCTATACAAAGGGGGTGATCCCAGCTATCTTACTTACCTTCCTGCTTCCCTTTTGGAAATTTTTCCCAGATTGACAGATAAAATCATCCCCAGTCTCCCAGAATTCCCCAGACTTGATGGGTGTTCACTGTAATGCCTTCTTTACTCACCGAACTGTCCTTGTCTGATGCCTCCAGGGAATATCCTTAAGTCGTCTTACCTCTTCTCATGCTATGAACCAAGGCCTTTTGGAACTCAGGTTCACATCGCCTCCTCTTTCACCATGTTGGCTTAGGCTTTAATCGGCACTTATGGGTGGAGGACTGGAGCTCATTCTGAGCTCTGGACCTCACTCTGTCCTTAGCATCTCCATCACCCATGGGAAGATTTCTTTAATGCCCAGAATCCTAGAAGGCAAAGTGCAGATACCTCCATGCATCTGGCCTAGAATAGTCCCTGGCCATTGGGATTTGTGGCCATAAATGAATGATAGACTATTCATTCACTTATGCATGTTTGCATTTATTCGTTTACTCTAGTCACTCAAAAAGATTTATTTGCATACCGGATTCAGCAGTGAAACCAACAGGAAAATCCTTACCCTCCTAAAGCTAACATTCTAGTAGGGTGGATAAACAATATCAAAAGAAAAAAGTAGGTGAATTATAGTATACGTCAGTAGTAAAATCTATGGAGAAAAATAAAACCGAGGTGGAGGACAGGGGCAGAGGCCACACCGAGAGATGACATTTGGATAAAGGTGTGAAGAATTGAAGGCTGGAACTTTCCAGGAGAGACATATTCCAGTCAGAGGGAATGGCAAGTGCAAAGCCCTGAAGGAAGCCTGTGAAGAGTATCTGAGGAGACAGCAGGGAGGTCAGTGGTGCTGGAGCTCAAGGAGCAAAGGGATGGGCAGTAGGAGGTAAGGCCAGAGAGAACAGCAGGCTGAAGGCCATTGTCAAAACTGTGGCTTTCTTCTGAGTGGGCTGGAGCCACTGGAGGAACCTCAGATGGGGAGGGACATGAGAGGACTCCAGCTGCTCTGTGGCAAACACGCTGTCATGAAGCTGAATAAACACAGGAGGCCAGTCAAGAGGCTTCTGTAACAATCCGATGGCAGGTGGTGGTGGTGTGGACCTGAGTGATGGCACAGAGGTGAGAAGGGGGTTGTGAAGAAAGGTGACAGTGACAGCTCCAAGGCCAGCATTGAACACCCAGGACACACACCTCCTGTAGGAATCCCTGCAAGATAGTGTGGGATCTCATAGCTCATCTTCTAACTCCTTTCTCTCTGAGGACCTGCATGAGGTCATTTCTGAAAGCCGTTCCCTAGAACTCTGTGCTTCTCCCTCCAGAGGGCTCTGTTCCCCACTGTTGGATGAAAAATGAATAAGATGAGAACACCGAGTGAAGCTCGGGCTCATCTGAATTCTGCCTTGGACCCCTTGCTCTCTTCAGTGACAGGAAAAAAACATCACCATGTAAGTTGCTCAATGAAAAACAATATTTAATTAGGGCTGAGAGAGTTAGACAAGCAAACAATTAAATGTTCTATTACAATCAGTCTTTAGCCATTTAAGCTTCAGTTCAATAAGGAATCATTACAAAGGTCTAATAGAAATGAAAATATAAATAGGGTAGTTTGGTGTTGCATTTCCACCGTTGCCTCAGCCTTGCAGATCTAAAGTCAGTTTGGCCATGGCAGATGAAGGCACCCAGCGACAAGGGGACTTAGGACACAGGCAGGAAGGGGTCGAAGGCAAGCATGTCCACCAGCTGACGGGCATGCAAGCAGGAGCCTTTCAGCTAAGCCTGTTTCATCCTGCACAACAGGGGCTTTTTCATTTCATTTTTAATGTCTGAGAAGCAACACGAGAATTGTGCCTGGGAGGCAGGAGAGGCAGCTTAAAAGAAGCTTCTAGATGTCTTGTGAGATGCTGGATTATAGAATAAATATGTCTAATAAAATCCCCCTGGTTACCCAGCTTTGAGGATTTGGAAATAACTTTAAGACTGCTTCTTGAAGGACTTGCTTCACTGCAACTGGAAAACTACCTGCTCAGGGCACCACGATCACAGACGAGGGCTTTGGGATAAAGATATCATCCATCACTGAGGTCTGAGTCTCTGCAGCCAGGACACCTGTGCAGCCTTCTGGGGATGTAGAGAGGCAAGTCCAGTCATCTCTTCTTTGCATCCTTTCAATATCTTTTTCCTCTCAAGGAGTTCCCGTCTTTCCTCTGGAATATCCGGTGTGTCATAGGCTTTGGTTGGATGTTGTCCTAAGATAAGTTAGGTCTTTGCAATGGCAAGTGATAGAAAATCCCACTCAAATTTGTTTAGGCAAAATGGAGAAATTGTTGGCTTGTGTAATTGAAGAGTCTGGCACTGGATCTAGCTTTGGACATGACTGGATCCAGATACTGAAATGAAGTCCATGGGAATGTGTCTCCCTCAGCCTTGTCTCTACTTTCCTGGGTGTTGGCATCATTCAGATAAGCTTTCCTTGTGTAATGTCAAGAGGACTTCTGGAAACACCAGGTTTACATATCAGTCTTTCAGCAATGGTAGTGGAGAAACGACTTCTCCTAATACCTCTAGTCAAAGACAGTTTGGGTTATGTGGCTGCTTGCAATCTGATTTTGGTGCCTAGAGGAGTGGAACACTCAGATTGGCCAGACTAAGGCTACATGCCCATCCTTGGATCCAGAGATGGGGTGATCACTTGATCTTGAATGGGAGAAGGGTGGTTTCCCAGAGGAAAATCAGAGTACAGTTTCCAAAAGTAGATGTTTGCTAGGTAACAGTAACAGATTACCCCACATCCTTGCCTGCTGGTTTTCACAGTCATGATCAGAAGCTTGTAGGTCTCTATAAGCTTAAGACACACTGGGCATGGTAAGATGGCGGTTGTAGCTTCATCACAAAGGCAGTGGCCAGTGAGGGGAGACAGTGTGGACACCATGAGATGACAGAGATCCTGCCCTTGATCTTCCAATATCTTTTAGGCTCTGAACTGTGGACTTGTAGTTCCCTTATGTACTTTAGGGTCTTGTTCAAGACCAGTCAAGAGCCAGGGAAATACACACATAAAATGAGGCACAGAATGAGTGTCTCAGGCTTGTGGATCCAGGCCTTGAAAAAAGACCCTCTTTTTTCATTGCATTAGTCTTTGCTTGCCATCAGAACTGTCATATCTAGAGCAAAAGTTTGCAAACTTTTTATAAAGTGCCCCAGATATTAAATATTTGAGGTTTTGCAGGGCTTCATGGCAACTACTCAACCCTGCCATTAGAGTACAAAAGCACCCATAGACAAAAGTAAACAATAGGTCTGTTTTTGTGTCAATAAAATTTTATTTACAAAAGCAGGCCCACAGGTCAGTATTGGGCCATGGACCATAATTTGCTGGCCTCTGATTCAGAGCACTATTGCAGGTTGGGCTCCTTGGAACACCACAGTGGAGAGAGAGTACAAAAGGTTTTTCAAGGAGTAATACCTGTAAAGAAAATGGGAAAGGCAAGATGGGGCCCGAGAAAACCTGAGACAACATTGCAGACCTCATGAGGTCTCTGCCAAACCAGGGGGAGCTTCAGCGTCCAGGCTGTCCTTTAGAGAAGTCCTGCATTGGCAGAAATGACCAGACTCTAGTACTACCACCTTGCTCAGTCTCATTGGCCAGCGGCTAACCACGAAGAGCGTTACTTTGGTTCATTGCTGAAGGAGGACCCTGAAGGACCTGCCAGATGGAGGCTGTCAGTTATTCAGACTGCTTGCCCTTGGGCAACTGGCTTCTCTTGAAGGCGGATTTGAGTGGTGTATCTCTGAGTCTTCCTCAAGCCTCCAGATCAAGCAGTAAATGTGGGGGAAGCGGTTAGGGAGGAAAAGTAGGACTTTGGCTTGCCTCCAGGATAGGCCAAAAGGTTTAGATTTGGGACAGAAGCCCTTCAGTACAAAGTGTGACTTCACCTTTGTCTTAAGAACCTGTGATGGCATACAGAGGGCTGGCTCCCAGCCAGACTCCTCATGACCACCTCATCTGAGAGTACTCAAACTTACTTTTTCCATTGGCAAACTTTTGGTTATAGTTTGGCTTTCCATGTGGCTTTCTTTACAGTAAAGACTGTGCCGGCCATTGGGTTGTATTTCTCATTGTAAATGAAGACTTTGAAATTACACCTTACCTACCAGCCTCTGTTTCTGATAAGTCTGCCTCACAGAAATGGGTCTCCTTCCAGAGTCTGGACAACATTTCAGCCTTATAAACTGAGAAGTGGGTTGTGACCCACCAAAACAAATGCCACCCTGAAGGGTTTCTGGAAATTAAGGAGGCCACCTTCCTTAGAAACTCCCCTGATGTGTCAAGTTCTTCTTTGGACCTTCTACATGACAAATATTTGAGAAGGTTTTTTGGGTGGACAACAACCACCAAGTCTTGTAAGATGTAGAAGGCCCCACCGTTCACCAACACCTGTTTAACCATGAGACCAGTGCCGGGGTTAATAATCATAAGCAGAATTCAAACCATCCTGCTGTGAGTCTGAAAGACACATGGCTCTCAGGCAAAGGCTGCACTTCACTTCCTCCCTTGCAGCTGGCTGAGCGTGGCCATGGATCTAAGTTCTAGCCAGTGGGCTGTGGAGATAAACCACAGGTGCATCTTGAGTTATGCTCTTACAGAAAAAGGGGCACACCTTCCCAACTTTCTCTTCCCTTTTCTGCTGTCTGGGATATGGATGTGATGATTAGAGGAGTCCTCTTGGTCTGCAAGATAGAAGCCATGCAATGCGGGAGGCAGAGCAATGAGCTAGAAGGATCCTCCTATCTGGATGATTATGCAGACATCATATCAAACACTGACTGCCTAGCTAGACTTTTCTTTCTTAATTTTTAAAGAAATTTAATTAAAATTTCTTAATTTTTCTTAATTTTAAAATGTAATCTTTATTTGTTTATTTGACAGAAAGACACACTGAGAGAGGAAACACAAGCAGGGGGAGTGGGAGAGGGAGAAAGAGACTCCCCACTGAGCAGGGAGCCCAATGTGGGACTCCATCCCAGGACCCTGGGATCATGACTTGAGCCGAAGGCAGATGCTTAACGACTGAGTGACCCAGGCGCCCCTATCTAGGCTTTTTAATGACAGAGAAATTAATTCCTAACTTCTAAAGCCACTATTATTTTGGGTCCCTCTCTAATAAACTGCTGCACTGATATCCTAATGAATTCAGGCCTTTTCTTCCTCATGTATGCAGTGAGAGAGGATCAGCAGAAGAATGCAGGCTCTTGACGAATGGCTAAGAGGGTACAGTGTGGGCAAAGGAGCTGTGAGCTGAGGGTTAAGGAACGGTGGCCAAAGGCTGGTCGAGGAGATGGATAGCTCTGGCCCCAGTGCCAAGGTCTTAACTGGGGAAGAGAGAGAGAGTGATCAGGAAACACCAGAGAACACTGTGGGGTGTTTGCTGTATTCTAGGCAATGTGTCAGCCCTTTACATATTACCCAATCTGTGGGCCAATAAGTCCCAGGAATGCGAGAACTTTATAGTGGTTGGCCACTCTCTCCCTGTGGCCTAGTGCCTGGCTCATAGTAGGCCCTCAATAAATATTTGAGGAATGAATGGATAAATTATCCAACAGTAATTCAGTCAATGAGATCAGTAGTACTAGCCTGATTTTAGCCAATGAAGAAAGCAAGATTCAGAAACATTGTGTAATTTGCCCAAGGTTGCACAGGTGGTACGCCGCTGGACCAGGATTCGAAACCAGGTGGGTCTGTTGCAAAGCTTTGGCTCTTTTCTCTGCTTGGATATCATCTCTTTTGGGAGGACAGAATTTTATGCTTATATGGTCAGAGAAGCAGTATTTCTACACGGATCCGTGTTATCCCAACAACTAGTCTTAAATTCTGCTTTGAAGTAGCATAGAATCCCTTCAGGATATCTGTGTCTTTCCAAGCAACAAGGAGGCTGAAACCATTGTGTCCAGGGTGCAGGGGGGTCCACTGGAGGTAGAGGAAAAGAAAAATCTGAAAGGAGCCCGGGTTAGCATGAACCTTATTTCTGTGCCTAGCTCCAAGATGGTTGTCCTTGTGGGAGAACCCCATCAGATACATTACTGTGGCTATGCAATAACCAGAGGGCCTGTTGCTGATGAAGATTAACCAAAATAGTGTCCTCGAGTACCAAAGCTGTAATTCACCAGAGAGCTAAGAGCACAGACCCAGTTGCAAATGATTTGTTTTGTCTCTGAAGAGGGGAGCTTTAAAGAATTTGATAGCATTTTTTATTTATTTATTTATTTATTTATTTATTTGACAGAGAGAGATGACAAGCAGGCAGAGAGGCAGGCAGAGAGAGAGGAGGAAGCAGGCTCCTTGCTGAGCAGAGAGCCCAATGTGGGGCTCGATCCCAGGACCCTGAGATCATGACCTGAGCCGAAGGCAGCGGCTTAACCCACTGAGCCACCCAGGCGCCCCTTGATAGCATTTTTTAAATGGGGAGAGTTCATTTGAAAATCTAGGGCTTGAGCAGCATCTGCCTTCTTTAAATGGGGGCCCAGGTCACCACTCACTGGGGTCCCCCTGGATAGCCCTTGTTTCTATCCCCAGTCTGGCTCTTGGTTCCGTCTGCATTTGTAACTCTCCGATTTAGAGCAGAGCAGTGGGACTTCCAGAGGCCAGAAGTGGGCATGGGTCCTCCCCAGGTCCTCACAGCCGAGAATAGATCACAAGTACGGACTTGGATGCGCAACCTGGAGCCCCAGGAGAGCAATGCAGCACTTGTGGTCCTGAGCCGGAGGCCACACAAGGTCGTAGGAGTGACACCTTCCTGTGGCGTGGAGAGTGGCTCCCTCCCCAGCCAGAGCTGCAGAATGTCTCATCATCTTGCTAGGCGTGGGGAGGTGGGCCACTGGTATGTAGGGCTCTAAAGCAGGGGAATGGATGAATGTGTGTGTGGGATCTGTGTGTGGAGCACTTTCCGCAGGTAGTCTCCGGGTGAGCGGTGTGCATGGCAAGGGAGAGGGGCTTTGTATCCGCTGGCATCTGAGGGAGTGCGCACATCGTGTCTGTGTGACCGTGACCGATGAGAAGCCTGTGCCATGAACAGAGGGCGTGAAGTGTGTGTGCAGCATCTGAATGAATGTGCTTAATTGTTATCATCACACAGCTCTTTTATCAGCACATTATTTGTCTAATTGATAGCGGTTCTCCCTCCTCCAGGATAATTCATTCGGATTTCACATTGAGAACAGAACTAAGAGCCATCCATCCTCATTTTGCAGGGTGTTTGGGACTGATCTTTTTTGATTCTGGTTTGCCTGTCTGGTTAGTTGGTTAGCTGGCTAGTTGAGTGGTTGTACTTTAACCTGAGTGAGTTTCCTGTCTTTTTTTCTGAGCTACATCTTCGGCTTGTTCAATGGAGTCATCAAAACCCAGTTCTCTCTGCAGCTCATTGCCACAGAATTGTTTTCTTTCTTTTTTCCTTTCATTTTTATAAAAAAAATTTTAATGAGTTTAAATCATCTCAGAATATATTAGATTATCCTCTCCCTTATGTTGGATATTCATAGGGATGGAAGTCATCTTTTCTCCTCTTAATTGAACAGGGGCTGACTGCTGGGAGGTTTGGTATGCTGCCCCAAATGTCCCTGAACATCCACAGCTGGGCTTCTTTCAGCTCTGTAAACAGCAAGGCCAGGCCAGGGCGGAGGTGCTCCAGCATTTAGAGCTGGAACCTCGGCGTGTGAACAAAACCTGTTCAAGGCACCCGTTTGAAGCCCTCCTGAATCCGCGGTGGCCGAGTCCTCCCTTAATTGGCAACCATCTGCCTCATACAGTAATTCACAGGGACATCAGGCCAGCATTTAGGCAGCTTCCTGTTTTGCAAATGATTTGTGATTCATTATGAACAAAAGATTGCTTTTCAGATGACCTGTCAGGTAAGGGGCAGAGGTCCATAGGAATCTGTCCTCCGAGTTCTGAGGAGTAGAAGAGATCCAAAGGACCGTGGTCGTGTGGGGGCGATGCAGGGCAGGCTTGCTGCTAGCTTATACAGTGCCTTTGTGTGGATTTGCAAGATGTCCCCCTCTGGGCTGACACAGCGCCATGGCTACACTGTCAAGGGGAGGGTTCCTTCTTAGGGAGAAAATGTGCCTCTTTCCCTTGGCACAGTCAGCCCTGTGCCCTGTGCCAGAGAGTGTACTTTAGTTAAGAGAGTGTGGACTGCATTTCAGGGCCCCGTGCTTTAGTGCAGGAGTCTTGAAGCAGTCGCCACTCATTCTCTTGTGGCAACTGGGCGAGCCTCTCCTGGCGCCAGTTCTTCCCACCTCGACAGTATTAAAAACAAGACAACAGGCCCCAAATTAGAGTTGCTTATGCTAAGTTCCACCTCACCAAACCAAGGCTTACCTGAGTTACAGTTTTGGCTCTCCCAGAAATGGAAGCTTAAACCATGAGTCAGGTAATCTGCCTGATAAGCCCCTTTCATCCCCTAAAATAAATTAACCAACCCTCCCCTTTTTTGCTTCCTTTTTCCTGTTCCCTTCTGCCTATAGAATCTCTTGCCTTATGTAGCTCTTCAGAGCTCCTTTCTATCTGCTAGACTAGATGTTGTCCACTTCACGAGTTGTGGAATATAGCAAGTGAGATCCTTAAAATACACTCAGTTGAATTTTTCTTTTTTAACAAAAGAAAGAACAGTCTATCTCTTTTGCCTTCTCTTTCTCATGTCTTTTTCATGTCAACCATTCTGTTACAATGCTGGTATTATTGGTCCCATTTTAGAGATGAGAAAACAGGATCAGAGAGATTTTCTAAGGCTATGAAGCTTGCCAGCAATTGGATTGGGATGATGAGAACCCAGGCCCATCCGCTCTAAAGCCCATGGCTTTTCAACTACATTTCCTTGTAAAGAATCACTGGATGGATTTGGATCTTCTGTGACTGGGATACTGCAGGATTGGATCTCTTCGCCTCAGTCCTGTGATAATGCCTTAATGTTACTCTAGCTACCGACTCTTTGCCAGGCTCTGTGATTAATGTTGGGTTTAAGAGGTATATGAGCAAAAGGAGCTTCGTGTTGGAGTGATTGCTAAGTCCTGTCGCCCATCTACCTTGTGTCCATTTCTGTGTCTCCATGAGAGGTACCTAGGAGAGGAAAAGGAGTTCTGGATTAGAGATCAAGGGTCTGGGAGCCTTGTCTCAGGTTGGCTGATGATTTGCTCTGCGATGCCATGAACAACTCACTCCGCAAGGTGACCAACTCATTCAGTCTGTTTTGCTGGAGACTTGGTTTTAGCACTGAAAGTCCTTTCCTGGGAATCTCTCACACCGCTCCACAAACTACCACATTTGGTCACCCTATACTCAACCCCAAAATTCCTGTCAGGCTCCTTCAGGAGATTGCAAAGTGCTTTTCAGAAGAGGAACATTTTCTTCTGTTTTTTTTTTGTTATGTAAGTCATGGATGTTGGAAATTGAGATAACAAAAATAAGTATTATGCTAAAGTGGTTAATAAACATAAAAGATGCTCAATTTCACTCTTAAAGAAATGCAAATAAAAACAAGAAAGATATCACTTTCACATCTCAGATTGGAAAAAAAAATGAAAACATTGAAAACACATACTTAAAGCTGGAGAGACTGTGGAGGATGCATGCCCTTCCATTTTCCATGGTGGGAATGCAAATTGGTGCAATTTTTAGGTCCATTTGGCATATCTATTAGCATCTGAAGGTGTACATCCTTTGTCCTAGCAAATCCATTTTTAAGATTTGGGCCTACAAAAGTACTTGCATAAGTCTATCAGGATGTTTACAAAATACTGTTCAGTACAGACTTTTTATTGTTGTGAGAGAAAATTGGAACTAATGCAGGATTCCACCAATTGGGGTCAACAATAGAAAAATTGAACATGATAGAATTTTAGACGTCCTCTTCCTGTGATTCCTGTAGACAGAGGTTCTCAAATGTCAGTGTGCATCAGAATTTTCTGGAGGGCATGTTTAAACAGATTGCTGAGACTCATTCCCAGAGTTGTTGTTTTAGTAGTCTGGGGTGGAGTCCAGGAATTTGCATTTAAAATAAGCTCCCAAGTGATGCTACTGGTCCCAGGACCAGGCTCTGAGAACCACTGATACAGAGAGAAAGGAGAAACACTTTTTCAAGTGTGACCTTGTCCAGATCTGGGAGGAGCACAGTCAGAGTCAGAAGGCCTGGGAAGGGAACCAGGAGGGAGATGGGATGTACCCTCTGACTTCCCTTCCACTGGCCCGAAGCCTTCACTTGATCACTCAGAGCACAAGCCAGGTAAAATCCTGGGCAAACAGGAAGCAGGAATGCCTGGGATTCCTACAAAGCAAGTCTCAGCTATGGGCAGAGGGAAAGGAGCAGCTTGAGGGTTGGCCTTGCTAGCAAAGGTACAGGGTGGGGAGGAGGAGAGAGGGCCATCTGGGTGACTTCTGCCAGCTGTGTTTGTTGGTGTCTCTGCTCCTCCCTGGGAAGCTGGCATTCTGGTTTCAAGGACAACATCAGATGCTTGGGGAATAGAGAAGCAGGTGTTCTCTGGAACCAAAGCTTGCAAATAAATTAACAGGTGCTGAGAGCTGCCAGGCAGAGGTGTGTTATGTGTGGATATTGCTTTGTCTTCTTCTCCCTTCAATTCCAAGCTGTAGCCAGCCACCTCACCCCTCAGCTAGAGGGCTGCTCTTGAACTTTCTCCATGTGCATACTGTGACTTAATTTGGGACTTTTCCTTAGGTATACAGTTTTACTGTCTTCCCTAGCTAGGGCAATGGTTGTGGCATGATGAAGAGTATGAGAAAGGAGTATGGAAACACCCTTTTCTTGCCTCCCTTTTGGAAACTCCCACAATCCACATCATGACCAGCTTTGCTACAATTTTTCTCAATGTCCCAGGAAAGGTCAATAAAAGGAGGAAAAAGGAAAATAAATCATTGTTACTGCACTGCTCCTCACCCACCCATCTGGGCTCTGGTCCATTGTTGATCTCTGTTCTTTCCATGTTCTATCTTTTGTTTCCACCAGACTTGTCCAGGTCCTTTAAAATGATATACCATCAGGGGTGCCTTGGGCAGTTCAGTCGGTTAAGCATCCGACTCTTGATTTCAACTCAGGTCATGATCTCAGGGTGCTAAAGTCGAGCCTCATGTCAGGCTCTGTGCTGGGCATGGAGTCTGCTTAGGATTCTCTCTCTCTCTCCCTCTTAAAAAAAATAAAAAAAGATTTAAAAATAATAAAATGCTCTTCCTGCACATTCTACTGCACATTCTGTGCATCACATAGAAAGGGCATTCTGATGCCCACTCACTATTCATGGTCTTATTCTTGAACCACTTTGATCCATTCATCATACCTCACTTCCTTCTGGACTTGATTTGACTTGACTTGACCCATTCATCATACCTCACTTCCTTTTGGCCATTGAATTTGTTACCCATTCTCCCACTTGTCTCTGTTCCTCATCCTTCAGATTCATGCCAACTTGGCTCTTCTCAAAAACTCTCTTCATTCTCCACCCAAGCTTCACTGTCCTATGTTCTCATGGGTAACTCCTACTCTTGGTTCTCCCTGCTAGCTTTTCTCTCACGCTTCCAGTTCCAGTGCCCCGCCCGCAGACAGAGTAGCCCCCAAAGAAAAAGACTGGGAATTTCCTCTAGGGGAATCCCTGCCTTCAACTAGAGAAGAGAAATACGAACTTGAAAGCAGATGTTGAAGGCCAGAGCCGTAAGACTCCAGCCTAACGTGGAGTCAGGTGTACAGCTCATGGGAAGTCTGAGCCGTCCAAGGACTGGAAAGGGCGGTCAGTGAATGGGACTCTGTGATAAGCCGCCTTAGCAGCATCTCTGCTGTCCATGGTGCTGAACCCCACCAACCCACTGCCTCTAGGAGACGAATAGGATGGAACACTCCACAGGAAGGATCTTAAAACTGACTGTCCAGGAAACGAAGCCCCCCCCCCCCCCCCCCCCCGCAGGAAGATGCATCCCACTCCATTAACATCTAGTTAAACCATAGTTATTTCAGGTTGTCTGGTTGGGCTTCAGGTCCACAGACCAAGGAGAGCAGAAATAACATTGAACAGCTGGCCAGGCATTGTGCCTGACACCTTGGCTATACCATTTATCTTAATCTTTAAAATAGCTGGCAGGGGTAGGAAGGATAATTTTTATTTTACTGATAAGGAAATCGAGGCACAGAAAAGGTGATCACACCTCAGCCAGGCTCCTTCAGCTATTAACTGGTAGAATCAGGGGGCGCCTGAGTGGTTCAGTGGGTTAAAGCTTCTGCCTTTGGCTCAGATCATGATCCCAGGGTCCTGGGATAGAGCCCCGAATTGGGCTTTCTGTTCAGCGGGGAGCCTGCTTCCCTTCCTCTCTATCTGCTTACCTCTCTGCCTACCTGTGATTTCTGTCTGTCAAATAAATAAATAAAATCTTAAAAAAAAAAAAAACTGGTAGAGTCAGGGTTCAGACACAGAGGGGCCCATTCCCAACCTGGAACTGCTGACATTAGACCCATGTGGCCTAAGCCTGGTGCTGACAGCTCTTTGTTAGGCAGCTACTTAAGAGCTGCTGACATTTGGGCAGGTCACCAGATCATACGTTTTCTCCCTGGGACATTTCAAAATTTCAAATCTTTGAGACTCTGAAACCATTTCAAAAGCCCCCACTGTCCTCAAAAAACACGCACCACACCCACACAAATGAACAAGCTTCATTTGCTTTCTCATTTATGGGAAAGGGATGTGAATATAAGCAAGACATTCAAATTAAAATTGACTGTTTTATTTTAATTGACCTTTGATTTCCAACTCACTATCTCCCTCCTGTCCCCGCTCCGGCCCCTGCCATCCCTCGCTGTGCTCTGTGAGTCATGAGGCCTGAGGCTCAGCAGCTGTAATTGGTTTGTAACTTCCTGGAATGTCAAAGCCAAGATGGAAATTTTACGTATCACTCCACCAATTCCGTCCTGGGTTTAATAATAAGTTGGCAGAAGGGAAGGCAGATTTACAGCGGGAGAGAAATGTAATCAAATTTGGAGGTGAAATGCAATAAGTACAAATGCTAGTTTTCATTTGGAAGCTCCTTAGATAAATGTGATCTCTCCCAGCTTGCCAGCCAAATCTGTTGTTTCTTCTCCTGGAGCGGTGGAGAGCCGTGGTGTAGCAATATTCCTCAGTGGAAGAGTTTGTATCCATGATTGTCCTACCATAGCCCTAGCAGAGTGACCCTGGAAGGCCAGGAAAACAATAGTGAAAGACGCATGAAGAGTCTGTTTGGGAGACAAGGCTTAACTGACCTCAGACAAACTGAACACTGGAAGGGAAAGTTCTAGCTGAGTCCTTGCTAGGAACCGCATTAAGTGCCTTGCATGCATTGTCTATTCAAGTTTCATGGCAACCATATAAGGAAGTGATGTTATTCCTCCCATATAATAGAGAAACAAAGTGAGTTTTAGGGGTGGCGTTCTCAGGGAGAGCAGAATGAGATTCTGTTTGACTCTGAAGCTTATCTTATTAACCCCTCTCTTCCAGGAATTTTAACAGCTCACATCTCTCGAATACTCACACGCCAGTCACTCTTGAGGTGCTTCGTGAGAACTTCCACAGCATCTCTGTGTGGTAAGTACTCTTCCCATTATTATCTCTGCACACCAGGCAACTCACCATTCTCAAGACTGATCTGGTCAAAGTCAGTGGGTGTCACATGAATAGACGTTTGCATCATCAGCTGTTAGGGAAATGCAAGTTAAAATCACAGTGAGATGCCCCTATACGACTACGGGGATGGTGACAATTCTTTTCCCCCATAAGCTTCTTTTTTCTTTTTTCCTTTTTCAAGTCTTTATTTAAATTCCAGTTTGTTAGCGTAAGTGTAATATTCGTTTCAGGTGTAGAATTTAGTGATTCATCACTTACGTACAACACCCAGTGGTCATCTTAAGAGCTTCCTTAATCCCCATAACCTATGGGATGATTACAGTTTTAAAAAATAGTGGTAACACCAAATGCTGGTGAGGGCAGGGAGGACCGGGATCACTCATTCATTGCTGGTAGGGATGTAAAGTGATTTACGTCCACTCTTGAAAATAGTATGGCAGTTTCCGTGGAAAGCCCAGCAATCGCAGTCTTGGGCATTTGTCCCAGAGCATGAAGACCTACGTTCACATAAAACCCTGTGCATGAGTGTTCATTGCCGCCTTATTCATAAAGGACAATAACTGGAAACAATCCAAATGTCCTTCAACAGGTGACTAGTTAACCCGTGGAACATCCGTACTATGAATTACTAGTCAGCAATAAAAGGGACAGGCTACTGTTGTTGCATGTAACAGATCGGATGGGTCCCCAGGGGATTAGGCTGAGTGAGGAAAAAAAGCCAATCCCAAGGGATCACATCCCATATGATTTCATTTATATAATATTCTTGAAATGACAGAATTGTAGAAATGGAGATTAATGGCTGCCATGCTTTGGAGAATTGGGGAGGCAGCAGCTGGCAGTCACTCTTAAAGGACAGCTTGAGGGATTCCTGTGGTCATGGGTCTCAGCAGTGGCGTTGTTGACACAGATCTACACATGGGATAAAACTGCATCGAACTAAACACACACACACACACACACACACACACACACACAAATGGACTGTATCATGTCAACTTCCTGGCTGTGATATTGTATCATATTTGTGCAAGGTTACCATTGGAGAAAATTGGGAAAAAAAGATCTGTGACCTCTTTTTTCTTAAAAACAGATGTGCATCTACAGTAGCTTAAAATAAAACCTTTTTTTTTTTTTTTTTTAAATGTCAGTGAGAGAAGCGTTTGGAGAGAGCACAGAGGAGAGAGGTGAAGGCACTTGCCCGAGTTCACACACAAGGTAGCTGGACCCCAGAGCCTTGGGCTCCTATCTTCTGCTCTGGGCTGCCTCCCCCTCTGACAGGAAGCCGTTTATCCTTTGCTTCTGGGAGATTCTCCCCTCTCTTCATCTGACTTTAGTGATGTGATCAGTAAAGGGGCCCGGAGCCCAAGATCACAAGGCTCGTGCTCTTACTCACACTCAGGGTTCACATTCTGCTGGCCCACTCCCCACACCCCCGTCTGTTGCCCTCCCCCTTGCTGGAACTGGGCCAAGCTTCTTTTCTGGACCCGCCTGGCTTAGAGTCCAAACTAAGTGAGAGGAGAAGAAGCAAGCCTGATCCTATCAGTTGAAGTGCATTGTCCTTCCCCGGCAGGCTGGACTTGCAGGATCTGAGGACGTGCTCCCGTCTGATCGGAAGGCTCGGGCCTAAGTCCTGAGTGCTCCCCTCGCTCCCTCTGGGCTTTTAGTCTGCTTTCCTGCCCACATTCCTGCTATAGGTATTACAGACTCCCAGCTCCTCCATAAAGGGCATTACAAACTGGTGGTCTACAGATATGTGTTCTCTGGCTCACACAACTATTATAAAATGGAGTTCCTTTGACAGCATTGAAAAATAAGAATATCTCATTTCAAAATCTAGACTTTCAGATTGTCTGGACAAACCTGGAGGATTTTATGTGGCAAAAAGCCGAGTCGTGATGGCCCCTGTAGAGGGCATGCGGGGTTCGGCTCAGCACCCTTCAGACTCCAAAGTCGCCTGCCTGGTCTCTGTGTGCACTGGGTTGGGACCGCTGCTCTGTGAGCCTGGGTCTGCTCTCCCACTCTGAGTTGGGGTTGTCCTCTTTCTCTGAGCTGGATCACAGATGCTGTGGGGAGCTTCCTTCCACACTCTGCTGGCTGCCCTGAGGTGAACCACCAAAGCTCAGGGATTAAGGAGCCCACAGGGAAGAGGAAATGAATAAGAGACGTGATTGTCTTAGAAGCAAAGTGCTTAAGTGCATGACCAGTGACTTGGCTGGGACCTCATTTTTTAGTATATTGGTTAGTATATTGGCTCGCTCGGTTTCTGGGAAGTTGAAAAGATATCGGAGACCCATCTGGCTGGCAGTAAATTGAGAGAGTTGACTGTTTTCAGGTATCTAGTTACTTGCTCCAAGCTTATCTCTGAGGGGATGATTTTGCCCAAGCCTTGTAGGCTGTGGGAAACACCTTCTCCTAGGGAAGAATAAATAGTCTTTTCCAATTTTTGGTTCCCTCCTGTACAGCATTATAAGCAGCCACATTGTATAGCTGGGCAGGAGGCAGAGCAGGGAAGGGTGCCTCCAGGAGACAAGGACACTTAGAATATTGGGAGGATGTGGGCTTTTTGCTAACCACTGAGGTGCTTGGGTCTCCCCCTCCAACCTCATGTCCTAGGGGATGCCAACATTAAATCAGTCCCTAGTAGCAGCGCGACCCACGTTTCTTTTAGCAGAGTCTGTATCCAGATTCTGCCCTAGGTGACTGAGCCCAAGAATCTGCATTTTGCGAAGCTACACTCTAGCCAGGAAAAACTCAAATGGAAGATTGATATTTAACTGATACAGATTCTAAATTCTAGAGGAAATATTAAAATATATATAGGCAATGGAAGTTGAGTTTTTCACTACGTGGCTTTGTTTTGCGGATGAGTTTTGGCAGGGTGGAAAGCTGCAGAATTTAAGGCTGGGTTTAAAGGCTTTAAGCATTGGAAATATTACAACGTTCCCTGGGTCTGCCACTATTAATTCAGAATAAAAGCAATACTAAGGCACAAAACACAAAGTATATGTGTTGAAATAGCTTCCTTTTAGATGTGCTAATTAGCAAAGGTTTAATTGTTGAAATGGAAATTTTTATTTTGGGGCTGCCACTGCTTAGCTGGTGTCCCATGACAAAGTTTGTTCTGCCTTGTGAACCATCTGGCTCTGGTAACATTCATTCATTCATTCATACAATGAGTATTTATTGAGCTTGGCATAGCAGTTAACCAAAAGGCAAACATCTTTGCCTCCAAAGAGCTTACATTCTAATGCTGGGGAGACCATCAAGAAACACAGTCAATATGTAAAATACATGGCACGTTACGATTGGTAAATGCTCTGGAGGAAAATAAGGTGGGAAAGAGAGATGGACATTCCAGAGGATGGAGGAGAGGGGATCCTGGAAGGCTTCCCAGAGGCAGAGTTTCTCAAAGGTGAGCAAGTAAGCCCTGAAGGAGGCTAGTCCAGGCAGAGGGCACCAAACTTCCCCTAATCCTGGAGCAGCCAAGATGCAGGGCCCTCAGGTGCCAAGCCCCGAGTGACCCCCCCAATCCAGAGGGAAGCCCCGAGTGACCCCCCAATCCAGAGGGAAGCCCCGAATGACCCCCCCACCACCAATCCAGAGGGAAGCCAGGCCGGACTGTCGCTGTCCTCTCACTGTAGCAGCAGAGTCTGACCCGCTTCTCACCACTGGTGGCCACAGGGGCTGTCATCCAACCTCTGCTGATAGTTACCACCCCCTCCTCGTGGGTCTGATCTGTTCAGTGAACCCCAGTTAAGCACCAGGTCCATGTCTGGACCTGTACCAGGTACCTGAAGGTCAGAGACTGGTCAGCAAGCCTGACACAGAAAGTTAGAATCTCCGTGTGAGGCACTGAGCAGGGGCCGGGGGGTGGGTTGGGGGCTGCCTGCCCCTTTGACTTTCTTTCATCCCACGCTTTCTAGGTCTCAGAGTTACCAAGTCTGGACTCACTGTGGGGCTTTTGCTGTTTCTCTCCCTTGCATTCTCTTTCCCCAGGACCTCCAGGGGTGACCCTGCATGCTGTCACTTTGTGTCTCTTCCTTTATTTCCTTGCTACTATCTGAAACTGTGGGTACTGCTGTCCCTTCTCCCTCACTCTCTCCACGAGAGCTGGGACCCAGTTTCTCCCATTCACCCCTCCATTCCCGAGGCCTGACAAATGAGAGGGTCTCAGGGAATGTCAACCAATGAATAACCGATGCATACTTGAGCAACCTACACGTCTGACCAGCTCTCGTCCTACCCACACCCCTCTGCCTGCTGTTGAGGCTGCTGTGGCACATTCTTAGATGCTCCCACTGGCCTTGAGAACTGTTGTCACCCATCCTGCAAGACTCAAGGCCATATAATGATTAAGGACATGAATTAGGGATGGGCTTTTTGGACGTCCAGCTCTGCCCCCTTTCAAATGGTGTGCCCTGGGCAGCCTGGTTAACCTCTCTGAGCCTCAGTTTCCTCACCCAGGCAGAGGTTACTTTGAATAAATAGTGGCCTTTGTTATTCTGCCCAAACAATGGTTACTGGAGTCCTGTGTCTGGAAGGGTGGCTTGTACCACTTTCTTCCCGAGATGAGAGCCTTGGCCCAGGCTGGAGCCCCCAGAGACCCCTGCAGAGAGACGGACACATCTAAAAGTCCAGCCTCAGTGATTGTGCCTCTGGGGACCAAGAGTTAATGATCCAGGGACAGTTAATGAGCTTCCTTCTCTGCTCTCTCCCATCGCAGGTGGCATGGCAGCCTTCCAGCCCCGCGGCTGCTCCCTGCTCCTGCCCCTTCCACATCCAATTTCTTTGCAGTGTCCTGAAAAGCTAACCAAGCTGAAATCAGTTATACCAAGGTTCTGAAACTCCTGTACCTTTATTCAGTGTCCTCAAGGCCCCAACCTCATCATCGCCTCCCCATCCTTACCATCTGCTGGAGCAGTTGAAGGACCCAGAGTTAACCACTGAGACGGTCTCTTTGCTGCTGCCCACCTGGCCCTGCCTGGGTGGGGGACGGAATGAGGATGCCCTGGAGGGCTTGCTGGGGCTGTGAATTCCTGCGACATCCCTTCTTGTCCCTGGACATTCTTCCTGGTGTTTTCCCGGGTAGCCCCACACATTAGAGTCCCAGTTATATTATCATCTAATAAACACCACCAGGGACTACTCCTGGAGAGGTGGCAGAACAATGTGGCTAGGAGCAAAGACTTAGGAGTAGGGCTGGATGGATTGACTCTTGGATCCACCATAACTATGATCTTGGTCCAAAATAATGTTTGTGTTTATATCACAGAGAGTTTCGTGGGGGCCAAGCATTGCTCATAAACCCTCAAGCTAATAATAACAGGAGCTAATATTCATTGAGAGCCAGGCAATACTTGGTGAATTCCCTTAATCTCCAGAAGATAGGTAGGTTCATAGATAATTTTGGGGGGTGTTCAGGGCTGTGCTTCAGCTGGGACTGGACCCGAAGCCTGTGAATCCCAGGCATTATTCGCATGGGTGAGTTCCATTAGGGCAAGAGAACTGTGATGAGGACATTGTAGGAGTTCATTTCCATGCTCAGAGAAGACAGGATGGGATGTCCTCAGCCTGGCTTAGCCCAGCCCACACCACATCCCCTTGGCCCTTGTCAGATTTCAGCAGCAGCCGTGGTGGGCACTTCTCATGCATGTAGACAGTGTCCCACCTTCTTTCTGCTTCTCTCTCTCACTGAGAGCTGGCTCAGCCCTTGGACAGGCTAAAATGCCCCCAGGGATAGACCTCAACTAGCGGGATATGGGATGAGCGATAAATGTCTCTGCCTCTTGTCCTTCAGAGAGACAATTCCCCAGAGCATCCATGGTAGAACTGAGTCCTACTCACCCACAGCAGTTATTGGGTGAACAGCACACACAATTTATTGATTTTTCTTCTTTCTCCTATTACTCTGTCTACTTCTCCTTGGGATCACCTCCCAGATTAACTCTTGGCACCCAAATCCTTGCTTCTGGCTCTGCTTTGAGGGATCCCTCAAACTAAGACTGTCACACAGTTCTGGAAGGTCCGGGGACCTTCGGTCTCTGCAGTGCTTTCACTGCTGATTCCTGGAGCACTGGCAGAACAGATGTGGCCGACGCACAGGAGCTCTGGGGCTCAGGTGCTCAGGTTCAAGCACATGTGCGACGTCTTCCAAGGCTCCCAGCAAAACTCGGGGTGGTGTCGTGTTGACTCCTTATCATTCCCTGAAATGTACTCTTCCCTTCTTTTAATGACAGGGCTCTGTAGGTTATTCAGTGGAAACTGCATTTCACCCCCTCCCTCGCAGCTAGCCATGGCCACGGTCTTGCCATCATTTCCTTAAAAGGAAATTGGTTGGCCTCTACTTCCTCTCTTCTCCCCTCTCTGCGGCTGGAATGTTGGTGGTGGCTCATGAGCTTTGACCTAGATGAGAACAAGAGAGAAGGAACCTGGGACCCTGAGTGACACTGTAGAGCAGAGTCACCTTCCTGTGCAGGGCCACAATGCACCGCTGGGGGGGTCACGTAGGGAAGAAATAAACTTCTGTTTTGCCTGAGCGACTCTGTATTGAAGTCTCCCTATTCCAGCAACTTCTCCTGTGCCCTCATGAAGGGGTCTGAGCAAGCAAGTTACAAGCATCCATGCTGGCATGACCTCATTTGCGCCCCAAGGCCGGTGAGGCCTGGGGCGTTCTGGTTGTGTAACTCTCCTGTGTGATGTGCTGAGCACTACTAACTCCTGGAGTCAAGTGAGACCCAGGCTCCTCTCTGACTTGTCACAGACCTGGGGCTTCTTTCTCAGCTTATGTCCCCCTTCCTGTAATGCTGTCCCCCTCCATGTTCTTTCTCCCAAATGCCCTCTTCCCAGGCTTGGCTGTGTTTTGGGGTTGGGCTGTCTTGTGTAGAGAAGGCTTTAAAGGGGATACTCAGTCAGCTTTGGGGGAACTGGGCCCCGTCGTAAATAGGCAGCGTGTTCTGGAACAGACATGCCTTGGCTTGTGTCTTCTCATCTTTGTGTCCAGGTGCGGGCAGTATTCTATCTTTCAGTCACCCTGTATCTCCTTATCTATGGAACAGGTGATGGTGACTTGTGGTATTAGTTTTCTATTGCTGTGTAACGAATTACCATGACCTTAGCAGCTTAAGACAGCAGCGGTTTATCACCTCCCAGTTCCAGGGATCAGGACTCAGGGTGGGCTCGGCCGGCTTCTCCGTTTCAAGTTCCTCAAGGCTGAAACCAGATGTCAGCTGGGGTAGGCTGTCATCCTGAGGGCCCGGTAGAAAAAACCTCCTTTCACAGTCGTTCAGAGTGTTGGCAGAATTCAATTCCTGGTGGTTGTAGCACTGAAGTCCCAGCTTTCTGGCTGGCTCTTGGCTACCCTCTTGTTCTTACACATGGCCCCCTTTATGTCCAAAGCCAAACATGGAATGTTAAATCCTTCTCACCCTTCAGAAATCTCTTTGAATTACCCTTCTGCGATCAGCTTGGGAAAACTCTCACTCTTCAAAGGGCGCCCATGATTTTATTAGGCTCACCAGATAGCCTCCTTTTTTGATGAACTCAAAGTCAGCTGATAAGTAGCAGGAAACCTTGGGACTGTCTTAGAATTCTGTCCACCACTTCTTCTGTTCCTTGGTTTTGTTTTGTTTTGTTTTGTTTTTTTAACTGATAATTTTTTGGGGGGGGGGTATTTTTAAAAAAAGTTATTTATTTTCAGCATAACAGTGTCATTATTTTTTCACCACAGCCAGTGCTCCATGCAATCCGTGCCCTCTATAATACCCACCACCTGGTTCCCCGACCTCCCACCCCCCCCCCCGCCACTTCAAACCCCTCAGATTGTTTTTCAGAGTCCATAGTCTCTTGTGATTCACCTCCCCTTCCAATTTACCCCAACCCCCTTCTCTCTAACTCCCCATGTCCTCCATGCTTTTTGTTATGCTCCACAAATAAGTGAAACCATATGATAATTGACTCTCTCTGCTTGACTTATTTCACTCAGCATAATCTCTTCTGTTCCTTGGTTTTAGCCTTCCTCAGGGGGAAAGAAAGGTGATTTCTCAATGTTGGATTTAGGGGAAGAGCCCTACTATGTCAAGGTGTCCAAGGGTTCTTGGAGGCTGAGAGTAAGAGCCATGATTAATCTTGGATGAAAGGCAGACATTTTTTCTGCTCATCCAACCATATTTATCAGGACCCTCTAGTACTAGGTGCCTTGGATCTGGCAGTCAGCTAAATACAGGCAGTCCATGCCCTCGTGAAGCTGTTGGCCTAGTGCTGTAGCAGATCTTAAAGATGATGAGGTCTCCCCAAGGAGAACTATAGGTGTCAGTGGGAGGAAAACTGAGGCTAGAATGTCAGCTAAGGGTGAAGAGAGCAGGGATTGACACATGGTTGAGGTAAACTTATTCAATTTCTGTGAGGAATAGTAAGACCACATCTTTTTGGTGATGTTAGAACTCAAACACTAAAGAGTACTGAGTTCTCTAAGAATCCTGAGATCTCCTGGAGTCCCATGGATCTCCAAGAAACTCTATGACTTAACTTATTAGCTTAGCCTGGGGGGTCACCAATCTGAATAGAAATGACTGCCAGGGCGGGAACTTGACATTAATCAGTGAAGCAGCCTGAGTATGAACTAAAGAACAGGGCAACTGTGAAGGCGAATGGGGACTGGCCCGTGGCCTCAGTGTCGGGGCAGGGGGGAGGGTGGCGGGTAACAGGGGCAGTGTTGTCTCTGCACACTGGGGCATGGACACCTGTCTAAGGTGTGGGGGGGTCCAGCTGCTTGTACCATCAGGGATGGATCATCTGGTCTTCTTATTTTTAAATTCAAATGCTTCTATAAAATATCTCAAAATATTTTAAAACTTAAGTAAGTTAAAATTTAATTTTTTGGAGAATGTAAGGATCTTTAGAGAGGTGACACGTGTGTGGGTGTTCGTGGCCCGGGGCCAGCCTGCAGGCTTCTGTTGGTAACTTTCAGCAGAGTTGCCCTCACTGAGTTTAATTTAGATGCTCTGACATGAGCTTTAACTGAGAGCAGTTCTGAGGAGGGAGGTGGCCTCTGCATCTCAGAGCTCCCAGCCTGAAGTTCTGCATGAGAAACGCCTTTGAGATTTCAGCTGAGGAAACCTTATGCGTCCTCTTAGAGATGCCTTTTCCTTTCTCCCCTTCCATCATGACCCTGAGAACAATCATGTTGCCCTTCCTGCCATCCATATTAGATGCCCACCATTCAAATCTACTTATCCCTCCCCCAGAATCTAGTATTTTGTCTTCTCTTCCTCCTCAAAGTCTCAGCTCAGGCATCTATATAGGCTTCTGTTCCATTTCTTGGTATTCACTATCTGTTTCTGGGCAGGGGAGGTAAGTATTTTTTTTAGGCCTGTATCTGCAGCGCCCGGTACGGTCAGCAATCAGTAAATACTTGAGTGTTGGACCAATGACTTGAGTGTCGGACCAGTGATAGGTGGGCCATTATTTCTGGTTGATATCAGAAATGGGTATGTGTAAAAAGAACTCTGAAATTTGCAATGCTACTATTATTGAAAACTCAGCTCTCAATGTCACTTCATTAGTTACGGTGACAGACTGTCCTCATTTTCCCAAGACACAAGAGAATTCCCGAGACACAGTACTTTTAATCCAGGAAACCTGGGATGAGTTGGTCTCTTGCTCTCAGCTAAAGACCCAAAGGAAAACAAGATTCTCTTGAAACTCAAAAAAATGGAAAAAGCCCATTTCTCCTGCTAATCTGAGATGTTTCCTTTTGTCTGCTGATGGGAGGTTTCGAAGCTCGCGTGTTTCCTCGCTCTTCGCTTTGACCTCTGGGGAGCTCTGGGGTAACTTCTCTGACACTAGTCAGTAGCATCTGTCAGTCCAGTTAGTGTGAAGAAATTGTCTCCTTGCCTCTGCCTTGGTTTCTATTGTCTTTCTTTTTCTCTTTAAAAGCTTTAACATATGGTGCAAACTGCATCCAGAATTATATTAAATTATTCTTACCCAGGGGTGCCTGGGTGTCTCAGTCCGTTAAGTGACTGAATCTTGGTTTTGGTTCTGGTCAAGACCTCAGGTTGGGCTCCACGCCCAGTGTGGGGTCTTCTTGGGATTCTCTCTCTCCCTCTCCCTCTGCCCCTCCTTGGATCTCTTGCTCTCTCTCTCTCAAAATAAATAAATAAATCTTTTAAAAAATTTTTTGTACCCGGCAAACATGGAGGAATGCTTATGTCTTTTTGCTTCTCTTCAAGTATCTACTGTTCTAATCTATGCATTTATTTATTATTTCAGGAGTTGTAAACTATGGTGTATGGGACAAATCCAGGACTGCTGCCTCTTTTTGTAACTAAACTTTTGTTGGGATATTAATTTATGTATTGTCTGCGGTTCAATGTTACAATGGCAGAGCTGAGTAGTTGTGACAGAGATCATGTGGCCCACAAAGCTTAAGATACTTCCCATCTGTAAAGTTTGCCAATCCCTGCATTGTGTATCAGAGACCTCAAATCCTTTTGGAAGGATTTCTATAGAATTTCAGATTTTACATGTATTGGTATACTTTATGCTCCAAGATGTAATATCCGTGTATATTTCTGTTTATTAAAGTAATATATGCGCATTACAAACATGTGATCATCATACAAATATGTAACAAAGATAGTAACCATCCCTTTTAAACTCAATTCCTATGAGTGGCCTCAATTACCTACTTGGTATAGATTCTTCCTGATTCCTTTCAATATGTAAACTAATCTGCACGTATCATTAAAACACTAAAAAAGAAACGGATGTTCCCGGGGAAGAATTCTTAAATTCTCCCTCAGCAGCATTTTTCAGCTGCATCTCCACTGACACAGCGGCTGACATTCTCATCCATTGTTTCCAATATCTTTCCTCATTGATCTAGTTTAATCAAAAGCCCTTTCTAACTCATCTTCACAACAGCAACTTCCTTGCAAGTTCTAATTATCCCTGGTACCTCTCATTATACTAATTATTCTTTTTTTAATCATTGCAAATTACTGTTACTTTAAAACATTTCTCAGAACCAGTGAGGATGTCAGATGCCTAAAGATTGTCACCCTGCTTCTAAACCATTAAGCTAAGTATTTAGGACGGTGGCTTCGGCTGATCATCCATTTGGTTCTGGGAGATCGCTCAGCCCCAGACTCCAGATCTTGTAGGCCATCTGTCGTCACCCAGAGCCTGTAGTCCGTTATGTTTTCTACAGTTTCCCTTGTCCCCCTCTTCCCTCCCAGACATTTGTTCTTTCCACTCTGGAATTCTCATTTTGTCACAGACAGACATCCCTATGTTCTCAACCTCTTCTCTGACATTGTCTTTCATTTCTTGTCATAGCTTACACCCTGAGGTCCTCCAGCCTCCTGGGCAGACAAGGTTGCTTGTCTCTGTCACCTCATGTCACCTCATGTGTTCCCTTTGGCCACTTCCAAAATATTTTCCCTTTCAAAAAAAAAAAAATTCTCGAATCTTTCAAGTAGAACCCTCAAATTATCTGACCAGTTGCTCCTCCTCAAAGTGCTCCTTTACCACCGCCTCACTCATTAAAGACTCTGGTGCCCAATTAGTCACTCTCTTTATTACCATCCTATTCTCATCATTCCTGGTGATTTCAACATTTACATAACTAACTCACCCAACCCTTTGACTTCTCCATTCCTTGGTCTTCCTACACTTCCATGGTCTGTTTCTCCATCTCTCCTCATGCTTTCCTAAAGCCTCGCCATTGATGGTAAATGTACAACCTCAAATCTGAATTTCAAGTCTCTCAGTTTCTGACCAGTATTTCTTCTTTTGGTCTAATACCACACATTTTCCCAGCTCAGGGAGACCTTTAGTTCAGCCCTTTTCAACAGAGATATAATGCCAGCCACATACACCATTTAGGTTTTTCCAGGCTGCATTAAGAAATATAAAAGAAACTGTTAAGATTAATTTTAATATTTTCAATTTAACCCAAGAGATCCAAAATATTATCATGTGATCACTGTAGCCAATATAAAGTTGCTAATGAGATATTTTACATCCTCTGTTGGCTCATACAGTCTTTGAAAACCGTTTGTACTTTACGCTTCTAGCACATCTCAGTTCAGCCACATTTCACATGCTCAATAGCCACATGTGGCTAGTGGCTACCATGTTGGACAGAACAGCAGGTCTAGTCTACTGACATTAATTAAATTTTTATCCAGCCTCTTGAATGTTTTATCCAATGTAAGTTCCATATTCCATTACTATCATTACATTTCAAATATCTTCCACTTTCCCTTAATCTATTCATCTGGGAAAAAACTCATTATTGGATGAACCAAACCATCCATGTGTACTGAGGCAATTGAATACCACAAGAGAAAATCACACATCTGGGCTGCCTTGCTTCCCCTTAACTTCATGGTCACAAATTTCAGATCGGCACATAGCACTGCTTAGAAACCTCATCATATACTCCTTGAATTACTCTCTGAGATGTCTTACTCTTTCAGATGTCTTCACCTTTTCTCAAGCCTGCTTCCTCCCTCCAACCTCTCCCTCTCAGCAGATGCCCTGCTTCATTGTTCATTACCAGATGTCATGAATGTAACATGTCTGGATGGAAGCCTACACTTCTTAGCCTGGTCAGTTCAGGTGATGGGGCCATCATCAAGCCCAAAACCTAGGACTCAGCTTTAATCCTCTCTCACTTCCAATTCACCAACCCGTCCTATCATCCAAAAAGAACCCCAAATCTGTCTCCTTCTCTTGGAGTCTAGAGCCACCATCTTGGATATTAGTCACTGCCCCTTGCACAAACTTCAGTAACAGCTAACTAGCCCTCCTTGTTCCCATCCTGCCACCTTGCAATCCATTTTCTACTCAGCAGCCAAAGCAGTCTTTAAAAAACATAAATAAATCAGAGCATGTTGCTCTCTTTCTTAAAATCCTCGTTTCCATGGCTACAGAGGTCCTCCATGATGGCCCTTGCCTCTTCAGTGTAATCTTTCATTGCTCTCTGGCCCACTCCCTACACTGTAGTCATACTGGCTTCTCTCTGGTTTCTGGAACACATCAAGTTCTTTCTTGCCTTCTGGCTTTTTGCATTACTGTTCCCTCTGCCAGGAAAGATCTCTCCCTAGTGTTTCTCATGATTGGTTTCTTTTTCCCTTTTGCTTTTTAGAGACATCTTTCCTGAAAACCCCATGTAAAGTCTCCACTCCCCTCTCCCATCAGTTAGTTTCTTATCAGGTCTGTTATTTCCCTCACGGCACTCATTATCTGAAACTACCTGGTTTATTTCCTCGATTACCTCTTTATCATCTGTTTACCCACTAGAAATAAGCTCCATTATGGTAAGGATGTTTTCTTGTTCATCATTGTATTCCCTGAGTCTGGTGCAGTACCCAACAGATAAAAAACTCAATGAATAGTCACTGAGTAAATGAAAAGAAGGAGTCAAAGAACTGGATGTTCCAGTATTTCAGGGCTCCCCTCATTACTGTAAAACACACAGACTTCCAAGATCGGACTTAACAGCCCCAGTGAGATCATTAACCTCCTATCTGGGTCACTGAGATTGACAAAGTACCCTCTTCCCCCCACCTTGATAGAGATCATGTCTATAAATACTTCTGGGTGTTTGAGCTCTCTAAATGTGGTAGAACAGCAAGTCTAAATAGACTGCTTTCCCAACAGGGTTGGGTCAACAGAATATATTATCCCAGAGAGGCAGATGGGGTGGAAGCCTCGGGGCTACATCAGTTCAGGAGCTCAAGGGATGTTCATCATGCAAGTTGTACAAATAGGCTGTGACCTAGTAGTAGTTCTGGGAACTTATCATATGTTCATTTAAAGAAAAATCATGCTGGCTTCTGTGTGGATTGGAAGGAGGCAAGAAGGGATATGGGGCATCTGTTAGTAGTCATTTATTGACAAGTGACAGAAAATCAACCCTGGTTGGTTCCAGCAATACAAGAATATATTGACTCATGTAATTGAGCAGGCTGAGGGGTGTATGGCTTCAGGTATAGGTAGATCCAGGGGCTCAAAGCTACCCTTAGCCAGGATGTGCAGTTTAATTACAGCATGGGCTGTACTTAATGACTTGTCTCCAAGAACAGAGTATGGGTAGGGAGGAGAAAACAAGGTAACTTTAAGTAGAGAAGCCTGGCAAACATTATGTTGGCCAGGTGACCAAGATTAACAGTGACAGCCATGTTGATAATATGTACCTCCGGTAAATGAGGTGACCAGGAGGGCACTTCACATCTGAAGCATTTCTCCCCCAAGCCCATAACTCTAGTACAATCATGAGGAAGACATCAGACAAACCCATTTAGGGGCATTGTGCAAAATACCTGACTGATACTCTGCCCAACTCTCAGTGCCATGGAAAATAAGGAAAGACTGAGAAGCTATCACAGACTTTCGGAGCCCAAGGACACATGACAACTAAATGGAATGTAGACACCAGGACTGAATCCTGGAACCGAGAAGGTCATTAGTGGAAAAGCTAGTGAAATGCGAATAGGGTTTGGACTTTAGTTAATGATATTGTACGAGTGTTGGTTTCTTACCTGTGATAAATAGACCATGGCACCGTAAGATGTTAAATATGGGGGAAACTCTGTATGGGGTTTATGGGAACTATCTGGACTATCTCTGCAACTTTTCTATAAATCTAAAATTGTTCCAAAAGAAGAACCTTATTAAATCCTTAGCAGTTACCCTAGTGAGTTGAAAACTTAGGTCCACACAAAAACCAGTCCATGGATGTTTATAACAGCTTTACTCAAACCTGGAAGTGACCAAAATGTCCTTTAGTAGGTGAATGGAGAAATACACTCTGGTACATCTAGACAACAGAGTATTAGTCCTAAAAAGAAATGAACCACTAAGCCATGAAAAAACATGGAAGAACCTTAAATACATATAACTGAGTGAAAGAAGCCAACCCCAAAAGGTTACACGGTGTATTATTCCAACTGTGTGGCATTTTGAAAAAAGAAAAACTATGGAGACAGTAGAAAGATGAGTGGTGGCCAGGGGTTGAGGGATGGAGGAATGAACAGGCAGAGCACAGGGCTTTGTTGGGGCATCAAAATTATTCTGTATGGTACTGTAATGGTGGGTACATGTCGTTGTGCTTTTGTCCAAACCCACAGAATGTACAGTCCAAGAGTGACCCCTGATGTAAACTCTGGACTCTGGATGATAGTGATGTGTCAGTGCAGGTTCATTAACAGTCACAAATAGGCCCCTCTGGGGGGGGAGGAACAGTGACAGTGAAGAAGAGTGAGGGCAGGGCAAAGCTATAAGGAGACACTGTGTACTTTCCACACAACTTCGCCACAAACCGTACAACTGCTCTAAAAATAAAGTCTATTTAAAAAAAAATATTTACAAAATGAAACTACTGCAGGACCCCATTTCTCTCTAAGTTCTACATTCCTTGCTGTTAGCTCTTTTTTGTTTTTTATTTTTATTTTTTTTTTTTTTTAAAGATTTTATTTATTATTTATTTGACAGAGAGAGATTACAAGTAAGCAGAGAGGCAGGCAGACAGAGAGAGGAGGAAGCAGGCTCCCTGCTGAGCAGAGAGCCCGATGCGGGACTCGATCCCAGGACCCTGAGATCATGACCTGAGCCGAAGTCAGCGGCTTACCCCACTGAGCCACCCAGGCGCCCTCTTTTTTGTTTTTTAAAGATTTTATTTATTTATTTGACAGACAGAGATCACAAGTAGGCAGAGAAGCAGACAGAGAGAGAGGAAGGGAAGCAGGCCCCCTGCTGAGCAGAGAGCCCGATATGGGACTCGATCCCAGGACCCTGAGATCATGACCCGAGCCGAAGGCAGCAGCCCAACCCACTGAGCCACCCAGGCGCCCCTGTTAGCTCTTTCTTGTGGGCAGGATGACTAGTCACTCCAGCGTGCCTGAGACAGTCCCGGTGCCTGCCTGTTGTCCAGTATAAGTACTAACAGCATCTCCTCGTACTCTCCAAGTGCCCCGCTTTGAATGATGAATTACGTGGTTACCTTCACGTGGACCTCAGCGGCTCCAGGCTGCCATACTCCCAGCTTCCAGGCCAAGAGGTGGGCGAGGGCCTTGTTTCTCAGCAGTTCAGACAGAAGTCCCTGCACTGATTCTGACTGGCCCTGACGGAGACCGGTGGCCAAGCTGGGACCAAGAGTCTGGGACATATTGTGCTCTTAATGGTCACATCTGGGCCACATGCCCACTGCTGACATCAGGACTGGAGCTGGCTCTACCCAAATCACACTAGAAAGTTGGGGTGGGGGACTTATTTTTCAGGCTGAATTGGAGGTAGAGTGGGTACCAGGCAGGCAAAACCACAGATGTCAACCCGACGGGGAGAGAGACGGTTTTCACATGATTTACCTTCCAGTTCCTAAAATTAGAATGGGCATAAGATTGCACACATAACGCATTACTCTCACTCCCTCGCATCGTCATTAGTGTGTTAAGAATCACATGTAACCTGCAGACTATCTCATCTTGGCCATAGTTCAGAGTCATGGATTATTGCCATGGTGTTGTTTTCTTAACTGTGATAGTTGGGAATTATTGGGCTGCCTGTGAGTTGTGATTTATAGTGGCGTCAAGTTTCTTTTACATTTTACCCATGTGCCGAGTAGAAAATTTTGCTGTATCTACAGACATATATTTTGAATTCCACCTGGTATGGGTGTCAGCTGTGGGGAATGGGTGAGAACCATCATCTCAGCGGACCGATGGCCATTCTCTGTAACAACAGGTCTCAGGGCCACCCAGCAGAGCTGGCCGGTCCTCAGTGTGCTGAGTTTTGTTTTGTTTTTTAAGATTTCATTTACTTATTTGACAGAGACATAGCAAGAGAGGGGGCACAAGCAGGGAACGTGGGAGAGAGAGAAGCAGGGGGAGTGGAAGAGGGAGAAACAGGGGGTGTGGGAGAGGGAAAAGCAGGGGGTGTGGGAGAGGGAGAAGCAGGCTTCCCGCGGAGCAGGAGCCAGATGGGGGACTCTATCCCAGGACCCTAATATCAAGACCTGAGCGGAAGGCAGTCGCTTAACGACTGAGCCCCACAGGTTCCCCAGCTGAGTTCTTAGCATACCCCATCCTCTTGGGCTGCTGATGGAAGCACCGGCAAGGTCACAGGCTTAGAGGGAGGAACCTCAGGGCTGCCCAAGCAGTGTGACCTTGGCAGGTTACTCCATCTCTATGAGAATGAAAGAGACAAATAATCCCACCTCCCTCAGAGCATTGTTTTAGAACCAAATAAAATAATGCATAGGTAGCACTTAGCAGTGAGTAGCATCTAGTAAGAGCTCAACAAATATTTGCCGTTGCTTTTACTATTTTACTACAACTCTAGAACCCTATCTGCAAGAGGCCATCATGGCTACCCAGGGGGCCTTAAGGCAGTGCAGCTCAAAGTGTGGTCCCGTTAGAAACGCAGACGCACCTGCTTCTCCCTCTCCTTCCTGTTCAGGTGTTCTCTCTCGCTATCTCTGTCATTATCTCAAATAAATAAAAATCTTAAAAAAGAAGGGAGGATGGAAAGAAGGAACACAGACTCATGGGCCCTACTGCTCACCTTCCAAGTCAGAAGCTCTGGGATCGGGGTTGCAGATGAACAGACTCTCCCGTGATTGATTTGCATGCAGAGTTGAGATCCACAGGCTTTACATGTCTTTCTGTTAACGCTGGCTCTCAATGGTGATAATTCCAAGCCACAGCCTTGCTGTTGTGAGAAATGAGGCGAGGAGAGAAGGTAAAGCAGAAGTGAGGAGGTTTGGGGAGGGAGGCCTTGGTCCCCGGGAATACTCTCTGGCCATGGGGACCCAGACTCTGGCTGGAGGTGCAGGAGGCTCTTCCCATCAGAGTGAGCAGAACCCCGAGGCCACACCTGTTTTAGACTTTAAAATGCCAAGAAGGAGGGTGGGTGGCTCTTTAAGGAAGCTGTTACTTTGCAAAAAATCCTTCTTTCTGACTACCCTGAGCTCTTGTTGGTCCACGACCCTGAAGCCTCCCCTCTGCAACTCCTTCCTCCTCAGCCTTTCAATACTGTTCTCCGGCTCCGTTCTCCGTCTGGTCTTGTGTGATCTCACCCAGCCCATACTTTCAACCATCAGGAGTCGATGGAGCCCTTAGTTTTCTCTGGAGCTCCCGGTAAGTGGTTTTAATTGCCAGCAGCACTTTCCACCACCAGGCCACTCGGTCACCTCCCACTTAAAAGGCGCAGAGCAGACTCAGTTATCTTCCTCTTTACAACCGGGTCTCTCCCTTTCTTCCTTGTCCTTGCTGAATGCCTTCTTGCCCTGCTCCTTCCCACCCCAACACACCCCACATTCCAGCTGTATTGGACGAGGAGGAGATTCTCAGATGTCCGCTGATTCTCCCGTCTTGATGGGTGCCATGCTACCTGGACCTGGAATCTTTTTCAGCTAATGTCTATCTGTAAGTTGCCCATGTATCCCTCCTCCTCCTGGAAAATGGCACCACCACCATCCAGTTGTTGAAGCCCCAGATCGTGCAGTCCTTGCCTCCTTGCTTTTTCTTACCCACAGTTAGCGGGATGGATGTCAGCAGTTCCCACTGTCTGTCTGTCTTCTGCGTCCAGGGTCCAACCAGTTCTTTCTGTCTCCTCTGCCACCTCCTTAGTGCAGGTCTCTAGTCCCTCTACCCTGAACTGTGCTATAGCTTCCTTGCAGGCTTCTGGCCTCCATGCTTCTGTGCCTAACAACCATACCCATCTTCCTAAACCGCAGAAAATGTACCTCCGAGCTCTAAAGATGCCAGTGCCTATCTACCTTTCCTAGAACAAAATCTAGACACCTAACCTTTAAGGTCTTGCGTGATCTGGGCTCCCCTCCCCTCTGGCCTTTCTCCCGCGTTGACTCTAAGTTCATCATATGGGTCTTCATTTTCTTCCTTAAACACACTTGTCTCAGTGCCATCTGAAGGCCTTGCATGTGCGGCTTCCTCTGCCTGGATTGTCTTCCCCCAAATCTGCACGTGGCCTACACTTTCGACATTTTGGAGAAAAAGCACCCTACCCAAAGGAGCCCTTCTCTGTCACTCCATGCATAGTCTTAGCTGCCATCATTTAATTTTTTCTTCGCACTTAACACTGGCTAAAAATAGCTTGTTTATTGACACGTACATGAGAGCAGAGACCAGATCTCTTGTTAGCTGCCGTATCCCTAGTGCCTAGAACAGTGCCAGGTCAGGGCAGGTATTCAATAAGCGTTGGTTGAATAAACATCTAAAGTGTCTTTACAAATCAGCTGGGGGCTGATGGCAACAACCATTTCTGGCAGCTGGGGCACACAAGGAAGATGTGGGCAGCCCACATGGCATCCCCTGCCCACTCCTTGAATAGCATTTAGCAGAATCTGCTCTATATCACTTGTGTATTTCCATCTCTCCCTCTTAATTTATCAGCCCCTGGCGGGCCAGAACTAAGATTTCCCCATTTGTCTGTCCCCCATAATGCTTAACACATGTGTTTAGTAGATAGTATTTGAATTGAATTTCGAAGGAAAAAATTATACCCGAGAATTTTCTTTATTTGGGAAATTCTCAATGTGGAGTCTACAGAAGGGTTAATAGAAATGCTTTCCAGGTTGGAATGGGAAGGCCATAGCCAAACTCCCAGAAATGTAGGTATGGGGACTGAGCAGTATAACTTAGTAAGTTTCGAAGATGTTTTGCCATTGGTCGTCTTCCTCTCTTTGAAAAGCAGAACAAAATTGAGTGCTGAGCATCACAGATCTGGACTACTGGCACATAATACTGCAATGTGGGAGTATTTTTATAAGATTGAGATTTGTTGGGAAATTCAATGTTTTTTCACTGCATTCCTTCCAGACATGATACCTAGAATACATGGGCTGGGGGAAGGAGCCAGAAGGAAGAGGAATAATTGAGAAAAATCATGGGTTTCAAACTAGAGTTCAACCCTAGTTAGTAAAAAAAAAAAATTGATGTGTGTTTCTAATGGATGAGTAATTGAACAGGATAAGACAAGGGATGCCAAACATAAGGCTCTTGACAAGGATTATCAATTCAGGGTTGAACCATTTCATATCTATCCTGGTGTCAGACTCTCCACCCAGCTGGAATGGCTTATGTTTCTTCCCCTCCTTGTTTCTTAGACTCACAGCTGTCAGAGTTTTACCTGTCCTATCCCCAGGGGGATGAAGACAGGTGACAGGGCAGTGGCCGAAAGGGTCCCACTGCTTTAGGAAGTGGAGGGGAAGCTGGAGTGGAGAGAAGAAATTATCTACTTGCCTGTGGCAAAACGCTGTGACTCATTCCTTGGGACTCCAGGGTTAAACCAGAAAAGTAGAGACCAGAGTGGATTACGACACCTTTGATGTTTCATTAGTGTCATGATACTTTCTACACCGTGAGAATAAGCCTGTGATGCCCCCAGCAAACTTAAAGGAGCTTTGTGTCTTCGAACAGTGTTGAATAAGTCACCCGCCAATCCAGCCATTGTTCACATCATTTTAATAACCTACCTTCCATGTTAGGTGGCAGGGCGGTACCTCACTCGTCAAAAGAGGTCGCTTGAGCCTATAATCATCAAGACAGTATAGCACTGGCATAAAAACAGACACAAAGATCAGAGGAACAGAATAGAGAGCCCAGAAATGGACCCGCAACTCTATGGATCCAGAAGGTGGTCATGGACCTGGAGGGATGCATTTATAGGCCAAGGAACGCCAAGGAATGAGAAGGAACACCAGAAACATCAGACAGTAGGTGAGGCTGGGGAGGATTCTCCCCTAGAGCTGTCGTAGCATGGACCTACTGACACCTTGATTTTGAACTTCTAACCTTCAGAACCATGTGAGACAGTAGGTTTCTGTTGTTTGGAGGCATGCCCTTTGTCACAGTGGCCCTAGAAAACTGACAGACTCTCTAAGAGACATTGGGGCCGGTTGAGTGGCCACATGACATAGTGAGGAAGAGGCTTAGTTCGGGAAACTTGCAAGTCAAGAGTCATGGGGATGAAGCACATAACACCCCACTCCCTCTTCTCTCAGGGTCCCCAAGAGTGGTTTCTCATAATGTGGGGCTGTATTGTGGGGGAAGGGCCTGCCCCTGCCTACAGCTTTCGTATAAGTGGCCTTGTGTTGGGGGAATATAAGACTCTGGCACAGGCAATCCATGTCTAGATGTCGGATGTGTAGGAATGGCACACGACTGCCAGCTTCTTGTTCCTGGAAACCTAGAGAAAGCTGTTGTGTCCTGCAGCTCTGCCTCTGAGAGCAGTGGGCACTCCCCTCCTTCTAGCTTGCCCTCAGCAAACTCCTAGGATCACTCACGGGAGAGTCCTGTCTGTTCCTCCAGAGGAAACCATTCCTTCGATGGGCTCTGTGCTTCTGTTCCTAGGATAGCAGCAGAGCAAGAGACAAAGGTAGGAGAGCCACGAGTGAAACAGGCAGGGTTATGGCTCGGGATGTGGTATTTGCCCAGCAGCGATCCTTTGGCACCAGATTTCAGATCAGAGTGGTGGAGAAGGCCACAGGGTGTAAGGAGACAGCCCAGGCGTGAGCTTTGTGGCACCTAGATTCCAAGTCTGGGTCTGTGACCAATGCTGTGTTCCCGAAGGAGAAATGGGTGCAGGAGAAAGAGGCTGTGGGTGTTGCTGAGGATGTTTGGTTCAGAAAAGTCAGTGCTGTGGGAAGGAAGGCCTTTCCAGGATTGGCACAGGACCTGAGGGAAATAGAGCTGACCCAAATCTGCAGGCAGAGGAAGGAGTGAGTGGGTGCGCTGGGCCAGGGCTGGGGAGAGAGCCTGGCGATGATGGAAGGGACACACAGAGGCAGTGCCCAAGAGACAGGTGGACAGTCTGGGAACTCAACTTTATTTGCAATTCCGTTTGGTGACAGTTGATGAGTTTATATGGGTGGCATGCTCTTTCAATCTGCCTTAGTTTTTCTATGAACTCCTTGAGAGCAGAGAGAAGCTTGGTTTACATTTTTAGTCTCTGTGCCTGATTAAGTGCTACCACAAAATAGATGCTCAAAAAAAAAAAAAATTTGTGGCTGCATGGGTGATTACTGTGGCTACCATGTGACTAAGCTATTTGTGGCCCAGGAGAAGAGAGGGTTTAGTATGATTGCTTCCCTTATATGTGGGGAGGGTGAGCCCCCAAGGATTGCAAGAACTGACACACAGTCTTGGAAAGGGAATCTAGAGCTCACTGAAGGTCAGCCACGGAACAATGATTCACTCCAGAAGTGATTACTGGTGGGGAAGTGGGGTGGGCAGAGAAAGGGTAGGGAAGACGTGGACTGGCCAAATGAGTTTGGTGTTCACCAACGTGTGTGTTAGCTGGCGGAAGTACTAGGACCCTTCCCCGCGTAGTCAATGAGCCTTCCTTGCCCTCTGGGCCACAGGGAGAAGGGCAGAGATCACTCTGGCTTATAGAATTTTAGCAAACTCGATGGGTCTCATGCTGCTACCCGGCATCATGGAAATAGGACGGGCAATAGGATACTCAAAGGGATGCATATCCAACAGAACTTGCATAAAGCTAACAACCCTTTTTTTTTTTTTTTTTTACATAGAAAAATATTCACAATTCTCTCCCAGTCCATTCTCCAGCCCTCCCCACCATCTCCTATGACCCACATCCCATGAAAAGTGGCCCAAGAGACACAAGAAGCAAGATGACTAAGGAAACCTGTTGGAGATGTTCCTTCTTAGCATCTCACGTGGGAAGTTGTCACCCTGTGTGCCCCGGGAACCCTCTGCTGCTGAGTGATCCAGGCACCAAGGGGATGCTTGAACTCATATATTCCCCTCCCTCTGGCATTTGCACATCATTTTTGCCTTTTCCTCAAGACTCTTCTGGAATTTTGATGAGTTTCTTATCAAACTGAATGACTTATTTAGATTACATAGACCTTCATTTGTACCCTGTCAAGGAATGTTCCTCCCTAGTCTATTTTTCTTTTTATTAGAAAATGCCAAAGGAGAAGAAAAAAAAAATTTCACATATTGAATTTCCAGTGGCAAAAAAAAAAAAAAAAGACAAGCATATCTAAGTGCTCAAAAAAAGATTTCCCATAGGTTAGATAGAGAAAACATCCCTTCCTAATTTCGTGGTGGTTGGCAGATATTTGCATCAGGCAGAACTCTTGACTTAAGCAATGGAAAAAAGAATTTATTAGCTTATGAACAGCAAAGGTTGGGGTACGGCTAGCTTTAGACATGGCTGGATCCGGGAGCTCAGACAAAGTCATCAGGACTTGGCTCTGTTTCTTGGCTTGGCTGGGCTATCTAGGTTAGTTTCATTTTCAGTCAGACCCTCCTCCAATGGTGGCCAGGACGGCCCCTCTGTGGCTCCAGACGATGTCCAACTAGCTTGCATATCTAGGAGAAGGAGAAAGACTTTTGTCCTGTCATTCCTGTCAAAGTCCTAGTGATGACATTTGTTGGCTCTGATTGGTAGAGGGATGAGCCCTCTGCTTCCCTCTGAACCCAGCGCTGTGGACAAGGACATGCAGTGTTCTCATGGACGAGGCCTGGCTTACTTGCCCATCCCTGGGGCAGAGGAGTGGCCTATGCTTCCCCTAAACCTCAGGGACTTATAGGTTGGTGGGGAGCAGAGAGGGCCAAGGAGGGAAAGTGGTTCTACAAAAGGGAACCATGGTGCTTTTGTCAAAACAGAGGCGACGGTACCCTGGGCAGAAAAACCTGGCCATCAAGCTTTTTCCACAAACCTCCACCAAGACGTAGACTAGCCTGTCTTTGTCATATGGTGGCTTGTCCAAGTTGGCGCTGTAGACCGCTTATCGGAGACTTTCTTGGCCATCCTTTTGTTGTCACTCAACAATTTCTCCCCTTCAGCTTCTGTTCTAGATATGATAATGAGACAGAGGAATGGAGGAGCTCTCCATCTTCCCAGCAGATATTTCCATGTCCACTTCCTTCATCTGCTTCCTGTCATTCCTTAATAACCCAGAGGGTCATGGCTGCCGCAAGGAGTGGCAGTGTTGGAACACAGCTATTCTTCTCGTTGACCTTGGGGACGTGTCTCATCACGGCATCCACCTTGTCATTAGCACATTCAACATTCAGCATTTCCGCCCCTTCAAAGGAGATGCAAAGGCAGCTCTTGTCTACGCCTTAGAGTGTAATGCAGTTTGAATCTGGGAGCAATGTAGGGTCTTGTAGCGGCACTTCTGGCCCCAGAAACCTGTCTGACTCTGCAGGACTGGAAGTGTGATATGTATATGAAAGTGAGCACCCAAGGGGTGGAGGGGAAGAAATCTGAGGCGTGATGGCCACACAGTGTGGTCGCCAGGAGGAGGAGCTGTGCCCACGGGGGGACTGGATATTTCTGGCCAACCCAATGCAAAGTCTCTGCTGGGAAAAAGCGTGATTCTTGGGAGCCTCCTGGGTCTCTCTGCCTGCTGAAGAGGAGACTCTTTAGCCAGACTGGGCTAGGTCATCTCCTTTCATTCCTGTCAGCCCACCCAAGCCACAGGGACTGAGAGAGTAGGTGGGGTGATTTTATCCAAAAAGGGGAGAAGTGTTGCCAGGAAAGCATGAGATGTCCACTGGGGCCCAGGAGCACAGGGCTGCTCTGATGACAGTTGTGTTCTGTGATATTGGCAATGATGTGGCGATCAGCATTGCCCGTAGAGCCCTGTAGTTGCTAGAGCCTGTCAGGATGAAGTGTCCACAACTGCATCCAAGTGGCAATGTAAATGGAGTAAGGCCCCGCCCCGGGGGTGACGGCCAGTGCACACTGACGCAGTGGGGCTCGGCGCTGTGCTCAGCCTCCACGCCCGCCATCCCATGCAACTCTGTCAGCAGTCTTTGGACCCGTGACTGTTAGCCCTGTTTTGCGGTTGAGGAGACCTACAAGGTGATGGGTAAGCTGGGATCTGGGCCCAGGGCTGTCCATGAACCCATGAAGACATTCTCTATTGTGTGGGGGCTCACTCTGGGTGTGGGGGAAGGGTGGTATGTTAGGCAAGGCCCACTCACCCCAGTTCCCAGAAGAAGAGACAAGGGAGGGAGAGCATAGGGCCCTGGGCATTCACCACTCATCTCAGGAAATCCACCCAGAGTGGAAGAACCCCCTTAGAATGGTGGTAAGAGGTCTCAGCCAGAACCAGGCAGTGACTCTCCAAAGACTCAGAACCACCTCAATGGGTGGGCCTTGGGCCCACCTTGGGAGGCTTGGTTTCTCTAGGACAGGGCTGGGCAAACTTTTCCTGTAATGGGCCTGGTAATAAATATTTTAGACCTCGGGGTCATAAGGTCTCTAACAAATTTACCCAACTCTGTTTAGCTGAAAGCAGCCCTGGATGATATGTAAATGAATGGGAATGGGCATGGCCCTGTACCAATAAAACTTTATTTACAAAAACAGATCTGATACAGGCTATAGTTCGTTTTAGGGGCACTTGGAGGGACAGACAGCTAATGCCCAGGCTGGATCACAGAAATCAGGGCTCTTGCTACAGAGTCAACACTTTTCATGGAACTTCCAGTAAATATTGCCCAACCCAGACCTCTTTGCCCTGAACCTCAGGGCAAAAGACCTGAGGGACCTTCAGGGGCCCTTGTACTGTCCAGTCACTGACAAATGAAAGATAATTTGTCATCTGACCCCTGTAGGGTCACGTGCAGGAACTGATAGGGTGATGGAAAAGTTGTCCAGCAAGTCTAGCAACATCTAAATTCATCTTCCTACTCTCTTGTTGCTGTTGCATTATCTGCATTATCGATTATCTCAGGATAATGATAAATCCTCTCCCATGGCTCCATATCACAGAGAGTAAAGGCCAACGTCCTTGTGATGGCCTGTGAAGCCCTGTGCTGTCTGGGCCTGGACCCCTCTTGGGCAGCATCTCCTACCCTTCAGCTCCCCCCGCAAGTCACACTGGCCTCTCTGCCATTCCTTGAATACAACAGGCACACTGTCATCCCAGGATCTTTGCACTGGCTGCTGCCTCTGCCTTGGATTCTTTACCCCTCATTTATCTGTATAACTTCTCACTTACCACCTCTGTCGGGTCTGTGCTCATATGTCACCTTCTCATCAGCGCCTTCTCTGGCTCTCTCTTTGGAAATGGCAACCTTCCCTTCCCACTGCCTCACAGTCCTTATTCCCTTTTCTTCTGTGTTGTGCTCCATCCCAGGAAGCACCATCTGACAGTCTATGCATTTTAATTATTTATGTGTATTGTTTGTCACCCTCCATTAAAACACAGGCTCCCAGAGGGCAGAGATTTTATGCTATTTACAGCTTTATCTCTAACATTTGGAATAGAACCTGGCACATAGTACCTATTTAATAAACATTTGTAATATCTTTCTGTTTGATGTAAATGAATCACACAGCTCTTATTTTTTTAATTTATTATTATTTTTTAAAGGTTTTATTTATTTATTTGCCCGAGAGAGAGAGCCAGAGAGAGAGTGTGCGCAGGCAGGGGAAGCAGCAGGCAGAGCGAGAAGCAGACTTCCTGCTGGGCAGGGACCCTGATGTGGGGACTCGATCCCAGGACCCCGAGATCATGACCCGAGCTGAGGCAAATGCTTAACCAGCTGAGCCACCCAGGCCTCCCTCACATAGCTCTAATGAATTGCATTATGGGGTTATATCCTCATTTATTTAACTGACTTCTTTTCGACGGATAGTGTCTACTGGTTCCAGTGTTTTGTTATTATAAATAGTGCTGCAAAATCTAGACTTGAGAAAAAGTCTATAGACAAATGACCTGGTTTCTTCAGCAAAGAAATTGCAAGGAAAATGAGAGAGAAATGGGACAGGGGGCGGGGATGGCCTGCAGACTAAAAGAAACGAGAGACATGTCGGTAAACAGCAGTGTGTGAACCTTCTTCGGGTCCCGACTCAAATAAACAAACTCTTAAAAAACATATTTTGGAGGTTTATGGTACAGTTGGAAATCTGAGCCCTGGGTATTTAGAGATAGCAGGAAAACACTGTTAATTTTGTTGGGATATAGTAATAGTACTGTGGCTATATTAAAAGAATAAAGTTCTCACCTTTTGAGATACTTAATGAAATATTTGCAGATGAAGTGATTTGATGTCTAAGGTATGCTTACAAATAAGACAGGGACAAGGGAAGTGAGAGGAATAGAGATAAGATAAGCCGGCCATGTATTGAGAATTGTTGAAGCTTGAAGGTAGGTTATGGGTCTTATTGTATTGCATGGTGTACATTAGTATATGTCTGACATATTCTTTAATAAAAAATAAAACACAGTGCTATAAAATCAGTATACAGGGTAGGATGGAGTAGGTGGGCTTTAGATGACATAAGATTGTCTACGAGTTGATCATTGTTAAAGATGGTGGGTGTTGTGTACATGTTTTGTTATCCATCCTCTCCTTCTATGCTTGACATTTTCTATGATGGAAAAATCAGACAGTTGCACTGAAGTGAACATCCTGTTGCAAGTTTCTTAAGTCCTCCCTGGTCCCAGTCTCCTTAATTCTTCTTTCTTTTTTTAAGATTTATATGTTTTAGAGAGAGTGAGAGCACAAGTGGGAGGAGGGCCAGAGGGAGAGAGAGAGAGGTTCAAGAAGACTGCCCCCTGAATGGGGAGCCTGATGCAGGGCTTGATCCTATGACCCTGAGAACATGACCCAAGCTGGGATCAAGAATTGGTTGCCCAACCAACTGAGCCACCAAAGCAGCCCTCCTTAATTCTTGATGCGGCTAATTACAGACCTGCTAGCAGGTGTTTCTGACCAAACTTTGTTTTGGCCTTGATATGCTAATACTGAAACTGTTAACAAAAAAACCCCAATTTATTGAGGGATCAAAATTCACAAAAATTCACCTGTTTAAAGTGTGTGATTTAGTGCTTTTTAGTAACTCAGCAGAGCTGTGCATCCATCACCATAAACTAGTTGTAGCCATTTCCATCACCCAGTAAGGCCCCTTGAACGCCTTTACACTTAATCCCCTTTCCCACCCCCAACGCCAGGGCACCACTAATGTACTTTCTGTCTCTATAGATTTTCCTTTTTCGGACATGTACCTAAAAAGGATCCCTGCCTAGAATTTTTGACGTTCTCTTCCTTACTCTACAAAATGCCATTTCTTACTCAAGGATGCTTCCTATTCTGTTATCACTGAACCACTTTTTTGGGGAGACGTATCTTCTTATTTCTGTTCAGAAATTTAAATGATTCAATTTCCGACATTCAGAGAATTGTGTCACAGTGATGGTCTGTGACCCCTGCTTTACATAGAAATTAATGATATGCTAATAAGGCAGAAATGATCAAGGCTTAGAGAACGTCCTGCAGATTAATGAGTGGCTTAGAAAGCAGGCAGTCAAATCCAAATCTAGAGGTCACCAACCCTGATAAGTAAATTTCTCGATAAATGCCCCCAGGACCATGGAGTTGATAAGGTCCAAGAGACTTCTGATATTTCTTTGCAGTTCCAGGACTCAGTTTTGTATTAGGTCCATGTCACAGATATTTGGCCCCAGAACCTATGGGAACATCAATATAATCACATTGCAGAGCTTTATTTAGTTCCTTACTTGCTGGGGTATTTTATATTTTGTGAGCTAAACTTCTCCTAGGATCCAGTATACTGATATGAGACCTGATTACCCAGAGACTGAATAGTCTATATCTATTGGTTAACTTTATTTGAAAATCCATGGGGACCATCCACTGAGTCAACAAATACATATGAACAAATACTTACTATAGGTCAGATGCTGTACCAGGAGTTGAGGATACAGAGATAAAGAAAAAAAATTAGTTCTTGTTTTTAGGAAGTTCACAGTCTAGTGATAAAGACATATAGAAATAATGGCAAAAACTGAAGTATCTTGTGCAAGGCACAGTATTCATGTACAAGGAATCAGGAAATATTTCACAGAACTTATGTTTGATTTGGGTCTTGAGGGATGAGTAGGAGTTTGTATATGGCAAAAAAGGACAAGACATTTTTTAGAGATGGAACATATATGAAGCAAGATGTGTAAAATGAGATCTGAGAGCTGAAATCCTTCCTTTTATTCTCCATTGAGTATGATTTTTCTCCTTTCAAAAATCTAAAATGTAGTGCCTTTTTTTTTCTTTTAAGTATTAGTATGATTTATCCAGAATTGCTGTCAGCTGAGTAGAAATCTTGCATGTAGATTTGCAGGTTTATCTGGAAAATTAACAGCTCTGTAGCTTTGAGGGAGGATAAAGTTGTAGGTTGGGTTCATCCAGAGGGAAGAGTACCCAGGGCCAATGAAGGGAACTGTGGAGCATACTCCAGAAAAGACTTTCTAATGTTACGATGGCAAAGGGTTTTCTGCACCAGTATGTTTTAGAGGGAGAGTTTCTGCACACTTTACAGTCTTCAAAAGGAATATCTTCCCATCCCTGCTTGAGGGCACTACTAAATCTGCAGACTTGTCTGCACATTTCCTGTGTGCATTTTAGACCTTTTTTCTGGGATTCACTTTCTTTCTTTCTCAAATGCTTGTTTTATTAATTCCTTAATGAAAACATTATTTATCCTATTTGAAATGGAATTATTTTGTTCTTGTTAGAAAATGATAGTTTAGCTAGGTATATAATTTTAAGTGGCAGTTCTTTTCTTTTAGCATGTTGAGATCTCAGTCTTTTGTCCACAGATTTCCATTGAGAGGTTTTGCTATTCAGATTTCTATTCCTTTGTCTTTTATTTCTGGCTACTTTTAAGATCTTTATTATTGGTGGGTGGAGTGGGGGGATGAAGTTTGTATATTATTAAGTTTCTGTGTGATGTGCACAGGTGTGGATTTTAGATTTGTATGCTTTCTGAGTCTCAGGATTTTATCGATTTTAAAACATTTTTTTCTTATCAATTTTTTAAAAAGATTTTACTTATTTATTTATTTGAGAGAGAGAAAGAGGAGGAGCATGAGAGGGGAGAAGGGCAGAAGGAGAAGCAGATTCCCTGCAGAGTTGGGAGTCTGATGTAGGTTTGATCAAGGGACTCCGGGATCATGACCTGAGCCAAAGGCTCTTGCTTAACCAATTGAGTCACCCAGGTGCCTTCCTTATCAATTTTTGAAAATCATTATTTCTTTAAGGATTGCTTTTCTTCATTCTTTTCATTGCCTTTTGTTCCTTTTTTGGAAGGGAAGTCTTAGGATTGTGTGCCTTTTTTCCGTCCCACAAAGTTGGGCCAAGGGTTGAGAGTCTCCTGTTTATTTTCTCCAGGGCAGTGTCTTAAAGTGTGCAAGCTTGTGCCTTCCCCCAAACCTGCAGAAACAAGCTTGCTGCTGAAATCCGTGTATTGTCTGCAGCGGTTTGCACATGCCATTTGTAGGAGAATGTGTGCACCATTTATGGAGGCTTGTGTACATTATCTTTGGGGTATACATGGACTGCTGGGGCTACAATGGTCATTTGGGGGAGCTGCAGGTGAGAAGTTCCATGGGATTTGTGGACAGGCCTCTTTGTGGAGCCTGAGGATTAGTTAGTAGGATCTGTGGCTGGGTTTTTGAGATCCACAGGGTGGTTACTATGAGCCTGTTTCTTTTCCCTGACTCTAGCTTCCCCAGACTATTCAGCTATGCTAATCCCTTCAGCTGTCTGAGTGGTGTAATGCAGAAGTGGGCTTCTTGGGCAGTATCCCTCTAGACTGGGGAAGCCAGGCATTCATTCTGCTCTCATTTTACCCCATGGGAGAAACTGTGGGCCAGGGACCTCTCTTGTTACTGAACCCCAGGCAGAGGTGTCAGAAATGAAGTGAAATGGGTTTTCTTACTTTCTTCGATGCATTTTTTTTTCGGATTTTGAAGAGGGTGCTGGAATTTCTCCACTGGGCTCCCAGGTTTCCACAAAGGTATTCCCTTCCAGGGATGGTGGCCAGCATTGATGTTTCTGCCTGCTTAAGGGCTGGCATTTGCTATTCCACCATCTTTCTTATATCACTTTGCAAGTCTCTTACCTTCTTTTGGAAATATGATTGGATATATGTTCCAGAAGCAGTGTCTTTTAACCACTTAACAAATTTTTATCTCTATCTCTCTGTGCAATATTCTGGGTAGTTTTTTCATGTCTGTTTTCTAGGTCGTTATTTTTTCTTCTTTATCTCTTTCTAGTTTATCTGATTTATCAGATAAATTGAATTTTCCATTTAAATTATTGTTTTGTTTTCTAAATTGATATTTGGTTCTTTTTCACTCTTGCCTCTGATCTTTGGGATAGTATTTTATTTCTTTCTTCTTTAAAAAGTATTTTTTTTTTTTTTAGTATTCTGAATCCAACAATCTATGTTATGGAGTTCTAATTCTGCTGCTTGTTATTTCTGCTTAGTTTCATTTATGGTAGCTTGTTTATTCATGTGTTTTTTAGTGTTGGTTAGTGAGCTGATGTTTAAAGGGGCATTTTCTGTGGATTCAGGGAGGTTTGGGTTGAGAACAGGTAACTCCAGAGAGAATAACACATTTTCTTCTTCTGGGTACTCTGAAGAAACCAACCTGGAATCACTTTACTAATTTTTCACCTTGGGGTTTTCCTTGCAGGGAGTACAATTAAATCCCAAATGCATGTGAGAATAATTCTGTGGTTATGAATTCTCAGGGAAATACTCTTTCCCTACCAGACCTCAGACTGAGTCCAACAGGCCTTCCTTAGTCTTATCTCTCTGCCAGTGGGTAAATTATTTTCTTGTCAAACTTTTCATCAAGGGCATAGTCCTTTGAGGGTCTTGGCCTTATTTTCCCATTATGCGTAGGTTTAGGACTTTGGTCATCTGTTCCCATGTAACTGTTAAAATTTTTGAAACTGTAAAAACTTCTTGGTCACTGACTTTGGCAGTTGTCCCCAACTCTCAATGTCAATTTACCACCCTGATTTTCAACCCTCACTTCAAATTTGGCATCTGGGGAATTTCTGTTATTTGTACCCTAATTCATATATTCATTTAGAAAGATTTTTACTACATTTTGAGTGATTTCTACATGTTTTGTGTTGGGGATTTTTGTCAAGATGCCTAGTCCATTAGATTATTAGAAATGCAAACCCTATGTTGTTTTATTTCATTTTTTCCTTAATAATATGTAATGAACATACTCGGTGCCAATAAATATTCATTTAAAACACAATTTTTATGAATGAAAGTATTTAACAATTTGCATATTTCTTTGTACATAAGAGGTTTTTATATCATTACAAATATTCTTTATACATAGACAAATTTAAATATATGGGTTGATTTCTCCATTTTGAAAGTTAGCATTTTTTTAGTATGGCAGACAATTATGTCCTTATTGTTGCTGTATCTTAATGTTAACTTAAGATACTCCCTTGAACTTTGTCCCAGATGTGGGTCTTTTGTTTCTTCCTTATACAGACTTTTTTTTTCCCTCTCCTTGGCTGTCTCAGATGTCATTATAATTGTACATGCTTACCAATCTTATCTTTTTTTTTTAAAAGTTTTTATTTATTTATTTGACAGAGAGAGAGAGAGAGAGTGAGTGCACAAGCAGGGGGAGTAGCAGGCAGAGGGAGAAGCAGGCTCGCCACTGAGCAGGGAGTCCGATGTGGGACTCAATGTGGAGTTGGACCCCAGGACCCTGGGATTGTGACCTGAGCCGAAAGCAGATGCCTAACCAACTGAGCCACACAGGCACCACACCAATGCTATTTTTTTTTTTTTAAGGCAAAAAAAATTCAGAATGTGTGTGTGTGTGTGTGTGAGAGAAAGAGAGAGAGAGAGGGAGAAACAGAGAAACAGAGACAGAAAGGGAGAGAGAGACAGAAAGAGAGGCAGAGAGATTGAAAACACATACAGGCATGTGTCCTTACTTAACTGCTGTACAGTTGTCTTTATGAGAAAAGAGGAGAATATATGCTCATCTGAGGGCTGTTTTCCCCCTGGTGAGCACGTGGCATCACCACAGTAGCTTAGCTGGGCCTGTGGCTATGACGATTTGTGCATTTCTTGAGGCTGGCATGAGCTATCTATTGATTCCAGGGTTGCTAATGACTGTGTGGAAGAGAAGAAGCTTTTGTGGCCAGACTGAATCCAGACTGGGAGTTGCATGACTAACCATTAGTGAGACATTACCTGCTGAGGTAGTCAAAGTGGGTTTTATTTTCGATAAACTTTCTGTCTCCAGTCTCCCTGTGGCTACAGGTGAGGTACATCCGGGAGACCAGTCTGGGCAGGGCCGGGTTCCCCTGAGAGCCTGGATGTTTAACAAGAAAAGTGTTTCTTCCTGGTGCAGTGGAAAAGGAGGCATGTCCTTGGATAATTATTTGGACCAGACATCCACATAAAGTGCAACCTTCCTTTAGTATCACCCACACAGTGGTCCCTGCAGGATTATCTATATTGGGCAGACATGGTTTCTAGAGTCCTGTTTATGCAGGATTATATTAAAAGTGCTTACAAAAAGAACCACAGACCAGCCTTAAGTCAGCAGATGTTTCGCACTGAAAATTCCCTGATGTCCAAAGCTCGGTTTTAGTATATCTTTCATCTCAATTGGGAAAACTATTGTATCTAGCTCTGGCTTCCCCCAGGCATCTGATGAAGTTCCTCAGGGCTTCAGCTGTATTTACAACCCCTTCCTTCCTTCCTTCCTTCCTTTCTTTCTTTCTTTTTTTTTTTTTTTTTAGTGGTTGGAGCCATCTCTGGAATATCCTTAACTGGGTGGTCAGCTCCATGAATTATACTAATCATATGACCAATCATAACTCTATAGTTTGAAAAAGGGAAAGTTGGGAAAATGGAATTTTCTACCCCATCATCCATCCCTCCATCCATCCATCCATCCATCCATCCACCATCCATCCAACATCCATCCAACATCCATCCAACATCCATCCCACCATCCATCCCTCCGTCCGTCCATCCATCCATCCACCATCCATCCACCATCCATCCACCATCCATCCATCCACCATCCATCCACCATCCATCAATCCATCCATCCATCCATGTATCCATCTATCAGAATGTCCACTTAGTGTCAGTCACTGTCCTGGACAGCCAAACACAGAACTCAAAAGACAGGTCTGGTTCCCAATGGCAGAGCGCTAACACTCTGTCAGGTGAGCTGGGTAGGACACAGTGATTATAGAACTAATTGCACGTGTCGTCGGTGCTCTACATGAGATGTGTTGACTCCTCTCTAAGGCTTGTTGCCAGAGTAATTTTCAGATTCTCGCCACTTGTAACCTTCTCCACTGCAACTGGCCTGGTCTAAGCCACCATGATCTTTTGCTTCCTAAATGGATACTTTGCTTCTGCACCTGTCCCTCATCATTCTTGACCCTTTCAGTCCATTCTCCATATGGCAGCCAGACTGACCCCATTGAACATAATTTAGATCTTGTCACTTCTCTGCTCCCCAATGGCTTCTCACCTTCCAGGCCACCTGATAACTCCTTTTTTTAAAAAAAAGATGTATTTATTTATTTGAGAGAGAGAGAAAGCAGAGAGAGGGGCAGAGGGAGAGAAATCCTCAAGTGGACTCCCTTGCCCAAGCATGGAGCCTGACATAGGATTTGATCCCAGGACACAGAGATTATGACCCGAGCTGAAATCAAGAGTCAGCCACTCAACTGACTGAGACACCCAGGTGTCCCCCCCACCTGGTGCCTCTCTGACCTCATCTCTGACTCTTCTCCCCTCAGTGACCCATACCAGCCACAGTGGCCTCCTTGTAATTCCTGGGACATGACAGTCCCATGTCAGGGCTTTGCACTTGACCTTCTCGCCACCTGAGATGTTCCTCTCCCAGATGTTCACACAGTTCAGTCCCTCCCCACTTCCGGTCTTTGTTCTTATGTCACCTTCTCACCACCTCCTCATTTCCCTGATTTCCCTTTCCTTAGCATTTATCACCAACACACTATGTGTTTTACTTATTTATTTTATTTGTCGTCCACCTCTGCTTTGGGATTCAGGTCCAGAAGAGCATGAGTGTTTGTTTTGTCCTCAGCTGTATCTCCAGCACCTAGAACAGTGCCAGGCCCCTAGTAAATGCCTGTTAAATATTTGCTGAAAGAAAACAGAAATAAACCTTTGGTTTCTGTCTGCTCGAATGACTCCCTCTCTCATCAGGCCACAGTCTCTTCTATCTGTCGAAGTAAAGAATCTGAGGGAAAGAGAAAGTGTGAGAAGAGGCTGCATTCACCTGGCATGGCCTTTCCTTGCCCATTGCTGGGATGGTGGGAAACATGAAATCCTTAAACTCAGCTAATCCCTCCTTGAGGGAGGAATACTTTGCTCTTGATCCTGGATCCTGCCTGGAGGACCGAGAGCTAGGTGAGGACAGTGGCAGAGAGAAGGAACCTTAAGCTATATTTTTAGAGGCTAACACAGGGCACTCTTGTAGACTGATTAGTGGGTCCATTCGATAATAATGAGTAGTTGCTGCCACCCTGTGTGGTTTGGGTTTCTTCTGGGCGGCGAAGGACCAGTTTCCAGGTCTCTTATGGAAGGGGAAAAGGCCACCCCTCTAGCTGGCCACATTTCCAAGCAGGGAAGAGCAGCTCTTACCCATAACCTGGGGCGGGGTGGGGAGTGGGGGCAGCTGGCTCAAGCCATGATGGTACGGAGCCAAATCATGCCGTGTGCAGTAACTGGATCCCTGAGACCAGAAACCGGCAAGCCAGTGGTCATGCAGCAAACTAAATAGCCATGAACCAAACCAGGGGCCAAGGAAATCCAGAATCCAGCTGGTTAACGTCCAGAGGAGACCCCTGCCCCCCACGCAAGATGAAAAGCCAGAGTTGTCATGGCGAGTGCACTGCAATGGCAAAGAGTAGTCCAGGAGTGGACCTGGGAACATTTCCCGAGCTCACTGAATGGCCAGCCACCTCTTTCTGAATTTACTTTGCACTGTCAAATCAGACCTTGCGATCCACCTACAAGGGCCATATTTTGGCCATTGTTTTTCTCATGTGCCTCGTAGAGCCTGCAGTTAAACGCTTACACCACTAGGTGGTAACCCTGCTTTGAGGAGTCCAAAGCTGAGGTTATTAGGAGCTGGGCACTGTGGTAAGCAAGCTTTACACATGCATTATCTCATTTAAACTTCAGACAACTCTGGGGAGTAAGTGCTATTATTATCCCTATTTTACAGATGAAAAACACTGAGGCTTAGCACGTTTTGAGAGCTTTGCCTAAAGCCACTCAACCAATAGGTGTCTCTCTTACCACATTGCTTTCCGAGTAAGTTTGGTGTTGGCAGAAACTCAGCAATGACCATTTTGAAAAATATATAGAAAAAACTCACTAATAGTATCTCGTTCTCATTATAGAGCCCTTCCTATGTCTCAGGTACCAGACTAAGATGATTTAATGTAATCCTCAAATAACCATATAGATCAAACCCTGTTGTGATTCTGTGTGTAGACGAGTTTGTGGAGGCTCAATGGGTAGAATTAATTGCTGCGTAAGTGCATCTGAGTAGGTGACAAGCCTGAAACCAAAAGCAGATATTGCTTATTGTTTAAGGTGTTCTAAGTTCTGAGCGGATGCTGGGGGCCTCGAGGTCACTGTCCTCTAGTGTATAAGTCAGGTCTCAGCAAGGCAGAATCGCCATCTCCCACGAGCAGCACGGAGGTCTGACCCTTGTCCCAGCACTGGCCATGATTCAGGGACTTCGAGCTTCCACAAGGGTGAGGTGGAGGGTTCGGTCTTCTCATTTACAAAACACGGGGTAGGACTATTAATGTAAAGATTTCAAACTCAGACGCTTGCGGGACCAGGCAGGTGACAAAAATGAGCGACATGGATCAGGCAGAGACTGTAAGCAACCGGTGAACCCAAACCCTATTTTAAGGAGTGATTCCAGCCAGTTGTTGCCATGCAGGAATGGGGTTATTGTGGCTAGATCCCCTGATTTTTCAGGAGAATCCAGAAATTTAGATTTTTATGTAAAATCTCCTTTAAAAAATGCTGGCAGTGGATTCAAAGCTTTTTAAAAAAATGTGTATAGATGAAAACACATGCACGCCATGAGCCAGATTTGGCTGTCAGACCCTCATTTACTGTGCTCAAAGATGCCTACAGTTCTCTCCAGTTCTGAGGTTCTCTTGTTCTTTGAGTTTTAAGAGCCATGATGCCAGACAAGTCGAATTGAGGAAGAAGAAGAAATTAAGAGGGAAAAAAAAAAAAAAAACTGTATGGCAAGCTTCCACGGGACTCTCCCCTCACAGAACTTCTCCTACTTTGGTCAGTTTCAGAATTGCCCAGGATCTCGGTTATTCTTACCAAGGCCAGGACTGCCCTCCCTCATCCAGCCTGGACCTCTGTGTGCCCAGGGGGCTTTCCAGGTGATCCTGACACATACCAAAGATTGAGAACCATTGTCTTGGGTCAGCAGTTCTTAGCACGGGCTGCATGTGAGAATTACCCAGGGAGCTTTTAAGAGCACTGATGTGCAAGCCCTACTCAGGGGCCAATTAAACCAGATGAATGCTCTGACTGTGGAAGACAGGCTTTGGTATTTTAAACAGCCCCCAGAGGATTCTAATGTGCACCCAGAGCTGAGACCCACTGACCTGGATCAATGTTCCTGGTCAGTGCTCTTCACGCTTTAATGTGCTGGAGGGTCACCTCTAGGATCTGGTTGAAAATGCAGGTTCTGAAACAGTAGGTCTGGGGTAGAGACTGAGATTCTGCAAACCACACAGGCTCCCAGGTGCTGCTGCTGCTGCTGTGCTGGGGACCACACTTCGAGGAGCAAGGGTCTGTGATGGGGTTTTCCAAACTTCCCTGATGAGAAGAATCACTTGTTAGTATTAAATATATCAATTCTGTGGAGATAAATGAAGACCACCTAAATAAGAACAAGAAAAAGCTGTTTATTCAGAGTTTGCTCTGGCAGCTACCTTTGCCTGAGTTTTGGCAGAGACTCAGAGACAGGCAGGGAGTGGGAAGCTTTATAGTGGAAAGGAGGGGGGGTTTGGGGGTTCCCTGATTGGAGGCTATTGGCATGGGGATGCTGGAGGTGACCTGATTAGAAGTGGGGCATCCTATGTGATGGCTTTAGGGGAGCACATTTGGCTTTCTCGGCTTGGTCCTAAGTTGGAAGCAGGTCCAAAAATTAGGGAAGCTCTTGATAAAGTCCTGGCCATGTTGAGTTGATAGCTACAGGGTTTGTTCAACTTCATGGGCTTATTGCTGCCAATAATAGGTCAGAGCTCTATTTTTATATAGTATCTGGCCAATGCCCATTTGTATATTCAGTCTCTCAACTCTTGAGTTTTTTTTTTTTTTTAGACTTTTTGATTCAGAAGTTCTGACTCGGGGCCCAAGAGTCTCCTGTCATCAGGAAAGCAGGGGGCAGGAGGAGGCAGCAGTGAGGAGGCACTGATGGGAACCATGTAAATTAGTAAATGCTTGGGGACACAAGTTAGCAGTAGTTACTGAGACCCTATCCCAGACTTAATGAGTCAGAATCTCTGGGGTATTTCATATATCAGTTATCCTGTCCTGAGTAATGAAGCCCTTCAAGATTTAGTGGCTCAGAGAAATAATGATTTCTTATTTCTCATGTTCTGTGGCTTAGACTGGAACCTCCCCAGTTTAAAGACCTAGGAGCCCAAGGAAGCCCCTTCAGATCTATTATGTGCCCCTTAGTCAGGAAGCTTGACTAGGGAGTCATCAACAAATCAGGCTGAGTGAATCTCAAAACTGTATTTTGGGATTTAAATATCAAATTGTAGTGATTCCAGTAGATTCCAAGAGGGAGTTTCTTATAATGTGATCTAATGATTATAGGTGTTTAATTTGTTGCATGATGCCTTCTCTGGTGGGAATGATTGTAAATGGCTGGAGTTTTTGAATGACAGAGATTATAAGAAGGTACATTTCAAACAAGTTGTAAGAATTATAGCTAATACTTACTGAATACACACTGTATGCCGAATCGTGTTCTAAGAACTTTATGTATTTAATCCCCATTTAATTTTCATAATGACCCTATGAGTTAGATCCCATTTAACAGATGGGGGAAAGGCACAGAGAAATTAGTAAAATTGCCTGAAGTCATAAAGCTGGTCAGTGGAGGAGCTAAGATTTGAATCCAGGTAGTCTGACTCTACACTGCATTCACAAATCCATTGTATATACTGTATACACTCAAATAAGAGGAGTTTGCTCCTTGTGAAGCTCCAGGTATAACCTCCCTTCCTCTATATTTCATGGGTTACAGGAAAGACACTGCTTTCCTGGCCTGGCTGGATTCAACAGACAGTGGTCAGCAGGCCAGAAGGACTAGTTAGGAGGCTCAGCCTCCCAAAAGAAATTACCTCCTATCACTGTCCACTCTTCAGCCAAAAGGAGGAAGCCCCTCTACTCCTCTTCCCCCTGCCCAGGACCTGTAATTGTCCAAACATACCTACAGTCTGCTTGATAATCTAGAGTTTGTGAAAATAAAACCATAGAGGAAACAGCCACATTGTTGTTGCTATGCCAACCTGTGCTGCAACCAAGACTATTTTCTGGGAGTATAGAGGTAGAAAAGGATCTGGAGGCTAAGGGGAGTGTTCAGAGTCAGCCTCAATGGATTTTATGTCTAGTCTGCCCAAAGTAGCCTTCAGTGGCTTGCTCTGCCCTTGGGATAAAGTCTTCTTGTTTTGCATGTTGACTACTTCTCCCCACCTTCTCCCAGCTTTATCTCTCCCCACTTCCTCATGAGGTTCCCATTCCTGTTATAGTGGACAGATTTATTCTCCATTTCCTTGCTCTCCACTACCTCCAAGCCTTTGCACATGTTCTCTGCCTGAACTTCTGTTCATCCCCACCCCAGGCTTCATTTATCCTCCAGCTTCAGTTTGTGTCACTTTGCTTGGGAACAAGCAAGAAGGGTCTGAATTTTGCCTTCCTTGCAAGCTTAACTGTTAGCTTTGCCACAGCTTCCTAGACGCTGGTAGAAGACAAGAGATACCTGGGTCAGAGAAAGAGGACAGTTTATTATTCACAGCAGTAGCAGAGCCCAGAGTATCATCACTTTGCTTTGGTTTTCTGCATCCATTTCCCACACGGTGATATGAAGAGGACTAAGTGACACCTGGGCAGGCAGTGGGCTGCATTACAGGAAAGGAGCCCGGAGCTTAGGGAACCTGAATCTTTTATACTGGGCAGTAAGCATGGTGATTTATTGCTCCAGGTGGAGGTGTTACCTCTCTCTTCCAAGGCTGTTCACTATACCAATATCCTGGAAGAGCTAGCCTAGGACAAAGGCAGTTAGGACCTCTTTTCAAGATGTGTGGAGAATTATGGGATCCATGGAGAATTATCTCCAGTCACTCTGGGTTCCATGTTATTTTCCCTGGTTCTCTCAGTTTAATTCTTTCTGTCAGTTAGAGGGGACCTTCTTTCCTTCCCCATTCTCATGGTCTACTCCAAATTCTTTCAAGAGCTTTTTTTTTTTTTTTTTTTTTTAAGATTTTATTTATATATTTGACAGACAGATCACAAGTAGGCAGAGAAGCAGGCAGAGAGAAAGGAAGGGAAGCAGGCTCCCCGCTGAGCAGAGAGCCCGATGTGGGGCTCGATCCCAGGACCCTGAGATCATGACCTGAGCCGAAGGCAGAGGCTTTAACCCACTGAGCCACCCAGGCGCCCCATTTCAAGAGCTTCTCATAGAACTGGGTTTTTGTCTTTTAGAGTACTTACCTCAGTCTGGAATTCTCTGCTCATTACTGAGATTATTTGGTTAACACCTAGTTTGCCATGGTGCTAAATGCTTCATGGGAGACAGGGCTATTTTCACAACTGTGTCTGTGTTGTCCAACACAATGCCTATCACACAGTGGGAAGCGAGTGTTTATTGATTGAATGGGACTATTGGGCAAAATAAAATCCCTGAGGCCCAGTGAAATAAGGTGGTCTAACCAAGGTCCCAAAGCTAGTTTCAGACCCAAGCTCCGTGATTCACAGTCCACTTCCTTTCCCTTCCATAGACACTTAGTCAGATTCTGTCTCCATATAATGGCAGGGTACTGGTTAGGTGGGGCATTGGGAGAAGGTGGGACATTGGGGATTCACGAGCAGTATCTGGTCCTGTCTGGCTATAAGATTCCTCCCAGGAGTTCTTGACCAGGGCTCCACTGAGGCCCAGAGTTGAAGTGAGACTATCAGAAGTCTAAGAGTTCAGTTTATTGAGAGGTTCAGAGCTGACACTATTGTGGAGATTGTAAAAATAGTCCCTCATTATTCCCTCCCTATGAGGTCCATGAGCTTGGGTAGCCCCCTCCCTTCCCACACTGACTCTGGGCTGGCCTTGTTAACTTGTTTTGGCCAGTGGGACATTGGCAAACACGATACAAGAGGAAGCTCAAAAAGCACTAGCATATTGGATCCTCCCTCTCTCTCATCCATTTTGGGATCCTGTGACCACCTCTTTTTTAGTAGTCTGGAGTAGCCTACTGAATGACGAGAGATGTCCCGCCAAGTCATCATCATCACCACAGCTCAGTTGGATCCAATCACCAGACACGCAGATGAGGGCATCCTAGACCATCTGGCCCTGGCCAAGCTGCCAGCAGACTACAGAGATCAGCTGAGCTGGCTCAGGCCAGAAATACCAGCCTGCCAGTTCATCTAATTGCGAGAAATAATAAATGTGTACTGCTTAGAGTCATGCAGCCTGGGGATGGTTTGTTACATAGCAAAAGCTAACTGATACAACTGTGGCACATATTTGTTTAGGTTGAAGTCCCAGACTCACCATTTAATTGTTGAACCCAAGAAAAGTTCGTTAACCTCCCCATGCCTTAGTTTCCTCACCTGTAAGAGGAGGGAAAAAATAGATCATGCAGGGACACCAGGGTGGCTCAAGTGGGTTAAGCCTCTGCTTTCGGCTCAGGACATAATCTCGGGGTCCTGGGATCGAGTCCCACATCAGGCTCTCTGCTCAGCAGGGAGCCTGCTTCTCCCTCTGTCTCTGACTGCTTCTCTCTGCCTACTTATGATCTCTCTTTCTCTGTTCAAAAAAAAAAAAAATCTTTAAAAAACAAAATAGATCATGTAGGGACACCTGTCTGTCTGGCTCAGTTGGTAGAGCATGTGGTTCTTGATCTCAGGGTCATGGGTTCAAGCCCCATGTTGGGTGTACAGCTAACTTAAAAAAAAAAAAAAACAGATCATGTAATTTAAAATGTTAAAGCATTAAATGAGTAACTATTTTAAAGTCTCAGAATGGGGCCTGTTACACAGTAAGTGCTCTACACAGGCATAGCTACCATAAAAGATTATGTTTTTTTACCACGCATCCCATGTATAATTAAAACAAAAAAACTTAAAAAGAAATGAATACGTGTAAGGCTGTCTACAAAGTCTATTTTGGAAATATTAAATGCTAAGTGCCATCAGCATTCCCCACCCCCTCATTTTGTGTACACCCCCTGCTGCGGATGCCCTAAGTATATTCTAGTCTGGGGAAATCCCAGCTGAGAACCGCTGGGTGGAAGGATTCTTCCTTGTCTCATGGCAGATATTAAAAAGCCTCCAGCCAGCCCTCTCCTCACGGGGGCCTGGGTTTTAGCAGGCTTCATCTGTATTCAAGCCGGGGAGCCACAGCACAGAGCAAGAAATTCGCATGCACATTTGAGATCCTGTGAACCCTGTTCTCTGGACCATAATCTGTAGGGAATGCAGAGCCCTTCCCGCTGACCCAGTCCTCTGCCCTCCCTCTTCAGGGGTTGTGCTCATTAGAGGGAGAGCTCTGGTCACGGGGGTGCTCCCCTGCACCAGCCAGGACCCCGCACATGCTCTGCATGCATAGCCTTGGAGGGCCCGAAAGGTCACAGAGAGCAAGGCCTTTTCCCACTTCCCCAGCTGCAAAAGTGGATCCAGGTCTGTTTCTTTAACAAATTTCCACTGAATGGTATTAATAGAAAGAGAAGGAGCTATCTCCCCACCCTTGTATTATGTGATATCATGAAATCATCCCCTGGCGGAGGAGGGATGTCATTGTGAGCAGTCCTCTCTCCTTGAGGTCTCTGGTTTACATCCGGCTCATTATTACTTCCCAAGCCCCCAGTGTTCTAAAATGCTTAACAGGAAAAAATATTAGAGCATAAGAGAAAAAGATACAGTGTGGAAAGAAATCATGTAGACTGTGCCAGCTTTTCTCAACCATTTTTATTTTATATTATCTTCCTCCTGGGCACACAGACTGTGGCACAGATAAGGGGTAAAGGGAATGACTCAGAACACAGGCCTTGACTGCAAACAGATTTTTGTCTGTGTCCCAGCTGAGTTACTTCCCGGCTGTGTGAGCTGGCGCATGCTATTCATCTGGTCAGACCTCAGTTTCCCCAACTATAAAATGAAGATGATATTTAGTCCCTATTGGAAAAAGTTGTTGGAAGGTTAAAAGCAACAGACAAACTTGACCTGCTTCTTTACTCTTGGATTCTGGAACACTTATCAGGGGCACACCCCCCCCCCCCCCACTACCGTCTGATGGAATTACCTCATTCCGTACAGGGGGAGGCGAGACTGCCTGAGAGGGAAGTAGGATGCCCCAGGCCACACACAAACTAGTGACGTAGCCATTCTCGGAGTGCAGGTCCCTGATCTAACCCTCAACTTGTCACTCTGTCACCCTTCTATTAAGAATCTCTCCACATCGGGGTGCCTGGGTGGCTCAGTGGGTTAAAGCCTCTGCCTTCGGCTCTGGTGATGGTCTCAGGATCCATGGTCTCAGGGTCATATGGGGCTCTCTGCTCAGCAGAGAGCCTGTTTCTGCCTTTCTCTCTGCCTGCCTCTCTGCCTACTTGTGATCTCTCTCTCTCTCTCTGTCAAATAAATAAATAAAAAGAAAAAAAAAGACTCTTTCCACATCAACATAGCGCTAGCTTTATAGTGTTAACTGGACCAGAGCTAGACACTAAGCCTGAGTGGGGGCTGATCCATTCTTGCTGTTAGGAATTAGACCTGTGGCATTCAGCTTCAGCTGAAGTGGCCAGACCGCATTTAGAGGGGTTTTCACATTGAGTAGCAGCCATGGGAGGGAGGAGTGTGTGTCACAAACAAGGGACAGCTGTGAAGCAGCAGGATTTATAACGTACAGAAAAGAGGAAGCATAGCTGATGGGGAAGCATCAGGAGATACAGATGGTCCAGAGAAAAGCAGACCCCAGAAAGCAGCTGAATGGAGACCAAACCTGGTCCAGAGTGGATATTAGGCAGGTGTTCATGGAATGCTGGAGGGGTGGAAAGGAACACTTGGAACTGCTTCAGGTTCTGCTCATCCCCAGATCCCCAGCCTCACCAAGGCCAGCCTGCCTGTAATTCCTGTTCTTGGATTTCTGGGAGGCTTGCAAAGCTTAATGTCTCTCGGGCATTCTAAATAAACCTCTCCTCTCAGCCTTTTCCGTAGGCAGCACTCTACTCTCCATAACAGGAGTTGCCCTGCTGCAGAGTGAGGGGCAGGTGGTGAAGGGTGAAGGTGCAGGAGGAAAGGAAGACCTAAGGACAGAGGAGAGGATAACCTGATTGCCTCTTCCAGGTTGGACACTGTTCTGGTTATTCATTTCTGCTCTAACAAACCTCTCTAAAGCTTCGTGGCTTCCAACAACACTTTATTTTTGTCTGACATGGTCCTATGAGTCGACTGGACTCAGCTGGGTGGCTCTCACTTGGGGTCTGTCATGTAGTTGCACAAAGGCGGCGCTGGGTCGCAGTCATGTGAAGGCTCGACTGTGCTGGCTGTCCAAAATGTCCACTTACGGGATGAGCGGTGGATGCCGATGTTTGCAATCTCAGCTGGGGCTCTCAGCTGGGATGCCTACACAGGGCATCATTACTGGAGCAATGGAGTGGAAAAGGGATTGCAGCTAGAGAATTTAGTATTTATGACGTGAGGCACTTTCAGAAGATCTTGAGAAGTTCCAGGTATGGTATATGGGAGACATCACAGTTATGGGGTTCAAGAAGTATGGTGGGGCTCTTTTTTGGACAGGTCATCCTCATGGACACCGAAGTTACCCAAGCTATAGCTTGGGTACCCATCCTTGTCCAGGAGATCAGGGATGTCAGTGATGAGGCTCTAGGGAAAGGTCGTCAGGCAGCATGGGTTGCTTTTTTGTTTGGGGTTGAAAGAGCTGGTGTAGAAGAAGCTTGGGATAAAATGGGGATGGGAAATATCTAGAGGATAGATTATCTTTTTAAAAAATGTATTTATTTTCAGGAGAGAAAGAGAGCACAAGTGGAAAGGGAAGAGGGAGAGGGAGAGAATCTCAACCAGACTCCATGCTGAGCACAGAGCCTGACAGAGGGCTCGATTTCAAGGTCCCAAGATCATGACCTGAGCCAAAACCAAGAGTCAGAGGCTTAACCAACTGTGCCACCCAGAGACCCCTAGAGGATAGACAATCTAAGCTGTTTGCATCTTGTATGGTGGCCCAGAATGGTGGAGCTATCTGGTGGTAATGAAATGCCTTCAGGTTTCCTGCTCAGGCTAATAATTTTGCAGGAGCTCAAGAGCTGTTGGCTGTTTCTGACTTTTGCTCAAGGTCTCACTTAGTGGGTCTTGAAAAACTATGTTCCAGAAGCAAAGGAGGAGGTGGGTTGGGAAGCCATCATGGTGAATGCAGCTCTTATCGGAATGAGGATTCTCTCTTCCTAGGGAGATTTCTACCACAACTTCTTCACACCGATCTATCTTGTTCCCTCTAGAAATGCCAGCTCTGTCCACAGTTGTACTTGTGTTACAGATGCTTCCCACATGGTGCGGGGCTTCCTTTTGGACCTTTGACCTACTTGTAACTACCCACCATTTGTGTGTGTGTGTGTGTGTGTGTGTGTGTGTGTCCCTTGTGAGGGAATAATTATTTTAGATGTTAACCAAGGATTCTCTGTCCTTCCTTGTCCATTAAGTCAGGGGCATTTAGTGCTTCTGAGGAGGAATGGTATAGCAGAAAAGCAGGTGAGTGCATGCTAAATAGGGAGCTGGGTCTGGAAATAGCTGAATGACCAATGTAACTCCACCATGGGAATGAGCAGTCTCAGTAAACACCCCGCATGAACAATGAACAATGGCCAAGGCAGAGGGGAGCAGGGTGGCTTGGAGGATGCCAGTGTGGGTGGCGGACAGTGACCAAGGAACAGATTCACACTTGGCACTTGGCTCTTCGGCCCCCAGATTGTAGGTGTTCCTATATCCTGGGAACAAGCTGGGTGGGGCCTTTTTGAATTGCTAAGATTAAATTTCTACCACCAAAAAGAAATGGGGCTTAGGCTACCCCTAAGATGGGTAGAAATGGGGCTTAGGCTACCCCTAAAGATCACCTCTAGAACCATCTGAAAAGCTCAATTTGTGGGCTGAAATTCTTACCTCTGGGGGACAGTCTGTGAGGAATTCTAATCATGCTTTATTTTATTTTTTTTTAAAGATTTTATTTATTTATTTGACAGAGAGAGATCACAAGTAGGCAGAGAGGCAGGCAGAGAGAGAGAGAGGAGGGAAGCAGGCTCCCCGCTGAGCAGAGAGCCCGATGCGGGACTCGATTCCAGGACCCTGAGATCATGACCTGAGCTGAAGGCAGAGGCTTAACCCACTGAGCCACCCAGGTGCCCCCATGCTGTATTTTTTTTAAAGAATTTACTTATTTATTTGAGAGAGAGACAGAGAGCGCGCAGGACCAGGGGCTGAGGGAGAGAGAATCTCAAGCAGACTCCATACTGAGCTCAGAGCCTGACTTGGGCCTTGATCCCAGGACCCTGAGATCATGACCTGAGCCAATACCAAGAGTCTGATGTTTAACCAGCTGAGCCACCCAGGCCCCCGCAATCATCATGCTTTCGGAGAAATTGCATGTGTGCGTGCGTCTGACAGCAAGTATTCCAGATAAAACCATGCTTCCTCAGGGAAACACGGTGGCTCTGAGAGAACCAGGAAGCTGGAGTCACCGCTGGTTTTTTAAATGCTGGTCCCTGTGATAAGAATGAAAGAGCAGAAGCATAGCTGAGTAGGGTTTGGGGGAGAGAAGGGCAGGGAGGCAGGTTGCTTCAGATCTCTCAAAGGTGGAATTTCTGAGAGGACTAGGTCGTCTGCGGGGCCAGGCCATTAAGGCAGAGAAGATTTAGATATCAGGCCAAACTGCCTTGCCTCTTAGTTCTCCTGGAGGTGACCCACTGGGTAGATCGTGGAGAAGTGGGTGTCAGGATTCTCTTAGGCATGGGGCTTTAGGGGGGGAGCTGTTGGTCAGGGCCCTTGGCCTCAGGAGCTTGGCCCTCATCAGCAGTCTCTGGTGCCCCCAGGCGTGGATTGGAATAGTTTAGACATAAAGGCCGCGTTCCTGATTGACTTGTTTCCATTGAGTCCATACCTATTAGGGATCTGTTGGTAATTATCCAGCTTCACTTCAGCCCCTGAGGGCCTGTATTCCGCAGCAGTAATGAGTCTGAGCAGCCTCTCTGGCATAATAAACAGCACCGGCACGGGCGCAAGGGCACTGGCTTCCTCTCTCCATAGGGCAACTCGGGCTTCAAGGGCGATGAAGGGACTCACGATCACAGGCGAGCTTTAATTGCTTTTGTGAAACTACAGATGAGTAGCAGGCACTGAGATCCCTTGGGCCTCGGCTGAGAAGTGAGGTCTTTATTCATTTTGCTTGTTTAGAAAGTAGTGGGACTGGTCACAACAACAACAGCTATCATGGAGTGACTATTTATTATGTGCCCGACTCTGTGTGAAGTGCTTTCTATACATTATTTCTTTTAAAGCTTATCTCTACCTCCTGAGCTGGGGTCTACTGTCATCCGCATTTTATAGACAGAGGAAGGAAAGCTCTTAAAAAGTGATGTGATTTGGGGCGCCTGGGTGGCTCAGTGGGTTAAGCCTCTGCCTTCCGGCTCAGGTCGTGATCCCTGGGTCCTGGGATCGAGTCCTGCATCGGGCTCTCTGCTCAGCAGGGAGCCTGCTTCCCCTCCTCTCTCTCTGTCTGTCTGTGATCTCTGTCTATCAAATAAATTAAAAAAATAATAAGTGATGTGATTTGCCCAGGTGGTAAAAGATGGATCAGGTTGTAAATTTGGGGATGCTGGCAGGAGGTAGGGGTCCTAGACAGGAGGATATGAGGAATCTTTTCTGGTTCCCTTTGTATTCAAGCTTGATGGTGAGGTGGCTAGTTTAAGGTCATAGAGGCAAAGCAATATTTTCAGACATGAAATCTTTGTCACAACTATCCCTGTCTCTCCTAAAGGAGAGAAGACATCATTAAAATCTCCAAAAATTGGCCTGTCGAGCAATCCCCATGTTCACGTAAGTTACTGGAGGACCTCAGGAGTTCACAGCCCCTTAAGAGCAGTAGCAAGAGATCCTGATAACCACATATACAATATCTAGGAAAGAAAGAGGCTTTGAAGATAATATAGGTTATAGGATTCTTTCAAAGGAAAGAAGCAGCCATATGCACCAATGTTTGGAATGATGTATATAACCATCTGAGTGGTAGAATTCTGGATGGATTTTTCCTTATATTTGTTTTGTATAATGAACCCATTTTTAATTTAAAATAGTCTCTGAAACAGTTTTTTTTTTTTTTTTTAAAAAACAAGCATTAAAACTCTCTTAAAAACTTAGCTGTGGATATAAACCATTTCAAAGAAAGTGGAAATGAAATGTAACATCTTTGGTTTTATGGGATAAGCTAAAGCTGGATTCAAGAAAAATAATTGTCTTAAATGCTTTAGCCATTAAATAAGTAAAGTGTGGGACGCCTGGGTGGCTCAGTTGGTTGGGCGGCTGCCTTCGGCTCAGGTCATGATCCCAGCATCCTGGGATCGAGTCCCACATCGGGCTCCTTGCTCGGCAGGGAGCCTGCTTCTCCCTCTGCCTCTGCCTGCCTCTCTGTCTGCCTGTGCTTGCTCGCTTTCTCTCCCTCTATCACTGGCAAATAAATAAATAATCTTTAAAAAAAAAAAATCTTTAAAAAAAATAAATAAATAAATAAGTAAAGTGAAAACAAATGAAATGAGTGTTGAGCTCAAGAATTAGGAAAAGAAGTTCAACAACAACAACAACAACAAAAAACACAAGGAAATCAGGACAGAGCACTTAAAAAAAAAAAGGACAACCAAACTGAACTAGAAAGTCTAAGTAAGACCAATAAACACTGATAGCTAACAGCAAGACGAGGTTCTTCGAAACAGCCAGTGAAATAGACAGGCATCTCGGGAAATGCGAGAAAATAGGCAAAATTCAGAATGGAAAAGGAATCAGATGTATGGAATTCAAGGATCTTTTGTAAGCATTATCAAAGGATATATTGCAATACATTACGAATGAATTTAAAAATCTGGATGAGATAGCTTCTTTTCAAGGAAGATACAAATGAATGAAATTGACTAAAGAAAGAAGTGAAAAAATGTAGACGGACCAGTAGCCCCGAAAGAAATAGTAAAAATTATAAACAAACAAAACTCCACTTCTTTGAAAGATGCTACCCTCAGATAATTTTATGGATGAGTTATTTATTTATTTATTTATTCACTTGAAAGTGAGAGGGTGCAGGAGCGTGGGTGGGGGAGGCAGAGAGAAGGAGAGAGAGATCTTTCCACATCTAGCAGGTTCCACATCCAGCACAGAGCCTGACTCGGGGCTCGATCTCACAACCCTGAGATTATGACCTGAGCCGAAATCGAGAGTCAGACATTAACTGACTAAGTCACCCAGGCAGCCCTTTTGATTTATTTTTAAAATTTTAATTATTTTGTTTGTTTCTTTGTTTGTTTGAGTAGGCTCCATGCCTGATGTGAGGCCTGAACATCATGACCCCAAGATAAGGAGCCACATGTTCCACTGACTAAGCCATTTTCAGACCACTTGAGTAGGCAAAGCAAACAAAAAGGAAAGCTCCTCCAACTGTTTTATGAAGCTAGCATAACTAAGCAAAATCTGATTATAAACACACAAGAAAGGAATATTACCAGCCAAACTTTCTTATGAATACTGATGTAAAACCCCTAAATAAATCTAAATAAACCATCATCAAATCAATTCCAACCAAGCTGGTTCTAGTACTAATAGTACAATAAAGCATGACCCAGTCAAGCTTAGTCTTGTCCTACAAGGATGGTTTAATATTAGGAAAGTTATCAATACATCTGATTCTATCAGTAAGTACAGAGGGAAGTCAAATGATCAATGCTGTAGATTTTGTAGAAACAATGGGTATCATTAATGGGCATTTTTCTTAACAACTCTAGGTGAACTTGGAATAAAGCAGTAGTTCCTATATATGGTGAAGAATGTCTATCTTTTTTTTTTTTAATAAGCATATAATGTATTTTTATCCCCAGGGGTACAGGTGTGTGAATTGCCAGTTTTACACACTTCACAGCACTCACCATAGCACATACCCTCCCCAATGTCCATAACCCCACCCCCCTTCTCCAAACCCCCTCCCTCCGGCCACCCTCAGTTTGTTTGGTGACATTAAGAGTCTCTTATGGTTTGTCTCCCTCCCGATCCCATCTTGTTTCACTTAAACAATGTCATCTTAAAACAACATCCGCATTAACTTAAAAGCAAAATGCTAGACATAATCCCATATGGTCAAAAGCAAAAAGAGATGCCTATTACGATTCTCATAAGATCAGTATTTAATACTGCCAGTTTTTAGGCAAAGATTTTCAAAGATAACGTAACCTAGCCAGAGACAGTCTGATGTGGCTTCTTCCAGGCATGCTACTATTTGGTGCCTCTTCAAATCTAATTTTAAAAAGCGAACATTTGAATTACACAAGTTGTATATTCTTGTTGATACAATTAAAACGACTGACATAATTCAAGCATCTGAAGTAAAATTAATCATCTCTTCTTCCCCTCTACAGACTAATATCCCTAATAGGCACTGTTAAAATGTTGTATATTCTCTTCCGTATTTTCCTTTGCTTAAAGAGGCAGATGGAAACATATGAGTGCTTATCTAAGTTCTCTTTCAAAAGCGGGGAACACAGAGGCTCAGTGGGTTAAGCATTATTTCTTTTTTTTTTAAGATTTTTTTTTTTATTTGACAGAGAGAGAGATCACAAGTAGGCAGAGAGGCAGGCAGAGAGAGAGGGAAGCAGGCTCCCCACTGAGCAGAGAGCCTGATTCAGGACTTGATCCCAGGACCCTGAGATCATGACCTGAGCCGAAGGCAGAGGCTTGAACCCACTGAGCCACCCAGGTGCCCAAGCATCTAGTTCTTGATTTCCGCTCAGTCACAATCTTGGGGTTGTGAGATCGAGTCCTGCACAGGGCTCTGTGCTCAGCGGAAAGTTTGCTGGAAATTCTCACTATCCCTCTCCCTCTCCCCCTCCCCCTGTTTGCATGTACTGTCTCTCTCTCTCTCTCTCTCAAAAAAAATAATAGTAAATAAATTTTTTAAAAAGTGGGGAGTGCAAAATATATTGTTCAGCTTGCTTTTGTCAGTTACTAGTTACCATGGATATCCTTCCAGTTAATACAAAATACTCTACATCTTTGAAAGTAATGTCCATTAAATATCTGTTCAGTAGTTAAAAAGGAAAAGTATCTGAGGAAGACAATTGACAGCAGTTTTCAGCCTCTGTCTGTGCCCCAGCAGTTTGGCTCTGGCCCTGAACTTGCATGCTCTAATATCCAAAATAATATCCCTGTAGTTACTTGGACCGGCCTTCCTTAGACAGCAGGTTCATGGCCATCTAATTGCTCTTTAAGTAAGCCTCTTGAGGGGCCTCACCCCCTCCTCTACAAATGGCTCCGCATATTTTTTCCGGCCACATAAGAACCTCTCTTAGAGAGTTTTGGTTATTAGGATGGTCAGTACCATTTGAGTCTCCTGGCAGTGCTTTCATTGATGACTCAGTTGGGTCTCGCCTCATAATCCGGTTCTCACCCCCTAATCTGGTTCTGAATCTACTACGAATGAGGGGGTAGGGAAATGAGCACTCCTAACAGTATGTGAAAATGGGGTGTACTCTTTATGTGGGGTAACTTGTGCATCCAAATTGGCATACACTTTGACCAGGTAGTTTAACATAGAATAGTATAATGCAAATAAATAAATTTATAATAGCAATAATAGAAATAAAACGATCGCAGCTATGTGTAAGCTTTTCTGGACAATGTATTTACGGCATCAAAAAGTTGGAAACAATCTTTATGCTCATTGCCAGGGAATATAATGATGTTACATTCATGCAATGGAATTCTATGTGGTTGGTGTTTGTTTGTATTTTTTTTTTTTTTAAGACGGTGTTAATTTATTTGACACAGAGAGAGAGCACAAGCAGGGGGAGCAGGAGAGGGAGAAGCAGGCTCCTTGCTCAGCAGGGAGCACTAAAGGCAAATGCTTGACTGACTGAGTCACCCAGGCACCTCTCTATCTAGCTGTTAAAAACAATGTTAAAGAGAGGTGCCTGGGTGGCTCAGTCAGTTAAGCATCTGCCTTTAGCTCATGTCATGATCCCAGGGTCCTGGGATCGAGCCTCACATCTGGCTCCCTGCTCAGTGGAGAGCCTGCTTCTCCCTTTCCCTCTGCCTCTTTCTGCTCATGCTCTCTCTCACTCTCTCTTACTCTCAAACAAACAAATAAATAAATCTTTAAAAAAGTAATGTTAAAGAAAAATATTTATTGTCCCAGAAAACTAGTTATAATGTGTGGTTATGTGAAAGAAATAATTTTGAACTATTAAATATTATATATGCACATACACAGGGATACGAATATTGAAAGAGTGTTTACAAAGTTCCTCACTTTTTTTTTTAAAGATTAAAAAAAATTTTTTGACAGACAGAGATCACAAGTAGGCAGAGAGGCAGGCAGAGAGAGAGGGGGAAGCAGGCTCCCCGCTGAGCAGAGAGCCCCATGCAAGGCTCGATCCCAGGACCCTGGGATCATGACCTGAGCCAAAGGCAGAGGCTTTAACCCACTGAGCCACCCAGGTGCCCCACAAAGTTCCTCACTTTTAAACATAATGTTTTTACTAGAAGTGTCTTTGGAAGTTAGTTCTCTGAAAGTGAAACTGTAGGCTCATATATTATAAGGGATTTCTATTCCTAGAGCACTAACAGCAATGAAGATCCTGACTTACAGTTGCTAAAATCCTCATGTGGGGGGGGGGGGGAGGTTCTTTAGAGGTGATGTGCCAGAGCCTGGGGTAGGAGAATGTTGACAGTACAGATCTGTCCTTTCTCTGTTCACTCAGTAGTGTTGACTGAGGACCTGCTTTGTGCCAGTGTCTCCACTGGGCACCAGAGACATACCAGGGAATGAAACCAGATTCATTTATTACTCCCCCGTAGCTCACAGCCCAGTGGGTGGGACACATCTGACTGAAATAATCAGATGAATGAATGTGCTCTCAAAGAAGAGAATACTTTGTCTGTCCTCCTTAGTAGAAACAATTGGAAAATGGCCTTGAGCATCTGCCCCTAGCCAGGACGTGCTGTCCTTTCCCTGCTCTTCCTGGAAGCCCCCAGTGTTAAGTCTTTACCCTAAACAATCTTCTGAGGCATCAATGAAAGCATCGCTGTGTGCCTCAAATGTTGCTGTACATTGTACTCACTGAAATTCCTCTCAAAGAGAGTTTCTTTATTTTTTTAAAAAAATATTTTATTTACTTATTGAACAGAGAGAGAGATCACAAGTAGGCAGAGAGGCAGGCAGAGAGAGGAGGAAGCAGGCTCCCTGCTGAGCAGAGAGCCCAATGCGGGGCTTGATCCCAGGACCCCAGGATCATGACCCGAGCTGAAGGCAGAGGCTCTAACCCACTGAGCCACCCAGATGCCCCTCAAAGAGAGTTTCTTAAAATTTGTTTTGTTTGTTGTCATTGTTGTTTTTAGGTGGGGAAGGTCAGAGGAAGGGAAACAGTCTGAAGCAGACTCCCGACCCAGGGCAGAACCGGACACAGGGCTCAATCTCACAACCCTGAGCTTATGACCTAAACTGAAATCAATCAAGAGTCCGATGCTTAGCAACTGAGCCGCCCAGGGGGCCCTCCAGGAGAGGTGGTTTTACGGTTGGAAGGAATATGATGATGAGTCATTTGAAGAGGAGGGATGAAATGCCAGAGAAGTGGCAGAGGAAACTGTCTTCTCATAGTCTTAGTGGGGCTCTTGCTGACTGCCTCCCTGGCCTCCGCACACCCCTACGCCCCCCTGCAGTGCCCAAGTACGGGACAGTTAGACTCCCTGCCTAAGAATAGAGCTGTCAAGGCCACCTCATGGAGAAAGCCAGGATGGTCGCTATAGGAGAAAGAAAGCTTCACCAGATACTCCGCAGCCGAGATTAGGCCTATTTGTTTTGTACGGTGTGTTTTTGTTTTTGTTTAAGATTTTATTTATTTATTTGACAGAGATCACAAGTAGGTAGAGAGGCAGGCAGAGAGAGAGGAGGAAGCAGACTCCCCACTGACCAGAAAGCCCAATGTGGGCCTTGATCCCAGGACCCTGGGATCATGATCTGAGCTGAAGGCAGAGGCTTTAACCCACTGAGCCACGCAGGCGCCCCTGTACATTTTAAATTTTTAATCGTTTTTTAAAATTGAATTAATTGCCAACATTTAAAAATTAGTGATGTTATTTTAAAATCCAGATTTCTAGCCTCCTTTGAAAAAAATCACATGATTCTGGCACCACTGGTCCCATATCCCTACATTGTAACAATTCTCAGGAACCACTCTAGTCCCTTAGTTTACCTACAACTTGCATTGTGTTGTCTTCCCAGGCCCTGTGACATGACTGCTAAGTATAGCTGCATAGATTGTGCACTGCACAACTTGAGAGGGTGTCATTCCCATAAATCAATATGAACAGTGCCCCTGGAATTGTGCGTTGTGGTGAAAACAGAGGTCCTATTTTACTTGCATTCTGGATCTCTAGATTAGGGATTTTTATATGTAATGTGCAATTTGCACAAAAGCCGTATATAAGAAAGTCAAGGATCCCTTACATCTCCATATACTAGCAGTGCTTATTTCTGGCTGATGGCATTATGGTTGGGTTTTATTCTTTTTGTGATTTTCCACATTTTCACGTTTTTCTGCAACAAACATGTATTCCTTCTATAATCGGAGAATAGGAGGGAAATGACAACAAATGTTACATTAAGAAAAAAGTAAATGAGGTGCCGTGAGATTCTGGCAGGAAGGAGAGCAGAGGCCAGCATTTACTTGCAAGTGAGAGGCTGGATGCAGGCAGCCGAGAGGATTTCTAATGAGGCCAAGAGTCCAGGGAATGCGCCAGAAGGGGGCTGTGATTACCATCTGAATCTAACAGCCTTCTTTAGAAATTACTAAGTGCACAGTGTCCTGGGAACACAGGAAGACACGGAAACCGGCACAACCAGGGTAAACTGCCCTAGGAAGGAGGACCGAGGTTTGCTTTCTTTTCTCTCCATCCGCCAAAAGGAAGTGAACATGGGCGCGCTGAGCTTGGGAGAACTTGAATAATTGCCAAGCTGTGGCTGGTGAATAAAAGTTCAATTACAATTGTGCTTGTTAATGAAATCCAAGTGCTAGAGTGGGGAGACCAGCAGAAACAGCCCTCTTTTCTGAAAGCACAAACAGGGAAGCTGGTAAGGGTGGGGCTGGGTGGGGGGTGCTGGGGAGAGCAGTCAGGTGCTCCCCTGGGCTGGAAGTGGGGGGAGGGGCGGCGAGAGTGATTTCAGAAACAAATTGCGTTCAAGTGTGCAAGCTGTAAACCCTTTTGTATTTCAATGACCTCATCTGTAAAATGAGGATAATAATGCCTTCCTCACGGGATTATCATAAGAATGAAACGGTGTTACTAATACATAGTTAGTTCTCCCCTTCCCCCCCCCCCCAAGCTAATTGGGTATGTCAAATCCTGAGAACGTGCAGAAGAGGCAGGCAGAGAGAGAGAGAGAGAATCTTTTTTAAGATTTTTTAAGAATCTTTTTTAAGATTTTATTTATTTGACAGTGATCACAAGTAGGCAGAGAGGCAGGCAGAGAGAGAGAGAGAGAGAGAAGCAGGCTCCCTGCTGAGCAGAGAGCCTCATGCGGGGCTCGATCCCAGGACCCTGAGATCATGACCTGAGCTGAAGGCAGCGGCTCAACCCACTGAGCCACCCAGGTGCCCCAAGGCACTGTATTCTTTATGAATGTAAGCTCTTTTGACATTACCACAATCCCATGAGATATATATGTGTGTGTGTGTTTGTGTGTTTTAAAGATTTATTTATTTATTTGAGGGGGAAGAAGCAGAAGGAGAGAGAGAGAGAGACTCTCAAGCAAACTCCATGCAGAGCTGAGATCATGGCCTGAGCCAAAATCCAGAGTCTGATACTTAACTGACTGAGCCACCCAGGCTGCCACCCCAAGATAAATATTTTTACAATATTTTTAACTTTTCATTGGAAATAATTTTCAGAGTCACAGACAAGTTGAAAAAAATGGTATAGAGTTCCTACGTACCCTTCATCCAGCTTCCCCTAATATTAATGTCCTGTGTAACCACTGTATGTTTTTTTTTTTAATTCATTTATTTGACAGAGAGAGATCACAAGTAGGCAGAGAGGCAGAAAGAGAGAGAGGAGGAAGCAGGCTCCCTGCTGAGCAGAGAGCCTGATGTGGGGCTGGATCCCAGGACCCTGGGATCATGACCTGAGCCAAAGGCAGAGGCTTTAACCCACTGAGCCACCCAGGTGCCCCAACTGTCTGGTTTTCAACACCAAGAAATTAACATTGGTATGGTTCTGCTAAGTAAACTATAGACCGTACTGGAATTTCACCAGTAACACCCCCCCCACACACACACACACCCCGTGCCCTCTTTCTGGTGCAGAATCTCACAGATCTCACATTACTTACAGTAGTTATGTTTCTTTAGCTTTTTGTCTTTCATAATCTTGACACTTTTGATGAGCACCAGACAGCTGTTTTGTAGGATGTCTCTGGATCTGATTTTGTCTGATGTTTTCTCATAATCAAATTGAGGTGATGCATTTTTGGTGAGAATACCACAGAAGTGATGTGTTCTTCTCAGTGCGTCCAACCGTGGGGTGGGAAGGGCTCATGATGTCTTAGAATAACTTTAAAAAAAAAACAGGAGAGTTAACTTGCCTGATGTTCACAGTTTGGGACCAAGCCGAATCACTTACCACATAAAAATAGTCTTGGAAGCAGGAGAGATTTATAGATGTTAGGAATGCAGGATTGAAATGTAGGTAAGAGATCATGACTGCTCCTGATTTAAGTTTCTCTTTGCATGTGGGTGTGAACTAAGCTGAGAAGGTCCTTCTAAGAGGAAACAAGGAACTGTAGGGTTGCTGATTTAGTATTGGCATTAGGAGGGCAGGGGACGCTGTGGGACTGTCGCTTCAACCACAGGGGCAGCTGTACTCACCTGAGCTAGGTGTGGCCATAAGGGAATGTGAGGCGCGGTATGGCCTGATAGTGCAATTTTTTAAGAGCATCCACTAATCTGGATTCCCATGTGAAATGGACTATTATTTTTTAATTATTATCTCTCCCTGGTTTTATCAAGATAGAATTCCCATTTAACACTGTGTAAGTTTAAGGTATCAATGTGATGATTTCATTGATATCTGTATTGCAAAACAGTGACCCCAATGAGGTTAGTCAACATATCCATCATCTCACATAATTGCAATTGGGTATGTGCTGGGTATCTACTTTCTTAGCAACCATCAAGTATATCAAATACTGTTGTTAACTACAGTCACCCTGCTGAACATTAACTCCCCAGAGCTTGTTCATGTAACCTAAGTTTGTCCCTTTGACCAATATCTGCCCATTCTACCACCCGCCAACCCCCAGCAACCACCATTCTACTCGCTGTTTCTAGGACTTTGGCTTTTGTTTTAGATTCCTCGTATAATGGAGGTCATACTGTATGTGTTTTTCTCTCTTTGACTGATTTTACCTAACATAATGACCTCAGGCAACAAATGGCATGATGTCCTTCTTTTTTATGGCTGAATAATATTCTGGTGTGTGTATGTATGTGTGTGTGAGAGAGAGAGAGTTTCTTTTCCTGTTCATTAGTTGACGCTTAGGTTGTTTCCATCTCTTGGCTATTGTAAATAATGCTGTGAGAGGGCACCTGGGTGGCTCAGTGGGTTAAGCCGCAGCCTTCGGCTCAGGTCATGATCTCAGGGTCCTGGGATCGAGTCCCGTATCGGGCTCTCTGCTCAGCAGGGGGCCTGCTTCCTCCTCTCTCTCTCTGCCTGCCTCTCTGCCTGCTTGTGATCTCTCTCTGTCAAATAAATAAATAAAATCTTTAAAAATAATAATAATAATGCTGTGAGGAACCTGGGGATGCAGATACCTCTTCAAGATAGTGAATTCATTTCCTTCAGTTGCATACTCAGAAATGGATCAGAAATGTAGCTCTATTTTTAATTTTTTGAGGAACTTCTATTCTGTTCTCCACAGTGGCTTCACGAATTTACCTTCTCACCAACACCACTCTGGATTTCCTTTTCTTTACATCCTTGCCAGCATTTCTTAAATCTTGTCTTTTTTTTTTTTTTTTAAGTTTATTTATTTAATCTCTATACCCAATGTGGGGCTCGAACTCACCACCCTGAGATCAAGAGTGGCGTGCTCCACAGACTAAGTCAACTGGGCACCCCTCTTGCTCATCTTTTTGATACCAGCCATTCTGACAGATGTGAGGTGATATCTCACTGTGGTTTTGACTTGCATTTCTCTGATGATTAATGATATTGGGGATTTTTTCATGTACAATTGGCCATTTGTATATCTTCTTTGGAAAAATGTCTATTTAGGTCCTCTGCCCCCCCCCTTTTTTGCTAATAAGTTGTATGAGTTCCTTACATATATTTTGGATACTAACCCCTTATCTGATATATGGTTTGCAAATATTTTTTCCTATTATGTAGGTTGCCTCTTTATTCTGTTGATTGTTTCTTTAGTTGTATAGAAGGTTTTTAATTTGATGTAAATGTTGCAAATGAATTAATTCAAAAATAGTAAGAGCAGCCCTTTATGGGCCAAGCAAAACATATCTTTTTGTTGGGCATGGCTCACATACCCTCTCTGGGTAGTAAGAGCGGAAAGCTGAGAAATTATTATATCTCCATTTGAGGTGGAGCAGGAGAGAAGCCAGCACCCCCCCCCCCCCCCAGTCAGAAGTCTTGGCCTGCTGGCTGATGTGGCCTCTAAGGGCAGCACCCCAGAGGCTAACTTGGGGAGCGAGGGGAGTAGTGTAAGGTGGGCATGTCAACACTGCTGAAAGCTGCAGAAAAGCAAACAGTGTGGCAGAGACTGCCAGAGGCCTACTCCTTCTCCTCAGTAACAGGATGCTTTCCATGTAGTGCAGCTCATTGCCACTTGGAGTAAAAGACTATCTTCCATTTTCTCTTGTAGATAAGTACGGCCATGTGACTAACTGAGGACTGCTGAAATGCAAGAAGTATGTAGGGTTTTGGGAACATCTCCTTAAAAGGTAACAGACATATGCTTCTTTCCTCCTATCCTTCCTGTGGCTGCCTGGAATATGGATGTAATGGCTAAGCACAAGCAGCTATCTGGGACCATGAGGTGACTAAAGATAATGGACTATCAGGAGGCTGGGTCCCTGATAACCAAGGAGTTACCAGAGCAATCCTGGACTCCACCTCTCAAGGCTTCTTACTTTTGCAAGAGATAAATAAATCTCCAAGGAATAAGGAGTAAGGAAATGTCATTTGGAGAAGATAGCAGTTTCCATCTGAGAGTAAATCAGTGTTTCTCAAAATGGGCCGTATTCCACCAGACATCATGGTCACACAGAGTGGCCATGCAGGTCCTAAGGAACCACCCCAGATCTCCTAAATCAGCCTTTCTGCAGGTAGATTCCAGAAACTGCCTTGAAACTTGTTTCCTGATGGTTTTATACACATTAGAATCTATGACCTAGATGGTATGTGTAGGGAGAGGAAGAAGGAAGTAGCGTATTAACCATTTGCCTAAATCCAGTTTGCTTGGAGTGGAAGGTTATTATATGCTGCCCTCCCTGTGGGAGAGTTACACATCCCTGCCCTGTTAAGTTCAAGCAAAACAGTGAGATTTGCTTCGGTCAGTCACATGTGAGCAGAAGTGACATGTGTCACTTCTCAGCAGAACCTGTTAATGTTAACACAAAGTTTACCACATTTCAGTAGTATTCCAGGTAGGGCCTATACTGTCAGCCTGGGTCCTGGGAGGAAGATGACGTGGAGTATAGCCTCCCTCAATGTGTGCTGGAAATATAGAGTGAGCGAGAAATAACCTGCTCTGTGTTAAGCCACGGAGAGTGGAGGGTTGTTACTGCAGCAAAACTTAACCCATTCTGACCAGTAGCAGCAATTTACCTATAGACCATTCACCTAGTTGGCTGTGCATACCAGTCGAAAGCCATTTTCTTCCATTGGCCTAAAGAAATTTTTTACTTAATAATTTTATTTATTTGAAATGTTGTCTAAGTTTGTACCGTTTCATTCTTTTGGATGTCTTTTCCATCTTCGGTCTTCTAAATAACCTTTCTTTAATGTGTGTTTCTCCCAATACATATTTTCAAACCTGCTGCATTTTGTATAGGATTTACCAAATTCATCCCTCTTGATTATTTTTTTCTCCTTCTTGAATTTTGTTTTGTTTTGTACCATGCATGCCTGAGTGTATTTCATGAGCTAAAACGAAATTAATACGTAGCCGGCATTCTCTCCTGTTTAAGAAGGCTCTGGCATTTTGACAGCAAGGATGAAGACACGAGATAGAATGGTTCAGAATTGTTTTGAATTCTGCTCTATTTTATTTTTCAAGATAGTTAATTCATAAAGGAATTCTGGGATTATGAGACACAATGATACGTATAACATCGCTACCAAATGTATTTATTACTAAATTATAAAACTTTCAGGAAAGGGCTCCAGAGAAGCTAGTAGAAAGTCACTAATGTATTTGAATATTCATTCATTCATTCAACAAGTATTTATTGAGTGGCTCAAATCCACGAGGGCAATGGCAGGGATAGGACAGAAGCAGGGTGTATGGCCATTAGTACAACCCAGCAGTTTCCCTAAATGAGGATGATCATAATTCACACAGTCATATGAGAAACAGATGAGCTCAGGACATAGAGCTGGCAGAGGGCACGTGCTTAAGGATTGGTGGCCTTGTTGGCCTTGGGCAGATGTCTTAGAGGAAGTGGAGATCCTGAAACGAGGTTGCTTTTCTAGAGAAAAGCAGAATGGTGGAGGAAGAAAGATGATAGAGGTGCTGAGGGAAAGGGCCATTGGTTTAGCTCAGGACACTCAAGGATGCTTCCCAGCAGACGGAGAGTAGAAAATTATCGAAGACTCAAGAAAAGTGAGACAATAGGCAGGATCAAGCCTGGGAAAAACCCAGGCTGGTGTGAAATTCAGGGCTTGAGGACAAAAATGAGATCCAACCCATGAGGTGGGATGTTCTACAGAGGCAGTAGTGAGCCCCAGGACGAGAGTGCAAAGGTGTTGGGGGATCCTGAGGCAGAGAGGCAGAAGCTGAAGGGCCCCTGGGTCTCTGTAAGGGCGAGGACACTTGATGTGGGAGACACTTGGGTCTCCCACGGCCTGTGGGGTCGACAGGTGCCGAGAGACCTACGGGATGATGCTGGCCAGGAATACTCTCTCCTTCCTTAGCGTTTTAGGAAACTGCCTTCTTCCCTGGTCCCCTAAAATTGCATTTTAAAAAAATTGCATTAAAAAAAAAAAAAACCTCACGTAATTTCTAACCTGAGAAGCACAACTTTTTCTCCCTCCCCCACCCCCCGCTTTTTTTTTTTTTTTTTTTTTTTTTTTGCCTCAGGCTTCCTAGGAACCTTTTAAAAGCAGGCAGGCTGTCGCTCTGTCCCCAGGGTGCCTGTGCGGGAGGAGAATCTGGTCAGCTCCCCATCACTCAGCCCTTTGAAGACTTGCCGTTTGCCCCCTGTTGGAGAAGGGCCCGGTGGGTTAACCTGGCTTACAAGGCTCGTGGTGACCTGCTCCCGCTTCCCCGGCCGCCGCACCCCACCTCCCTTTCTCCCCAGAGGTGCTTCAGATTTTCCTACGTAGAAGGCGGGGCACCTGTCTCCAAGCCGTACAAGCTTTCACAGTGGCATCAACACTTACAACACTTTGCCTAAGACTGAGACCACCTCAGTTGTCCAGCTCCCAGAATGGAGAGGTTTTGGTGGGACCAAACTTAGAAGGCGCACACTGGCTTCTCTCTCTAGGCTGCAGCCCTATGGGACACTTGGCAGGGTTGCTCCAGTAACGGACCGATGAGGGAGGTTTTGTGCAGCGCTAGTGATCCGCCCTGGGCCTCTGTCGGTGCTGTTCCCTCTGCGCGGAACATATTTCTCCACCCTTCTTAGCCTGTGTAATGTGTGCTCATCCTCCGGACTGTAACTGAATGGTCCCTGCTCCGGCAGCCTTCCTGGCTTCCCACCCCTTCTGCTCTGCATCTATCCTTGCTACAATTGCCTGCTTAAACGTCTGTCTCCTCCACTAGACTGTAGGAATGTTGTGTCCCTGGGCCCGCAGCCCAATTCCGTGCTCCTGGCACAGAGCAGAAATCAATACGTGTCTGCAGAATGACTCACTGAATGAGGGAATAAATGAATGAATTCAGTGGTGGCCCAAAAGAAACCGTGACCGACTCCAACGGCAGGTGGAGGTAGCCGGAGTGGGAAAGGCTCTCTGGAGCCCGTAGCAGGGAGAAGGAAGCAGCCTGGGATGCTGGTGTGGTTCCTTACTGCCCGAAGCTTTCCATCTTCGTGACTGGCAAGCCATGTTATACTTAACGCGGCTGCCTTTTGAGGCTGAAGTTGATGTAGTTTTGGAATGGAGACGAGGTCCTGAGTTGACAGCCAAGAAAGAAGTCTTAAGACGCCTTTGGTGCAAAAAGGTGATTTTATTAAAGCACGGTGATAGGACCCATGGGCAGAAAGAGCTTCTGCACCAGGGTTGTGAGGGGTGACTGATTATATACTCAGCTGAAGGAGGCAGGGAGAAGAGAGGTTTTCAAAAACACCTTCCTATGCTAAAGAGGACCTACAAGATAGTGGAGGCCTTGCCATTGTCAAGTTAAGGTTGTTTTTCCTTCTAGTAAATCTTTAACATTAAGACGGTTGGAAGTTTGCTTCTCGAAGTGAGGCTTATTGATAAGAAAGCTTTTTTTCCTTGTAAATCACTAAGTCATTTGTAAATAGAGTGAGACTCACGTCTTGCTGGACTGTTAACCACTTTCCCCCTTCCCTTAGCTTTAGGGCAGCCAGAGGGCCTGGGGAATGTCACACAGATCCCACCTGGGAATGGGGCAGGGGACTGTGGGGTGTCAGCTTGGGCTCTGCTCTCAGCTTGCCGTCTGTTCCCTCATCAGAGTGATGGCTTTTATCAAAATATGGGTGCTGAGCTGTCACCCCGTGATTAAACCAAGACCATCGGCTTTGGAGCTGGACTTTGGGAGCTTAAATCCAGACTTTGCTACCCGCTAGGCTGTGAGATCTGGAGCAAGTCACTTAGGCTCCCCTGAGCATCGGGCTTTTCCTCGGACAAACATGCTTTATGATAATAGCACCCAGGCCCTCGCCGTCGAGATGCTAAAAGTGGCAGAAGCGAAGTGTTCAGGGGTGCTGGGCACGGAACATGGCGCCAGCACTTAGGGATGATCAGTCTGAGAGGTGGGGGCTCGTAGGGTTTGGGGGCACTGGGCTCCCCTCCAGCTCGTGCAGCAGCGTGGGGGCAGCCCTCGGGCAGGGCATACGGGCTCTGAACTCCTATAGCCTCTCCGGAAGGCTGGGAGGGGCAGCAGAGGTTCTGGGGTATCCAGGCTGGAAAGGAGGCTTGCGGCGCGTGCCTCCACTGCTCCCCTCTTCCTCTGGTGAAAGCAGCGCTGTGGCTTACAAAGTGGCCCTTTAAATGGTTTTTATAGCAGCGTAAAAAGCACTGGCAGACGGCCAGGCCCCTCCTGTGACCTCTGAGCTGGTGGTAAATTGTCTCTTGGCAGAGGCGGCTGTGGGGGAGCGCAGGAATCAATAGCTTAGCCTGGGCTGCGGAGGGGCAAGCTGGGCGGTGCAGCTCGGGTCTGACTGCTCGCCCTGTGGCGGGGTGTCGGATTGCGGGGATGGGAGAATTGGATGGGCAGGGCTGAAGGCAAGCCGCCGCGAGGCCCCATCCTGCCTGGGACTTTGGGTTCCCTGGGTACTAGAAATCCTGGGGATCAGAGGGATTGTGTTGGAGGGTGGGGCAGGCAGAGATGGCACTGGATCCGGGGTGTGAAGGGAGGCTCTAGCCCAAGCCCAAAGCAGCCCCCACCGGAGGGCCATGCAGGGGTGGTGTCAAATTAGGAGACTCTCCTAATAAGATAGTGATTGCACGCGTCAGGCAACAAGTCTAGGTGTGTGATTTCACCTTTGCCTCTGTGGCTTGGAGGAAAGGACTTCACTTCCAATCTCCCTCCCTTGTCTGCAAAATGGTATGAGAATGTAGCCTGGCAAGCTGATGTGTTCTCACTGGTGTGGCCCCTACAGTTCCTGTCCCGTCGGCTGTGGTCTGAGTGCATGTGCTCCCACCTCACTCATCTGTAAAGTCTGCCAACAAACACAATGGTATAGGAGGCGGGGCTTTGGGGAGGGGCTGGGTCATGAGGGAGGAGCCCTCTGGGATGAGATTAGTGCCCTCATGAAGGGCCCCAGAGCATCCCCACCTGTGAGGACACAGGAAGAAGTAGGCTGTCTGTGAACCAGGAAGAGGGCTCCCACTAGACACCTGTGCCCTGACCTTAAACTTTCCAGCCCTCAGAGAGAAACAAATTTCTGTTGTTTATAAGCTCCCCTCATTTATGGTATTTTTGTTACAGCAGCTGAAGGGGTGAAGTCACAGTTTAATGGCCATGCAGACATGACTCACCGATGGCTGCAGCCTCCACCTAAGCATGGATAGCCTTAGCCTTTGCTCTAGTAGCCACCGAATCAGAGTTGGGCTCGGGATGAAACCTAGGGTCCATCACTGACCTTGGACCTTGGCAGACCAAGGGCTTCAAGCTACATCACAGTGCCACCCTCTTAGCCTCACCTAAGAATGAATAACCCTGCACTTATTACCCATGAGCTTGTTCCAGCTTTCACTGCACGAGAGAAGTTTGTGTCAGCCCCGATGTTTATGCATAAATGTGCATAACTTCTCAGATGTTATTTAGAGGAAGACAGTGTACCTGAGGACATTTTGTCTGCAGAATCTAATGAGCCTCAGATACTTACTTAAATGGAAACTCTGGTTATCATTTGCCTGTTAGGACCTATCATGATGATGTCAGAGCTCATCAGGTCTTGCAAATTAAATGAGAAAATATGCATAAGGTACTTGGCACCGTACCTAGAACACGGCATTTGCTCAGTAAAAGTTCGCCAGCTCTGATACTAGGATACCAGGGACTGCAGCTCGGAGGGTGAGAGCGTGCCTCAGTGTTCAGTTAGGCTTAGTCTCTGCTGCATAAGCAGAAACTACTCTGCTTGATGAGGCCGTGGCCATGCCTGACCCTCTGCCCTTCCAATCCAGCTCTCCTACCCCTGTCCCCCCAACCCATACAGGCTTTTCTTGGGAGCCCAGTTAATTAATGACTCTGATGTGAATCCGTGGGGGAACCCATTCTAGGACGAACACCACTACTTACTGATACGGGGACCAGTCAGATTCTAAACCAGTTCAACTGATCAGAACTCAGTAGCAATCTTTTCCCTGCCGCTCATGCTCCCATCAATAGTAGCTAACATTCGTGCCAGCCAGTACAACAGCTGCTTGACATACAGTAACTCTGTGAAGTGGATACTCCTAATACTCACATTTGCAGGTGAAGAATCTGAGAACAAGAGAGGTCAAGTGATTTGCCCAAGGTCCCACAGTTAGTAAGTAGTAGAGCCTGAATTTAGACCTAGGCAGTTTGGTTCTTAGAGTTTGGGTCTCAATGGTGTGCAGTCAGGGGCTATTCTCCCTCGTAAAGGCTAGACCTAGAACTGGCACAGCATCAGTTCCGCCAAATTCCATTGATCAAGTCAGTCACGGGCCAGCGCAGCTGAAAGGGGAAGGGGAAAAGACCACATCTTCCTGCTGGAGGAGGGGTCAAGAATTTACTTTGCCACAGACTGTGATGAAGGAAGATATAAAGGTTTATTGTTAAGCTACTAGGATGTTGGGATTGTTTGTTACAGCAGCTGGCTTATACCGACAGATACACCCTCTCATCACTCAAGTGTAGGGGCTCCTTTTCTTCTTCGCTCCTGTAGAAAGGAATTCCTTCTACAAGGAGCATATAGTAAATGAAGCAAAATTAAGAGACAATTGAAGACACTGTACAAGGGATAAGCTCTGGTTCTTTTTTTTTTTTTTTTTAAAGATTTTATTATTTATTTGAGAGAGAGAGAGAGCTTGAGAAGGGAGAAGGTCAGAGGGAGAAGCAGACTCCCCATGGAGCTGGGAGCCCAATGTGGGACTCCATCCTGAAACTCCAGGATCATGACCTGGAGTCTCTCAGCTAACTGGAGTCGCTCAACTAACTGAGCCAACCAGGCACCCCTAAGCTCTGGTTCTTATGAAGACCTTTTTCTCATCCTCCAACTCCTTTTGCATGAAAGGAAAGAAAATAAGTTCAAGCAAAAGATATAGGGACTCATATTTGGTTCAAAGAAAGATTTTATTAAGGAAATTAAACCGGTAGTCAAAATGATCTATAGCCAGACTGGACTGTCTTGGAAGTATTGAGCTTCCCATCACTGAGAGGTGTTTGAGCTGAGGCTGGTGTCACTGAGATATTGGAGGAAGAATCCATTCATAGTTTCTTCTATCTCCCAGATGAGTCATACCCAAACCCCATGAGATCCCAGTTTGGTGGAAAACTTTCCCACCCCAGAAGACCACCTGGTTAGGAATCTAAGCTCTACAGGATACTGAACAGGCAGCTAAGGAACACGAATATTCATCTTTCTAGAAAGTTCCAAGGCCAGGTAATAAGAAATTGGTCCCTGGCATTTGATAGGAGTAATGTATTTTACAAAAATCTTTTATGGTCTACTGCAAATTTCTCTAGAATAGGAAAAATGCTTTAAACATGCTTTGTTCCTTCCTTTCTGCCCTTCACCCCTAACACCCAGTGCTTCAGCATGACCTGCCATCCCTGTCTCCAAAGTATATCTGGCATGTGTCTGCTTCTTGCATCTCCCCTGCCTCCACCCTGGTGTAGGCCGCCATCATCTCCTGCCTGTAGTACTGCACCAAGCAGCAAACTGGCTTGGTCACGTGCTCACCTCTCCTCTCACAGTCCATTCTGTACACTTAAGGCCGAGAGACCATTTTGACATGAACCATGTCCTCTCCTGACTAAAGCTCTGCGGTGGTTTCCCATGGTGCTTAGAATTCCTGCTATGACCAGAGGCTTTACAGGCTGGGACTTCTCATGTCTCATTGACTTCATCTCCTACCCCGTTGTTTTCACAACCTAGCCTCCGCCGCACTGGCTTTCTTCCGGTTATTCCCACACACCCACACACCCACACAATCCCACTTGATTCTCCCTCTGAAAAGAATGCTATTCTCTCCCATCGTCTTACTGTCATCCTTATCCTGCTCAAGGTCATCTCATCAGGGGACCTTTCCTGATCAGCCCGTGTAAGATAGAGACCCTTGGGGTGTCTAGGTGACTCAATCATTTGGGCATCCAACTCTGCATTCTGGCTCAGGTCATGATTTCAGTGTTGTGGGATCAAGCCCCATCAGGATCTGCACTCAGCATGGAGTCTGCTTGAGAGTCAGTCTCTCTCTCTGTCAGTCTCTGTCTCTCTTTATTCTGAACTTCCAAAGAATCTTCCACCTGCCTCCTCCCTGGACCACTCCATACACTCCCGCATGAACATCTGATCCAGCAAGGAGCTGGTGGGCAAGTCAGTATCTTCAAGGCTTGGTTAAAACACCGTCCACACTCTAAGTGTATCGGCGTGCTCCCGAAAGGACAGACTCTCTGGGTGGATGTAACATGTAGTCGAGAAGTTCTTAAGCGCTGGCGTCCGGATAATATTGTGAGACAGGTTTTCTCCCCTTTCCTTTCTCCCATGCAGGGAGGTGGCAGAATTGGTGTTTGATTGTTTCGCGGGGAGAAATGTGTCAGGGCTGAAGGCAGAAGTATCCCCCGAGATTTCTGTTGTTGTTGCTGAAAGCCTAAACATGTTGAGGATAGGTTTGTGGGAGGAGGCAGACTGTCTTGGAAGACTCAAAAAGGAGAGAGACTTAAAAAAAAGAGAGAGAGATCCCCTGGGTTGGGGTAGGGGAAAAAGGCCAGTGGGGCCCCAGAGCAGTGGGAAATAATGGGGTACATAGCGCACCCACGGACACAGAGCGTAAGGACGCATCCCACGTCCCACCCTGGAGTGGAAGCAGCACAAGCAGACACAGATGGAACAATAGAACTCTCGGGGGTAACTGATGGCTGAAGATCCCGGGCCCCATGTCTTGGCATAGAACCCGGGATTCTTGGCAGCACGGTCTGCGCTGAGCTGAGGGGGGCCCTGGGAAACTGAGGTGGAGGTTCCTGCCAGCGCCACGAGACTTGGAATGGAGAAGGAGGCTGGTTACTGAAAAGAGAGAAAGGTGACCATTCGCGCACGCCTGACGTCTGAGGGATTCATATCCGCTCCGTATTTATTATTGATGGGCTGAGAGAGCCGCGCGAGAGAGGAAATCACTGGCGAGCGCGGTGACCGCGTTTCTGGGTGACCGAGGGGGCGGCGGAGTCTGTTCTTGGTTTCCAGTGTGTCCTTGAGGAGTTCTAGAGCAGCTGCTTCCCCTGGGCTTCTGTGTTCACAGTTAAGGAAGTAATCCATGCCTAATGATGCCATAAGCACCATCACACCTTCTTTGTGTAAATAATGTCTGGTAAAATGAGGTGTGAGCCTGCTGTTGCAGAGAACACTCAGCTGCTAAATGCTTTCCTTTCCACTCCATTGGCTTTTCCCTATTTATAGCGATTCTAGCGGAGCATTCGTGTCATATTCGTTTCCTGCCAGCTGCTGGTTTCTTCATCTTCGTTCTGCAGCGAAACCCACAGGGACCTCCCCAGGACCATCCGGTCCCCCGAGGCACCAGCCTCTGCTTGGGTCAGGTGTCACCAGAGAAAATGCAGGGTGAGGCCTCTTTTCACTTTCCCTCTGGGCTTGGCCCAGAAGCTTTTTTTTTCCAGCTGAGGCAGTAACAGTTCCCTGACCTGGGTGTGGCTGCTGGCACAGAACCCTGCCGAGGGGAAGGGCATGTCCTGGGGCGGATGCTGGCAACCCCGAGTGGGAAGAAGCGTTTGTGTCTTGAAAAGAGGGTATATGGGGAGGTACAGCTATCGTAAAGGACTCCAGTGACTCCTGAGGAGGATGGGGAAGCGCCAATACTGAAAGCAACATTAATACTAATAGTAATAACGGTTGTTAATCTTTATTGAGCTGTTTGCTATGTACTGAGCACTGTCCTAAGAACTTAAATACATTCCCATTTTACCTCATCCCGGCCCCATGTGGTAGGTCTTGAGTAGGCGGTATTGATCAGAGGGGAATCCGCTTACAGGAGGAGATAAGATATTGCGGCTGGTGAGCAGAAGTAAAATGAATTATGTGGTACACTTCGGAGAAACCATAGAGGTCAACTCCAAGTTGTCTGGAGAAAGACAAAAAGCAAGGAACTAGGGCACGAGGAACTGGGGGATGTTTTTTGTTCTGTGACCCCCATGAGTGGATTTTAACCAAGTAGAATTTAGGTCTCGGTGAAGACTGAATCACAGAGACACCACTTCTGGTTGCCCCGTTAATAGGGCTCTCACTTGGGGATAATAACATTATAATGAGAAAATGTAAACGAATAAGCCGCAATTAGAGACAGAGCTGTGTGTGGCCCAGTGAGGGCCACCTTGGGAAAGACAGACCACAGAGGAGGGCAGGTGGGAAAGCATTTGTGCTAGATACAAAAGTCACCGGGAGAGAAGGGGGCATTGCTGTACCTCTGGTTTCCTCCCACGGCCTTTGGTGGAAATGGAAGGGATGGTAAATTATGCAGCTGCTTGTCTGCATTGGTTTCCTTTTTTGTCCATTGGCTTTTCCTATTTATAGCTGCCTGGAGAAGTGTTTTCCTGGGTCATCTTCATGGTGACCCATGGCTCTGTACTTGGCTTTGGACACTGGGGTCATGGCTGGCCCGGGATCTGAGTGAACAGCGTAGAGTCAGCTTTTGCCTCGGGTAGGCTCAGGGCCACACCACACAATGATTCTGACGATTTGCTGTTTAGAATTTTCTTTCTGTCCTTACTACCAGAGGGTTGGCATGCCCCAGTGGAGTAATGGGTATTCGCCAAGGGGTCAGAAGTTCTGGCTACTGACGTTACTGTATAATTGAAGAGACGGAGGCTCAGAAGGCCTAAGTAATACATGTACCAGAGCTGGGGTTAGAACCCACATGTTTCTGACTCTAGTCCAGGCACATCATTCCCTTCAGCCTCTTATGCCCCTTCTTGAACTTCAAGAGACCCAAGTGGGGCCACGAGGCTATAACGGATTGATGATTTTAAACAATGGTAACAGTCCTTCCCCTCTCTGAATCCCTTTGCCTCGCAAGGTGACCCTGAAGTTCCTCCTGTCAAGAGGCACTTGACTCTAGAGACTGGCTGGCCTGGTTAGGCACGATGGACATGATGGTGTGTCCACCCTGAGCCCAGGCCTCAGGGGGCTCTCGTAGGCTTCCATTCACCTCTTGGAACCCTGTCCTTGCCATGCGAAGCAGGGAGGACAAGAAACCCCATGGAGCAGGGCTGAGGACCCCCGCTGACTGCACATGCAGAAGATCGTCCAGTGATGGCCCAGAGCAGCAGAATAGCTCGGCCAACCCAGGGGTTTGGGAGCCACCTAAGTGTTTCTGTTTGATACCCCGTACGTTCTGCGATTGTTTGTTACACGGCACGATACTGTGGCCGTAGATAATGAACACGGAAGGCTGTGGAGACTCCATCTGGAAGGATGCCCAATAGAATACTGGACAGCAGGATGGCCAGCTAGATTCGGCGGGTCACAAAGGCTCTAGGCATCTGAAAGCCCACACACTCAGATATGGATAGGAAAAAAGAGATCTCATGCAGTACCATCCTCGGGGACCCTGCCCTTGGAGGAAGAGAAAGGAAACCAAGATTCTACACCAGGAAGTCTGGGGTCACTGTTCCATTGTGTCCTCATAGCCACTCCCAAGGACACCAGTGGAGGAGAGGGGGCATGCTCAAAGTCACAAGACTAGGAGGTGGCAGAGTGGGGATTCTCATGCAAGTCCGATGGGCCCCAAAGACTACCTTCTTCTCCATCAGTTCTGTCTTTGCTACTGAGTCACGGAGCACTGTTTATTTATTCTGCTGGCCCTGTGCCCAGCTTGGGATTTCCTGGTTGAAGGAAAGATAGTCTCTGCCCTCCTAGAGAACTGGAAGTCTATGGGAAATAAGGTGTTTGGGTGCCAAACACCCATGTCTATTCAGAGTGTGGTTCCTTCCCAGTAGAGGAATGCTGGGTCAGAGGGTTGTGGATTCAGGTAACGATGAATGCAGGCTGGTTTCTGATAATTCCTTGCCTTTGCCTCCCTACTTATTCTTCATCCCGACATGGGCTTGGGATTCGGACCCTGGTTATGGATTTAAGACTGAACGCAGGGCTACTATTTTACTGGGTTCTGGATTTGGCAGGGTTCCAGCATGGGTTATGGAGAAGGCTTTAGGGTTATACTTAGATTAGACTTTGGCTTATGTCCAAACTGCCCTGAGACTTGCTGGGTCCTTGCCTGCCTTTGAACTAAGTTTTGTGTTCCATCAAATTCTGTACTTGGCTTTGGACACTGAGGGCTTGGTTAAGCTGGGATCTTCAATGGATAAGGCAGCTGGCCCTTCTGCCTTATGGATACTTCCTTCCTTCTCTTGCTCAAACAGCCCCTCATCTCATCTCGTCTCCTGGGAGGCCTTCTTCACCCTGCATTCATCATCTTCTGAATCCACAACCCTCTAACCCATACTTTCTTCCCCAACCCAGAAGTGGACATGTCAAGGCCTGCTTTGGTTGGTTCCTTATTTCCTACTTCTCCAAACAACGATACCACTTCCCTGACACTTGCTATTGGTACATCCCCTGTTAAGCTATGTCTCAGAATCCAGAGTAGGAGAACTCTAAGGACAGATTCTGACTATAAAATGCCATGCCAGTCCCTTCCAAGAGCCCCCGGCCACTGGGTTGAAAGACCCAGGTCCTCCCTGTGGTCACCTTCTGAATGGGCTGGGGTTGCCAGGCTGAGAGCTGAGCCAACCTGGGAACCTGGGATGCTTTCTGGGCTGAGGTTTTTTTTGGGGGGGAAGGGGGTCTGAACAGAAAAGTTGTTGGTGCCCTATTTCTGCAGGGTCCAGGTGGGTGGGTGGCCGTCTACCTCTGCTCAGTAAAAATCCATAGGACCAGAAACAGGTTTGCGGAAGTAAAATTCAAGATTCTGGGCAGGAGAAGGCAGCACTGAGAAAGATGGGGCCACAGCGGGAAGCCGCACCGAGAGAAGATAGAGGAGCAAGGAGATGGGAAATTTAATAATCACATTAAAAAATTAAACACCAGGCCCCAGTAGTTGTCGCTTCCCATCCGCTGAGATTCACAACACTTGACATCCAATTATAATTGTGGGTTCCTATAAAACAGCCCATTAACTGCAACTATAAATTATTATTGCTTATGTGGAGTAGGCTGCTGGCTTAGTAGCTGATACTGAAGATTATGGAAATTATTAACAAGCAACAGTGTCTCTCTGAGTCCTCCTGCTCTGCCCGAGATGTATGGAGCAGGAGAAGGAAGCCAGCTGCCTGGGAACGTGGAAATGCGCGTTCCGCCACGGCCTACAGCTGCCTTTGTATCTGACGGAGGGAGGGCTTCTTCCCCTGAACTCCTCCAGTTTCCATCTGGTCACCTTCCACAGCAAGGAGCTTCCGTGGCTGTGCCTGAGGATCTAGAATACAAAGAGACGCATGTCTGTACCTCCGCACCCCCCGCACCCCTGCACCCCCGTACCCCTGCACACCCCCACTTACATGCCCATGCGCACACGTGCACGTGCGTACCTGGTGTTACTCCCGCCGCCAACTGCTGCATCTGTGAAAGAAGAAATCCAGGAAACGCTTGCAAAAATTCTTTAAGGGCCTATTCCATTCTTTCCTCAAGCCCCGAGTGAGCAATTCTGCTTTCTTCATTTCTCCTCCCTGGGCAGCACTCCCTCCCCGGAGGGGCGCGCAGGAGATCCCGTGGCCAAGGATTCTTCCCACCCCGAGCAGCGCTGGAGCGAGCAGCTCTGCTGGGAGTTTGCCATCCGTCTGGGAAGTCCCCAGACTTCCTGAGTGTTGGTAGTAGCTTCCCCTCTCTCTCAGGTTACTCAGGTTTTTGCTTTATATTATTGCAGTGATGTTTGGGGAGAGAATAGAGGTAAACCTAGGCTAAATTCACTCTCTAGAAGCCAGAAGCTGTCCATCGGATTTTGAAATTGGCTACGTTTTTTTGTTTGTTTGTTTTTTGTTTTTAAACAGCAAGAAGAGGGGCGCCTGGGTGGCTCAGTGGATTAAACCTCTGCCTGTGGCTCAGGTCATGATGTCAGGGTCCTGGAATCGAGCCCTGCATCAGGCTCTCTGCTCTGTGGGGAGCCTGCTTCCCTTCCTCTTTCTCTGCCTGCCTCTCTGCCTACTTGTGATTTCTCTCTGTCAAATAAATTTTAAAAAATTAAAAAAAACAGCAAGAAGAATATGTAATATTAGTAACTGCTTTTTGCCAAACATTGCACGTATACCATCCCATTAATCTTGAGAATTCTATAGGATAGGGACGATCATTACCAGCCCTGTTTACAGATGAAGAAACTGAGACACCAGAGAGGTCCAGCTCACACAGCTGATACATGGCAGAGCCGAAATTCCAGCCAGGGTCATCTAAATCCAAAGCCTGTCCTTCGATCCTAACCCATGCTGTCTTTGGGCTAAAAACAGTATTTCTTAATTACTGTCTTTTTATAAAATGTAGTGTCTTGTCACGTCTCAAGAGAAGATGAAATAGGAATCATCATAAAAAGCTTTCTCATTTTTCCTGGCTTAGGCCTCACACAATCTTTATTTAAATTCCTGAATCTTCTCTTAGTGGCGCCCCTCCCCCACCCGCATCATTGTAGCCCCTGCCCCTGTCATTTTTTCTCTCCTTGGGCATCTTTGCAGAGGGGGAGCTGCCTGTCCAGTCCTGGGCTTTTAAAAAATAGGTCTGTCAGAGAGCCTGGGGGTCCTTGTTCGATCTTTTTGTCTCAGAGTAAAGGGAGATGGGGAAGCTTGTATTTTTGTAGTTATCTTTTGCTGGATTGGGGTTTTGGTTGCCTGCAATGAGTAGGAAGTGAGTTTTGGGGGGAATCAGCATTGCAGGAGAGAAGTTTCCTGCTGGGCAAAGCAGTTTCCTTTCTGAGTTTATTTTGGCAGCAGCAGTTAGTAGGGCACGGCTCTTCCCTCTAAGTGCCCTCATTAGGAGCTCACTGCAGAAATGCCTCCCCGTGGCTTGGCATGCTCTCTGGGGGACTCGCCAGGGCCAGCAGCTCCACGGTCCCGTGCCCGCTGTCCCATGTCCTGCCTATGTCCCACGTCCCGTGTCTCTCTACGCGGTGGATTCTTTGTGGAAAACAAGCATTAGGATTTCTGCGTGGCAGGCTCCTCTGTCTGTCGAGGCTGATGAAAGTCTTTCTACCCTATACAACCTGCCCTCTTAATTTATTTTTCTGTGACCATTTCGACCGGGATTTATGAAGGAGAGGAATTAAAAGCACACACTTACATAATTATAATAAAAATGCAAATTTAGAATTGCCTTTTTAACGAGAAAGGGACTGAAGAGATAAATACCCAAAGGTATGTCTGGCCGGTAGAATCATGGGTGATTTTTATCCTTTTCTTTGAGGTTCTTCTTATCTCCGTTGGCTATCTATTGCTTTTACTTAATACAATTTTTTTGTCTTTTAATTTCAAAATTTCAAACATACAGGGAATAATGTAGCAGACGTCCAGGTATCCCACCACAGATGTTTAACAAATGTTAGCATTTGCCCTATTGGTTGCAGATTTTGTTTTTTTTTAAAGAGCATCTATTCCTTTTATAATTGAAGGTTTCAATACTCAGAGAAAAGTTAATTCAGGGACTCTGTAAAGTCTTTCTGAACATAACTCATTTCTTGACAGTAAAACAGGAAGCTAACACTGTTAGCAGGAGGCAAGTAAGTAAACTGGCTGGCTGCCCGGGGACCCAAATCAGATTTGGGGGCACTGCTCCCATTGCCACAGCCCTCAGGAGGGAGGCTGGGGTCAGTGCGGGGTGGGGGGGGGGTGGGCATGCGCAGTCTGGTCCCTGGGAGCGAATTCCAGAGGCTAGTGACATCCACTCCCTGCCTCCCAGACCCTGAGAGCCGTGTTACTCAAAGTGGGGTCTACAGACTAGTAGGGTCCCTTTGCAGCTTCTTAATCTTTTTTGAGTGGGAGAAGAAAATCTTTTAGTACTGTCTTTTTAAAGCAGCTTTATTAAAGTATAATTGTATACAAAACCCACAAACCCCGCGCATGTTCAATGTATACAGTTTGATGAGATGGGACATGTGCGTACACCCTTGATTACCATCACCACAATCAAGATGACAGAGCCAACACCTCCCGAAGTTTCCTTGCGTCCCTTTGTGATTTAAAGAAAAAAAAATTATATATATATATTTTTTAATCACACACACACACACACACACACACACACATATATACTGCTTAACCTGAGATCTACACTCTTAACAACATCTTAAGTACACAATATGTTATCATTAACTGTAGACACTGCACAATATAACAAATCTCCAGAGCTTACTCACCCTGCATAACTCCAGCTTTGTACTCATCCAGCAACAACTGCCCATTTCTCCATCACCACCCCCTCAGGCCCACCCCCAGGCAGATTTTCAGAAACTGCAGTGCTGTGCTTCTCGCTCATTAACACACATTAACATGCATACGAATCATTCAATCATTCGGGAATCTTGATAAAATGCACATTTTGATCCTATGGAGCTGGAGTGGGGCCTGAGAGTCTGCATTTCTGACAAGCTCTCAAAAGGCTGATGGTGCTGGTCTGCAGGAGGCATTCTGGGTAGCAGAGGCCTTAACCCACTGAGCCACCCAGGTGCCCCTTGTACTGGTTTTTTAAAAAAAAAATTTTTTGTTACGTTAGTCACCATACAAATCGTACTGGTTTTTAAATCTTTTGAATATCACCCTGCTCCTGGAGAGAACATTTGAACATTAAAATGCTTTAGCCGTTGCTCTCAGTTTTGAACGCCCCAATTATTACAAATTATTATCATTAACTCTTTGCATAGAGTCCATCAAGGTAAAATCAAAGTAGAATATACTCTAGCCAGAAAAAAAAGGATGAATTTCTATAACTTCCCATATTGTCCATTTTTGATATATTCCAAAGTGGGATGAATGTCTTGTTGGTGCATGAGAGGATTTTCGGTAGTAGATTGATAATTTCTTTAAAATATCAATTTTGTTGGGACTTGAGGGACATAATGAGTTTTGGAGATCCAACCTTGTTTTTTCCATGTGAATTCTGAATCAACTGAGAAAAAAGACAAAAGCATAAGGTAGATGGGAGATGACAAGTGGCATCCTTATGACGATGAAGGCTAGACTGAAGCCTGGTTCCTTAGCCGCACTAATACCCTCCAATATCGCCTCCTAGCGGACACCTTGGGCAGCACACCTGAGGAAAGAGCGAGGAACAGACCTAATTGTGGCAGATGATGGCCTTATTCCAGTTCAGGCGTATAGAGAAGGAGACAAAAACTGGATTTTTTTTTTTTTTTTTTTTTTTTTTTTGTAAATTAGCCCTACCAGTCAGGACATTTGGACCAATGACTATGCTCACCAACCAGGTAAATTCTCATCACCTTTGTCTGGTCAGAGAAAAAAATGTTCTACAAGATTCTAGGAATGTTTTGTGAAAATCCAGTCTTCTTAAAACCAGAGGAATGGAGGCAAAGACATTCCCTCATAGCGATAGTTACGCTTTTGTGTTTTAATTAATTTGGGCTAACGGGACTGATTTTCCACATATGATAAAAAGGTAAGGTTTCCTTTTAGCATAAAAGTAAGCAGGGGAAAGGCGATGATTAAAACAAAGAGATGGAGGTCATGATAGCAAAGGAGGTATGTGGGCATGACCGAAATTGTCACGATGGTGCTCGGATGGCAAGATGCTGGTGGAGTTCGCATTCCTTGAAATCTCAATGTCACATTTTGTCTTCACAAACGGCAGATCAGGGTCACTGGTTCCAATGTTCTCCGCGAGGAACAGGCGGCTTTAGTTCACTCATTTGGCCGTTGATCATGGTTTGATTCTGTTTCACTCAATAGAGAACATTTAGAACGGATAAACTAAGACCCTTGATATTTTATTGGCCTTGATTTCATGTATATAAATCATTTATGGTTCAAGTCATATGATCTCAATAGTATCGATCCAAGGCTTTTAATTCCCTCTCTTTCTTCCTCTCATTTTTTCTAAATTCACTAAGAGAATCAGAGTGGTAGGTAGGTTAGCAAATTCTGTGTGTGTGTGTTTTAATGGCCTACAATGAGACTGTCCTTCAACAATCTGACACAGTTTCTACATGAACTAGAAACATGTCCTCTTGTCCTGGCAAACAGGGAGACCAGTATCCTTTTATCTGTTGGATGTCAAGGTTATATTCACAGGTGCCAGGAGACAACATGGAACAGTCAACCCGGATAGCTAAATGGTGCCAGGTAGAATTAGCTAACTGTGAATTGCGCCAAAAAGAAAACCTGCATTTGCCACCCCCCCAAAAGTCTTGGTATTCAAGTGGGAAACACTAAATTACCTACTCAAAAAGAGTTCATTCACTCAGTTACCTGGGGGCCATTTTGCTGCCGAATTTTCCAGAAAGGTTAAAAGCTACACACTTGTACTCAAAATTGAAAGTAGTCTCCCAAATACGGTTTGTTGTTGTTGTTGTTTTTGGTTTTGTTTTTTTAAAGATTTTATTTATTTATTTGACAGACAGAGATCACAAGTAGGCAGAGAGGCAGGCAGAGAGAGGAAGGGAAGCAGGCTCCCCGCTGAGCAGAGAGCCCGATGCGGGGCTCAATCCCAGGACCCTGGGATCATGACCTGAGCCGAAGGCAGAGGCTTTAACCTACTGAGCCACCCAGGTGCCCCCAAATATGTTTTTTTAAAAGATTTTATTTATTTATTTGAGAAAGAGAGACAGCGCACGAGAGGGGAAAAGGTCAGAGGGAGAAGCAGACTCCCCAAGGAGTCCCGCATCCGGGACTCCAGGATCATGACCTGAGCCGAAGGCAGTTGCTTAAACAACTGAGCCACGCAGTTGCCCCCAACTATGTTTAGTAAGGAATGGCAGATCCCCCGACTAAAAAACTCCCCCAGGAAAGATAGAGTTCTCTTACATTTGAGTCCTTAGAAAGTACTCCTTAGTAAAAGGACTGTCTGTAAATTACTTACTTTTGAACTACAGCATATTGTTTGTACATCCTGAAGCACACTCAGTGCCAGTCTGGGATGTATACATAGGTTGCTGGATGGACTTAGTAAGAGAGAAAGCAAACAAGCTGAACACAGATTTAGTCATCATTCCTTGTAATATGAGCTCAAGGGCAAGCATCAGATGGAATCAAGCCATCAGAAGGTCACCTTACAGAATGAGATGGTAGGTGGTTCTGTTGACGGAATCATGACATTGCCCCTTCCTGACCAATGACCCCAAAAGTCAACTGTCCTAATGTCCTAGGAATGGGTGTAGGGGACGGGGACTCTGGATGTCAGCTTGGTTTCCGGGGGTAGGCTTGGGTCAAGTCCACGCCCCTCTCTTGTCCTTTTTTTGCCCAAGACAAAAACCAGGACTTATGCCCAATTTCTTCCTATTACCTCTGCTTCTCAGGCATTAATATCCTGGCCTTTGAGCGTGCTAGCTTAAAGACACCTAACTGTTCCTCATTCCCAGACCTGGCCATCTTTATGGATGTCAAGTATTTTCCAAAAGACAACTTATAGTTTAGTGCTACAGCGCCAAGCCTCTTCCTCATAAAAGCAAGGAATTTACAGATTTGAAGTTACAGATGTGAGCCCTGGCTGGGTGACCTTAGACAAGTCGCTTTAAAACATTCCATGGGCCTCCATTTCATCCTTGGCAAAATGGCACTAAAAGTCTTGGTTATTACAAAGAGACAATGCTGTTAAGATCCTGTCATGGTTATTCAAAGGCAGGAGAAAGACTCAAGTCTTGCTTAATACCTTTGTTTCCCAAATACCTGGCCTCTGCTGATTTATCTTTGTGTCTCTGTGTTACCCTGAGTCCCGTTGCTCTGTCCCTGCCTAAGGGCCCTGAACAGAGATGCCTCGAAAGCCACGGTGAGGGGCCTAGCAGGGGCCCTGAGCCTGGGACCAGGCTTCTCTGGGTCATGTGGACAGCGGGGCCCATGCTGGGCTCTGATCCAGATGTGCGGCATGGAAGGAGGGGCCAGGCCAGGGGCTGAGGAGCAGCTAGGCCGAGCTCTCCGGGCATCCTTCGCCCCGGTCCTGCAGAGGAGCGGAGGCCTTCCTAGGAGCCCATGGGCAGGACTGAAGGCTCATCAGCAGGTGGCATGATGACAGCTCCCCCGCAGGACTGAGCTCCCGTCAGTCAGACCGGTGCCCGCAGACAGGCTCCCGCAGACAGGCTCCAGGCTGAGGTGTGCTTGCTGGGTGGGCCGTGCCCACAAAGCAGGTGTCAGTCAGCCGTGATCCAATTAGTCATGTGTTGTCAATCACGTTCCGGTCAGACGGGGGCCAGCGAGACACATGTCAGTCACACAGGCGCCTCTCCAGTCCTTCGAGGCACACACAGGCCCATCATGCGCGTTTCCACCAAACACTCTGCTGACCGAGGAAGGGGCGCACACCGCGCACCCCCAGCCGTGAGCGGGAGGAATCAAGAAGCTGCTGGAAGGCCTTCTGTCCTCCCCTGCTCTTCTCGTGCCACTTTTCTTTCATGTTCTGGTCCCTTCCTCAGCAGTCCGAGTGTGTGTCCACGGGCGATGCAGGTGCCAAGGGGTGGGGGCCCAGGAAGTGGACTGCCCCCTCAGGGACTGGGTTCCGCAGTCACCGGGCCACGTGACAAAGGCAAGATCACCTTGAGAAATCCCCTCAACACCGCCACGTTCCCCTCCCGTCACTGCCGTGGATTTCTGTTCGCTTACCCAGCCATGCGTCTGGGGAAGGAGTTGGCTTGCGTGTAGGGGCCACTTATTGTCTGAGAACAATAAGTAGTGGTCGACATTAGAGTCACGGTCCCAGAGCAGCAGGCTCCCACTGTGACGGGGGGGTGGGGCCGGAGGGGCCCCTTGTCATGGTCACTGTCGTCTCTGCTCACAGAGCAAACTTCTGCTATTCCAGCCCCTCCCTTCTCTTGGTGTAGACTAGAACTGAATTTGGGTGAACCGAATGCTTGTATGACGTGACTCCTTGCATGATCAGGTGAAACGCAGTCGGCTTTGCTGTGGCGGTGTCGGGAAGTGTGCTCGGCCCAGTGCCCGGAGCTCAGCGTCCGTCCAGGCACCAGGCACACACGTGCATAACAGGACCCCAGGGCCTCTGACTTGTTCTCTCAGCTGTTTCCTGGCAGGGGGCGGGCAGGGGTTTGAGCGATGAGCCACTGGGCTTGCACAGCTGGCTTTAGAACGGACTCCTGAATGCCCGATAATGTAGCCTCCAGGGAGAGGGTACTTGACCTCCATAGCATGAAATGGCCTGGGGTGGGTGCCTTCCCACAGGGAAACTGGCAAAGGATGCAAATCAGATGTCTCCCTCCCCGCCACTCACAGGGCCAGTTTGGGGTTGAGGGCGGGGAGAAGGTGGGGCCGGAGGGCATGTGTCTTGAGAAGTCAAGTGGAGGTGACGGGAAGATGAATTGGAGATTGCAGACGGGGAGATAACTAGGAGGTTTCGGAGACGGTGGGGAAATATTGGGAAGCCAGGAGACAGCTTTTTCAAACAGCTGGGAGTTTCACTGTAACAGAGATTGTGAATTGTATCCACTCTCCTCCTAGTATCAAAATCTTGGATTGTCAGGGAGGAGAAGATGTATTCAGCTGAAAGACTACATTTTCTGGCTTCCTTTTCAACTAGAGATGGTCAATGAGATAGAAGTTACTGGTAGAATTTCTGGGCAATCTCCTCAAATAGGGTTGACTTGGTTAAGTAGTTTTTTTCTGACTTCATTCTTTTCCTCCTCCTTCTAACTGGAACATAGATGCGGTGGCTGGTGCACCAGCATCCATCTTGGGTCATGAAGACAAAACCAATGGACTAAGGATAATGTGGCAGAAAGAGAGGAGGAGCCCAAGTCCTTGATAACAAAATGGAGCTACGTCCTAATCTGACCAGCTCCAGATTTCTTTAAATGACCTCTTTGAGAGAGAAAATCCCTAATTTGTTGAAGCAACTGTTGTCAGTAAAAAGCAGTTTGGAGTATAATTTCTAAATGACCCATTCGTATTTCCATTTCACATTAGAAAATGAAATAAAGTTTGTCCTAAGCTTGTTTTGGGAGCTGAGGTATATAAGCTTTCTTTTTCTTTTTCTTTTTCTTTTTTTTTAATTTTATTTATTTTTTTTTTTCACATTGTTCTAATTTATTTGATTAGTTTATCTGGAAAAACTTTATAAATACATTATTTAAGAGGACAGTCTATATTCTTGCTCTGAAAAAATAATGTTTCTTTTTCACATTTTAAAACTGTTTAGTATGCTTTCTTTTTTTTTTTTAAATGATAAAAGTAATATGTCCCTCTTATTTATCAGGAAGCCAAGTTTATCCAGAGCCACGTTCATTGTCAAGGTGGGAGGAGCCCCTCTGGGGCACCTATTTATCCGTCTGATTTGGTTCTTCAGATTTCCAGTGCTGGGCTCTGAGATGCAGAGAGAGAGGACAAGGTCACAGATGTTCCCCACAGAAGGACTCTAACTAGTGACCCACCTTCTCTGAGAAAAGACTGGATCTGCATTCCTCCTCTGAGTGTCTGGTAGGTGTGAGGTACATTCTGAATTGGCTGAAAAAAATGAGAGTAGCCATGGAACTAGGGTGTGGCAGGGGTGGGTACAATCCAGGGACCAGAATTCAGCCCGGTCCTCCGATTCCTTGGTCACCGGTTCGTCCTGGAGCTCCCTCCACGAGGGGAGCTGAGAGGAAGACGAACACAGCTGTGCCTCCTCCGCGCCTGGCTCGTCTGCCTAACGTGTTCAGTAACTTAGATGGAGTGACCGAAATCCCATCGATGATTCCTTGCTGCACACTTCGTCTAGCAGGGTCTCCACCCAGTCTCAGGAGTGGTCCACATTACGCCATTCCTGTTCCCGGAGATGTAACGTGATCGTACCCATGGTCTCTCGTGGAAAAGTGAGCTTTACCTGAGAAGCCACGAGATTGGGTATAAGGGAAGAAGGAGCAGGAGGGAAGTCCGTGCCCTTCTTTATAGTCTTTGCAGACCTTCAGCTCGTGCATTGGCTTCGGTGGTTGAACTTGCTTCCTCTCTCAGGCCTCTTTTGTGGGAACTGCTCCAGGACAGCAGCCAGACAGTAGCCCTCAAGGCCGTGGCACCCTCACATTCTAGCCATGGGAAGCAGAAGCACAAGGAGCATAAAATAGCTTGTCTGAGGTCCCAGAGTAGATTAGTGAGCTACAGTTACAACGTGGGCTCCTTTTTTTTTTTAAGTTTATTTTTAAAATTTAATCTTTATACCCAATGTGGGGCTTGAACTCATGACCGGAGATCAAGAGTGGCATGCTCTTCTGACTGAGGCAACTGGGCGCCCCGGGGCAGCTCGTGCTCTTAACCACCATACCTGCCATCTTGCATTTACTGCACTTTGAAGTTGGACTTGCTTTGAAGGGCCGAGACATGAAAAACACAACAGCTGCCACACCAAAAGCACTCCGTAAGTGTTGGCTCTCCCTACGCCTTACCCTCCTCTTGCAAACACTCAGTAAGTACTTGTTGAATAGTTTTGAGTGTTCATAAGTATGCGTGAGTGAGGATCCAGGAAACAGACACACACACTAGCACGCGTCCGCAGACACACGCGCGTACGTGCCGGAGAGATGACACGACATGGGTGGGCAGTCCCAAGGCACCAAGACACCAGCAGGGTTGGAGGAGCCCCTCAAAGACGGGCCAGCAGCCAGCAGAATCAAAAGCATCTTGGATGTCTCAGTGCTAATTCCAGGAGCATTCAGATCTCGGGAATCCCAAGCTCGGGAGGAACGGTGGTCAGGGCTACTGTGCACAGTTGTGCCATCTGTGTCCTACACAAAGATGGCAGCTGGGGCTGGGGAGAGCGGGGGCTGGTAGGCAGTCCGCGCTGTAATTGTTATTCATACTGTGCACCTGAAAGGCTGTGTGCATCCCAAAGGGGCACCCTTTTCTCATTTTTTGGCCAAGGGGAGTAACTTTTTCTAAATCTCACAAAGATGCTGTATAAGTTAATAATGGCAATAAAGGTCCCCAGAGATGGAAGAAATCCGAGGCAGAAGACAGCACTTACGGGAGGCATGCATTCTTGGGCGTTAAGCAGTAGCCCAAAGGCTGGTGTTGAGGGACAGAGCCCCAGTAGTTCATTTACCCAGTTATTAAGTACCTACTGTATGCTGGACATTCTGCTGAAGAAGACGGATACAGACTGCACGTCCATGGAGCACTACCGACCCTCGGGCGAGACAGACGTCAGACAAGGAAACGAATCTATAATGTCAGCTAGAGGTCAAGGCCATAATGGAAGGAAAACGGAATGCAAGACGGGCAGTGACCGAGGAGAAGGAAAGCAGTTCTGGGTCGGCGGTTGAGTTGAGAATGTGGCGGTGGGGAGGAGCCTGCCGTGACGTCTTGAAGATCAGCCCCTGGAGAGGAGTGAACGAACTGGTGTTGGAGTTCAGGGTAAGATCCACGTACTACTTGGATTCCAAGCAAGTGGCTGGAACCAAAGAAAGGCAACCTAGAAGGACTGAGTTCTACCATCCTCGCACAAGCCCGGGGAGCCTCACTCACGACATGAGGAAGCCGTGAGTAGGAAGGATGTTGCAGCCTCATATGGAGGAGGCTCGTTCTGCCTGTGCCCCCTCGTCCCCCCAAGAGACTGAATGTTCAAATGGACAACAGCCCGGCCAAACAGACAGCAGAACTCTGACCCACAGTTTCCATAGCACAATGGACCTGTTCAATGCCCGTCAGGACTCGTATTCCGATCCCCCTGCTTCCACCTCAAGACCAACCAGAAAACACGACATTGCTCTGCAAGCCAACTACATAGGAGGCCACACTTCTGGTTCACCTGCCTCCATCTTCCCCTGGCCAACAGCGTCCCATCAGGGCAGACCTGAAGGCTTCCCAACACAGGTCCCTTTGCTTCCGTAGGCTCTGTGTCAGTAGGCTCTGTTCTCCCTTGGAAGGGTCTTCTCGGATTTCTAGACCCTCTCTCTGCTGCTGAGTGGGGTTGCAGATACGGGGCGAATCGTGAGCACTAGAATGGAAGGAGCCTGGCGGACTGTGCAATTGCCACACACTCTGGACTGTTCGAAACACACGCACGCAGCCCGAGGAGGCCTTTTGGTCTCAGATCGAATGGTCAGACTTCATCTGTTCAAACTGTACTGATTTCGAACTTGTGCAAGTTTGCCTGGAGTGCCCTGGGGGAAGGGGTATATTTGCACTGGATTAAAAATGAAGAGTTTGCCAAGCAGATTCATATACACCAGATTTCACTCATTGAAACTGGGATTTTTGAGGAACTTTAGCTTCTTTCACTTGCATACAAGGATTGATATGCTAATTACAATAGACTCTTATCTATTCAATAGTACTTAGAGTGCACTTAGACTGGGCAGCCTGGGAATGCTTAGAATGGAGAGAAATAAAGCTGCCCTGGGACCCACAAAATTCCAAACTCTTGTCACTTTTGACTGTAGACTTCCCCCGTTCAGGATAAACAAACAAATGTTACTCTTTCTTGAGTATTTTGTATCCCCAATGTAAGTCTGTCTCTTTGGACAGCTCTGGCTGCCACGTGGCCCTGGATCACAGGATACCACTTCTGGGGGGGGGGGTCGCGTAGGCCAGTTCGCTAATGTCCACATACAACCGGTCCCTCTTCTTGTCACCCCAGCTTCTCGGTGGTGGCAGCTCCCGCTGGCCTCCATGTCACTTCCCCTGTGCCCACAGGGGAGGCACAAAGGGGGCAGACTCCCAGGACTGGCTCCGTGGTACCCTGGTCTCAGCTGATCTCCTGTGAGATGCCTGGTGCAGGAAGATGGGCCAAGACACAGAACTAAGGTCTTAAGCTTTCGTGTCCTCCTGTCTTCTAAGTCAGACTCTCATTTTCAGGAACCTTGCACTGCACCTGACCGAGCAAAGACCAAGTGGCCCCTGGAGGTTTGGCAATCCTTGGCTTACCGGTGAGTGCCGGGGAGCTACCTGGGAATCATGACCAGAAGTGTAGTTCCTTGGGACATTCCTGTCGGTGCCCCCAGGCCCCCAACACCTCTCCACCCATTCACACATTCATCCATCAGCCATTTTGTGCGCCTCCTGTGGGACAGCAGATGCAGTCTTGACTCTCGAGGAGCCGTGGTCTACGGTGAGACAGACATTGATACAAATAATGCTCATCTAGCATGACAAAAGCTGTGATATGTGTGCAAACAAGTGAATGCAGAAGAGTGAGCAGATAGGTTGGTTAGGGAAGGCTTCTCGAATATAAAGCAGGTGATGCTGGAGTGGACTCTTCCGGAAGCTTCCATGAGCTAGAGACTTGGGGTGGGGAAAGAGGGTAGGGAGAGGAGGCAGTCCAGGCAGAAGCGGGAGGACCTAGAAGACCTAAGAAAGGCCTGGTGCTCTGTGAGGTTGGAACAGAGGACGAGGGAAGGAAGGATCCCAGAAACTGGGGCTGGGGTGGTCTTGGGCATCGTGCAGGAAGATTTGGGCTTTATTCTGAGGTCACATACACACACCCAAAGCAGGGCTGTGAACGCCCATGCCAACAGGGGCCGGGCAGATGATGTGCATCAGTGGGGTGGGCCCGATGGAGCCCCAAAGACCCGGGAGCACGGGCTTCATCCAAAGGCGGCAACTGAGTGTTACTGTTCTAGAATGCAGGCTCAGTGCCTCACAAAAAAAAGGATATCTGTATTTTTATATGAACACTCCCCAGTTTTAACTGTTGGACAATATTTCAAAACATCATGCTGGCCAAGCAGAAACAACTGACGTCTGATCAGTCCCCGTGCTTCTCGTTTGGCACTCCAGATCCAGAGCTTACGCAGAGAGCTGTCACAGTCAGACCCGTGTGTCAGAGCTGTCCCCACAGATCTCCACGTGAGGTTTCTGCAGCAGCCTCTGCCAGCAAGAACCTCTTTTCTCCATCTTCAGCCCCTTGCTCCTTGCCCAAGTGGTTCTGCACCCCCCTCACTACCCTCTGGACTACAGCCCCCGGCTGCCCTCCCGGACCACACCCATCCCTCAGGGCCCTCCGGGGCCACGCCCATCCCACAGCTGCCAGTAGCATCCTCAGCACTAAGGCCGCCCACCCCTCATCTTGCACAGGAGCAGCCAGATGAATGAGCCGTGCTCCGGGCCTGACACACAGAGAAGAGCCCAGCATCCAGGACACGAGAGAGCCATATTTATTTCACATGGACAAGCATGATTCCTTCGCATGCTGAACATGAAAGCTCGCGTGAGTAAAGTACCCGTAACAGCAGAATTAATGTGCTTTTGTCCATAGGGAGCAGGGAGGGTCACAAAGTGGTTTTCAAAGACCGTTAACCTTCAAGCAGAGTTGAGACCACAGGCTTTGAAATCTCTGGTTTATTTCATCATCGAAGGGTCTGTCTGCGGGGAGTGACTGGGGGGTGCTTCCGGCCCTGCAAAGTCTCGATGAGCTGCTCAGGTCAGGAGCAAGAGGACGGTCTCCTGTCCCACCACCCGGGGCGGCTGGGGAGAGTGAAGCTCAGAGGGGAGGTACATGCCACTAGGAATTAGCAAGTCCGCTCTGGGGCGGACAGCGACAGGGACAGACTGCTGTGTTCACAGCAACAGAACCATCACCACTTATCCAGCATAATCAGAAGATCCGTTCTTCTTAAAGCCGTTTCCCAAGGCCTCGGAGGGGCTGAAGGGAAATGATTCGGAACTGACTGGACAGGCCAGAAGCGGGTCAGCTCTGCCTCGACAGACTGGGGAGAGCTAGTGGCAAGGAACCCCCTGGTCTCGTGGCCTTAGCTGGTCCTCCCAGATCCAGGACGATGGAACCCGAGATGGGAAAGGGGGCTGGAGCCTGGCTTGGGTTTGCTGGGGTAAGAGGATCACAGGCTGGGGGGCCGGCCTCACGGAAGAGACAAGCAGAAGAACGCTTACATCTTGGTGGCTCACTCCCACCTGAAGTCCTGTCCAACTGTTTCATAAAATTTAATATTATAAGGTCTATAAAATTCCCGGAGCTGGTCTATCACTTCCGGATCAATCTGTACATGAGTTCTGCCTTTCGATTTGCCCAGGCACCGAGGCAGGAGGCTTGATTCTGTTTTTCTCAAGCAAGGGAATCCTTTGGTCTTGTTGAAGTAGAAGTGCTTGTCCGTGATGAACCTCTTGATGCCCAGGAAGTCCTGGACGCGGCCCAGCTCGCCCGCGGGGTCGGTGATGAGCCGCTCGCCGCTGACGAAGTGGATCTGAGCCAGTGGGAAGTACCGCAGCCAGCTCTCCAGGTGGAGCGCGTACATGCCGATCCGGATGGCGCTCCACGACACGTCCACCTGGCCCAGCGTGCGGTTGCGGAAGGACAGGCCCTCGAAGGTGGGGATGTCCGGCTTCTTGGAGAGCGTCTGTGTGTAGTCCGAGATGGCCCGGGTCACGGGGTTCCGCACGACCACGATCAGCTTGGTGTCCCGGGACATGTTGAAGATGCGCCGAGGGGCCTCCTGCGTGACGAAATAGCTGGGGGTCTTCTCCAGTGTGATCTGGCTCTCCAGGGTCCGCGGCATCAGGCTCCTGTGGGGCAGAAGCGGCACACCGTCAGACAGGGTCCCCCTAGGGAAGGGGAGCAGGGAGGTGGTTTCCCTACACCCAGCCCCCAAGTGCGGCCCCCCCCCCCCCCGTGACATCCGAGCTCCACGTGCATTCACCGGGGGGTGCGGGGTGGGGGGGGGAGGTGCCCACCCATCTTCAGCCAGCACGATGGACGCCCACACTGCTGCGTCCTCGGCTGCGATCCCTCCACGGCGTCAGGTCTCCGGGGAGGGACCCACTTCAACTCGTGCTAGTTGCTTAAAAAAATCTTTAACAGGTTTGCTTTAAAAGAGGAAACAGCCTAAAAGTTCATCAGTGTGGCTTAAATAAATGATGGATGACCCAATTAACAGAAATAGGCATATCTGTTATATACAGAAAGGGAATGATCTCCAAGATACAGTGCTGAATAGAGAAAGAGAAGATACAGCATGTTCGCCTAAAGGACACGTAACGGGTAAGAATGACGCTTCTGGGGAGGGGTCTTGAGGCGGGGGCAGAGTGAGGGGGTCAGGGATAAATGAGAATTACTTTTATTGGATAACCTTTTATGCTGCTTAAAATTTTTAATGTATTTGTTGATTACATATTCAAAAAATACAAAAGCAAGCCACTGAATATTCTTCTGGCAAAAGATATTTCCCCAAACATATTAAGAAAAATCTTTTTTTTTTTTTTTTTTTTTTTTTTTTTTTGCGGGGGGTCGGGGTGGGGGAGAAGGCTTGTTTTGTAGGAATAGCAAGTGTGTTAGAAACGAGTCCTGATGTCTTTCTCTGCTGCAACACATCGGAAATACATCCTTGGTGTAAGCCCGACACAGCACGAACTCCAGGCCAGTCAGGACCTCAGCCAGAAGCCAGGTAATGCAAACTTCTCCTTACTCTTTAGTTTCCTGGTTCGGCTGGAGACTTGAAGAGACAATGGTGGGAAGCTCTGAAGTCTCCCTCCCCGGTGTGTCTCCTTCGGGCCTTGATGGAGGGGAAGACTCCTTGGCTCCCACTTGGTTCTTCTCTCTGAAGGTCACGTTTTACACTTTAGACCACCCCAGGAATTTTTTAAAAATGCAGCTGTCCGGGGTCTATCCTAGACCAACTGATTAGAAATATATGGGGCGGGTCCTTTTTTTTAAAGCTCCTCAGGTGGTTCCAATGCGGAGGCAGAGCTGAGAACCCCCCCCCCCCCAGATCATGGTTTCCCCACTGCGACTCATCTACCCCCTGAGCATTCCTCTTCCCCTTCTCTGGAGCGCTGGAGCACTCCCGGCTCCTAGTCGCCGTCTTCCCAGATCCCATCACGCACGCCATCCAACAGCCCAGCTCCAGAGCTCTTTAACCGAACTCTCCACTTTCTCTTTCCTTTTAGCAATCCCTCCTCATCACAGTACGTTGGGTCTTGTCATTGGAACTGCCCTAATTCTGAAACGGTTCCCCTCTTAAGTTCCACTCTAGGTCTGTGGAGGGGTCGAATGGTGGCCCTCCGAAAGATATGTCCACTCAGAACCTACGACTGTGACCTTACTTGGAAAAAGGGTCTTTGCAGATCTAAAGTTGAAGATCTCAAGAGATGAAGCCGGGCGGGCCCCACTCCAACAAGCAGTGAGTAGCCTTCCGGGGAGCAGCGACAGTGACGGTGGCATGTGAAGGTGAAGGCAGAGCGGGGGTGACAGATGGACAAGCGAGACATGCCAAGGACTGCTGGCCACCACCAGGGGTTAGTGGTGGTGTCCCCCGGTGTGCGGTCATTTGTTACGGGAGCCCCCGGAAACGAATCCAGACGATAACCTTCTCTCTTCCCACCTCAATTTAACACAGTCTCAAACTCCTTATACCTGATCTTCAAATTCATCTATGAATCCCTCGACTTCACGGTCCTCCGTGCCTGCTCTGGACCCACAAATACCCACCGCCATAGCGCCATGGCCACGGTCGTAAGCACCCAACCCCGCATGCATTTCCTCGTTCGAGGAGTTCTCCCCATCTCCAGCAGTGCATGCTTCCCGACCCCCGTCTCTTCCGTTCGCTCCCTGGACTGACAGACAGCAGCAGAGAGCACGACAGACCCGGACAGCTGGGTCCTGGATATCCTTATTAATTCTGGTTTCAGTGGAACTCCGACACTGCTCAGTCATGGTTGGTATTTGTCTTTCCAGAACCCCTTATGGTTCTTCCGAAGAAGCGCTCCACATTCTCACCGGGAGCCCCCAACTCTACTCCTGTTCCTCCGCCTCCACGCACATCAGCTCCACCTCTGGACTGTTCTCTGCACCCACGCTGGATCCCTCCCACGGGCCCTGGATGACAAGGTGGGCTCACTGATCTGTCCGCCTGTGGGCGCAGGTCCCTTCCCCCGGCACCTGCAAACCCACTGTGTGCCTGACAGACGGACACAACTGCCATCCTGCTTCCAGGCTCGAGGTCTAGGAGGGAACCCTGTGAGTTGAAAGCTTAATATTTATTAATACCGAGTAGGCCGATTATTTTTAAAAAATAGTATATCATTATTAGCAATCACAAGTGTACATGAATAGAATTCCTTGGCTGGATTTCCTCAGACGTGTGGCTACAGCATTTTCTGACCCTGGCACAGCCTGTAATTAGGCGCTGGCCTTTAGGACAAGAGCGGACGACATTATACCGAGGTGACGGTGCGCTGAAGGTTAAGGACTTCCTATGGGGTTACTGATAGGAAGGTTTTCTCCAACACAAAAGGTTGACTTCACAAGCTACTCAACAAAATTTCTATGCAATACCCTTTATCACACTAACAAATACCCAAGAGAGAAATGTGTGGTACTGTCTCTTCCCAAGAGACTAAGGAGAGCTACTTTGCCAGGAGCACCAATGAACACCTCTGTCACCAGTTTAGGAGAATTCTGACCAATTCCAGGGATCTCCGGAGTACCCCATCATGCCCCGAGCCGTGCACTGAAGGCAAGCCCCGCCCATCCCATTCCCACCTGGCATCTCAGCTGCAAAACCAAGTCACAGATGCTGAGGAGACACTCACACTAGACGGCAAACCACCTCACGCAAGCGTCAGCACGCCATGAGCCAAATGGCTCCTGTGCCCGGCGCGCTTTCTCCGTCCCGTCCATACCTGCTTCTCCTTAGGTCATCGGGATAGACGGCTGGAGGCCGGTGACCACCATGGGCAAGGAGACCCCACATATTCCTCGTGGCTCTGGGCACGGGCAGGTGCCGGGTGTGGAGGGGGCAACAGACTTTTCCTCGAGGCTTACTTTCCCTCTTCACATCACTGTTTACATTTTGCTTACCTGTTTCCAGCTGCTAATAACTGAACCACTCTCTCAGTTCTGGCCTCCTTTGCTTACGAGGTTGCTCTGCACAAACTCCTGGAAGAACCGTCCGACACCCCGCAGTCTGGACTCACTCACCTCCCATGTGTTAGCGTGACCTGCTCGGTGGCAATTTTCCCTCCATCTGGCAACAGCCCCCAGATTTCTCGCGGAGGAACTCCCACTCCTGCTTTGGATAAAATCCTGGTAGGCCAAGGGGGTGGGTGCGTGACTGAAGCTAAGACGACCAGTGCCGACCGTGTCATGGAGACTGGGGGACTGAACCCTCCGGGCAGGCACGGGAGCCTGGAAGGGCCTCCGCACGGGCCTCTTCCACCAAGTCCCTCTGTCTGCATTCTCCCCTCCTCTTCTCGATTTATTTATTTTAGACAGAGAAAGAGTGTGGGCGGGGGGGGGGGGGGTGCAGAGGAAGAGGGAGGGAGCATCTCAAGCAGGTTCCAGGCTGAGCGTGGAGCCCAAGGCAGGGCTTGATCTCATGACCCTGCGATCATGACCTGAGCAGAAACCAAGAGTCGGACCAGTTTATCCAACTGAGCCCCCACCTGCTCTCATTCTTGTCCTGAGACCTGGTTCTTCCACTTCCCTCTGTCCGTCCCTACCTGTCCTTCCAACAGAGCACTACTGGTTCAAGTTAGTGAGCTTGCTTTCTGTTGCTTATACCCTGAGAATCCGAATCTTACCTCTTTACAACCTGGCCTCCTCCCTATGGAAGCCCTGCTCGCCCCCCGGGATTACCAGCTCTGCGAGGGCAGGGCAGCGAGCCGATGTGGATCTTCCCGATGGTCTGTGTCCCACTTCCCCGACGCACGTGGTCTCGCCGGAGGACTTCGGTCCTCCCCCGGCCTTCACCCACCACCGAAGAGCCGCGGACTCACAAGACTAACAGCAGATCCAACTCGCCCGCGCTCTAGACGGCCGTGCTCAACCCGCCGGGGCCGGACGCGGCTCGGACTCCCGGACTCACTTCTCTCTTTGGCCCGTCCTTGCAGATGACGTCGCCGCGCATCCGCTCACAAAGCAGAGAACCCTCAGGGCCATTCCTGACTCCTCGCATCTAAGGTCTTTCATTCCGGTAAGTTCTCAAGGAGCCCCACCCATCCCCACCCATCCCCACCCCAGCGCTCGCGCGGCCCCCGGCTGGTCATCTTTCTCCCTGACCTCCATGCTTCCTCCCTCTCCCCGCTCTGTCCGCTCTGCATCCTGCGTCCGCCACAGAAATCTTTCTAAAGCGCATCCTGGCTTGTGAGGCATCAACTATTCTTTGGAAGGAAGCCCATATTCCTTGGAAGGAAGCCCATATTCTTTGGAAGGAAGCCCATATTCCTTGACTCAAGGCTCTGCCTTGACTTTCCAGAATGCATCCTTTGCCCCTTCCTGGTAACCCGATGCTCCTGTCGTGCTGAACGCAACATCCGCTCCCCGAACACATCCCGCTCCGCCCTGTGTTTCGCTACTTGCTGAGTTCTTGGCTTTTGTTGAGACTCTGGATCGTCTTTCTTGTCCCTCTCACCCTGGAGAACGTTGACTCCTCTTTCCACGTCCAAACCAGAAGTCCCACATCTGTGAACCTTTCTTATAATTTCAGGGCACACGGCGCATCCCTCGGCCGGCGCCCCCACGGCGCCCGCATCGCTGCAGACCTCACGCGGGAGGCGGTCACGCAGCGCAGCACCGGTGGCCCTGTGGGCAGGCTTCTTGTCCATTTTTGCCTTCCCAGCACGACACCCGGCGCTCCGCAGCTGCGCAACCCACGGCTCAGCGATCCGGTGTGAAAGGCAAGTACCGACTGACAGGTTACCGTGAGTCCTCAGAAGCCAGTGTTCGTTCAGGAGGTGCAGCCTTTTCTTGGCGTTCTGGCCTTGGGCGGAGGAAGGTTTCAGCAGACCGTCCTGGGGAGGGAGTGGTCATGGCGCTGTTTTTACGCATTTTGTCCCGGCCACAGGTGCGCAGGCTCAGAGACGGAGGGAGGTCTACGCTGGCCTTCAGCCCGACCTCCCTGTGGAAGAACGGAAACTGGGAGCCAGGGAGCACGACCTGCGACCCGTTCTGCGGCGGCACACACTCCTTCGCCCGAGGCAGCCGCGGTGTGGCGGGAGAAGTGGCGGGAGAACTGGCCGTGGTGGGTCTGCAGTGTCCGGGGGTCGCGCTGCCCCCTGAGGCCACCTGCAGCGCCTCCGGAGGGATTTAAAGGGCCGGGCCCCACACCAGACTATTCAAATCGGAAACTCTGAAAGTGGGGCCTGGACTCTTGCCATTTTAAGGCTCCCCAGTCGACCGCAGGGCATCCCAGGGCCAAGCACCCCTGCCGCAGCCGGCGTGTTCCTTCAGCCAACTCAGCCTTTATAGAGTCGTTCGGGAGCGTCCGCCGGGGTGAGCCTTAGAGGAAGACAATCCACACCCCGGCTCCGGACACTCTCAGTCAGGGGGTTTGGAGAGCAGGAGTCTCCATTTTTAACAAGCTCGCCCATGTTTCTTACCATCAGAAAAGCTGGGCAGAGCCACTTTACTGAGATGCCCCCATCAGGATCGGGCGCAGGCTCCCTCCTATCTGATGCAGGTTCCTCTGCACGTCGTGTCTCTGCCCCTCCCCGCCTCCGGCCGCAGACGCCAAGTCCCAAGAGAACAGGGTTGGCGTCCGTCTTGCTCTCTAGTCCTGGCACCAAGGGGGCCACTGGCTCTTCCAGGGGAGCAGGAAACGTTTGTTGAAGGGAGAACCGCCGTCAGGGTTTTCATCTGGGAAGAGTGAGGACGAAGCCATTCGTGTCGCCGGACACGTGCATCTCTTCCATGCCGGCAGTCGGTGCGCGCAGCTTCTTCCCGAGGGAAGGATCAGACCTCTTGGGGGCCCTACCACTAAAAGGAAACAAAACCTAAATACTCTCTTGCCAGCTGGAAGCTCTCTGGAGAGGACACTGTTCTAGTCACGTGGTGGGGCCGAGGCTGCTCCTGGGGCGCCCCCCCACCCCGGCTGTCCACATCGGGGACATCCTCTGCATGTCAGCACACGGGAGCCCGTCTGAGCCGGGCTGGAGGATGACTGCCAAGATTCTCTGGAAGGTTTCATTTTCTACGAAATCGATACACTCCACATATGTGTTCTGGGAGGCCCAGCTGCCTGGGGGACTTCGGTGATTTATTAGTTCCTAACTGGGCAGCTAGGCTCCTTGAAAATCACAGTGGTCTCCAGAGGGATAATTAAGAGAAGAGGAGGAAAAAGGCTTTATTGCAAGAAGCTGGTTCTTCCAGCGAAAGCTACTCACCCCCGCATGCCAAGCCGAGCGCAGGCTGGCCCTGAAGCCATTTATCCCCGCCTGGTCGAGAGGAGACGCGAGGACCCCTTCCTTCCAAGCCTACAGCCCCAATTCCTTAGGCTCACAGGACCCCCAAGAGCAACACACGAAGTCCCAGCCTGAACTCCATGAACTGCTCCTCGCCGCACACAGGGTAAGGCCTTGATGGCTTTATGTGACTCTTCTTAATCTGGCCCGTGGCCACCCCGGGCTCTGGCCAGACTGGACCATTCAGGGTTCTCCCGACAAGACTATATTTTAGGCTAAGGGGCCTTTCACAGGTGGTGAAGCCCTCGGTAGCTTGTCAGGCTCTACTTCAGCTCTTAGCTCGTCATCACCTCCACCAGGGAGCCTTCCTTGCTCCCCTCCCGGAAGATGTAGGCGTTTGCTACCCTTGTCACTCCACGGTGCCCACGGCAGACAGAGCCCCCATTTTACACACTGTCTGTGTCTATCAGAGCCCTAGAGTGTCAGGTCATGGAAGGTGGGGAATCGAACCTATCACACTGCTACATCAACAGTGCTCGGCCTATGCCTGCTAGGGACTTGTGTAGTCATTCATTAAACAAGCACTCATGAAGCACCTACTGTATGCCAGGGATACAAAGATAAGCAAGGTGTAGCCTCTGTCCTCAGGAGTTAACAGTCTTGTGGAAATGGGGGGGGGGGTCCCTTATTTCCCAGTGTGGGGGCCAGTACCTGAACCTGGCTTCCTACAAGGGCTGGGGGCTTCTTCCCTCTGGCCAGAGGGACTAGGTCTGAACCCAGTTTCCCCCCACAGGTCATCAAGGAGCCAGGCAGCTGGCTTTCCCGGAGAACTCCTGTGCCCGGCCTGCCTGGTGTCCCGGTACTGCGCTCAGTCCCCCAGCTGGCAGGGCCGCTCTCAGCCCGCCACAGAGAGAGCCCCAGGGTGCAGGTTTACCCAGTGAAGCCTACTCCCTCTTCCATACCTCGTGCATTACGGGATTTGTCCCAGGTCCTGCCGAGTCACAGACAGAGACCAGAGAAGGAGCCTCCTTGTGTGATCTACCCACACAGAGATGTTTGGGGGGCAGTGCACTACTCCAGGGGCTGGTTGTGAGTGTGCGATCTGGAATCAAAGAGCCCCTTGCAAACCACAGAAATGGGCACACGGCTTATTTCTCCGAGCGTAATGGGCCCCAGGTTCACCCCACACTGTTAAAAGGGGCAGGATTTCCTTGTATTTTTTTTTTTTTTTTAACGTCTGAGAGAAATAAGCCAGACACAGAAAGAAAGACAGATACCATGCGATTTCACTTAAATGTCGAACTTCTAGAACCAGAGAGTAGAATGGCGGTTGCCAGAGGCGGGAGGGAGGGGCACTGAGGTGTTAGCGAAAGGGTACAAACTTCCAGTTCCAAGATGAAGAAGTCCCGGGGATCTAGTTACAGCGCGGTGACTCTGGCTAACAGTCCTCCACTGTGTACTTGAAATCTGCTGAGAGAACAGATCTGAAGTCTCCGCGCACGTACGTGCGCGCGCACACAGTCACTCTGAGGTGATGGACAGGTTAATTAACTTGATTGTGGTTAATATCATTTCATGACGCAGCCACATATGAAACCATCATGTTCTAGATTTTTTTTTTTTAAAGAAAGCAACACAGGCGCAGCGTGCATCGAATGCACACACGGTCTGCGAAGGGCCCAATGTTTATATCCTTCGAATTCATCCTCCGAAGCCCTACCTGCTCCCCACACCATGTGGCCATCTCTGGAGGCGAGGGCTGTGGGAGGCAAGGAGCTCGCGCGAGCCACGTCCGCACAGATGGGCTTCGTGCTTTGTAAGGAGAGAAGCAAGAGAGAGATCCACCCCCCCATGGGAAGATCCGGCAGGAAGGCGGCGGTCCACAAAGCAGGGAGAGAGCTCTCACCAGACAGCTCAAATGGGCCGGCAAGCGGATGCTGCACCTCCAGCCTCCAGAAGTGAGAGAACTGAACGCCTGCTGTGGCAGCCCCCACACCCCTCCGTGGTGGTGCTGCCCCAGCACCCGGAGCCAACAGAGACGCAGTCCCCGGGAGCCCGCACATGAGCCAGCGCCTGCGGCACACTGGCGGGGGGGGCCTGCTCCGGGGGCCGAGCCACCTCCCTGGGTCTCCCCGTGAACTCCAGGAGGCCCCACGCCTCCCTCATTCCTGCTCTCGGGCGGAGGAAACTGGGGCAGAACGCACGTCATCGCCAAAGCAAGGCAAGTCACAGATTCTGGATTCAAGTGTGACTCTAGCACCAGAAGAAAACGTGAGAATGTAAAATTAATCTTGGCACGAGGACAGCCTTTCTAAGCATGAGACAAAAACCATGAAAGAAGAAACGGAGAAGTTGGCCTCTGTGAAAAATGGCAGTCTCCGGCATGGAAGCCAAGAGAACAACAGAACCAGAACAGAAGGAAAGTGACCCCGTTGGAAACGCGCTGGCGGCATGTGAGGAACGAAGGGACGCTTGTTGCAGAGTTCCTGCAGACCAAGACGAGGACGAGCCGGCAGCAGGCAGGCACGCGGGCCATGGAAAGAGGGAACGGTGAAAGAATTGAATTGCAATAAATACATGAAAAAGATACTCCAGCTCTCGCAAAGTTAAAGAAATGCAAATTAAAACCATGAGGCGATGACATCCGCCTTCAACACTGGAAAAATATATTTTCCAAAAATGCTAACCGTTATTGCTGGCTGCGGTGTCCTGAACGAATGAGCCCTGTCCAGTGATCGGCAGGGCTGTCGATGGGCTGCAGCAGGACGGCAACGAGAAATTATGCCCCCAGATGGAAGGCACACGCTCTACTCCAGCCAATCCACTTCCGGGGACTTATTTGTCCAGGCGGGGCAAGACCTGGGTGCTGGGTGTCTGTGGCGGCATCTGGGGAGATGGGGAGGCCCGGCCAGACTCCTGTTCCTCCCTCCAGAGCAGAGCTGTTCCCGGAGGGCAGCTGCCCAGCCGTGGGCCGCCCTTCCCAGCACCCACCGCGTCCACACGGGGCGCTATGCCTGCGGCTTGCCACAGGGGTGGGGCGGGGTGGGGGGGGGGCGTCCAGGAGCAGTGCTACCCTCCAGCCAAGGGGCTCGCACCGTAGGGGCGACCTCCGCACGGTCCCTTCTGCCCACAGGCGAATGCAGGGAACTCTGGAGGTCGCAGAAGGGCAGAACGAGACTGCATTTCTACCTTTCTCTTCCTGCACTCAGCGGCTTTTTCTTTGCCATAACTATGTATTCTCTGTAGTTTGAAAAAAAAAAAAAAAAAAAACCCTAGCGAATACAGAAAGTGATGTTAAAAAGTCTCCATTGAGAACAGTTTCGGAAGAAGATGGCCTGTCTGGAAGCGGTTTCGTGGAGTGAGGGGGAGGAAGCGTGTTTGGAGGAGCTGAGGTGTGGGTGGAAAGCAAGGCATCGGGAGGCCCAGAATGTTCAGCTCCCCCCTCGAGAAGCCTGGTCGGAAAGGAGGGAGGGTGACCGTGGGTGGCGGGTGAATGGTGTTCGCTGCTGCACATACAGCTCGCTAAGTTTCCAGGCAACTGCACCTCAGTCTCCCAGGCACCATCTGCAGCTAGCGTGGCCTGACCGTGGGGACACTGTCAGGGTGCTTCGTGGGGGTCACTCCAGGTTCCTTCCTTCTCAGTCTGGGCTTAGCTCCTTGCCCGCCTGAAGCCCACTCTCCCCTTTCCCTGGGAGTGCACCCCTCCCATCAGTGCTTTTCATACTTGAATGTGCCTCTGAACCTCCTGAGGGGTGGGGGGTGGCGGAATCTTGCTGGAATGCAGAGTCTGACTGGGGAATTCTAGGGAGGGGGCCTGAGACTCTGCATTTCCGACCAGCTCTGCAGCGAGGCTGACCTGCGGTGCACGGGCCACCGCTGCAGCAGCAAGGTCTCACAGGGCCCGGCGATGGCTGCACAAGCCGCAGACTCGGCGAACGTTCGCTGCACTCGGTGGAATTAGCTATTTTTTTTTACTTCGTTAGTTTTATTGAGATGTAACGGACTTACTAGTTTCAAGTGTGCAGTGTGACTCACTATGTATAGATCACAAAATGACCGCAACACGTCTACTGAACCCCCATCGCTACGCAGTGACATTTTCCTCTGATGAGAACGTCTAAGACCGAGTCTCTCAGCAGCTTTCAAGCACGCCACGTGATGAGCCGCGGTCACCCTGCTACCGAGTTCGAGGACTTCTGATGTTTAAGAAGCTAATCCTCCGGCCCTTCTCCCTCTCCTGCCGCGGTCCTGGGTTTGTCCTTTTCTCCCCCAGGTTCTTGAAATAAAGCTCAGCGGCCCCACCTGCTCACCCCACATGCGTCCCCAGCTTGTCCCATCTGCCACCCACCCCGTCACCCCGCGACGCGCCGCGCGCTGAGGACACCCTCAAACAGCCGTCCCGGTTCTGTCCTGGTCTTGTCACACTTCCCCATGGCAGCAGAAGCGCCCACTCCCTACTTCGTGAGAAATGTGTCTTTTCTTGGCTCTGGGAACATCTTTTGGTCGTCTTCTCTGCGCATATTTAAATGATTTTTCCCTCCACTTACCGTTTGCCTCCTCGTGTCTCAGTTCCTGACCCCCACCATCCACCAGCTGCCCCAGCAGCTCCCCCATCTAACCCGCGAGCAAGTCCCCTGACGCCGGCCTCAGCCGGCTCCCGAGCGGGCACAGCGCCCTCGTCCACGGTCAGAGCTGCAGGGAGCAGCCCAGCGCTTTTCCGGAGCGAGGCACTGGCTTCTAGTATCCGTTCCGAGCCTGCTCGCTCCCGTGTGACCCTCCCCAGGGACACCAGCCTCCAGGAAGCAAGACGGCACCTGGGGGCCACCAAGTGGGCCCAAGGCTATCAGTGATGGTTTCAAGGTGTGGCTTAGGGGATCTTCACCCCCTCACAGTCCCCCAGAGACAATCTCCACGAAAGGAGAGAGAGGAAGGGCGGGTGGGGGAGGCCAGAGCACCCCTGGAGGACCCGCAAAGCTGGCCGACTCGTTCCCCTACCAATGCCCAACTGCCAACGCAAGGGGCCCGGGCGCAGCGGGCAAGGCCCCCGCGTTCCGAGCTGCCCTCTGCACGACCGTCAGCTCGGACATTTTCCAGCCTCTGCCAATGAGCAAAGCCTGCCCTTCGCTGCCCGTCTGCTGCCGAGCTCACATCATACTCCAGAGAGAACCAAAGCAGCCGTTCGGATGGGGTGTCCTTACCATCCGTCTGCCGAACAAAGCTCTTCCACAGTGACCAACCCCAGGCGGAGGCTGAGGTGTCAGCCCCAGGGCCTCCTGAAGCCAGTGTCCCCATCGCCACCTCCCAGTGTTCCCTGCCTGCAGTGTCCATGGAGGCGGCTCCCTCCACCGGTGCCCGGACCCATTCAAAGGACCTGTCAGGCCCTCCCAGTTCTGAATGCTCCCTGGGCATCTGCAAACCCCCAGCCAATGATCGGGTGAGTCAGTGAGTTTATCTTATTATTACTATTATTTTTAACACAAAGCTTTACAACCTCACATTCCGGAGTCACATCTTGCTTATCTGGGACTACTAAGTTTTGCAGGGAGGAGCTGCACGCCTGCCCCACTTCCTGCAGCATCACAGTGCCCCCTAGTGGGAGGTGAGCCAACTGCAGCCGTTGTTGGGAACCTACTCCCTGCAGGCCCCTCTGTGACTCTCCTCTCCCAGGCAGGGAGACACTAGCCCCAGACAGAAGTCACTTCCATCCTGCCTCCCGCACACACAAGTGTACCAGGACACATTAAGCTCCACGGTTGCAAAGGGTTAGCGGGCGCTGGGAAAGCCGTACACAGGGCTCCCGGGAAGTCCACTGCTCACAGATCACCCAGGCCTCTGCTGTGGCGCACACCACATGTATGATGATTGAGTCAATAATACTTCTGCGGGGTCCAAGGCCTGCGCAAACTGTACAAACCTGGATTCTTGTCCGGGCTATGGTGTGGATGGTCCAGTTCTGCATTTCAGATCTGGAAAGTGTTCAGGACGCCCCTGCACCATGAGCTAGCAGATGCTCTTGAATCCCCCCAGTCCTACCCTTGCCTCCAGGCCTTTGCTCTTCTTCCTGCCTGGGACACGGTCTCTGGCCTTCCCATGGCTCAGTCCTTCTCTCCTCCAGTCTCTATTTACCTGTCACTACTCTCAGAGATCACTCTCTACACCCTGGGGTTTATTTCCTGAAAAGCTCGAAGCAGGATCTGTCAGCATCTTGCTTATCGGTTGTACTCCGAATGCCTCTCCCCGCAGTCTCCCTCGCCTCATCAGGGAAGGGTGGTGTCGTGTCGTCCCTGCTCACTGTGGTTCTTTGGTCCTTGTCCCCGTGCCATCTGGTTCCAGGCAGCCAGAACCCATGACTCAGGCGAGCTCGAATGGAGAGCACGGGAAGGAGCAACGCCCAGATCGAGAAGACCTGAGCTCCTCCAGGGGACCCAGCAGGCCAAGCTCCCCGACAGCCGGGGCTTCCCCAAGGGCAGTCACAGCTCTTCCATCCCATGTGAGTGACTCTTGGACGGAGCTTACATTTGTTACAGGTGCGTGTTTAGTTTAATGTATTTGAGGAAACTGGAACTAGGACATCATCTTCACTTCACAGATTTCATTGCCGAGGGTGAGGCCTCACCACATGGCAAACGCAGAGCACGGTGAGCGTTCAGTAGGTAAGAGTACGGATGGCACACGAATACAGAAGAACGGAGAGATCCTTTGATGACTGAAGTCTGGGAGCCTCTGGCTCAAAGCAATGCCGGCTGGGCCGAAGGGAATCCAAGCCAGAGTGATGTGGACCTACACTCATCCAACAATTATTAAGTGCCTACTGTTTGCTAGCCATTGCGCTAGGCACAGAGGCATGGCTGCCAATATAACGGATGTGGCATGGAGCCTGCAGTCTGGCGGGAGAGACGACAGACGAATCCATGCAGAATTCCAGTGTGCGGGGAAGGAAAGGGGAGCGAGCAGAGCGCGGGAGCTGCGGGGCCAGAGAACCCGGAGGGGAAGAGACCAAGGAAGACAGGAAGAGACAACAGGATAAGAAAAAACCACGTACAGAAGAGGTAAGACGGTGCTGCAGAGGAGCCACAAATGCATCAGCAGATGACCCTGGTAGCAGGAAAGAGCAGAACTCGTGATACAGAAAATTAAAACCGGAACACACCTGAGTCTGATCTTGGGCTTCTCAAGGAAGGGTCTACAAGACCGAACTGGTGAGGGAGGAGGAAGCATGGGAGACAGAATTGTCACAGGCAGTGCACGTCTGCAAGGTTACTGAGGAGGAAATCTGAAAGAGGATGGAGTGATGGGCCACGATCGCATTAAAGAGGTATTTATGAAGATAAAAGATGGTCATGGGGGCAGATCAAAGGCCAGCTTTGTCCTAACGAAATAAAACCCACATCCAGGAATCCAGCCAGCCAGCCATCATCCATTCACCCATCATCTATCTACACAAACACATATCATTGAATTCTATAAATTCAGACCGGGACTTTGCAGCACCAAAGCTAGAAAAACAGAGATTATCATCTATAGAGTTTTTGCAAAAAAAAGAATTGTGACTTTCAGTACTGAGCCAATTTGCTTGTGAAGGCAGAAGAAAAGCATTACAAGACGTGCAACAGCTTTCAAAGCATTCCACCTCTCTCTCCAAAAAGTTCCCTGAAAATGAAAGCCATGACCTGCCTGATGGTGGGAAAGAATCCGAGAATGAGGAAGTTGTGCATGAAAGGGCCATGATTGGGATCAAACCAGTGGGAAGTCCAGATAACCCACAAACTCTGCTTCTCATGTCATGATTTTCCTTTCAGAAATTCCAAAAATCAATCAACAATAAAGTTAAAAAATTAGTCATTTGATCAATCAAACCCAACATCCCAGATTCAATCAATGAAGAAGTTGGTGCCAGAGGAAGGAGGGGAGGGTGCAAGTGTGTGAGGCTCTCTGCCAAGGGCGCTGCCTCCTCGCTTGCTCTATTGGAGCAGAGCGTAGCGAACAATTAAAAACAGGACCTGTACCTTCCAAAACACTGGAAAATAAAGAAGCAAAGAAAATGCAGCTCGTGTAACAAAGGAGACAGGAAAGGAAAGCCAGGGGGGAGAAACAGCCAAAATCGTAGAGCCAGAGGCCTGAAGTGTATGAGCAGGAATGACTGTGGAGATATTAAAAATGACTGAAAACAGGCTGAACACCCTAATTTTTAAAGACGACAACAATCAAAGATTTCTCATTCTAAAGTAAAACCTAGTCATTTTTGTGTTTACAAGACTACCCCAGGACACAAGGGGTAGGAACATTTTATATGAAAATGGAGAGGTTCAGATACATTAGGAAAATGCCAGTCTAAAGAGAGATGGAGTCATGATATTAATACCAGAACAAGACGCATCCAAGGCAAAGACACTGAATGAGACAAAGTGGATCATTTAGTATCAGTAAAGGGCCCAAGTCACAGCAGGACTTCATCTGACATGGTGGCTCAAACACAGTGTTCATCTCCACTCCCTCTCGGTCACCACTAAATCGATAGTGAATGGATAAAAACATATGAAGTCAACACATTAAGAGAAAGGGTAAGGAGTCGCCGGCAGACAATGAAGAGAGACAGATTTTTGGAAGAAGGAAGGCTGATATGTGAGCGTATTGGAAGAGAGAGCCAAAACCTAAGTGGCTCAGGGAGGGGCGAGGTCACTAATGAGAAGAAAGTGGATTCTTGCTACAGAATTTTCTGGAATTGGAGCCACCAGGGAGCCTGGTGGGGCGAGAGGCACAGGTGAACATATAGTCAGGGCCCAAGATCTCTAGAAGCAGCAGCTACGCAGCAAAGCTTGCCCGTAACCCCACAGCCCTACCCAGGCCACTGCCCTGCTCCTGTCAGGGTCAGGGGAGGGGCACGTGATGGTCCACACCCGCTGAGCTGGGCAGCCCCCCTGACACCCTCACGGTGCAGGGGGCCCAGACACCTGCCAGTACACTGACAGGCAGGCCCACCCAGGTCAGGTCGACAAGCAGAAGCTCCCTGACCAGTCAAGATTTTGAGCACTATCTACCAAAAGCATAATTTATTAAAAGAAAAGCTGTCACGTCCCATTGAGATACATTATCATTACATTTAATACGAAATCATAATTCAGCGCAGAAATGGGTCAGAAGAAAAAAAATGATCATCTCAACAGATTCCGGAAAGGCACTTAGTAAATTCAACATCCATTACTAATCAAGAAAAAAATAATCTTAAGAAACCAGGAAGGCTGCCTCTTTAACATTAAAAAAAAAAAAAAAAAAAAAAAAAAAAAAAGAACGTCCATCTCAAACCCGCAGGCACCAGCATACTGAAGGGTGAAGAAATAGCAACAGTTAACATTTACCGAGAGCCACGGGGTGTACTTTCCCACGTACTATCTCATTTAAACCCCATCACCCTCTCGCCAGGCAGGTATTTGTATTAGCCTGATTATTCACGTAAAGAGATTTGGTGCAGAGACACAACCCGCCCAAGGACCCAAGGTACCGGTCGGTGAAGCCAGGCTATAAACCCAAGCATTTTTGACTCGAGTGACTCCATGCTCGTAACCCACAGGCTCCGAGTCTCATTAAAGTTAGGCAAGACAAAGATGCCTCCTAACACAATTAATATTTAATACTGTTCTATAATTTATAGACAGTTCAATTAAACCTTTAATAAATGGAGAGATGGGAAGTCATAATGTTAGAAAGACATCCATTCTTCTCAAATTAATCTATAAATCAAATGTAGTAGCAATCTAAATCCCAAGAGGATTTGGAAAATCGAATTTGACATTACAATTACGAAGTTTCTTTTGGATGAATAAATTAAAGATAAGAGCTAATGCATCGTGCTTGAAGGAAGACTCATGGGCAGGAAGCTACGATGTCACCCAATATATACTGTGAAGCTGTAGTAATTAAAACAGTGTGGTTCTGGCTTGGGAACAGGCAAATGCATGGGCAGAATCCGGAGTCAGAAAGAAGCACAACTACGTGAAAAGCACACGGTGAAGGGGGCATGCTAGGTCAGTTGGGAAATTGCGGCTCATTGGGACTTTGTTGGGGACAATTAGCAAATCATGGGGCGGGGGGAACGGAATCAAGTTTCTTTATTCACCTACACCTACGTGAATTCAAAATAAATGAAGTCATTCAAAGTGAAAAAGAAAACAGTGGAGTAAGGGGTTAAAATATCAGTAAATATGTATATATTCTTGAGAACTGCGAAGGCTTTATACTCATAATACCAAAGGAAGAAAGCAAAGAAAAAGATTTTAATATAAGACATAAAAATTCTAAAGTTTTGGGTGACCAAAAAAAAAAAAAAATCACCATAAGGGAAAATAAAATGCAGAGGAACAAACTGTGCTCTGTATATCATAGATAAATATTTAGTATCTGTGATAAATGGAGTTTTATAGCTCAGTAAGGAAAATACCCCACCAGAAAACAGAGGAAGACACAAACAGTTCCTGAAGATAAAAAATTGGAAAAATACGAAAGCTCATCAGGTACTAAAGAAATGCAAATTAAATCCAAAAGAAGACAGCATTCTGACCTATGACAAAATCGAGAATTGCTTAGCGTTATCCGCGGTACAAGGAAACCTGCTAGGTTTCGCGTGTAAGTTTAAAGTTTACGGAAGTCAGTCTTCAGAAGTTCTTGTGTTGAAATGTGAAGACACTTGCAGATACTTGTATTTTAAGGATACGCAACAACCGTTTAAATTGGTAAAAGATAATACTAGAAACAACCTAAATGTATAGGCATTTAATGAACTGCTATGCTGTGATTATAGATAATGTTTCAGAAAATAAGACATGGGGAAAACGCTCGTTTTAAATTGGCAGGAAAAAGAAAAAGTCAGAAAGCACTACATGCACATGATAGCTGGTCTCTAGTGCGTGAGAGTGTGTTACGTGGCTGTCAGAAGGACGGACACAGCCACCCTGTGATATTCTGGTAACCCTGACCTCTCCCAACCGTAGGTGTCAACAGACGACCTGCTGTTCCTGATGACTTTCCCTGAAAGATGTGTGCAACGGCCTGCTCTTTGCTCGAAACTCACACAAAACCCTTCCACACTTTGCTCCCAAAGCATTTACAAATTTTATTTATTTATTTTTAAAGATTTTATTTATTTATTTGACAGACAGAGATCACAAGTAGGCAGAGAGGCAGGCAGAGAGAGAGAGGAGGAAGCAGACTCCCTGCTGAGCAGAGAACCTGACGCAGGGCTCCATCCCAGGACCCTGGGATCATGACCTGAGCCGAACACAGATGCTTAACCCACTGCGCCACCTGGGCACCCCGCATTTACAAATTTTAAGTAGGAAAATTCAGTACAGAGAAAGAGTCCATTTTAGCCAAATAACCTATAACAGAAACTTCAAAAAGAAGAGAAGGTGCAGATGCATCGAATACACTGGAAGATGCTCAAGAACACGAGGCTGGGCGTGCAGGAAGGAAAACCAGAGCCGGCTAAGCGCCGGGAAGAAACTCCTTTTCCATGACTTACCCTTTTTGCAGGATTTGACTTTTTTTTTTTTTTTTTTTTTGTCAAATGCACTTTTTTTTTCTTTTATTTTTTTGAGAGAGAGAGAGAGAGTGCACACTGGTGAGCAGGAGGGGCAGAGCAAGAGGGAGAGAATCCTCAGCTGACCACACGCCCAGGGCAGAGCCCAACGTGGGGCTCGATCCCATGACCCTGAGATCATGACTTGAGACAAAATCAAAAGTCGGACACTTGACTGACGGAACCACCCAGGCACCCCTCAAGTGCATTTTTCCCCCCAAATGAAGGGTGCAGAAGAGGAAAAGACACAGGCTTTCGAGCCGGGCGTGTGTAAGTCTGAATCTCTGTTTTGCCACTCATTCATGTGCGGCATCGGGCAAGTCACTAACCTCTGAGCCTCAGTTTCCCCATTAAAGGGGGAGAAAAGAGAAGTTAGTCTGCAGGACTGTGGGGAGGATTGATGATGTCTGGGAATTTCCCAGTGTGGTGGCTGGTGCGTAGTAGGTGCTTGTTCGCTGCAGTTCTTATGATTAATCCTGTGCCTGCCCGAGACTGTCGGAGAGCTGGAGCAGAATCTAATTATCCGTGTTGGCACAAAGCCAGGATACCTGAGTCTTGCAAAACACGCTGTTGAATGTTCAATCAAGATATGTAAGTACACAGAGCTGCAGAACATACCCAGTGCTTTCCCCCAGGGCTCGGGAAGTAAAATGCATTCTACCATGGCACAGCTGCTCGTTTTTTAAAGTTCCACAACTAATTAACCAGAATCCTCATCAGCAATCTCCTTGTGGATTAACTAAACATGTCAGCAAACCCTGGCCCTTCTCTGTTAAACACAAGCAATTTCTTCTACCCACTAGCGCCTCCAGCAAGATGCTGAATGCCTGGGGAGTTGAACAGAAAGCAAAATCCAACTTTTACTTAACCTACTGGAAGGAATTTCTCACTCCGGAGGTCAGTGTGATAGCTCCTGAAAATGAGGAAGGCACACATACTTAGCAGTTAAACCCCACAGGCTCTGGAGTCGGTCTAATATGATTTCTAATTGATCACCCCCCCAACCGAGAAGTCACTGGTAAGTTACTTAATTCTCTGGAAGCCTCAGTCTTCTTATCTGTGAAATGGTGCCAATGATGGCGCTTTACCCCATAGGATTATTCCAACAGTTAAGGGTAAAGATGGCTACGAATTAAATGTATACTTCACATCAGTGGTGCTCAGCAAGGCCTCAAAACACACAGACTTATGTGCTTTTCGTAAGAAGATCCAAAGGGAGGATGATGTCCTCATGAGTGCGATGGAGAAATGGATGTGTGTTGTACTTACAACTTTGTGTAGAGAGATGCGGGACGTACGTAGCTGCGCTCTCTTTACGGAACCCTGTAAATGGCCAGAAAAAAATAGTCGCAAAGAACCACCACGTTGTCCTCTGCTTATACAGGATTTGCTTATTAAGTACCTCCAAGACAAAAAGTAAGGAAAACCGTTTAAAGGTAGGATTCCATTATAATCAAAGCAATTTCCTAAAACTAATGTAATAGTGTGTGTCCACTAAATTTCAACAAAAAACAGAAACACAAACATTTCAATGATTTTGAGGGTCAAAAAAAATACAGCAATGCCCCTTTAAGAAGAAATTCCCTTTAGAAAACCCCAAAGTCTGATTATTACTGTGATTATGGAATGGGATCTCTCCTGTATCAACACGATTCAAGGGATGGGCTGTCATATAAATGTGATTAATTATTATTTAACTCTACACACTTATTAGAAAAGTAATTTTCTGATTAGTTAAGGAGGTCAAAGGAGAGATATCAGAGGCTTTTTTTCCCTCTTTCTGATTGTACAGGATTGTCTTGAGGGAGACAAGAGTTTTTCCATATAATACCAAGAATCTTGAAATGGAAGAAGGGAGCCACTATTTCACACCCTCAAATCAAACCTAAAAATAGTCATTGCTCCAAAGGCAGTTCTTTATTCTATTTTTTTAAAGAAATATTTTTATCAAAAGTCCATGATTTTCCAACTGAGATCCTTTCCCCTAAGGTTAGGATCTCCACTTTCACCAGGTCTCTCCGGCACAGCCCAGGAAGTCCTAGCCACAGCAGTCAGACAACAAAAAGAAATAAAAGACATCCACATCAGTAAGGGAGAATAAAACTTTTACCATTTGCAGGGGACACGATACTATACAGAGAAAACCCAAAAGACTCCACCAAAAAAACCGCTAGAGCTGATAAACGAATTTAGTAAAGTCACAGGCTACAAAATCAATCTACAGACATCTGTTGCATTTCTGTACACCAATACGGAAGCAGGAGAAAGAGAAATAAACAACCTCATTTACAACTGCACTAAAAATAATAACATACCTATGAACAGACCTAACCCAGAGGTGAAAGACCTCAATGATGAAAACAAAAAAATCCTGATGAAAGAAACTGAAGAGGGCACAAAGGAACGGAAAGTCACCCCTTCCACGCTCATGGACTGGAAGAACAAATACTGTTAAAATGTCTACACTGCCCAAAGCAATCTCCACAATTCGTGCAGTCCCTATCAAAACACCAACAGCGTTTTTCACAGAACTAGAACAAACGATCCTAAAATGTGTACGGAACCACAAAAGACCCCGAATAGCCAAAGTCATGTTGAAAAAGCAAATTAAAAGCTGGAGGCATCATAATTCCAGACTTCAAGTTATACCACAAATCTACAGTAATCAAAACAGCATGGTACTGGCACAAAAACAGACACCTCGATCAACAGAATAGAACAGAAAACCCAGGCATAACCCCGGAATTATACGGTCAATTAATCTTCAACAAAGCAGGAAAGAATATACAATGGGAAGGAGACGGTGTCTCCAACAAACGGTGCTGGGAAAACTGGGTGGGGACATGGAGAAGAATGAAACTGACCACTTTCTTACACCGTACGCAAAAATATACTCAAAATGGATAAAAGACCTAATGTGAGACATGAAACCATAAAAATCCTAGAAGAGAACACAGGCAGTAGTTTCTCTGACACTGACTCTAGCAACATTTTTCTAGCTATGTCTCCTGAGGCAAAGGGAAATAAAAACAAAAATAAACTATTGGGGCTACATCAAAACAAAAAGTGTCTGTACAGCAACGGTAACAGTCAACAAAACTAAAAAGTAACCTACTGAATGGGAGAGGATGTTTGCAAATGATGTATCTGATAAAGGGTGAGTATCCAAAATATATAAAGAAATGGTACAGGGGCGCCTGGGTGGCTCAGTCAAGTAAGTGTCTGATTCCCATTCAGCTCAGGTCAGGATCTCAGTGAGATGGAGCCCCACGTTGGGGTCCGCACTGGGTGTTGAACTGGCTTAAGAGTCTCTCCCTCTCTCTGCCCCGCCCCTCGTATTAAAAAAAAGAAAAAGAAAAGAAAGAAATGATACAACTCAACACCCAAAAAACAATCCAATTAAAAATGGGCAGAAGATGGGGCACCTGGGGGGCTCAGTCGGTTAAGCCGCTGCCTTTGGCTCAGGTCATGATCTCAGGATCCTGGGATCGAGCCCTGCATTAGGCTCTCTGCTCAGCGGGGAGCCTGCTTCTCCCTCTACCTCAGCCTCTCCCCCTGCTTGTGCTCTCTTGCTCTCTACCTCTCTGTCAAATAAATTAAAACCTTTTAAAACAATAAAATAAAAACGGGCAGAAGATGTGAACAGACATTTCTCCAAAGAAGACAAAACAGATGACCAAGAGACACATGAAAAGATGCTTATCAGCCCTTATCATCAGGGACATGCAAATCAAAACCACAATGAGGTATCACCTCACACCTGTCAGAATGACTAGAATCAAAAATTTAAGAAACAGGCGGTGTTGGCGAGGACGGAGAGAAAAAAGAACCCTCTTGCACTGTTGCTAGGGACGCAAACTGATGCAGCCAGTATGGAAGACGGTATGAAGGTGCCTCAAAAAGTTAAAGACAGAACTACCCTCCTATCCGGCAACTGCACTCCTGGGTATCTACTGCCCCCGCAAATGCAAAAACACTAACTCAAGGGGCACATGCTCCCCATGTTTGTGGCGGCACAGTTCCAACAGTCATGTTAGGGAAGCAGCTAGGTGTCAATCAGAAGATGAATGGATACAGAAGACGTGTTACATATAAACAAAGGAATACGATTCAGCCATAAAAAGAATAAAATCTTGCCATTTGCAGCAACACGGATGGAGCTAGAGAGCATAATACAGAAGTGAAATCAGAGACGAAGACCACATGATTTCACTCATACATGGAATTTGAGAAACAAAACAAATGAGCGAAGGAGAAAGAGAGACAAACCAAGAAACAGATTTTTCCACCCAAGAAACAGGCTCTTTACAGAGAACAAGCGGATGGTGACCAGAGGGGAGGTGGGGGTGGGGACGGGGTGACCTGTGGAAGCGCTGAATCCCTACGACACTGGAATGAAAAATAAACAGCGTAATTTTTAAAAAGTCCATTATTTCCCAGGAAAAGGTTATAGGCAATTCCCAAACGCCAGGTCTTAACCCCAATTCCCAAACGCCAGGTCTTAACCCCACCTCCTTAGTTATGGTTAAACACACAGACACACACAAAACCCCAAAATAAACCCCGCAAAACCCCCCCCACACACAAAAAAAACCTACTGAATGTGTAAAGCATGATCCCAAGGAGAATGTTTCAATGGCGTAAGCACTTGGGCCTGGGTGGCGGCCCAGTGTCTCCCACTGTGAGGTCAAGGCACACGGAGCAAGCCACGACAGCTCTCAGACTCAGTTTCCACACATAAGAAATGGAGAAAGTTGTGTACCTCTGAGATCATCGTTTTATGTATCAGTTTGCCTGGGGTGTGGGAGGCCCAACTAGTTGGTTAAACAGTATTTCTGGGGGTGTCTGTGAGGGTGCTTCTGGAGGAGGTTAGCATTTGAACACAGAGTAAATCCTGAGTAAAGAGACCCACACCATCCAATCTGGAATAAAGCAAGCAAGCAAAGGAAGGGGCAGTTTGTTCTCTGCTCCTGGGCTGGGAGGTCCAGCTTTTCCTGCCTCCCGACGTTGGGGATCCTGGTCCTCAGGCCTTCAGGCTTGGACTGAATTTATCACCAGTTTCCCTGGTTCTCCATTTTGCAGACAGCAGATTGCGGAACTTCTCAGCCTCCATCACCGCGTGAGCCAATTCCTATAATAAATCTCCTCTTATATATAATCTATATATATCCTATTGGTTCTGTTTCTCTGGAGAACCCTGACAAATACAATTTCTTACAAGGCTTCTGTGAGGATTAAATAAAATGTATATAAAATGTTAGTGCAGTGCCCCTGCATGCAAACGATGTAATAATGTTCTGCTCAGCCTCCCTTCTACTTGTTATCATTGTCACTATGTTTGATTTCGGTTGCAGATTTAGCACCCACGTTTTTAAGTCAGAACCTTTCATTGTTCTCTGCACTTCCTCCTTTGTCTGTTTTCAGAAATGCACGTGTGCACGTATGTGCGTTTCCAGGTTTTTCTATTCGTGTTACTGTTAATTTGTATTTTGTGACTGTTTCGTATCTGTATATTTGTCATTGTGTTGTATGTCGGGTAGACACATCTATGTGTGTCTAGAGTGTAAAGGAAGAAATCTCCATTTTCATGATGCAACGGTCATTATAGTTTCAACTCCTTCCTTCAACAGTCAGTGAGAAGCCGGCTTGTGGGTGCCAGGCGCTGTCCTTGGTGCTGAGAGCAAATATCCGGCCTGAAGGAGGAAGGGCTCGCAATCTGGCCGAGAAGACAAAACAGCTACAGAAGGAGGAGAAATGCAGAACACTGAACATGCAGTGAGGGCAAGTAAAGACAGGACGCGTAACTCTACTCCAGAAAGTACAAGCGTCAGAAGACTTCTCATGGAGAAGAGGTGGAACTTGAGAAGTAAGAATGTGCCCAATGGGCAAGGGGAGGGAAAGCATCCAGGGCAAGCAGAGCGTGTGAGCAGACATGTGGCGTTCTAGGGCAAGAGAGCTCAGGGTGGCAAGAATGAAATGGGAGGGGGCCCCTGGGTGGCTCAGTGGGCTAAAGCCTCTGCTTTTGGCTCAGGTCATGATCCCAGGGTCCTGGGATCGAGTCCCATGTCAGGCTCTCTGCTCCATGGGGAGCCTGCTTCCCCTTCTCGCTCTGCCTGTCCCTCTGCCTACTTGTGATCTCTGTCAAATAAATAAATAAAATCTTTAAAAAAAAAAAAAAAAAAAAAGAAGGAAACGGGAGTACGACGCAGCGGGTGGAAGTCAGGGAGAAAATTCGGGCGGGGGCCAAACACAGGCATGCCTTTCAGGGCATCCTTTGGAGTCTGACCTCTCCATGGTAGTTGATGGGTAGCCATTGTAGGAGTGACGGCACGACTGTGCCATGATCAGATTCACATTTTATAGAACGGGGCCAGGCAGACGACATATATGAGAAGCCCAACGAGCTGGTTTTTGGGGAAGTGGAGAGCCTGTGTCCCACCTTAACAAGGCAGCTACTCCTCAGTGGTAGGAACTGCTGCTCTACAGGCTTCAGGAGTGCAGACATGTGAGCTTCATGTGAACAGCTCAGTATTTAGATGCTGACATCTAATGACTTTAAGAAAACCATCATGTAGACCAAAAAAATTATATGCAGAGCGTGGTGATGGCTCAAGACATCCAAAATGCTCAAGACGCCTTGAAGGCCCGACGTCCGCTGATGGCAGTGTGGCCGGGGCAGACAATGGAGGGAAGGAGACATGTGCGCAGGCTTCATACAGCGGGAATGATGAAGGCCTGACGTGACCGTGGGGTCAGAGACAGAGCACGAGGTGTGTGTGTGCAAAGTCGAGTCTAGGTGGCTCTGGCTTTTGACTCAAAGGGCGAAGGGAGGAAAACTGACACTCGCCAAGGTCGGGAATCGGAGAGGATCCAGAGGGTCGGGGGCAGGCGGAGGGGCTTATCAGCTCAGGCTTTGGATGACAGAGTTTCGGATGAAGAGGAGATCATTCACAGTCGGCACCGGGAAACCCAAGCAGGAGAGCAGAAGTGCTCTGGAAGGTCGGCCCTGAGGGGTGTGGCCTGGAGGAGCTCCTCCCGAGACAGACTGAACCATGAGGGAACCACAGGAAGCACAAGAGCTCGACAGGCCGGCACAGGAAGGCGATCCGGGCAGAGGACTGAGAAAAAAGGAGAGCCAGGAACACGTGACTGCTGATGGCCCCCTAAAGCCTCTTACCCCTGTCCCCGCAGGACCAGAGCCTCTGGTTTCAGCTGCACGCAGGCCCGCCAAGGTCAAGACTACACTTCACAGCCTCCCTCGCAGCTCAGTGTGGCCGCTGTGTCTTAACCAGCCAGATGTGAGCAGATGGGATGTGTGCCCACACCGCACCCTCCCCCACACACGCCTGCACCTTGCTTCCTGCTGAGCCACTCTGGACCACGGGGGTAAGAACGATACTCCAGGGGTAGAGGCCCAGCAAGGCAGAGGGGTGCGGGCCCCTGGTTGGGGCTGTGGGACAGAGCCTCATCATGCTGGCCCCAGAGTCTCCCCACACCGGTAAGTAAGAGATGCATGAACTTCCGTCTTGGTCCAGCCAGTCAGGGTTAATCTGGCTCTGTCCACAATTTAACTGACCCTCTGGTGAAGTGGAAGCCAAGGGATAAGTTTCCAAAAGGAGCAAGATGGTCAGTCATGTCTAACGCTGTAAATAAGCCAAAGAAGTTCTTGAATAAGTAGCCCTTGGGGACGCCTGGGTGGCTCGGTTGTGAAGCGTCTGCCCTCAGCTCAGATCTTGATCCCGGGGTCCTGGGATCAAGCCCCGCATCCGGCTCCCTGCTCGGCAGGAAGCCTGCTTCCTCCTCTCCCACTCCCCCTGCTTGTGTTCCCTCTCTTGCTGTGTCTCTCTGTCAAATAAATAAATTTTTAAAAAAATGTTTAATTAAAAAAGAAAAGAAAAAGTCGCCCTTTTGTTTATGAGATCATGGGTGGTGTCAGCAAGACAGGAGTGTAAGGGCACGGGTCCGACAGTCAGCTCTGCATGAGAAAGAAGATGCCTGACGGTGTTAGGGAGGGTCTGGGTTCGATTCCCCCCCAAAAGTGTCATGGAGACAAGGATCCAAGTGCAAGAGAGGTGACACTGAATGCAGTAAGGTGATATGAACCCACCGGAGGGTGACACAGGAGACACCAGAGACCAGGAGAAGGAGGGAAGGACAGAAAGGCCGACAACAGCAGCGTCATCAGGCCAGCCGCGACCGCGGGCAACTGCCGTGCGATCCTCTGGGAGACGGTGGGGAACACGGCCCGGAGCCGTCCCAGCAGAAGAACAAGAACGCGACGAGCCCCCGTCTGTTGTGGATGGAGCGCGGTCTCCAGGGCCGGGACCCGCCACCACTATGACCGCCCTCCTGAGGCCACACGTGCCTCTGCCGGACCTCAGCCCGCAGTGTGTGCGGGCGGTGACCGGGCACCGGGGACAGGCGGGCGGGAGACGGGGGGCCGGGAGGGAGCAAGGTCAGCTGCGGAAGGGCGCACGGCAAAGGTGCGGCAGAGGACCTCCGGCAATGGGAAAGTTCTGAAATGACCCTGGGAGCTGGGTGTGGGAGGCCAGCAGGTGCGCGCCAAAACGCATGCTCAGAAACGCCAGGGCCTCTGAGGGCGTCCGTGACTCAGAATCCCGGAGTGGAATCGGCGATCACACGAGCAGCTCTACAATGGGAGTTTATGAAATGGCACAGAACAGGGGGCAAAGGTCTCCTTGCCTTCTTCAGTTTGTTTTGTTCTTAAATTCATGAAAACAGAAGCCACGTTGCACCAGGCCCACTGCGCTTCATGCTGTGCGAGAGCGTTCCTGCCCCAGGGTGCCAGGCTCGCAGGGAGGCGGGGGCGGGGGGCGGGGGACAGGGAGGCGGAAATCCAGGCTCCATCTGGTTCCCCACACTGTGACTCACCAGATGCAGCCGGGCTCACCAGGCGTGGGGCCTCTGTCTCTACTACAGGAGGCTGGCGCCGGCCCTGGGCCACTTACGAAGGGACCTGACCCACCAAGGTCAGGGCCGAATGGAGATCTCTGAAGGTTGGTCATCAAGGCCCCGTGTCCAACAGAGTGAGGCGAGCACCCCCTTACCTGCCTGCCCCCCTCCCCAAGTTATACTTGCCAAGAAAGATTTTCTGCCTATTAGTATCGGAGAGAGCAAAGAAAAGCTATATTTCAGTTTGTTTATTGCTCTAAAGCATCTGTTACTTTGCTATGTTTTGCAGGGAAACCTGGCATTTCATACTCATAAACAGGCTGCTTTGGGTTTAATTGTGCAGCTAACTTGAGCTATCAGATGGGATCTGTGGTGGCCTAGAAAGGTTTTTGAGGGAGAAGCAAATGAGCCTCAACGGCTCCTTTGCTTAGAAGATCATTTACGTGCTAACTGTACCCCTGAAAAGAACGCACAGTCAGCCCTGTCTTGGGGTGCAAGGGAGCCTGCGTCCCCACGAGTCACGAGAAGGCAGCGGAAATCTCTGACTCCCAGACTCTTGGTGTCCGGTGACCGGCGACTGCGCCAGCCCTTCTGCGTCGCTCCCTAGATCTCGTCTGTCCCTGACTCACCACGGCGAGGCAGGTGCCGCTCCTCCAGGGAAAGGCCCCGCTTTATCCCCAATATAAGAGCATCTCTGGTAAAAACCCAGGACCAAAAGGAATCCACAGGGACACACAGTGAGGCCACGAGCCCGAGGTTCTAACACTCCCTTCTTCCTGGGGTTTCCCTTGCTTCTGTCAACTCCCCCCTCCAGGGCCTTGGCAGGGGTTCTCCCGCATCCGAAACTTCGGGGAATGGGGTGAGAAGAGTTTCCAAGTTCACAAAACCTTCGGTGGCAGGGGCAGAAACAGCGGCTCGGGGGGTGGTGGTGTTTTGCGTGAAGAGCAAGAAACCCGGGGGTTTAGCGCTGAAGGTGCCTCCAGCAACAAGAAATGACGGTCAAGGCCAGTGTCTCCATGGCATCGGACGCTCCCTAACTTTTCCCAGGGGGTAACACAGACAGCAGATTTCTTCCTCTCCGTTTCACAGGTGGAACACTAAGGCCGGAGGAGGTCCTGAGGTCGTCCAGCTTGGAGGTGGCGGAGGTCTGACCCGTCTCCGAACCAAGCCGAAGCCTGTCCTGGAGGGTGACACTGTGGGTCCCTCCTCAGGATCAGGGAAAAGATCTGGACGTGACTGTCCCTCTGTTACGGAGTCCTGTGCCCAGGGCCACGGAGACTCCTGCCAAAACCTGCATCCTCTTGGAAAAGCACCGTGAATGAAGCTTCCGCTCTTCCTTCTGTCTTGGCAGGAGCTCCGATCTGAGTCAGACGGACCTGAGTTTGACGCTCAGCTCAACCACTTCCTACTGGGGCCTTAGGCACATGACTCAACTTCTCCATTCCTCGGGTTTCTTTTACAGAAGACAGAGATGGTAACAGTGACACTCTGTAGGGTTGTTGCAAGGATTAAATAAGATAGTACGAGGAGAGAAATCAGATCGTGTGAAGTCCCTAGAAGGTCCCTGAGACACAAGCACTCTGCAAGTGTCAGAGGTCTGAAGCAACTGTTACGTGGTTCTCGGACAGGTGGGTCAAGTATGGCTCAGCCTCTTTCTTGAGCCTGTTTCTCTTCCTTTCTCTGCATTTGTGACTTGCCGAGAATTGGGGTCCTTGTCCCGCCTGAGGCAGGACCCACCTGTTCTGGTTTCTAGAGCCCAGACTGGAACCCTCTGGCTTTTCTCTCCAAGACCCAGAAGAGAGTGAGGCACTGTAGGTCCTCTCTGTGGTCAGCTGAGTGGACGCCCCAATTTCTCCTGCAGGATGGCCCCCAAGTCAGGATTAGGGAGAGACGGGTTGCTGTAGAACGTCTAATTTTGATCTTGGGTTCAAGATGCACTCTGCAGGGTGCCTGGGTGGCTCAGTGGGTCAATGCCTCTGCCTTCAGCTCTGGTCATGATCCCTGCTCAGCGGGGAGCCTGCTTCCCCCCCCCTCTCTCTGTCTGCCTCTCTGCCTACTTGTGATCTCTGTCTGTCAAATGAATGGATAAAATCTTAAAAAAAAAAAAATGCACTCTGCAATCTAGCTTGAGCAGAACACAAGTAGAAATTACATTTTCATTTCCACTAAATTTAGGTGAGAACCAGAAGTGGGGAAAGGGAGTGATTAACCTTAACCTCAAATCTCAACAGAAAGGACGTCCAACGACCATCTACTGTTTTATCCTCAAGCCAAAAACAACAGCAAAGATCCAGTCCGGTGGTTTGTCCAACCACTGCAGTGACTTTCTAAAACAGCTCACTCCCCCCGCCCCCCACTTTTTTTTTTTTTTATAACGGTACTTGTGATTCCTTGAACTTGGCATCCATCTTCCATAACACAGCGGGCCTTCCACGAAACACACTTCCATCACTGAACTCTTGTTCGAGCAAAATCGCTCCTATTCCCTCAACTCTTGCCCAATGGACCAGTTGTTCTGTGGTGTGCGTGCGTGCGTGCGTGTGTGTGTGTGTCTTCTGGCCTCTCCAATCTATCTGGATCACCCTTAAGGGTGTGGAACCCTTTGAGCAGCCAGGCTAATGTTCACGGCAGCACTTTCCTGATATATTGAGGCTGAGAAACGTTCTCCAGCTTTTTTTTTTTTTTTTAAGATTTCATTTATTTATTTGGGAGAGAGAGAGAGAGAGCGAGCAGGGAAAGGAGCAGAGGGAGAGGGAGAAGCAGACTCCCTGCTGAGCCCAGAGACTGACATGGGGCACGATCCCGTGACCCCGAGACCATGACCGGAGCCGAAACCAAGAGTCAAGCGCTTACCCGACTGAGCCACCAGGCGCCGCTCTGAGTGTCTCTGCTACCATTTCCCCCACGCCTCTCAGAGAAGGAAGCACCAACGGTCGATGTGGCCGGGAGCGGGTGGCTGTGGGCAGTGTATAACAATCCGCGCGCATTACACAGTGATCCAGATTTGCCCCAAGTGGAGCATATGGTCAGCAGGGAGGTTCCTATGATCTGGGAGTCTGAACGCGGCTAAGTTCACCCGCCCCGCTGATCCCCAAGACTCTCTTTGGAAATCCCATATATGCTGCTTTATTATTATTTTTTTTTTCGTTTTGAAAGCAAAGTGAGAAATAAAGATGCTCATGAGGAATTTCTCCATTATATGACTTTGGCAACTTTTCTTAAACATCACCAGCCATGGGAAACAATAAGGACCAAGTCACATGTGTCCCTGGGGCTGGAGCCTCCCGGCCGCCACTTTGCAACCTGGGTCACTGGCATTTTCTTCCTCTCTAGAGAGAGAAAGTGAAAGAGAGCTCACAAGCAGGGGGAGGAGCAGAGGGACAGGGAGGGGGAGGGGGAGAGAGAGAGAGAGAGAGACTCTCAAGCAGGCTCCAGGCTGAGCACAGAGCCCAATGCAAGGCTTGACCTCACGACCCTAAAATCATGACCCGCGCTGAAACCAACAGTCAGATGCTCAGACAACTGAGCTACCCAGGCGCCCCCAACATGGTCTTCCTTTCTTTCACCAGATGTCGGTTAAAGACCCACGAAGCACCAGTAACCTGGGAGAAAGCCGGGTGCAGAGAAGCGCACAAACCACCCCCGTTCCTGCCACGTGATCTTGCCAAGAACTAGACTAAGCGAAGAACCTAGGGCACAGGTCTCTGAGATGCTACAAAGTGTCTCCTCCGGCTTCCCAAGATCACCGGAAAGCTTTCTGTCCTCATTCGGTGACGGGTTAGGACCGCGCCGAGGAAGCCCCACCCCGACAGAAACCTTATTCCTCCTCTAGTCCGAACAGCGCTCCTTTCCCTCGTCGCCTTTGCTTCTCGCCCCTCCCTGGGCTGGACATGCATTCTGGTATGTTCTTTGGGGGCTTGTGACCAAGGGGGGGATGGGGAAACAGGGAGCGGAGAGAGACCGCGCAGGGGCAGGACCCGAGAGCAGCCCCCAGAGCTCGCCGTGTTCGTGAGGTTCCAGCGCCTCCTGACGGTGCCAACGTCTGCACGTCCGACCACAAGGCAGGCCTCCCCGTGCAGCAGGGAAGGAAGGGGACCCTGGCAAGGTCCCAGAACGGTCAGGGGAGGGCACACTGACCCTCCCACCAGCCTACAAGGCGCACGGTTACTACGATTCCTATTCCGCAGAAGCGCGAAGTGAGCCAAGGGAGGTCCCAAGATCACAGAATCCTCAGACGGCGGAGCGGGGGTCTGAGCGGAGGTCTGTCCCTTGGTGCAGGTGACGGAGACTCCACCCAAACCAGCACAAACAGCAAGGGGATTCACGGCCACACATTCTCTGATGGCAGGTGATCCATCTGGATCCAGCGACCCAAACAGGTCACCCCCATACGTGGGTCTGTCCCCATCACTTGGCTCTGCTATCCTTGGTACAGTGGCTTCACTTTGCAAACCACTCCCCAGTGTGACCGGCAGAGACGGCGCTGGCAGAGCTGGAGACCCCAGAGGAAAAGGGCCACACTCCGTCCCGTAGGGAGGGGCTGACTGGCCCGGTTGGAGTCACACGCCATCCCTACAAATCTCAGCAGCCACAGAATGAAGGTCCCTGACTGGCCAGCCCAGGTCGTGTGCCCCCACCCCCCGGTAGCTGGGGCACGGCCTTCTCTACTCATCAACCAGGACCATATGGCACAGAGCAAGTTCTCCACAGGAAAACCCCTGGGGTGGGCATCCAGCCACCTGCCAGTGCGGCAGAGGGGACTCAGCCCTCACCCATGCCCACCACCTGCCTTCAGCCGCCTGCGGGCGAGGCCAGACACGCAGGACGCCCAGCAAGAACACATTCCACAAGGGGACCTCTGTTACCTCCCACCCCGGGAGCTCAGTAACACCTGAAGGGACAGAAAGTTCCTGACACAACGGTCCAGGTCTGTAGGGTGCTGGGCCTCGAAAGCTCCGGGGGTGGTCCACAAGATGCCCAAATCCATAGACTCTGCTGGAATCCCAAGCTGGGTTTTGCTCAGAAAGCAGAGACTGGGTTTGGGGCTGCGTAGACACAGACGCTGGGTTGGTAATGACATAGTATTAATGTTCCACGTGTGGCCGGAGCCCAGACAGTCTGTTCAGATGGTCTTGACAACGGCTGGTGAGGGCAGGTGCTCAGCTTGTGAAGACGGAGTACAAAGCGGCTGACTGAATTTTTCACTAACTGTCCCCCTAGCCCCCACTGCCCAAGCTGGTTGTGGGGCTATACAGACGGGGCTCTGGGGAAATGCCAGGAGACCGAACCCTCCCCCTGACTTCAGTGAATTCATCTCCAACCACTTGCCCTCTCCCTCTCTCCCTGCATTCCAGCCGCCTGGGCGATTTTGCAGCCGAACACGCCAGGCATGCTCCTACCACAGGGCCTTAGCACATGATGTTCTCTGTGCACAGAAAGCTTCCCCTCAGACCTCCAAGCCTCCCTCTCCTTCTTCAAGTCTGTATTCAAATGCACCTTCTCGGGAAAGACACCCCGGACCACCTTATCTAGAAGGTCACACTCCTCCCTCTGTGCTCTTATCTCATTTCGGGTTTTACTTTTCTCTGCATCCCTTACCACCTTCTAATTACTCCACAATTTACTTGTCTCTGTCGTCTGAGTCACACTGTGCCGCTGCTTAATATCCTCCATCCGTTCCCCAAGGCTTACGGGTCTCTCACTGGGTGTCTAATCTGGGGGGTCCTGGGGCTCAGCATCAATTAACACGGAGTCACAGACCAAAAAGGCGATTCCCCGTCCAACCTCTCCTGCTTAGCCAAGGACAAAGTCACAGTTCGGCATCAGCGTGGCTCGAACACCCGTTATTCTGCATTTTTAACAAAGAGAGAGCACGTCTCAGGTACGTTACAGGCCCCGAGCCCATGGCCAGCAGCACGGTCTACTCAGATGTGAAGAACACCATTTTGTTTCTGCTGTATTTATTTCTTTGACAAAAGATACCGGTCTTCCTGTCACCACGGCAAGAGAGAGTTTACTCGCTAAGTAATTTAAGTAGAAAATCCAAATGCCTGACACCAAGAAAAATCAACAAGGGGCTCCATGAGTGACAGAAGTTCAAGAAATCGTCACGCACACAACCAGTTCTGAATATCCTCGCACGGCGCCCGCGGCCCATCGAGATCTGGTACTTGCTTCGATCCCGCCGGTACACGCCTTCATGAACTCTCGACTCTGGAAATTCAGGAGGATTGAAGGTTCCCCTGGGCACGCTTCCCACACCCCCGCCCAGCAGGCACGTCCTGACACTGGTCTCCAAGCGAACTCCTGCTCCTGCTTCAGAGCTTGGCGTCACCTCCTCCGGGAAGCCCTTCGCTATCCCTCCGTGCACCACAGAGGCTGGCTGTCCTCCGCCCTCTCCACTGGGCCCCTCGCTGACCCCACACTGCTGCACGGCGCTGTCTCACAACCCTTCCTCTCCTGCCCACCATGCCCAGCGAAGAGCCTGGCACAGCCCAGACGCCCAGTAAACGCTAAGGGAGAGAGACGCCATCTCAGGGACCCTGTGCAGGACAAGCTGCCAGCCTGCTGCTTCGGGGTCAGGGACAGATCTGGGACGCGATCCAAGCGGACACCCGCCGGCACCGTCCTCAGGGTGAGCTGTGACTGTAGGACACAGGCTCGGAGTTTCAGATCCGCTCCCCATGCTGCGACTCTCTCTGGCTGTCACAAAGGGACAGTCGCTCTCCGCTGGGCAGTGTCACCCGGCCCGCCGTGAGTGTTAGAAGGGACCTTCGCTTTCCTGCCACGACAGCCACGTGGAAAGACCTCAGCCTGACTACCTCCTGTTCTCTCCACCCTCATGTCGCTCCTCACGGGGACTTAACTTGTTGGCCGGTCTGGGGGATGCTCCCGAGGACACGGTGGTCAGCACACCCCTTCCCGCCTCCCCCGCCCCCACCTAGGGCACCACCCGCTCCTCGGGGCCATCAGCGCTGAGGGGCAGCCGGTGGGGGACCCCTGCAGTCCCTCCGCTCTGCTGGGGCGCAGGTGAGTAAGTCTAACTAGGCAGGACGACTCGCGGGCTCTCCTGACCACACCCCCAGCCACCTCCCCCGGTGACAGGGCTGACAGTCGGATCCCCTGTTGTCGGACTCTCGACCCCACGGGTCTGACCGTGGGGAGGGAAGCGAGGAAAGCAGCCGCACGCGCCGCCCTCCCCGTCCTCGGCCCTCAGCAGCTGCCGAGTCCTGAAGTCTCCGGAGGCCAGAGGTCCCAGGTGCACAGAGGACCTGGGCCGGGGCTGCCCCCCGGGGGAGCTGGTCGTCAGCACCCGTGGCGGCCCCTCCAGAGAGATGTGGGTTGGTGAGAACCGCAGCGCGGCAAGAGTCCACCCTGGCTAGGTTCACCCATTCCCCCTTCGCAGCCTCTCCCCGATCTCTGCTGGCCACCTCAGGGGCCCTCCGTGACATCCCGCGGCAGGGCTTCGGGGCGTCCGAGTCCGACAGGCAGGCCTGGGCGCGACCATCACCCCCGCCCTTCCTGCTGGCTGAGCCGGCACGAGTGACCTCCTCTCCCGCGTCTCGGCTCCCCCGTCTTTCCAACAGCAGCAGCACCACCAGCCTCCCAGGGCACGCACGCGCCACGGTGCCCGGCGCACAGCAGAGGCCGCTCAGCGTCGGCTGCCGTCGGGACTGGCCCGTGAGGGCACGTTTCCGCGGCCTTGGCCTCCGAAGCCCTGTGTGGCGTGCGATTCGGTATCGACGCTCATGCTCTGGCGGCGGCTAAGTGTCCCGCGCCCCATCACCCAGCCCCGGGGGGGGGGGGGGTCCCACATGGGGACACGCCCAGGCTGCCTCCCTGGAGGGCAGAAGGACAGGCAGGCCCCAGGCTGCACAGATCCTGGCCAAGCTCTCGCCCAGGAAACCTCAGTGAATGTGTCCTGAGGACCTCGGGGACTCGGGAGCCTGGCTTAGGGACGTAGATCTGAGGAGAACCCGGAGATCTGCCACTGGTCCAGCCTCTGGGGCCTGCAGGGACAATGGGTCCCAGTACTCGTCCTGACTGTCCCGGGTTCTGGCCCCCGCAGCTGCCTCTGCTTGTTCTCAGCAAGGACGTCCGCAGTACATCATGCCTTTTCCCAGACAGCATATGGCCTTGGCAGCAGCTGGCGTGCAGGAGGCCCAGACTCCCAGCGGCACGGGCTCGCTGCCTGAGCTATTCTAAGTCAGGCCACACCGGGCCACACGGGCTGGGGGACCGGACTCGGAATCTCCAGGGACAGGCTCGGGCAGAGCACACCAGCCCTGCGTGAAGGCGGGTCGGGGCAGCAGCCGAGGCCCAGAGTCCCTGCAAGCCCGAGAACCTGGACGTGGGCCCCTGGGGAAGAGCATGTACCTTCTGGGTTTTCCACTTAATACAAGTTGAGGGAGTCATTTTCCAGCTTGACTTACAGTCAAGGTTGGGTCAACTGCGCAAAACCGGGGACAAGAATTCTGCTTCTTGTATTGATGTCCTTTGGGAGAACCCTCTCAGGGTGCCTCCAAACATGACTTCCCGCCACCAGAGGACACCGGCAAAGGCAACGCGTGCAGACCCTTCCAAAGCTCTCGTGCCCCGGGGCCAGCCCTCTTGCTGCTCCTGGAACCCCACGGTCACCACAGAGCATGCCGGGGCTAACCAGCCGGAGGGTGGGGGACCACCAGCAGAGGGGGACCCCTCGTTTCAGGTGTCCTGGGCCAAGCCCCACACACCAGCCAGCCCCGGTCCGCAGGCCCCGCCAAGCACGGGCCCAGAACCGCCCAGGGGAGCTCGGGCCAGCGCGCCGACCTGCAGGGCTGCCCAACTGCATCGGCGGCGGCTGCTCTGAGCGCCCGAGATCCGGGCTCGTCCGGCAAAAGCACACGGATTCTGCGTTGTTGGAGATCGCAGCGGTGTACCTGTTCAGAACGTCCCCGAACGGTCATCTGCCAAATCTAAAGACCAAAGGGAGGGATGAGGCGTTCAAAACTACCCACACCAGGAACCGAAAGCTACCTCCGGCCGCTCCCTTTCTTCCTGTCTGTTTTAGGTCACCGGAAAGTTCTAGTTGGCTTTAACAAGGGCAGATGGTCCCGGAAGCTCAACATTTAAACAAACTAAGACTTAATGAACATTTAAGAGTTTGCTCTGTGCCAGGCGATGAAACCGGTGTTGAATTTTTTTTTTTTTTTTTTTTTTTAAGATTTTACTTATTCATTTGACAGAGAGCAAGAGCGCAAGCAGGAGGAGCAGCAGCCAGAGGGAGAGGCAGGCTCCCCGCTGAGCAGGGAGCCCGACGCGGGGCTTGATCCCAGGACCCCGGGATCATGACCTGAGCCGAAGGCAGATGCTTAACCGACTGGGCCCCCCAGGCGCCCCTGAACCTGGTGTTTCACACATCCCATTCTCAGTTTTGTCGTCCCCCACCTCCCTGTAATAGCCCGTGGCACAGAGCCTGCTGTCCGGGGGTGGAGGGGTGGGGGGCGGAGGGGCCGGCCTCTGAAACCCCTCCACTGACTCCGCGTTCTCCCAGCAGCACAGGCCCTCCGTCCCGTGGACTCCCGCTCACCGCCGCTCACAGGCCAGGTCCTTTCCCGAACGCTTTACGTGAACAGAACAACCCTAACTCGGAACCCTAACCCTCTAGCTGGGGACTCGTGTGGTCCTCACCTTACAGATGATGGATCGAGGCCCGGAGAGGGCAGGAAAGCCGGGTGGGGTCACGAGGGCAGCACTTGCCACCATGGGGCCTGCATGTGAGCCCATGTGAGCGAGAACGTTCAACAGAAGGGACTGGACGTCCGGAAGTGATTGCAGAAAGAGCTCCCTCTCGTCAGCCTGTTGTGGGGCCCCAGGCAGGGGAGACTGCCTGAAAAGTCTGCATTTTGGATTCTTTGAGATGGAGTTTGGGAGAATCTAGAGCTCTGGGGTCCACGGTACCCCTCCTGCCCCCTCAGCGGAGCGGCCGAGTAACCTGTCGGGGCGCCTGATGGGGCCGCGCAGGGAACAGGTGAGTGGGACGGGCTGGGGGGGGAGGGGGGCGGCCGACCTCACCCGGACAGGAAAGCCTCTCCCCCTGCCTGCGTGTCGGAAAGCAGAAACAAGTCCCCGAGCGCACCCGATCTCGTCAGAAAGCAAAAATACCGGTCCACCACTGCCCTATTTCCCCATTTTCCAAGACAAGCCAGAAATGTAATATTTCTCTGCTTTTTTAAATTGGTACCCAGTAGGGGAAAAAAAATTTTTTTCCCCCTCAAAATACGATGTAAGCCAAACAAAACATCTCGGGGCCAAATACGGCCCAAGAGCGGCATTTGCTACATTTGGTCTAGAAGGTAAAATTCAGGGTAAATGACAATAAAAATCAGAATGAGTTTAAGGGGGAACTTATCTCCTGGAAAATAAGTCTGGAAGAATCATCTTTAGGGTCGATATGAGAAGTGAAGGGTGGATTATTAAAGAGTCTCTCGCGCGGGTTTATCTCCAGGGCCTGCCACTTGACATCCTAATCCTCAGCTGACAAATCACACCGCTGTCCCACTTCTCAGCAGAGAGCGGATTTACAAGCCAAGTTCTGAAACTGTCATCTCGGCGTGTCTGCCGTGCGCAAGCAAGCAAGCATCAGGACCTCCGGTACCCAGATCTCGGTTCCGGCGGCAGCACGAGCCCTCATCCGTTGTCCCCCAGCGCCCCCCTACCCCGCCACCTCCCTCCCCTGCCCCCGGCAGCCAAGGCCAGGCCTGCACGCCTGGTCAGTTCCTCTCCGGGCCGCCCCAGGGCCTGCGTCCCCCCAAGGGAGCCGCCCCCCGGGCCCAGACAAGCAGTTCTGCCCCCGTGCCCACATCGGAGTCCCAGCCACGCAGGGCTCTCGCCCGCGAGGGGTCACCAAGCCCGGCTGCTCCCAGTGTAGGAGCCTGGTTCAGCTCTCCTGGGACTTGGCCTCCAGATTCCAGGCCCCTGCCAGCAGGAGGAGGAGATGCTGGACCAGGTTCCTTCATTCATCACATATTTATGGAGCATCGACATGTGCGAGGCGCTGCTCCAGAGCCCAGAAGGAGACCGAGCGCAGGAGACAGAAATCCTTGCCTTCCCGGCGGGGCTTGTGCTGTTGTGGGGAGACGGGCGGTAAAAAGGCAAATAAAATGGGCAGGATGTGGGATGATCCCAAGTGCCAAGCAGAGGAAATAAAGCAGGAACAGCGAGAGGAAGGGTCCGGGAGGTAAAAATCTCCAAAGGGCATTCAGGGAAGGCTGTGCCCAGAAGTGGGGTTTGAGAAGAGACTTAAGCGGGGGAGGGGGGGCAGGCGGCCCCAGGAGGAGCGAGCGTTCCCCGGACCGACGGGAGCCACACTCGGCGAGGACACCCGTGTTCCCGGGACAGGACGGGCAAGCGGAGGAGAGGAGAGAGACCGAGGGGAAGACACGGGCGCCAGGACCTCGGAGGTCATCGAAGGGCGTGGATGTCGACTCTGAAGGAAACGAGAAGCAGGAGAGAGACCTGACCGGACTCCTGTTTTCGCAGATCTCACGAGGCTGCGGGGCTGCGGACGGACGGGAGGAAGGGGCAGAAGCGAGCATCAGGAGGCTGTGGACAGTCACTCGTGGAAGAGAACAGCGGCGTGTCTGGAAGTGGGCGAGGAGCGATCAGACTGCGGGGACACCCAAATCCCCAAAGCCTCAGTGGTTCCTCCCACCACAGCTTACTGGGCCCTGCTGGGCGGAGGTGGGGGGGAGGTGGATTCCTGGAAGCGGTTTCACGTCTGGTATATACTTGGGTGGGGGCAGGGGCGGTCGGTCGGCGTAGACAGGTCCTCCCGGGGACTGACCCACGCTCGGCAGGCAGGCGGCCGGAGTTCAAAATCCGCGGGAAACCCAGAGCCCTCGGCAAGCTTTCGGACCTGCCCGGGCCTGAGGAACGGCCGTACGCTCCACGAATGTGAGAACTGAGGACGGTGTCTGTAGAACACTTCAGAGCAAGTCCTCGATAAATACATTAGCTACTTTTTGTCCAACTTTCTGAAGGCACTGGTGACCCAGATAAGATGGAGACTCCAAGGCTTTTGCCTTCAACTTAAGCCGCACCACGGGGGATGACAAAAGATGCTCCCTTGGCCTGAGTTAAAAGCAGGTTGGGGGCGCCTGGCGTGGCACGGTAGGTTAGGCGTCGGACTCTCGGTTTCGGCTCAGGTCGTGATCTGAGCGCCGAGTCTGCTTGAGCTTCTTTCCCTGTCCCTCCCCCTGCTCATGCTCTCTCTAAATAAATCTTTTTAAAAAATCACAAAAATAAATAAAAGCAGGCTGAAGATTCGTGGGGTGCAGACAGTCCCACTCTATCATCTCGAATCAGGAAAGCGAGTCTCGGGTGAGCTGAGCAGTTTGCAGTAACCCACCCAAGACCACAGAGCTAGAGAGTGACAGAGCCGGGCTTGACTCCACGGCTGGGTGGTCCTAAGGCCACATCGTTACAATACCACGTTGCCTCCCGAATGGGATAGAAGACTTCTGTTCCAAGATTCGTCCAGCGGGGCCGGTCAGGAGGCCTCTAACAGGAGGCAGGGTCCGAACCCGCTGCCTTGGAGGGCTCGCTTTACAGAGACCCCCCTTCTCTGGCTTCACTGGGCTTCCTCCTGCTCTCCGAACCACAGAAACCCTAGCGGCCGGTCTCCCTGGTGAATACTTGTGAGGAAAATGCTAATTTCACTGCAGGTCCCAGTGTTGTTGAGATGATCACCAACGGGTCCATCAAAAATCCTTGAGGGACGCCACTTACAAGACTCCCCTGGTAAAGTCTACTGGTGGAGCCTCTTAAAACTGCTGCTTCGTTAATGGGCCATCTTCATACTTGTTAATGTCTAATTACTGACACTAATGGGTCCATGTATTTTAAAAATGAAATTATGGGTTTTATTCAATTAGGAATTGCTGAATAAATCTGGCCAGGGACACGAAGGACTAGTGGTGAAGCAGGCGCCCCCAGCTCCGGAGACGGAGACCGAAGGGTGCTGTGGCAGCAAAATTCACTCCAAAAAGAAACAAATCAATGCTGGGACTTGTAAGCCGGAGCCCGGCTGAGGATGAATTCATGTGTAGATTAACAGCAGTCCTGGGTCAGGCCTGGGCTTGGAAATGGATCTGAAACTTAACTGCAACCGACTTTAAAATATTTCCTGACTCGGCATTCTCTGGCTGATTTACATGGAAATAACGCATTGGATAAGCAGAAAGGGGGAAAAAATGAAGATCCTGTATAATCCCACCAAGCAGAGATAAACACTATTAACAGTGTGGTGTATATTTATTCAGATTTTTTTATGAATCTCTTTGGGTGATTCTGTGCACGCAGAGTATTTTCAAAAAGCAAACAGAACGGCCCTAAATGAATGTGGTGTTCTGTAACTTTTTAAAAAAACTTGTTCACACGCACTGGATAATATTCCCTACTAAAGTTCGCGTTCACGGACCTTGCCTCCGTAAACAGTTGCGCGGTGTTCTGTGACAACCCCCTAGGCTGGGTATTTGTTTTAATACTCCAACAAAACTTGACAGAACATCCTTGAGGTGAATATGAATCTACTCTTTCTTTTCCTGACACTCTCCTAAACACAGAATTTCTGGGTGTGACTCGATGTCTAAGGCTTTTCAACAAATGGCCAAGCTTCCTTCTAGAACAGTTACACCAACGGACCTTCAAAACAGCACTGCAAGAGGGCAGGTCTCCGGTTTCCTGACTTCGCAGGTGGAAAAAATGCGATCGTTATTTTACTTCCTTCTTCTCGTAACTACGGACTGGAGCATTTTCCTTTCATTTGTAAAGTGCCCATCTGACTTCCTGCTCGTACACATCGCGTGCTGTGGACACCATCGCCTACATTACCTTCTGCTTTGCCTTTACGATTTCTTTTTCAGTGTACAAATGTCTTTATGTTTTTAGGTCGTCCGATTTCGTAGCCTTTGCCTTTACATTTCCCGACTCGGGTGTCAAGCTTTGAAATTTTCCACCGTTCCATAACGATGAAGCGGTTTTATTTTTAAGTCGAAAATCTGTAATCACGTTGAGACATTTTGATACACGTGAAGGAAGATCGATTTTCCAAATGGCTAGCCAGTTGTCCCAGCACCGTTTGTTGAAAAAAAAAATCTTTCCCACGGATTCAAATGCCACCTTATCATATGTTAAATTCAAAATTTTTAATGGATTTTCTCTTCTATTCCACTGATCTTTCTTGTATAGCCAGACTATTCTTTTTAATTATTACAAACTTATATTTTATTATTGTTATTTTTTTTAAAGCAGGCTCCACACCCAGTGTGGGGCTTGAACTCACGACCCTGAGATTGAGAATTGCATGCTCGACCGACGAGCCAGCCAGAAGCCCCAACAAACTTCTATTTTAATATCATCATCTTATTCCCTGTGTTCACAATTTTCTCCCGTGTTCTCACTGATCTCCAGAGGAGCCTTAAAGTCAAGGTTAAAAAAAAGTGAAGATTTTCCCCCTTCATTGTGGTTTCCATCTATTAAATAAAAGGACTAGATTAAGGAGAACGAACACCCAGGTACATGTCACGCCGTCCACTTAGGCCCTCTGTTCACATCATCCAGTAAGTTCTAAAGTTTTCTTCATACAGGTCCTTCCTGCATATTTCTTTAAGTATTTAACACTTTTGTTTCTGTTGTAAACAACCTTCCCCCTATAACAACACACACCATATTACTGAACGGGTTACTCTGTGTGTGTGTGTGTGTGTGTGTGTGTGTGTGTGTGTCCCCGCGCACGTGTGTTCCCTTTGCAAAACTTTACTCAGCTTTTTTTGGTTTTAAGATTTTATTTATTTATTTGACACAGAGAGACACAGCCAGAGAGGGAACACAAGCAGTGGGAGTGGGAGAGGGAGCAGCAGGCTTCCCGCCAAGCAGGGAGCCCGATGTGGGACTCGATCCCAGGACCCTGGGACCATCACCTGAGTCAAAGGCAGACGCACTTAACGACTGAGCCATCCAGGCGCCCCAGCTCTCTTATTCTTCTAACGAACGGCCTGCTGGTTCTTTTTGGGTTTGTGGGCACAAAATACCATCATCCTCTGCTTCTCGGAGGGGGGCCTTCTTTTCAAGATTTGTGTCTATTTTCCCTTTGTTCCTTTCTTATTGCGCTGGCGATTCCATCCAGAACGACACTAAGTTACCGCTGTCTTCATCGTGTTGTTCTGGGCTTTAAATGTCATGTAGGGGGCCAGTCAAATAAATAACAAAGAGCATCCTTCAGTCCTAACTCGGTATTTTGTTTTCAGACATGACCACTGACTTCCAGCAGGGCCTAACTTAAAGCCATCCAATTCTGCTTTTTTCATTCCTTTGACCCGCTGTAGTACCTTGGCAGCGTTGGCAGTCATCCTGAGGACAGGCCACTAGCATTCTTGGAATACTAGTTGGCTACAACACTGTCCCCCTAAATTCTCCAGCTACGTATTTTTTTTTTTTTTGCTAACGTAGCCAAATACTATCTGTTCCTGTATCATTCGGGTTTTCTGTGTCTGTATTCAGAGTCTGGTACCAGGGCAATCCAGTTACTTGCCAGTAAAACAAACAGGGAAGTATATTTTTCATACATAAGTCTGGAGCAGTACAAATAATCTGGTTCCCTGAAGATCTGACTGAATTCACACATCAGATATTTTTGGTCGAGCAGCTTTTTGCGGACACTGTTTTCAAACACACCTATGGTTATCAGTGTATTTTCAGTTTTTCTATATCTTCTTGAGTCAATGTTTTTCCCCTAGGACACCATCTGCTTAAATGACATCTTCCCTAATGAGAGCAATATATATATTTTTAAAAATCTGTTTTGTCTAACATTGTGCATTTGAGGTTTATTTTGTTTTGCTTTCTCCCTTGATGGTGGCGCTCTGGAGAGATACATCCAGGGATCTACTCTGCCTTTAAAAAAGCAGCACTTGAGGGTGCCTTGGTGGCACAGCTGGTTGGGTGTCCATCCCTTGGTTTTGGCTCACAACCTGAGGGTCGTGAGATCAAGCCCCACGTCAGGCTCAGTGCTCAGCGTGGAGTCTGAGTTTCTCTCTCCCTCTGCTCCTCCTGCTGGTGCACTTGCTCTCTTGCTCTCTCTCTAAAATAAAGAAATCTTTGTGTTTTTTTTTTAAGATTTTATTTATTTATTTGACAGAGATCTAAGTAGGCAGAGAGGCAGGCGGGGGAAGCAGGCTCCCCACTGAGCAGAGAGCCTGATGTGGGGCTCGATCCCAGGACCCTGAGATCATGACCTGAGCCCAAGGTAGAGGCTCCAACCCACTGAGCCACCCAGGCGCCCCATAAAATAAAATTTTTTTTTAAAGCAGCTTGGGGTGATTTGTTTACTAGAGCGTCTTGAGGGCCATGCTCCTGGGGAAAGTAGTAAGCGTGTGGTTCCTATGTCCTCAGTCACTACCACAGATACACTCTGGGCCCACAGCTTCCGTTCTGCGAGCGGCCTCTTCTCCCCCAGGCCTGGCGCCCGTGGCCATATTTGGACAGAAGAGCTGCCCTGCCCTGGTCTGGACGGGACCAGCCACGGAGGTCTGGCTCAGGCTCCGGCCGCCGAGCGAGCCGTCTCTCTGAAGAACCGGGAACTGAGAAGTGCGCAGCAGAGGCGGCCGCTCATGTCCGCCGTTCGCCCAAATAGGCAACTGCTGCTTTGGTTCCTGCCTCCAGGTCTTGATGAGGTCCTGCCCTGTTTCCTGTACTTGGTTCCATGAAATATCACTGTAATTTTACAAGAAACCCCCTGGAGATGGGCCACGTGCTCCCTCCGGGACCTGGGCGCCGTGAACTTCTCCATCCCGATCTCTCTCGTGTCTCCCGTGGAACCTCCTCACCATCTGGCCCCTGGGCTCCACGTCACAGATGCCAATCTAGCGGCGTCTTAACACGCGGCCACGTGTGCTCGGCGATCAGGGCCTCTCAGACGGAGTGAGCAACGCTGCCCAGCTCCACTCGGGAAGGAACAGCGGGGCCCGGCCATGGGGCCCGGGCATGACAGAAGAGGTGGCGGGTCCTTGCCACCAAGCTTCCTGTGTGGCCCAGACCCCTACGGGTTGTGGGAGAAACGAAACAAACTAACACAAAAGGGCTTAAGTGGGCAGAGACTTTCCGCCACCAAACGGTCAGACGCAGACCCCGCTGGGCCCCAGGGGCTCGGACGACGTCCTCAGAGCTCGGGCTCTCTCTGCTCCTCTCAGCTCTGACTCCCTCAGTGTTTAGTCCAGGCGGCAGGCCGAGGCCTCCTACGGGCCCCACAGCCGCACTGAAAGAATGCGGTCACCCGCGGGACTCCGGCAGCAAGAGTCCTGCGGCAGACGCCGTGGCTCAGCTTGGACCGCACACCGACTGCCGCAACCCGGGGGACACATGTTCTGGGATGTGTGAGATCTGGAAGTGGACAGGACGGCAGAGGCGCGGACGGCACACCCGGGCCTGACAGACAGCCGGACGCTGGTGCAGAGGTCTTGGGATTGCCGCCGGAGGGATGAGCAGGTGAGGGATTCCAGAAGGCTCGGCCACACCCGCCTTCATCTGGAGGCTCAGAAAGGTGTGTCTCTGTTTACTTGTGTGTGTTTTGACTGCACGTGGAGCTGTTTCCTGTTAAGTTCAAGTTCACGGGGGGGGGGGGGGGAATTCGGATACATGGGCCTTGTGCGGGGGAATTCGGATACATGGGCCTTAGCAGGTTTGCTGACCTTCGCACGGGGCCGCCCACGCGCACCGCACTCTGTCCCACGGCATCTTAAAGGCACCGCTATCCGCGCTCCCTGCTTCTGTCAGGTTGGTAGGGGAAGTCATCAAACCTAACTAATTAGGGACACTAATCAGGGAGTACAGAAGCAAACGCTGTCATTTTAGCCGTGGCCATTAAAAAAATTCCACTCAAGTTTTCCTTGGCATCTAGTAGTTTCCAAGCTGTGCTAGGTGCTCAGGATGCCGGCCGTGAGCAAACCAGGCCCGGCTCCCGCTCTGCTGGGCTGCCCTCCGCCTTCCCAGGGGAGACATGCCAAGACTTTGTCGCCAGCGCACGCTCCTTTCTGCCCGGCCGTCAACCGGGCTCAACGTCTCTGGAAAAACGAGAGCCATCGGCCATGCCTCGAGACCGCTGGGCCTGGTTCTCCCGCCAGCCTCCTGAGAACGAGCTGACGCCTGGGGAGAGCCGGGGAGGCCCCAGAAGGTGTCCGAGTGTTCCACGTCGAGACGATCCAGCAGTCCGGGGTCGGAAAGTTCAAACGCTACCCAAGGAGCACGTAAAGGGAACGCGGGAGGTGGGCAAAGTGCAAGACAATGGATGCCCGGCGCCGGGATTGCGAGCGCCGGGGCCTGGTTCGTTTGCCCGTAAAACCCTGTGGGAGGCCAATCAAACCACTTCAGCAAACCCACAGGCTCCAGCCTGAAACCTCTGCTGTTGATTCTCTTCAATGGAACGGAGAAGTCCCCCTCGTGAGCGAGACACCCCCCGACCAGCCGCCTTCGGATCCCGAAACAAGAATGCCTAATTGGCCTGTTGGTCGGTTCATTCCCGCGCGCTTCCTACAACCGCTCACGGAGCCCCCACGGAGCGCAGGCTGGAGCGCAGGCTGCCGTGCGACGCGGGAAGGCCGCGGTCGCCAAGCTCCGGCTCTGCATCCCGGGACGGGGGCGCGGGGGGCAGCAGTGACAACCAGACACGTAGGAGAAATGTGTCAGCACGAAATGCCGCGGGATGGGGGAGGCCGCTCTGGACGGGAACGGTCCCTGGGACGGGAGGCGCCGGGCTCAGCTTTGAAGATGACCGGGCTGCGGGGCCCGCGAGGAGACAAGGGTGAAGCCCGGAGGCAGGAGAGCGGTTCTGCGGCTTCAACGAACAGAGAGCAGGCTGGAGTCGGGCAAGGGACGTGGGGCGCAGGGGGAGGCTGCGGGAGTCAAGATCTGAGAGGCCAAGGCGAGGGGCTTGTATTTCATTAAGTTCCACTGACTCCTGGAAGGAAGCTCCCCCCGCCCCGGCTCTGGACTAAAACATAGTGAGCAGTCATGACGGCGCAGCTGCCCACCCACGGGGGCCGACTAAGGTCCTGGGGCCACCCTGTTACCTTGCCTCCCCCCCTCCCCGCCCCCCGCCCCTGCCGAGATGGCCAGAGCAGAGCCCAGCCTCCAGCGGCTCTGAAACAGGAGCCACCCGCCTAGCAGGTACGGAGTCTGCGCGGTTTGCACCAGCCGCTGCCCGGGTTCGGCTCTGTCCAGCCGCCGCAGGTCACAGGCAGAGACACGGAGGCCAAACAAGGAGCTGACCCGGCCAAACCCTGTGACGAGACTGGCTGTTTCATCCGTTCCCTCCCCAAATGATCGGGGACCTCTGAGGTACCAGAAACAGTTGCACGAGGTCAGGATTATAGCCCTGAACACAAAAGCCAATTCCTGCCAGGAGGGGGAGGGAATGTCCCTCCCCTAGAGCGAATCAGACAGGTCCTAGGAAGGGGGAAAAAGCCCAGGAGCGGCGTGAGAAATCCCGGCACGTGCAGGAGGAGAGGTGGTGATTTTCAATGGAGCCATCAGGGAGAATCTCACTCCCACCAAAGCAGAGATTCGAGCATCTCAGGGGAGCAGGACATGTGCCTGTCCTGGGGGACAGGAGTCCAGCCAAATGCAAGGGGCGAGGTTTTGGGACCGGGTGTGCCCGACATGCTTGGGGAAGACGATGTGCTAGACATCGGGATGGAAGGGGTGGGTGGAGCTGGGGGTGCACATCCTGGAACGCTGGTCCCTCAGCACCCTTGTCCCACTCACCACCTGCCCGAAAGCGAACTTTCTGTCAGGTCCCACCCACTGCTGGAGATTAAGATTTTAGGTTGACTTCAGCTATAGATTGTTTGAATTTTCCATCGAGATGGGCAGCGGGGATTTTGATTCTGGCAGAGGAAGACCACCCTGGCCCGCTCTGGCTCCCGGCCAAGACAAGAAGGCGAGTGTGCAGGGTTTTTAACCCCAGCCCAGAAAGGAGAGAAGCAAGTCTGGCATGTGCTACACCGAACGGGAGAATGAGTAGTTCTAATTCAGTTACATTTTTAGCAGTTAATAACAGAGCATGTAGTAAATGCAGTTTTCTGGACTTCTGCAAATCTGAGAGTTCCCAATCTCTCTTCCAAAATGATCTGACGCAGTTTGCATTGTTTGCAAGTAAGAACAATTGCAAAATATTTCACACCAGTCTCTAATGTGAAGGCTCAGCTCTCTCCAAAGCAATGGTGCAGCTAACACTGCCTGGGAAACTTGAGAGGGGGACACAGCGTCAGAAAACAAGAACTGTGTGGTTTTATCGTATTTCTGATCAGCAAGACTTTGAGTTTTCTTTATTATATATGGGTGGTGCACTCTGCAGTCCCTACAACAAACACATGGACATTCTCCCAGGAAGGCCAACGAGGGAGGCATCTCTCTCCTTTTTCAATACAGAAACAGAGAGGTAAAGGGACTTGTCTAAGGTCACACAGTACAAAGCAGGGACCTGAACCTGGGCTGACTGCACATTTCATTCTCCTGCTGATGGGGTTTCCTCGCTAAATTAACTGCCTCCCCAGAATAGTTCACTCCTCCAACCGAGAAAATGGGTTCCAAAATAGGTCTTCCTAGAGTTATATCTGTAATAATGCAGTAATCTAATTACCCCGTACTTCATGATTTGGGAATATAAAACATCTCGGTTGTCTCAGCAGCTGCATCTTCTGCCTTAAAGGCCCATGCCATCCATACCACCAATGTGTGTTTGCGCATCTGCCTCCACAGCCCGTGAGCTGCTCACGAGGGCCAAGGTGTGTGTGATCCTTTTGCCTCTGGTGTCTAGCAACGCACCCTGCACGTTGCAGACGTCAGGGAAATCTGTAAAACGAATGAATGAGCAGCAACAGAAAAGCCACCCTACCTGACGGTCCCTGCCAGCTCTCCTACAGCTCCCTCCAAGGCTCCCAGCGCCTTATTAATTATGGATGGGAATGGAGATTCTGAAACAGAAGCCGATGTGGGTATAATCACACCCTGTGTTTGCATGATCATAAGTAGATTATTAAAAATGGATAAGGCAGCCATAATTGGGCTCCAGCCTACCAGAAATCTTAGAGGAAGCAGATGGAGCATTTGGGCATTTTCTGTGCTTTAATCTAAACCAGCAGAAAAAAAAAAAATTGATTGGAAGACTGTCTTTCACATTCCATTATTGATGGGCGGGCTATCATTAACGAACGGTCTCTGTAAGAGCCCTCCCCAGCACGGAATCAGAGACGTGGGGATTTTATTTAGAGAGGGTTAAACTTTGTTCTGTTCGTCGGGGTCTTTGGAGAGTTTGGGCGTTTGGCCAAAGTTGTAAGTGAATTTCTCCCCAAACACATTTCTCTTTCATTCTGAAATGGGCCTGGAAAGGAAATGATATTAACACGTTTTCAACTGTTTATGCTTTAAAATCATCTCGAATACTCATCAAGAGGCTTTGGTGGGAATAACAAGGGGGGGCTTTCTTTCTTTCTTTTTTTTTTTTTTTAAAGATTTTATTTATTTATTCAACAGAGAGAAATCACAAGTAGATGGAGAGGCAGGCAGAGAGAGAGAGAGGGAAGCAGGCTCCCTGACGAGCAGAGAGCCCGATGCGGGGCTCGATCCCAGGACCCTGAGATCATGACCCGAGCCGAAGGCAGCGGCTTAACCCACTGAGCCACCCAGGCGCCCCAGGGGGAGCTTTCTTAGAGGGAAATCATCTGGCGTTAACAAACGTGCAGAAAGATGCACGAGGGGTCTTGGGAACCAATGAGAGTTCCTATGTTCTCGTGGAAAATTAAGACTGTGAAGCACCATGGTTAACAAGTACATACGTACATAAGATCAAGGAAAACCATTTAGTATCGAGTGCATATACCACCTTGGGCCTGGAGCCCAGTGCAGGGCTTAAACCCATGACCCTGAGATCAAGACCTGAGCTGAGACCAAGAGTCAGACACTCACTCGACTGACTGCGCCGCCCAGGCGCCCCGAGCACTTACGCCATCTGAGGAAGCAAGTATTATCATGTCCACTTTATAGAAGAGAAGATAAAGGTTCAAGGTCAAGAAACAAAGGTGAAGTCTGACTCCAGCCCTGTCCGAACCACATCACACCGTCGTCCACACTTGGTGTACATATGGGAGTCATTACAATTAATACTATTTCATCCCTAGGCTGAGCACGAGGAAATATCACATAAAGTCATGGGTGTGAGCCCAAACAATCTTACTTTTAAACAACCAGGTGTGAGGGGCGCCTGGGTAGCTCAGCTGGTTAAGCGTCCGCCTTCTGCTCGGGTCATGATCTTGGGGTCCCGGGCTTCCTGCTCAGTGGGGAGTCTGCTTCTCCCTCAGCCTGTCCCCCACTCTGCTTCTGCTCGCTTGCTCTCTCTCGAATAAATAAAATCTTAAAAAAATAATCAACATGCAGGTGTTATTTAGCCTCTCTGAACCTCCCCTCCCTTACTGGTAAGATGGGGCTGTCAGTCATAGATATCTGGGGTTTACTGTAAGGCTTAAATGACAGAGTGTAGCTCAAAGAGCCGGATGGGGGGGCACCTGGGTGGCTCAGAGGGTTAAAGCCTCTGCCTTCGGCTCGGGTCATGATCCCAGGGTCCTGGGATCAAGCCCTACATCGGGCTCTCTGCTCAGTGGGGAGCCTGCTTCCTCCTCTCTCTCTGCCTGCCTCTCCGCCTACTTGTGATCTCTGTCTGTGAAATAAATTAAAAAAAAAAAAAAAAAAAAAAAAAACCCTGAGATTGAGGGGCATCTGGGTGGCTCAGTGGGTTAAAGCCTCTGCCTTCGGCTCAGGTCATGATCCCAGGGTCCTGGGATTGAGCCCCACATTGGGCTCTCTGTTCAGCAGGGAGCCTGCTTCCTCCTCTCTCTTTGCCTGCCTCTCCGCCTACTTGTGATCTCTGTCTGTGAAATAAATAAGTAAAATCTTGAAAAAAAAAAAAAAAAAAAAAAAAGAGCCGGATGGGCCTCATATATGATGTTACACGTAAGCACTGAAGAAAGGGTTACTGACATTATGTAGCATTGTTGCAATGTTGCTATGCTTACAACTGAATGATCTTCCCAGGCATCAGATCTGACAGGTGGGAAAGCTTTCAGAAATTACTCAGCCCTGCTCCATCCTAGAAAGGCCCAGCAAAAGAGACAGGACGTGCCCCAGGCAGAGACAATTCAAGCTTGTTGCTTCCTGGATGTGCTGAAGTCACTCAGCTTGGTGAGGTACCGGCTGCCATATGGAAGCAGATAAGGGCCTCTTCTGCTCTTCCGGAGCCTGCTCTAACGGCCCCAGAGGGAGCTCCTACCACTCTCTGCCACCAGGAATGCTAAGAGGTAAGGGGTGGGGGGAAAGCATGGTTTCTTAGAGAGAGTATATGCTTTGGGGCTAAGCAGTGGGGCACAGGAGAAGAATCATCCTATATTAGCAATAAGATTTCTATTTCTGGGAAATGACACAAGAGTGAGGAGTTACATACTTAAACATGCAAAAGCAAGCTAAAGAAACGCATCAGGCCTGGCGGCTCAGGAAAAGGAAGTGCAGCTTACAAAAAGAACCACTGAGTAACAGCACCTTAAGAGGCCTGCTCTTTGATACCAGCCTCTAAGGCACCTTTATGCAGTTGGCAAAAGACGCACCATCTGATACTTCCATCTGTCAGAAAACTAAAAGTGATACAAATCTAGAATGTCTATGATGTAACTTGGGCTCCCCGAGATGTGGCATGGTTGTATAGTGCACAACCTGCCCAACTGTGCAGAGCAACCCTGCTGAGTCTGTTCACCACTTGTTACTCCGCAGATACAGAGCAGTTTTACAGAATTAAGTGGACAAGTCTTCTATAACGGACATCTATTATTTGTGGCACTACCATTCATTCATCCTTCTTATAGTAATGGTAACCCAACATTTCTTTTTAGGATTTGGATGTGGCAGATTCCAATCCCTGCTTGAGAAGTGAACACATAATCTGTGCCTAAACCAGGCAGCATATCCCACCCCCTAGATATGACAAGTAGTTCAAAGATGAGCACGTGACCCAATCAGAGCCAATGAGTCAACAAGTGAACTTTTCCTGAAAATGCTGAGAGAACAGAAAACATTCCTCCTGTATTTGGAATTGTGAGGCTCTAAGGGCTGAAGCTATAGTGGGCAACATGCCACTGTAAGGAACCTGAGAATGAAGGGAAGACAGACAGACAGACAGACACCTGGTGCATTGCTTCGGATACCCCTGAACCCAGCCATACCCGAAGCCGCAATGACTCCTGAACGTTTCAGTTAAATGAAACCGTAAATTCTCTTTTGCTTAAGCCTGTCTGGGTTTGTTTTTATGTCATTCACGCACAATAGAGTCCTGAATGTCGCAGAAACCCTCACTGAGAGGACTCTGGACACCTGGGGCGTTTGAAACGTGCCATGGTACCCGCATCAAATGCGGAGTCCCAGTCCCATCCTGGGACGGTGTGGGTCCTTATCTTCCTTCTCCTTCCCCAGGATGTTCAATCCCTGAACGTGCACAAACTTCCAGCTCAGGATCCACGGGGACGGGGGAGGGGCTGACTAAAAAAGAACCCACTCGCCCCTTTGCGGGAGGAAGTGAAAGACCATCAACTAAAAATAATGACAAGAGGGTGCCTGGCTGGCTCAGTCAGTGGAGCGTGGGACTCCTGACCTTGGTGAGGTGAGTTCGAGCCCCACAGTGGGCACAGAGCTTGCTAATAACATTTAAAAATTTAAAAAAAACTTAGAAGGAGAAAACCCGTGAAGCCTATGAGAACTGTTTGTGTCATGAAACGGGCAGGAAAAAAAAAAATGCTTTTAAGAATGATTTTTCTGCAGGAAATAGAAATGAATTCCAACAGCCTTTATTTCATACTTTCAATAAAAGCAAAGAAAATACAGACATCATGAATCAAAAACATAGAGGAGATTTTTTTAAAAAAGGAATGAAAAGGATTATGGTTTCGAGGCAGAAAGGAATTAAATGGTTTAAACAATGCATTTGGTCCAGTAACAGCTAAATTAGCAATGCAGAAAAGCGATTCCTGGCGAAAAAGCCAAGCTCGAGAAAGTTCACCAGGATTCAGAGGCGACCACGGTGTGTGGGGGGGAGAAGCTCGCAGACAGGCAGCGTGACATCCCACGCAGGAAACGTGTCTCTATATACTTAAATGTAGCAGGGGCAGTATTCGATACGAGACACAACGCTTCCTGAGTTACAGGAAAAAAAACAAAGCTTGCTTCAGAAGAGTGCAAATCGTATTGGGGGAAAAAAGACAATTCACAGACACCAAAGCCTAGACGCGCATCCTGGTACGGTTTTAACTTCGAGGTAAAGAACCGGACAGATACTCCGGGGGAGAGAGCTCACCGACAGAGGGAAAGAGTCAGCCTGGCCGCAGACTTCGCCTCTGCGTCATCAGGCAGAAGGCAACGTCCAGTTTTGAGGGTTCTGGAAGCCTGCGAGCCCAGGGCGCGACACAGCAGCCAGGCCGCTGACCCCGTGTGCAGCGACAGGACCGTCTCTCTGTTACAGAAGGCCCAGAATGTTCGCTATTCCCATGCCACACTCCCGAACTCAGACTCCAGCCAGCCATCAGCTGATCCAAAACAATTCGGAGAGCACGTGTGTCTGGGCGCATCAACGCAAAGTTGGACGAAACCGATGCTCTTCTAGGCAAGGATGAGTCACCCAAACGGACTCCCGAGGAGTCAGCCTGCCTAGACACCAGTGAGCCCGCCAGGCATCTTGCTCCCGCAGCCAGCCAGCCTCCGAGGACACCCAGTCTCCGCCTGTTTGTACCGGCCGGGGCTGCCGGGGCTGGGGGATGCCGTCCACGGAGCTGCTCTGCGCGTGGCGGCCGTCCAGTCTGGGAGGGAGGCAGCCCAGCCACCGCGCTGTCGGCTGCCT